>NC_092424.1:108969179-109569179 GCF_036169615.1 Heliangelus exortis | reverse complement strand
GTAGTTTCAAATGAACCTGAGCAAGGGGGTGCTGTGAATCCAGGATGCAGGGTATGGAGGAAGAACAAGTTGTGGAAGGATTTAATTTCAGGTCAGTTAAATGGACATTACTACAGCATCAGAGCTCTGCCTCTTCCTGTGCTCTGCTTCCTTCCAGTAATCCAAAATGCATGGTTTTAAATTTGGTGAAAGAAAATTCAGGAGATACCCCTGCAATCAGAGTCTGATTTTGAGCATCCCTGCATTTATGCATAGCAGAAGTGTGGTGTTTCCAGGTAAAGCTTAAAAATATCTACCAGAACAAGAGACAAGTCTGAGTAAATGAGACCATTAGTTACACTAGCAAGGAAACAGGGAGCATAGAGGCTTTTTTTTTTCTTACATTATTCTTCATCCATTAAAAAATAATAGGGAAATTTCAACTCTCGGGGAATTTTTATGGAGAAATCTGAATGTGGCCTTGAAAGGATCTCCAAGTTAAAAAATAAATTTTAAAAATTATGGAGAAACCCGAGAAGTTCAAGTACAGTAAATCAATAGGAGATGATGATCTTCACTCAAGGATATGGAAGGAAATGAAGTGTGAAATTGCAGAGATCTGAGTCTATGCAATGAGGGACCATTCCAAGACCCACTGAAATCAATGGAAAGATTCTCCATACTTCTGATCCAGTTCTCAAAGGTCTTCCCAAATTTAGTTTAGGAAAACAATGAGTGCTCACAGGAAGGTGTTCTTCACACTTTCAGGTCAGGTGTGGGAAGGCCAGTGGGGAAAGGAGGCCAAGGTATCAAGTAGGATTCAGCAAGCTCAGAAACAACTCCAACCACAGGGAAAACTCTCTGGAATTGCAGAGCTCCATCTCAGCCAGTGCAATGCAGCTCTGCAGGAGCTGGCCCCGAAACCTTGGGAATGAGATGTGACACTGTCAGCATCCAGCCAAATCCAGCCACCCACACGGCATGGTAAATGCTCTCAGGATCTGGCCCATCTCAGTGGCACCACTGTGTTTGCAGCTCAGCTTAGCTCCTTGGCTGGCTCCTTGCAGCACAGCTGAAAGCTGCTCTTTCTTCCCCGAAATCACTGCTGGCAATCATTTGTCACAGCTAAGGACAACATCTCCTGCTGCTTGGCGATAGGGCTGCTGCACAGACCATGCCTTATGGACAACTTCAAGTTTCCAAACCAGCATGAGTGGGGAGCAGAGGCCAGGCTTCCTTTTTCAGACAGGGAGAAGCAAACACTCCCAGCTGCCAAGGATTTTACTTTATTGTCATTTAAGTTGGCTCCTTCTGCGAGAGTGGCTGGCGGTCTCACAGTAGCAGGGGTTGAGTAATAATAGTATTTCCAGTATGTTCACCTCCAAGCAATGCTTGAGAGGAGAGACTGCTGGGAGAACAGGATGAGGATGGTTTGTATTGGCTGTTCCCTCTCTCTTTCTCATCAGACTGTGATTCAAACTAGCATCAAACTACAAACTCCATCACTCATGTCCCCCCTGCAGATTTTCCATGTTGGCTCCTCAGCAAGTGGGACTAAACTACCATTCATCAGTCCTCAGAGGTGCTGAGAGGGTCCTCTCATCTTGGAAATTCTGAAACAAAGTCATCCACCAGCTTTTCAACAGTGCCATGGCTTTACTACACAGAGCCTGGGGACTGATATATATTTTTCCCTGGGAAGATTTCTTCAGGAAGTTTACAAAACCTGGATTCACCAGCCTTCACGCAGCTCAAAACAGGACCCTCCCTTTTCCTGAAACTTTCCTCGTGCTCCAAGAAATGGAAAACAAACCAAGGAAACTGTCTTGATGCAGGGAAATGTCCCAGAGCTCCAGAATCACCCCTAAAGTTATCACTTTAACAATCTAAAGCAACCCCTAAGTGAGATGTTAATGTTGTCCCTGACTGCAAAGATGCAGTGCTCTTCTCCATTGGCTTCTTTAAGAATGGAAGGGGATGCTCTGCCACCCATCCCCATCCTCTCCCATAACTTTGGCCTCTACATTTCTGAAATACTCCTTTTTCTGCCTTAGAAGCAAGCTCATGCTGTTGTAGAGCAGAAACACCTCTGCTTTGTTGGTCATGTGGGACAGCAGAGCCTGGAGAACTTGATGTTTAGCAGAGTCCTTTGCAAGCAGATCCCCAACTGTGGTGCTTACCTGGCCTTGCTTACTGAGGCTCAAAGGAGCCCTGTGGTTTTTTGCTTGCTCTGTGATAAATCCCAGTAAAAAGATGCACCAAGAAGATGCTTCATCTGCAATGCAATGCTGTGCAACAGAAGAGGAAGGGACCAGCCAAGCAAGAGACAGAGCTACCTACAGTGGAAAGGGAGCAAGAGCAGGAGGTGACTCTGTTAATATATTGCTCACAAGAGTATTCCACCTGGATGTTATAGGCATGGTGTAGAATATCAAGGGGTATTTGGGAGAGACCCTGATTTGTGAAGAGCTGATCTCAGAGCTGCAAAGCTGCATCCAGCTCTGCAAGCCGAATCCTGATAATGATTTGGGGTTTCCATTTTCTGATTTTCCCAGGAGCTGGAAGTCTCTACCTGGAATTGCTTCAAGTTGTCTTTCATTTAGTTTCCTATATGGTCCTAAAAAGTTAAAAGAAAATGAGGTATTTCTGATGGTAAATAATACTTCAGTCCATACCTAGAAAGCCCTGACTAGGCTTTAATGCTCAAAACTTGTTGAAAAGTACTGGGAGAAAAGGAGGGATTTCACATACCTTCCTTGGTTTTTTTTTTAGTATTTTGTGGCTGAAAATAATTTTATAAGACAGTGGAATGAAAGAACAGATATAGCATTGTTACTTTGGTAATGGTTTTCTATCTCATAACAAAAAAGAGTAATGAAAATTTACACCACTAGATAAAGTCTTAGAGTTTCCAGGATTTTTTTGGACACAATTGGTGGACCTGGGGGATGAGAGAGAATGAGATACTTTGGGAAGTCTATAAGGAATTAGGTTGATTTATCTGCTTTCCACAAAAAAACACCCCATATCCGTTCGCAGTAGTGCCACAACACAACTTCTTAGGAAAACTTCTGGTCCTGCAATGGGACTTGACAAATCAGTTCTTGGCTTAAATGCTGTTCTGGGCAGTAGATGATCAGCCTGGCAGGAATAGGAAGCATGGAGCTAAGCTGTGGAGGGGACCCTGCCAGTCAGTACAAAATCCTGAAAGATGGCATAGTGTGAAAATGTCTCAAGACTGGGCACTCACCAGAGTGCAGAGTTGTGTTTGTTAAGCTGTGATTCACAGGCTGAATTCTCTAGTTGTCACCCTGCCTGTATTTGGTTTAGGAGACCTCATCCAAGTCCTGTTTTTCTTCCCAGAAACTCTGTCTAGGGGGCACAGAGGATGGTGAACCTCTTTGCAGTGGATTTCTGAGTCTGCAGGAATATGGCACCTGCCCTACCCCCTGGATCACAGTGGGGAGTATGGGGCTGAAAGTTTGCTTCCCACTTGGAAAGTGGGATAACTGGGTTCATCTACCTTTCATCAGTCTTTACATCTTCAAATCCACCCAGTTTACCTCCTCAGAAAAAAAGCCCTGATCAGCAGGCTGCCATCTACACCATCCAACTGAGATGGGCCAGATACTGAGCAAGAGTCAGAGACCTGCCCTCCATGCTCCCAGCTCAAGATTTCATGCACTACTTCTTCTCACTCTAACGACCTTTTCCAATTCATACACAGAGTTTTCCAGGTGGGACAGCCCCTGGATAGACCCACCAAGAAGATTTCTCAAAGCCAAGGTCTTCGGGATTATAGGATCTGTAGCTGTAGGGCAGGGATTGATGCCAAAATTTCCAGACGGTCTCTCCTGGAGCCAAAAGCCTGGAAGAGTGGATATAATCTGGGCTCAGCTCCCAGGTCCACAGCAGGGAGCCTGGAAGCTTGGAGAAACCTGGTTAGAGCCAGAGCTCTTCACTCAGGCTGGTTCCTTGCTGCAAGGCTGAGAATCAAAGCCTGGGCAAAGGGTACAGCCCTAAGGGTGGGGAAACCAAGCCCAAAGGCAAGTTGTCCTCTTCTGTCCCCAGCTGGACCAGTGTATGAATTAGGGAGCTGTATGCCAGTAGGACTATGACAGTAGAAAGCAGGGCTTCAAGTGGTCTTTTTTCTCCTGGAACAAGGAAAATTTCTGTGTCAGAAGAGGCCATTTCTTTTTCAGAGCTGTCATGTCTTGGGAGTCATGCAAGCAGAAGTTTATGAGGAATTCAAAATACTTCTTGGGTTCTAGCCAGCAGAGAGAGAAATCAAATTTAAAAGATAAATAAATAAAAAAAAACAGCACTGGAAAAGAAACAAAAAAGAAAAAAAAATTCCTGAAACCTTTTGCCAGAATGGTATCTGCTCTAGGCATGGATGGAAGGAGTTGACTAATTTGAACAAAACACTTTTTTTTCCTCTGTTTTTAAATGAAATGGTATAGTACTCCAAAGACAGAAATGCAGGCTCAGTTCCTTTCTGGTGTATGTGAGTGCAGCTCTACTGACTTCTGGCAGGATTTCCCCAAAGCAAGTTATTCAAGAACGAGTGTAAAACCCATCAGTTAAATTATTCACAACTACAGTCCCTGCTTTATTAGACCGTTTAAGAAAATTACGGAATAATTTATTTTAACTAATCACAAATTCAAATCACTTCACTGGAAAATGATATGCAAACAGCTCTAGTCAGCCTTAATAAGGTTTGGGAGGAAAGCCAGGCATTGATTTGGACTCTTGGAGCTCTGATATCATGTTGGCTGCTGTGCAGTGGTTATAGGAGGCAGAGATGCAGTGTGCTGGCTTTGTCAGAAATCTCTGCCAGCAGAGGAGACAGATGCCTTTTGGACTGATACCACCTGAACTCACACACACACATGCTTGGAGGATGGTTTATTCACTCGTCCACTGCTTGCTTGCTAAGTGGATGTGTTCACACTTTTCCCACTTGCTTTATTGGGTCTGACATTGGTGGGCAGATGCAGAGCTTGGCACACCACAAAAAAAAAAAAAAAAAAAAAAAAAAAGTGGCTTTCAGATAAGGTGAGTCCTTCCTACTGAGCTCTGGGTGGAGTTGGTAACTGTTCCATTCCTTTAGCAAGGAGGGATTAATAACAGTGACTGATGCAAGATGTGATCAGGAGGACAGTAAGCACTTCCCTTTGTGTTTTTTCAAGTTTTTCCCTTCTATTCCTCGACAGGTCTTGACAGCAATGAAAAATTGCATCTTTAATTGAAACACAGGCTTCACTAGCAACAAAGAAAGGAGATCTTGTGGGACAAGCACAAGAATAGAATAGAAGGAGGCAGAAGATGTTAATTCAGGTTCTGGCTCTCCTACAGCCTGTGTGTATGTTCCCTAACAATTCATCTGGTACCTCTGTGCTTCTGTTCTCCTGGTAAATGAGAAAAACAAATTGCAGACTTCCTTCCCCTCTTGAATTCTTTTAGCCTGCAAGACTCTTTGGAGCAGGCAGTGTCTCCTGTTACACAGAGATGCTGGGCCTTCCCCAACAGGTTGCAAACTCAGAGAAGATGCCAAAGTCCCAGCATATGAATGAGTCATTGATTCCCAAACTCCCTGAGCAGGTTATTGTAGGTAATAAATAAGGACAGGACTGACCTTCACTGGAAGCTGGAAACCTCTTGAAGATTTAAAAATCAGAGCATGCTAGGACAAAAAAGTCAATACAGCTCCTTACAGCAAGACAAACAATTATCTCCACTTTAGAAGCTGAAAACCAAACAGGAAGAATAAGTGATAGTTTCTCAGTTCCCAATTCCCTGTGGAGTTTCTGGGAATTAAGCATAAATCTGTTACAATGTTCTTACTAACTGGTTTCTTCTTTGTGTTTCAAAACAAAAAAACCCACCAAACATCTTCCCCAGGTCCTCAGCGAAGTCAGGATGAGGGAGTGAAGTGTTTTTGCCAGTTTTCAGTTATATTTTTGTTGAGAAACATTTATAAATTCTAAACTCAGTCAATTTCAGGTCAGTTTTACTTATAAAAATGCTTCTCTATCCACTACAGGGCTACTCTTCTCCTTTTACCAAATGAGGTTGCAATTAAGATAAATGCACTTTCAAATATCTTACCTAATATTAGAATATGTATATATTTCAATGCATGTGTATACATACTCTTATATATGTATTTCACTAACTTTGAACTGCAAATATTTATCAAGCACACTAAATATTGTAAATGAGTACAGCTCTAGCACTCTGTCCAAATACATGAATAACCCTTACAGCATAATATACATGAATCTTGCCTGTATGTTTAGATTTCTCCTGTATATTAATTTCCTGAATAGGGCATCATCTCTGTCAGAGTCACAAAGCATCTTTTACACTCCTATGTTCCACCATGCACATTACTATAATGTGGTCAGGAGCTATGATTTTTTTTTTAGGTACCATTCAGGGGGCATTTTATATTCATATTTCATGAGAGTAGGGGGTGGAAAACATATTTTTGGCAGACACTTGGATAGGATATGGATAGGATTCAGGAGAAGATGGCTTTTCATATAAGTAGTCAACTCCACTCAATTTAAACCATGGCTCTTGGGAAGCATTTAAAACACAGAGCTTAAATGGAGCTGCACTGTAAGCAGCACAGAGCAAACTGCTCAGAGTGTGTGTGTCTATATGTGTGTCTATATATTTATATATAGCCAGATGCTCAAGGTCAAATGAACAGAGCTGGCCACTAGGGGACTGAAACTATGAAGCAGTTTGCTGAGACAACTCACTGTTCAGATCTGCTCATTCCTGAGAGGCTGCTCCATGGTTGTGGTTGTCCTTGGGGTGAAGCACAGGATCTAGTGACAAGTCACATCTGAGCAAAGCAGGCATCAGATACAGAGAAAATAATAGTGCAGATTGCTTGGGGATTGAAGTGTAAAGCTAGTTGGGCTTGTATTGCTGGTCAGGATGCATCACACCCAGACATCTTCCTTCCCAACAAAGCCCTGATCCTTGCAAAGGGTGAACACACAGCTAGGTGCTCAGGCAGAGGTACAAAGAGACACCTCGCAAGCAAAATTTTGGGGTAAATAACCTTCATGAAATCAGCTCAGTGATAGCACTTAGGAGTACCTGGTTCATGGCATCAGGCAGCCAGGGCTTGGGATGGCACTGGGAACACCAAACCAGAAAGCAAATTTGTCTCTGAAGTCAATGGAAACCAAAGAGAGATGGAGAGGCACAAGAACTACTCAGACAGTGACAAAAAATGGAGGAAATGACTCCTCAGAACACTGCAAGGCTACAGGAATCCTCATAACCAGATCCACCTGGAGACCATCTGGATGCTGTCCAGACGAGTTCCTATCATGCCCTGGGCACTTTTGGCTTTTGGCCTGGCCCTGAGTAAACTCATCCTTTTTTTCTAAACCATTTACTATGCAGGCAAAGATGGAAAGAAATGAAAAAGCTCAGCAGTCTGACTCCATTACTAACAGATTTTGGAAATAAGTAATAGGAATATGGTTCCAAAGCCCATATTGTCCTGCCTAACTTTAGGCACACTGCAGATCCACAGAAATTAGTAGCATAATTGCCTTCAGCCCCTCTAGAATTTCGAGTAAAGACACAAGCACTTTCAGAGACAATATGTCTAATAACTGGACTAGAATTTTTTCCTCTCCCTTCTTCAAGGGTAGTGGAGCATTTCTATCTTTCTATGTTCACTGCAGATTTCAGCCTTTTTGGAATTCCCCAGTCCTGCCAGAAAGTACATCTTTAATGCTCTGGGCTATTTCTCTTGGGATTTTTCTTTCACAAACACTTGGATTTATTTTCACCTTTTCTTCAGTCATCACCCTTACTCCATTAATGGTTTTTCTCCAACCCTTTGCTAACTTCCTTTGGCCAAATCCAGTTTAACCCCTGTTATCAAATTCAACTGTAATTTCTGTGTGGGACAGTAAAGGTTCAGCAAATCTACTTTTTCTGCTTGATTTCCCAGAAAGAACGAGGAACTTAAAATTCTCTATTAGGATAAGGCCAAATAAACTGCAGGTCAGACACATCCTTTTGCTTTTGGGGGACAGTTTTTCACAAATTCTTTCTCTGAAGATGGTGATAGCAAGTTCATGAACAAAAGAGTTAAGTGTACCATTTAAACAGGCTGCAAAGATCAGTCCTGTACCACTTCAGCCTGCTGGAGAGCACTCCCAACAGCCCCCTCTGGGAGGAGTCAGAAACCAGAAAGCATCTGCCTTGGGACCAGTCAGTCATTCCTGCATCCCATCCTGGCGCCTGTCCTGCTGGGAAAGGGGGCTTGTCTTCACTAATTTCATGATGTCACCATTAGAAGAGTGGGAAGCAATATTTCCATGAAGAATAATATACCATGAAGGGCAATCAGTGCTTGAGAACAAGGGCCTTGATCCTCGGCCAGCCAAGCAACCTAAAGAACTCTTCTCCTCATTGCACAGAGAAAGGAGTTATTGATTTACACATTGTTACAGAGGGCAGTTCTTAATCATAATTAGGCCACTGTGAAAAGTCAAAGCATTCAAATCATGAGAGGGCTTTCACCATTGCAATCTGGCATCCATATGTTCTATGGCAACTCAAGCAGACTGCTTTAATTTTTCATAGGTTTTTTTTTTTTTTTCTTTTTTTCTCTGAACTCAATATCATTTATCCCTTTAAATATGTCAGTTCTGTGTTTTTGGATATGCAGCCCCATATTGTCTTTCAGAAGGCTAAGTTAAAACACAGCACTCTATTTTGATGCACTACACAAGAAGAAAGCCTCTCTTTAAGAAAAATAAGGCATGACAGTCATCATTGTATTGTGAGATAGTCCCACAAACTTGCATGTTCCGATCTGAATACAGGTTGTTTCAGAACCTGACCAAGTTTGTTAAGTAAATTCTGGATAAAAGCAGGAGTAGCCAAAAATACTTTTAGCTGATTGCTAATTTAGGGCACTGAATGCGTCCTTCAGATATTTCCAGACATCACTCAAATATATCTAGCTGAAAGGTTTAGTGTTTATGTTCATCTTGGGTTTGGATAAGAAAATTTAAAAAAAAAAAACAACTGTCTAACTAAAGCTTCCTCCTGAAAGGAGTCTAACAGCAGTTGGCTTTTGGCACTGGAGATCTGTGCTCATTCTCTCTCACCAAGGAGAAGAAGCTGGACGAGTGAAAGAGTGATGGGGGCTTAGTTGGCCTGAAGTGTATTTACTGGAAAAAATCAGATGTAGTTTTCAAATTTAAAAAGGCCAAGGTCTGAAGCATCATACAGTGAGAACAGTACCCAAATACCTTGGTGCTTTTTAGGAGAAGCATCTGCCTCCCTTTGTAGGTCATGGGAGTGGAGTGACTTCTCCTGGGCACTGGTCCTCAGTCTAAGGTAATGTCTAAAACATCAGAAATCACTCCCTGGACATACCTGGTCCTTTCTGCTGTCTATAAAGTGAGTGTAGGGTGACTAAATGGGCAGAGATACACCATAGATGGTGTATTAGATGGTAAGAATCCTATCAGTGGGGCAATAGTTAATTTCTTTGAGCCACACATAGTGGCTTTTTCTTCAAGTCTAAAGTTTGAATCAAAAAAAGTTTTGCTGAGACTTGGAGTAGAAAGTAGAACAGAGGATGACATCATGCCTTGCAGCAGAAGATGTATCTTAGCTTGTCTGAGATCACTGGATTACATCAGCTTCATTTATTCTGTTTTGGACCTTTTTGCCTTGAGTTCTTTCAGCTTCCAAACACCTCCCCAGGTGTCCCAGAGAGCACATCCCCCAGGCCTCTTGCTTGCAGTGCTGGCCAGCTTTTCCTCAGCAGCACATCACTCAGCAAATCCAGTAGGAAGCAGAAAAACAAATGTCATTTTTTTGCATACACTTCTGAATCCCATCCCAATGAGGATCTTCTATTGCCTCTCTGAGCTACACGAGCAATGCTGGGATGAGGTCATGGAGAGGATACAAAAATAAAGATTTATTATTTGTGCCAGCCTAAAAGCCCAAGCAATTTTCTTATGTAAAAATGCTGAAAAAGGATGAGATCAGAGACATATCATTCCAATGCAAGAGTTTGGTTTTTTCTCATGTGTGATCCAAAGCTTTAACAACAAAGAGCAGAGCCTTGAAGCACCTAGGACTCTATTTGAATGGGCAAAATATGAAAAACTTGCCCTGTTCACCATCATTTCCTTAGCAATTAAGAGGGCCACTTAAAGATTGAAGCTTAGGGCCACTAAAAGATTGAAGAGCCCTGAACTGTTCTAAAACTCAGCTCCTCTGGTAGGACTCCTGGCAGTCTGTACATGACATCTCACTGGTACATCCCCAACTCTACATATTAATGAGCTTCATGACATGACACTCCTCTCTCCCTGACCCTGAAAAAAGAATAATACTTAACATAACCACACAAATTTTTGAATTTATGATCGTGCTAGCTTGCCTTAGATGATGTCTTCATGTCTCCTCAGCTACTGACAGATTTTTGCCATAAGAAACCTTTGACAGCAGTGTATTGTCATGATAGATTTGTTAGTGCTGGGAAGTTGCATGAAATACAGCTTCTTTCAGAAGGCCTCAGTCTCACAAAGACTGAAAAGACATAGCTGAAAGTGCCTTATGCTCCTGAAATCTCTAAGCATATAGCATTATGCTCTACTCCAGCATGGATAACCAAATTACATTCCTTATTTCCTTAGGTGAAGCCCAAGCAACCCATGGAAATAGAAGAGCCTGTTCCTGTGTTATCATAATGAATTACATTTGTTAAGCCTGCTTTAGCATATTGACTGATTTTATATGATTTAGAAGGAAAAAAAATTTCTGCTTACTTTTGACATTTCACCCCAATGCTGCCCCATCCCAATGACCCCCAGGGAGCAGAGCAGTTAAAAAGAGGGAGAGCAGAAGTGACTTCCCATCCTGTGCAAAACCAAGAACCATTCTGCATGGCAGCATCCCTTCTCCTGCCCCCAGCCTGCAATGCTATGAATAAGGACCACAGTTCTCTGCTAACTCAGGAATGCCAGATATGAAACCACAATCAAGCTTCGATCTCTTCAGCACAGCATGCTCCACATGCCAGTCTACATGTTTGTTGAAAAAAATATGATTCTGCTTGAATATGTTTCTATTATAAGCTCTCACTGTGTACATTTTTTGGGAGTTAGTATATAATTCCTGCACCAGAACCCAATATCTTTTCTGTTTTACAACTGCGCATAAATACAACTGCCTTCCACCTAAAAAAAAAATAAATAAAATAAATATTCACAATGTCTGTTCAGTTTGCCTTCTCGCAGCATCTCTCTCCCTCTGCCCAAATATAATCACACTTTCTAACCCCAGTCACTCGTGGGGGGGAGAGCCAAACAAATGTCACATTCATAAACTCAGATGACAGCCACCCCGAGCCATAGGAATAGCAGTGAATTTATTGGAGCTGTTAGCACAGTACAAAGCAACTGGAGTAAACAGCAACTTCCAAAAGAGGCAAAGTTATTTGGAGCAGCTCCAGCATGCAAATGGCAGAGATGTTGATATCTGAAGCAATTATTAATTCCTTTCCCCACACCCTTTTCCTTTCTGCAGCTTGGCCAAATGAGTTTCTGTGCAGATGCTGGAGGGACTGGAATCGGCTGAAAATGATGGGTATTTCTATGGCCACCCTCAGGTTTTCAGTAAAAGACAGAAAAAAAAATTCTACCTTACCCATCATTTGTGATTTCATAGTGGGAATAGTGTTTGACCCAACAGTATCTTCACTGGGCCTTGGTTTCTTCTTGGAACTGGTGAAGCAGGTTGTCTGACCAAGTGATTTGTGAGCTAACCTGTGCCTTTGTGAAGCAAATAGGGAAAGGTCCACTTTGTCTGGAATTAATTTTTTTTTTTTAAAATAACTGAGCTCCCACAAATATGAGCTGAGACCAGAAAGATGAACTCAAGGTTAGGCACAAAATTGGAAAATAGGATAATTATTACTCTTGGTAGTATTGTTACCCCTCTCAGCAGCCTCACACCCAAGCCAGAAAGCTGCTAAAACAGGGGTTGTGCAAACACAAAATAAAGAAAACAGAAAAATAGTCCTTGCCCCAAATAACACACAATCTTATGCAAGAGGTAAAGAGACTGACAGAGAAACTACAGGGACATGGTGAGGAGTTATAAACCTGAATAAGATGAAATGAGGAAGACTCCAGAGTCACTTTTTCCATCTGTTTGGTTTCTTCTCACTAGCAGACCTTTGGGGTCAGGCTGTCTCTTTCTATGCGTTTACACAGCTCCAAGCATCATCTCTGGTCTGATGGAAATTTTAGGGAAGCTTTCAGCAAGTTTCTAAGTGAAAGGTATTCAAATGGGTCAGACAGTCAGCCTGGCCTTGTTTGTGACCTTTACTGTGTTAAATTCATATGTGCATGGGACTGGGACAGATGTTTTCAGTCAGCTCTTGGATTTGGGATTTTATATGGGCAGGAGAGATATTATGCTGAGAGAAGCAGGGGGTTTCAACACCAAAGGGTGCTGCAGCTCATCCTTTTGCCATAGCTGCTGAGCTTGTTTGGTTTCTTTTTTCTAGGGGAGGACAAAAGCTGAAAAAAAATTTTGTGCAATGGTTTGAACACAAATTTGAGTATGAAAGGTGGGTTGAGCACCAAATCAAGACCTGTCTGTTATGGCATCCTGGGCTGTGTCAGGAACAGCGTGGCCAGCAGGTCCAGGGAAGGGATTCTGCCCCTGTGCTCAGCACTGGTGAGGCCACAGCTTGAGTCCTGTGTCCAGTTCTGGGCCCCTCAGTTCAGGAAGGATATCGAGGTCCTGGAGCAGGTCCAAAGGAGGCAACAAGGCTGGTGAAGGGACTCCAGCACAGATCCTATGAGGAGAGGCTGAGGGAGCTGGGGCTGTTCAGCCTGAAGAAGAGGAGGCTCAGGGGAGACCTCATCACTCTCTCCAACTCCCTGAAAGGAGGTCGGAGCCAGGGGGGGTTGGTCTCTTTTCCCAGGCAACTCTCAGCAAGACAAGAGGGCACGGTCTCAAGTTGTGCCAGGGGACGTTTAGGTTGGACATTAGAAAGAATTTCTTTGCTGAGAGGGTGATCAGGCATTGGAATGGGCTGCCCCAGGAAGTAGTGGATTCTCCATCCCTGGAGATATTTAAAAAGAGACTGGATGTGGCACTCAGTGCCATGGGCTGGAAACTGCAGCGGTAGTGGATCAAGGGTTGGACTTGATGATCTCTGAGGTCCCTTCCAACCCAGCCAATTCTATGATTCTATGACTCTATGATTCTATGATTTCTAGCTCTTATTGATCTCTTTGTGGAGATCTAGCACTACACATGCACATTGCCATGGTGTTTTGCCCTATCTGGTGCTTCTTCTTGTTACTGCACTCCATGGTCTTGCTGCAGCAAAGACACTCCCAGCCGAAGGTCTGTTGTACAGTTACATCCTTGCAAAGATTTCTGGGTCATGCACAATTACTTCCTGGATCAGAAAGCTAAAATGCATTTATTATCCCCTTTGTAATGCATTATTAGTTGAGATGCTAAAAAATCATCTGTAGCACTTCAGAATGTCTCATGCAACAACAGCAGAAACATCTCATTCCTAAAACTGAGTTAGAAAGTCTATGACACCACATAATCCTATAACATAGTAGCTTAACACAATGTTAAATCACACATGGACCACATTGTGAGGAAGAACACATTTCTACATTGGAAGGGTCATCATCATCACTGGAGCAAGTGTCATGCACTCAACATGTTTTATACTTCATCCAGATTCAAATTTCATGTGCTATCTGTCATCTGGAGACATTTAAAAAAAAAAAAAAATCAAACTGATCTCTCCTGAAGACATCAGCTCAGAATACAGTTCATCTCATCATCACCCACTGATTTTATTCTAATTTTAAAACTGGTTTTAAATATATTCTGGAAGGGTTTGTGACTTCAAGGAGTTTCTTTTAACACAGGAAGCTGCTGCCTGTAATACTCGAAGCTATTTATCAGGTAAATAAAAACCATAAATTTTGCCATCTAGTATCATCTGCAGATGTTACCATCAGTGTGTTGGCAGCCTTCTGGCACCCTCTTCATGGGCTGTAGCAAAAGTTGATAGCAAGTCCCACAGAAGATCCAAATACCTAACAAGAAGAAAGACTTATAGTGTCTGATGACTGACTTCAAATGAGAAATGCCTTTCAAGCATCTATTTTATCTTCCACAGCTATAATGGGAACTTGGCTCAGATGCCAACATTTACATTGTAGAGCTGTACAATCAGATGAAATGAATTCCAGGCTCAGACTCAGGCTGCCTTGCTGTTTGCTCTGAGTAACCCTGAGAGGCCTCTGAAGGATGAAAGTTATCAGCTATGGCAATATGGGCTCATACTTGCAACCACCACATCCTCAGGATATATCATCCTTGTTCTCCTAAGTGTACTCAGCATATCTGTGTCCTGCATGGCACGCCCAAGCCTGCCCTTTTCACATCCCTCGTTACTTGTCCCATGTAACTCCTCCAGGTAGTCCCAGTCTCCAATCCCAACAGTTTTTGTCACAGTCCCAAACCACTCCTATCTTCTTCCCAGGGTTGTTGGTCTCCTGGCAGTCCTCAAAGCTGAGTTCTCAAATGTTCTGTTTCCCATGAAACTGAAATCTCTATCCATGAGGCTCAGAAATTCTCCTCTCAGCTCCTTTTCATTCTACTACATTATCCATTCCTCCTTTGTCTTCATATCAGATCCCTGATGGATATCACACTCCATATCTTTTTTCTTTATCTTAGATTCTTGTACTAATCTGTTCCTCATCTTCTCATCCACTCTCAGATTATACTCTCTTTTCAGTGTAAAACTGTAGTCTCTTTGACAAGCCTGATTTTCACACAAACAAAAGAGAAATTCCCCTCTTCCACTTATTCTCCCTTCTCCTATCCACAGCTTTGTTCTCAGAAATACTGGAACTATTTTTGCTAAAACTTAAAAAAGAGATTCCAAGATTTCAGTTCCAAGAGGTGAAGTATGACAATACTACATGAACCAAAAAGCAAGGTCATGAGGACAAGAGGGCATGGACCTAGGCTCTGCCAGGGGAGGTTTAGGTTGGATATTAGGAAGAAATTCCTTACAGAGAGGGTGATCAGGCATTGGAATGGGCTGCCCAAGGGGGGGTGGATTCTCCATCCCTGGAGGTTTTTAAGAAGAGACTGAATGTGGCACTCAGTGCCATGGTCTGGGAACCACGGTGGCAGTGGATCAAGGGTTGGACTTGATGATCTCAGAGCTCCTTTCCAACCCAGATGGTTCTATGAAGGGCAATCAACACATAAGCAGTGGTATGCACCCTAACTAATACCTGCAGAAACATTGCAAATACATGTTCACAGAGCCTGGCTTTGCTAATCAGACTTAGAAAAGGTGACTGAAAGCAATCTGACCAGATCTGGACCTGCAGGTGTTCAGGCATTCTTTTAAAGCCACCTTTTACATACTTGCAAGAGGAACTGTTTTAATCAAGCAAGTACTGCAGGAAATAAACACGTCCTTTAACCACTAAAAGGTGCCTTTGCAGTTTGTAAAAGCCACCAGCACCTTGAAACCATTTGACATTCTGCCTTCATCATGTTTCCCCTTCATCATAGCAGTTGCTGAGTTAATGGGTAAGATCACAGCCAGTCTGGGCTCGTGTGGTGGGAAATACTAGAAGGTCCATGATCAACAGTAGGGCAGGTCTTCAAACTATGTCTCAGGTGAGATTTCCATTGAAAATGCCACTTTTCATATTCATAATCCCCACGTGCTGTCACACCATTCACAAGTATTAAATTCTTCACTCATAGTAAAAAAAAATTGCCTCCGAGAACAGCAATAATTTTAACACAACTCTGCACTGTTTTTATTGCCTACCTCCTGTCACTAACATCCATAGAAACCACTAAAAACTGCAAAATATACCAGTTTATCCTCACTTCAAGGGAAAACTACTGCAAGCAGGATGGGATGACCAGCATTTGTTTCCAAGTTCATCTTGACACTGCACTGTTGTCAAGAAACTTCACTACACTGACTCTGTCATTCCCTCTTCCTTTCTCATTTCCAAGAGCTCATGACTCCCAAAGACAAATGACTCCCAATGTTTGGGCTCACTGCAGGAATAACCAAAGTCCTGAATATCCTTCTGTACCAGAAGATCATTTATGTTGAGCTGTTTTTCAGGATTTCCACATGGAAAATACAATGTGGAACAGGTATGGTCCCGTCCCTTGGCTTCAATGTATGTTCAAAGGCAAAGTCTCATAAAGCAATACATTTCTTATCCAAAAATTTCCTTAGGTTAATTCCATAGAAAAATAGAAATATAAATGTATAAAAATGCTCAAGAGTTCAGGCTTCATCAGCCTACTGTGCTGACCATTGTCATAGAATAGTGGAGGTCAGAAGGGACCTTTGCTGGAAAGGTGCATCAATGACTAATGCAACTTGCTTTCCATCTTGTCAAGTTTGTACTGAATGGCATCTCTGCCTCCCACTTCAACTTTTCCCAAGTTTAATGTTCTCTGTGATTTTGCTAGAGATACTCTGTGCCATCTTCAAAGTCATAAATGATTAGGTTGTTCAGGCTGGAGAGGAAAAGGCTCCAGGGACACCTTAGAGTACTTTCCACTATCTGAAGGGGCTACAGGAAAGCTGGGAAGGGACTTTTTACAAGGGCATGGAGGGACAGAACAAGAGGGAATGGTTCTAAGCTGAAAGAGGTCAGACATAGATTGGATATTAGGAAAAAATTCTTTCCTGTGAGGGTGATGAGACACTGGCCCAGCTTGCTTAGAGAAACTGTGGCTGACCCCTCCCTGGAAGTGTTCAGGGATGGTTGGATGGGACTTGGAGCAACCTGGTCTAGTGGAAGGTGGCAATGTAAGGGGGTTTGGATCTTCAAGGTCCCTCCAACCCAAACCATTCTGTAGCACTCCCACTATTGACCCCTGAAGAAAACTGCTAGCAGCTCATCACCAATTGCACCTCCTGCAGATGACCATTGCTCATACACCCAGTGGTCCTATCAGTTTTCCACCTGCCTTGCAATTCATTCAACCAGTTCACATCTCTGGATTTACAGTCATTTCATCATAAATTCACTACTTCTTGTTGTTCCCCATCTCTGTGTCCATCTGTCATATCTTCTTTTGTAGCTTTCTGCAGCTTTCTGCAGCAGGCTCTGTCTTTCTGTCCCATCTTTCTGTTTTCACAGTGCTTAGAATTTTGATACACTAGTCTGAAAATACAGCTCCTGAGGAGCCAAAACCAAAACAAAACCAAAAGAAAAGAAAAAGGAATCATAACAAAATTGTGGATTTTTGGATTTTTTTTTTTTTTATTTCATTAAGAGAACAACAAAATGTAGCCTTGAAGTAATACAAACCAGAGCAGCAATAGTTGGCTCAGCTCATATCCAGACTTCTGAAGCCCTGGAAGCAATCAGATGCTCACCTTGCCTGCTGTAAAGCTGTTGGCATCCTAGGAAGTCAGGAGCTGGCTTTAAATGACTTGGGATGTCATTACCTTTAAGGTTTTCTCTTATGATTCCATATGTGCACCTGATAAGCATTAGCACATATCTTAGTACCTGTCAATCTCAAAGCCTGACACTGAGTGGTACCAGAAGAAAGTTTGCTCATGCACTTTTTCTTTTTAGTCCAGTGAGGGAAAATTCCTGAAAGTCTGAATAGTTGCTTGTTCAGTTACTGACACAATAGGGAAGTGAGAGCTCTGTGTAGTGCTGAAGGGAGAAATCATCCCAGGAGCCCTTTGGCCAGATCAGATGATGCTCATCTGAGCATCCAGGTCCATGCCACTTGGAACAACATCCTTTGCTTAGTCAAATCCAAAGTCTTTGGCATTGCCCTATCACTCTGCAGTAGTGAAAACCTAGACTCACTTTTCCTCTGGCCACAGTGACAGCACTAAGGATCCATCTGTGTAACCCAAATCCTACCAGGGCACTGTCCCTGACCCTGACATGAACTGGCATGCTCTGGTCATACCCCCAAATCAGATGCCCTCACCTACAAAAGAAGGGGTTGCATCCTCTACATCTCCCTGGAAGGAGGTTGTAGGGAGGTGGGTGCTGGCCTCTTGTCTCAGTTAAATATTGATAGGACCAGAGGAAATATCCTGAAGTTGCACCAGGGGAGGAAAGGCATTAGGAGGAATTTCTATACTGAGAGAGTAGTCAGGCATTGGGACAGGCTGCCCAGGGAGGTGGTGAAGTCACCATCCCTGAAAGTATTTAGAAAGCATGTGGATGAGGCACTTCAGGACATGCTCGAGTGGGCATATTTATCAGCACACAGATGCTGATAAATATGTTTTATTTATTTATTTATTTATTTATATTTTATTTATTTTATGGGGGGGATGTTGATGGTTGGATGCTATGATCTTAGAGGTCTTTTCCAACTATGCCAGTTCTGTGATTCTGTGATTGTCTTGCCTGTAGGAAATGGATAATTGATACCAATGCTATGAGTCAAGAGAAGTAAAAAGTCATAAATCTGACTTTCTGACATGGTATATATGAATGTACCTATTATATAAGCATAAAACCACCACGATAAGAGTCAAGGCTTTGAATGCACTCAGCGTTGCTGATGATGCAGCTGACTTCAGCAGGGGCCATTAACTTAATGTGGAGCTCTTTTTCCTCAAATAAAACAGTTCAATATAACTATTTTGGGTTAAAATGCAGGATTAGGACACAGGCACTTTGGAAACCTGCTCTAGCTTCATCTCACTTCCTGTGAGAAGGAACAAATCTGATCACTATTTGATGATACTGTTTTTCTACTCACAAGCACTATTAGGACAATAATCTACTAAAATGTACAAAGAACATGGAGAGTAGAAAGTGCTGGCAATGTTATCTGTTGTTATTATTGTTGTTTTATTATATAAATATTAATATTGGCCTTAGTCCCCAGGAAATTAAATTCAGAAGCACAGTTATAATAGGCAAGATGATTTGTCAAGTAGCAAAGTGAGAAATCCGTTATGAAGTATTATCTCTAATTCCTGAAACATATATTGAAAGGCTATATTACAGGCAACTAGATAAAATTCAGTACCTATATTTGGAAAAAGGGTGAGAAAATCAGATTTTGACAATAGTGTATCACTTGGTTCAACATCAATTCCCAGGGCAACTCCTAAAATCTTAAATATTTTTTTCCATCATTAAAAGGAAGCCTAAAAATGCTTGCATCTCAATTTGTAAATTACAGAAAATTACCAGACATATATGAGGGTAATTTGGAAGAATAAATCAAACTAAACCAACTAAATATCCATTTATAATTGGCTAAAATCAGTGCATCATATTTATACTTTAATATGGTTTTTGACATTGTCTTATATGAACTTTTAAACAATCTAAAGAAACATAATGTAGATGGGGCTACAATAAACCAGGTAGCTCCTCTTCACACTCCCAAAGCACTTAATAATTTTCACAAAGTGAAAAGATACCTCCAGTAATTTTCATCAAACACCTGATCTGGCTCTGAACAATATACTCCTTAATGACATGAATCATCAAACAGTCTTGAAATTGCTAGAAAATTAACCCTGGTTTGAGTTTAGGAGTGGACAGATGACCAGCTTGCTAATTGTCATTATTCATCTCTTTCCTTTACATTACTGTAATTCAACCCAGATGACTATGGCAAGGAAAAAAAAAAGAGAAAAGTATTTTAAATAGAATATGCAATGCTACCCAAAGGCAGTGTTTTGGGCTTTTTCTGTAAAGTATTTGTAGTGTCCATTCTTTATATCCTGAATAAACACAACTGGTTTTCTAGGATCCAATATTTTCCCCTCGAGACTTCCAAAGCACTCTCCAAACATAGTTAACCAATTTTGCAAACTCTTCATAGATTTTTAAAGCTGAAGGGAGCCATTTTAATCATGTAGTCTTATCTCTAGCCTAATAAATGAAATATATGAATACAAGAAAGCAGGTTCAAGACATCCTAAATTTTTTTTTAAAAAAGAGCAGTAATTACCTGAGATTGATGTATTCATCTTCCTCTCAGGCCACCACCCTAGAATCTTCTTCTGCCATTTCCAATTTACTGAGCTGGGCATGGATTTAAACCATTGCTGACCCTGGAAGAAAACCACAGCTACACTGCAGACTGGTTTAGATTTAGGCCAGGGAGTACAGACTCCAGTTTGAAATGCAGAGGTCAAACTTCAGTAACCAGAAATAATCTTCAGAGCTTTAAAATGGCAGGGATCCAAAGATCCAGTGTTCTCCTTGGTTTGATAAATACTGCCCAGAAGTAAATCCTGGAGGATTTGTGTGTTTTTCACATATCTGAAGGCATGCAACATCTTTGTCAGCTCTGCAAGGAAGAAGTTTTCCAGCAAAACCCCTTCCCTGCACTGAGGACCTGAGCTGCCAGGTTGGAGCATCTTTGAAGATGTGGAGATGGGAGCTGGTGCAATGTAACTGCAATGTGGAAATTCAGGAGGTCCCAGAGCCCCAGTGAGTTGCCACTAGAGATTTTCAGACAAGCTATCATTCTATCATGCTTTTCATGTGCTGGGAAGTAAGAGGTCCAATGGCTTTCAGCTCTCACTCCCATTTTTATTCTCACAATCACACATAAAAAACAAAAACAGGGAAGCAGCAAGAGTTTTATATGTTTAGAGTAGTTTTTGAGGATGAGGGTGAGAAGCAGTATTTTTGGGACATCTGTAAAAAGGGAAAAAAACTTTCCTAATAAATCCTGGTAAAGGACAGCCTCCACTAAGAGAAATTCCTTTTCATCTCTGCTGCCTTCCCCACATATTTCCCCTGGTTAAAATGCTCACTGCAAGCAGACAGGACCTCAGATTTATGTCTCATCTGAGCTGGGGCTCTTCCGAGCACGATAATGCTCAGTGAACTCAATACCATAACACCAGATCAGGTATCATCTGAGGGGGGAAACATCCCACCTCTGGAGGCATAAATATAACTTCCTCAGCACCTGGGTGTTCTTGGAGAGCTCTTACTTACTAATTTGGGTTTTAATATATACAGCTCTTCAGCAACAGCAGAGGGGGGCCACTGGGTGTTAGAAGAGAATGAGAAAGCTCAGCTGAGCAGACACATGGCTTAGAAATGGGTACCAAGAGTAGCGTGACACACAAATCCACAGCCTGCTGGGATTTGTTTTCCTCCCTGAGAAAACAATGTGACATGGAGGGGGAGTCCTGCTGGAAATCTAAGCAGGGGATTCAAACTTCAAGTCAAGGTGACAGCATGGAAGAACAAACCCTGGGATGGGAAACCTCCTCTGGTTTGGACTTCAAGTCTGAAGATGGCTTGGCTCTCCTCAGCTATTATTATCACCTCTGACATGAATTGGTTTGGGTTTCCTGCTTCCTGAGAAGCCTGATATGCAAAGCCCACATGAGAGATTCTATCCTGAAGGACAGAAGGAAGCTCTGCTCCATGTTCTTCTTACCTCTCTCAACTCCCCATGCTATGCATCTGTTCACACACTGCAGGACAGCCAATCCACTGCACTAACCCCAGAGCTCCTTCTGGGAAGAAATTGATTTTTCCTGCTGTCCGTTTCCTTTCCAAACTCAAAGAAGGAAGTGAAAAAACCAAAGAAAACATAAAAATCACTCAGCCTTGCCATGGATACACACATGGGACTCCTGTAACCTTAAGTGTGATCTGTGTTTGTGAACATCTGAAGCCACAATAAGAAGCCTCAGTTATTGTGAGATGAATTTATTCTGCAAAGCTTAAATTTGGAGTCAAATTTGGATGCACTCTTAAATTTTGGGATCCAAGTGTTTTGGTTTGGTTCATTACACAACTAGAAGGCTGCTAGGAGGTTTTTCAAAGTCTGGAGTCGTTTGAGGCAAGGAGTTTCTTACATCAATACTGTTGGTGCTGGAGAAAAAAAGGAGTGCCATGTTTTTGAATGCTTCTTTACTTCCCATTTTAACTGGGACTGGAAGCAGAAATACTGTGCCATGACACAAAAATGTTCTTCACATTAAATTCCACTGTGAGATGGATAAAGCACCTCCACAAAACACACAGAAAAGGCAACTGAAGGTTTTCAACCCTCTAAAGACTTTCAGGTTCAGTTCAAGGCTTTTACAGAGACTTTGGGTCACTTGTGATTTTATCCAACTCTATTCACCCAGCCCTAATTGCAACAGCACATCTGGAAATGCTACAGCTAAGACCCTGCCAGCACTTACATTATAAACCCTCCTGTTTTCAGGGTTTTGTAACTTTTTCTGGAAAAAAAAAAAAGTACAACAGCAGAAGGGCTGAAACTTGATATAAAAAGTTCTCAGCTGGGGAGCAATTTTTTGTGTGTGTGTTGCAATATTTCAAGGAAATCAAACCAACCATTTTTTAAAAAATGAGAAAAGAATTAGTGGAAAGGGGTGGGAAGGTAGAAGGGTGTTTCCTTGAGCTTGCTTTTTGCTTCCCTTGAAGTGCACAGGGAAAAAATATTGCAGCTATGAACCATTTCTCAACTCTGACCTGTGTCTTGATTTGCATTAAAGGCTGTGGATGACTCTTTCAAAGGAGACCAGGACAAAGAAAAAAACCTACATTTGGCCACAGCACCTGCTTGGGAATGGTTCTGAGGGGCAAGAAGGATCTGTATATCATAGAATCATATAATCACAGACTGATTTGTGATGGAAGGGACATTAAAGATCATCTCGTTCCAACCTCCCCCTCTGTGAGCATCTTCCAATACACCAGGCATCTCCAAGCCCCATCCAACCTGGCTTTGAACACTTCCAGGGAGGGGGCAGCCAAAACTTCCTTGGGCAACCTGTGCCAGTGTCTCACAGAAAATAATTTCTTCCTAGCACCTAGCCTAAATCTCCCTTGTTCCTGTATGCCCTATAAAAATTTCCTATACTTTGGTGCAAAGCTGGAAACTCTGGGAGCATCTGAGACATCTACTGCTTAATAAAGGATGTGGTCTTTCTTGGAAAGACCAGACACAGGAATCCCTGGAGTAATCTCTCTCCAGATACAGAGGGAAGCACAAAGGTGTCTTCTCAGGCAACTCTTTCTGGGGTTTAACCAAAGCTCCTGCTTGAGTGTAGGTCCTAATCACTCAAATAAAAGCAGAGCAAGGCCTGCTTGTGATAGAATCATAGAATCATAGAATAGAACTGGCTGGGTTGGAAGGGACCTCAGAGATCATCAAGTCCAACCCTTGATCCACTCCCGCTGCAGTTCCCAGCCCATGGCACTGAGTGCCACATCCAGTCTCTTTTTAAATATCTCCAGGGACGGAGAATCCACCACTTCCCTGGGCAGCCCATTCCAATGCCTGATCACCCTCTCAGTAAAGAAATTCTTTCTAATGTCCAACCTAAACCTCCCCCGGCACAACTTGAGACCTCTTGTGCCCTCTTGTCTTGCTGAGAGTTGCCTGGGAAAAGAGACCAACCCCCCCCTGGCTACACCCTCCTTTCAGGGAGTTGTAGAGAGTGATGAGGTCTCCTCTGAGCCTCCTCTTCTCCAGGCTGAACAGCCCCAGCTCCCTCAGCCTCTCTTCATAGGATCTGTGCTCGTGTCCTTTCACCAGCCTGGTTGCCCTCCTTTGGACCTGCTCCAGGACCTTGATATCCTTCCTGAACTGAGGGGCCCAGAACTGGACACAGGACTCGAGGTGTGGCCTCACCAGACACATAGTATATCCATAGGATGAGACTAATTCAAAGGTTAAGATAAATAAGAATACCTGTGAGTAGGTCTCTAAAATCAGCTTCAAGCTAATGGAGTTCTATTTCACAGAGTCCAATGCCTTGGCTGGGAGACAGAAGTGTACAAGGGCTGCTAAACAGGCCATGGATGCTGTGGGACCAGTAGCTGGGATGGCACTACTGGGATTCTCTAGGATACCTCAGGGGGTTCTAAGCAGCTGAATCACATACTACATATATATTCAGTATGAGCTGAATGAAACACTTACTGAACTCAATTGGCTGCACTGACTGCATCACCTTTGTGTCCTCTGGCTATAGTGGGAGCTCAGACACTTGCTTGTAGGCACCTAGAAGTACCCAGAGTCTCCATCCAGCAAATTACATCAATAATCACATTAAAAATTGTTTGAAATAGTTATTACTGAAGCTGTCCCTTGATCCATATATCAGGCTCATCTCCACCAAAAAAAAAAAACCAAAAAACCAAAAACATGAACACATAGCTGAATTATTGCATTGTACCAAGTTATGGAGCAGATAACCAAGGTGTCTGAGGATACA
This sequence comes from Heliangelus exortis, assembly GCF_036169615.1. Classification (NCBI taxonomy): domain Eukaryota; kingdom Metazoa; phylum Chordata; class Aves; order Apodiformes; family Trochilidae; genus Heliangelus; species Heliangelus exortis. The sequence continues at coordinate 109,544,875 of NC_092424.1, read as the reverse complement.
TTCTATGTTATCTGTAAGTGACTCCCTCTCTCTTGACTACCAAGATATCCCACCTGACTAGTAGAGAGGGGTGGAGGTGAATACATTGTCTACTCCATCTCTTCACCATTGACCAGATGCACATTGGCAGAACTTTGGATACACATGAGCCATATGATACATAACATTGGATGTCTTAGTCTGGAACTTATTAAAGTTCATCATTTTGTGCAGATGCCTTCCAATCCTCACCCTCAGCGTTCAACAGCTTACACAGTGCAGCTTCAGCATCTTCCACTGTGAACCAAACTGTGTTGCATTGTGTCACATTTGCAAAAAATACTCTGCTGTGGCAGCTCAGTTGGCAAATGGTGGCTGGCAAAAGCATGGTGGTTGTGCCCCTGAGCCATAAATCCTAACCAGTTCAGATGCAAACACACAATTTGCATTCCAAACACTTAAATCCTAATGGAGATTGATGAGAACTTGGTGGAAGAGGATAGTAGTTTTTATTAACATTTTTTTTAAGCCTGTCTCTCATCTTGATGAAGCTGAAAGAAACACACTGGAAACTGTTTTCATTACACAAACCAGCCTGGCTATAATCAGCATTTTTTTCACTTGGCTCACTGGGTTTCCAAATTGGAAACTGTTGGTTTGGTGGCTACAATTGCACAGGTGCAAAACGATTTAATTTTAGGATAGGAGACACAATTTGAGTGACCCGTGAGAAAGACAAACTGGAAATGAGGATGGGGCATAGAAGAGTACTGGGATAATCTAAAGGATGTGGAACTTCATACCTGAGAGGAGAGGCTTGTTTTAAGCATCAGAACATAAGCTGAAAGATGATACAACTCTTTAAACTACAGGATGATTTTGGCATGAGGACAAATGGGTATTAACTGGCCATGAATAAATTTCAGATGGACATTAGAAGATAGTCAAACTGTCAGAAGACTGAGGTTTTGAAGCAGCCTTCCCCAAGGAGTACTTATGGCAAGAAACCTAACCACTTTTATGGAGAAGCACACTAAATTTATGAACAGCTTATGTTATGTGGGAGGCTGAAGTAGCATGTGGCTGGATTTGATGATCCACAAGACTTTTTTCAGGCTACTTCAGAGAAAATTTTAGAATTTAATTTTCAAATGCCATTTATACTCTCTGTGTGTAATCCTGAGGGTAGGGATACCCTCACTTTGCAGCTATGTCTTCTTTTGTGCTATTTCCACCCTGAGCAAGTAAGGGAAATCATTGGAAAACCACAGGAAAAGCTGATTTTGTGACATGTCAGACACTAAAATGAACAGATAAGGTAAAACAAATCAATCCATGTGCCTCCACTGGTTCATAAACATCCTTTGCAAGATGTTGGTGTTAGCCCCTTCAGAAACACCAATTTTCATTTTGTCTTACTAGAACTTGACCAATCTCTGCCAAATTCACATGCTATATACAGATAATAAGCTCAAGAATCTACAATTCAAAGCATGGTATGCAAAGCAGCACAGAAAAGAAATAGCTGAGAAAAAACCAATTGAGCAAGTTCCACAAATGAAAGTATTAGAGCTGTATTAATCCAGAGTTGAGCCCAGGACTGAGCTGGCTGACTGAGAAGAAGAGCTTGTCAGCCTAGAATGAAATTCAGTTTACTTCAAACCAGCCCATGTATTTCCCTGGACTGCACATTAATGAACCCTGAGGTTCATTAAATTCATGTTTATTCATCAGAAATTTTTCTGGACACTTAAATGCATCAGACTAACCCTGCTGTGATCAAAGTTCTAGCCTTTCTTAAGCCTACAAGACTTTCTCTCTACCTAAGTCTTCCAGAGAGGCCTTTAAAAATCAGAGGGATTGAGGACAAATGATGTGGCTGTATGCACTTTCCTCATAAGAATCTAAAAGCTACAGAAAGTGGAAGATAATGTCTCCAGGGAAAGTAAACTCACATTTTCCACAATGTTTTTGACCAGAAGATAACAAAGCACTTTTTTTATTTTGGTTTTTTTTTTCCTGGTCCACTGTGGAACAGGAAACAGACAGCAAGGAAGACAGAAAAAAAAAAAAAAAAAAAAAAAAAGACAATAGAGCACAAGGGTCCAGTGGTTAGAGAAGGAGTAGGGATGTTAGATCCTGCTCCTTGTAACATAATGAAACTGTGTTCCAGGACACTCTTTAATTCAGGTTCATTGAGGAAAGGGACACTGCCCTATGCCTGACACTGTGCTTAGGGAACCTTTGAGGACAATGAGGATTCAGGCATCTTCAGGGCTGTGAAGAGTCCAAGACCAGGGTCCTGGGGAGAATGCCAGACACGATGTTGCTGTTATATGAAATCTGGGCATAAAGCTCCTCTTCATTTTGCATCTGTCGTGAGAACAGGGTGGATGCACTGCATCCAATAGAGGTCATTGCCTATAGTTTACTTCTATTTCTTTGTATTGTAAGAGGAAAAGATGCACAATTAAGCAAAATTGTCGTTGTCTTTATATTTTTAGAAGTAGTAAGAGAGATATACATACAATCTCCCTGAATTAGCTATGTAGTGATTAAAAATGGTTATGTTATGTTCACTGCTTTGCTGAACCTGAATTTTCCACCAGGCAATACACAGACTGAGCTGGCTGAACTTTGGGCTCTGTACCATCCAGGTCCTACAGAATCCTGGATCTGAACTATTGCCTAAGCAGCTCTGTCTCCTCAACTAAGCAGCTACCTGCTGTCTGTTGTGGGAACAGCCCCTCTGACTCACTATGAAGAAAAGAAACAAAATCCAGCTTTCAGGCTAGAGATCTCAGCTCAAAGCACCAGACTGTCCCAGGCCTGAGCAACGAGAATGTTTATACCTGTTAGAAATAAAAAGGAAACTGCAAGCAGCTAATTCAAAAGCATGAATGTATGAAATGGAATAAAAAAGATCAATGATGTGGCCTTGAGTTGTTGCTCCTTGGTTTTAGTCTGTTAGCTTTGCTATCTGAGCACTATTCAGGGACAAGATCCAGCAAGCAGCATACTCAAACAGTGTTGTTCCATAAACAACTTTTTAATCTGTTACTTTTGCTATTTTGGTCTACTTTTAATCACTTTGTAAGACCTCTCTTTAGAGAAGATGTGAACCACCATTTGATGCAGAGAGTTGTATCCACTGGCTGGCAAAATGCAAAGGATCTCATAAAACATCACATACTCACAACTCACCTTGTCACTTCTCATCTGCCCTCTGTTTTGCCTCCAAAAATTCCACTAGGTTTGTCAGACAAATGATTTTCTGTTCCAGAAACTATCCCAGTTCCTTTATATCAGCTCATATTTTCCCAGATGTTTTGTGATCTCATCCTCTACTAATGGCTCCAAGACCTTATCTATTGTCAAAATCAAACTTTATTGCGAACCTGTATCTCCATGATCTCACCTTAGTCCTCTTCATGTGGAATGGGTTTACATTTGCATTGGTTTTATCCCTCAGTACTTCTTCCTGTTACAATAAGCTAGTAAGTAATCTTTAGTTGGCCAGTAACCTCTTCCATCATCTCTTTCATGAGATTCAGTTGTAACCAGTTGAACCCTACAGCTGTCTCCTCTTTCCAGTGATTTTTTTTATTTTTTTTTAATTTTTATTTTTTTTAAGATTGATTCTCAAATTCTTCGACTTTCAGAAACTGTTGTTTTAATTTCTGGCACTGTATTTTGTTTCTTACTGGAGACCTTACTTATCACTGATAGTAGAGGACTAAGGCTGAAGTAGTGATGATACATTAGCTAAGAGAATCCACAGACTGACCATTGCTTATAGGTTGTTTTTTTTTGTTCAGACAAGACTGGTAATGATAAAAGATAATGAACATCAGGTGTCTTCTTCCTGCTTTACATGCCAGTGAAAAACTGATAAATTTACTGATTTTTTTTTTAATCTGAAATAGCATATCTGGCAAGTTGTTCAGAAGCTCACGGTGTGGCAGAGGAGTATTTTCGGTGCAAAAGATGGTGACAGCTAAGGGGTCCTGTAGCTGCAGCTCATCTAATGTGTCCAGATCCCCAGGGAAACATAACCTAAAAGATTTGGGTTGGGATGTTCCCTCTTTTTATCCCAGAGATTGAAAGTCTTGGGTGAGTCCTGAGGCTAGAGGGGTGATCTGACTTAAGGCATTTTGAAATCCTCAAGTATCCCCATAAGATGCCACTTCCCTTGTTAACATCTCCCCAAACATAGTAATTACTAAACCCATTGGCACTACAGAACTGCTTCAGAAGTTCTTATCACTCAACAAATTGCAAGATCCATTTGCAGTCCAGCCTGTGAAACTTTGTGGACAAGGTCAAATTCCATTTTAAGATTATGTGCAATAATAAGATGCATATATGTAAATTTGTAATACCGATACAAGATTTTTGTTGGGTTTTTTTGTGGTTTTGTTTTTTGGCTGGTTGGTTGGTGCATTTGGTTTGGTTTTTTTTCAATAGAGACAAAAAAAATGTCATTTTGAAGCCAAAAGCCATCAATCTAGTTGCTTGGAGCTGATCACACTGAGTTCTTCATGGTCTCAGTTTAGCATCTTTTATGTGGTTCCAAAGAGGAGTAAGCTAAAGGTAAGGAGATGGCCTCACAAAGAGGGAACATAAATATTTCTAATATTCAGGTGCTTAATACCTCTCTGACACATGGGTGGTTACCACTGTCTCTGTCATTGCTTTGTTCTCAGAAAAAGAAGTACCAGGATCACATGGGATCTGATAACAGTAAAATCTACTTGACCATAAAGTTAGGAAATCCACATGAATTGAGATCATGCAACAGGGGATTTAGGGATCACAACTTTTGGAGATGTAGGACTATTCCCTGTTTTGTAGGAAATGCACACAAGGTTTTTTGCTTGCTTATATTCCTCTTCCCCTCTCCACCCAACCAGCATGAGGTTGCTAATATAGCTTGGACTCAGCTTCATATTCCACCTGAAAAATGAGGATAACACTGCAGTCCTACTTCATAGGTGTGATATAAAAAACAATGCCCTGAGGGCTGTAAACTGCAGCTAAGAGAATGTGAGATGATGGCAATTTGGTATCAAGAGACATAAATAACCAGTAGGACTCCCCAGAATTTAAGTTTTTAGTAAATTATTTGGACCATTTAGATTATTCTGACGTTCAAATCAGTGACAGTTTCCTTGGTTGGCTGTTGGATATAACCTGTGATACAGAGAAGTGTCTTTGAATAAGAGCCCCATACATCTCCAAGGCATTTTTTATCACTTTGGGCTATACAGAGAGCTGAATGGAGTGATAACTTCCCTTCTCACTGAGTTTGTGCAAACATTTCCTGAAGCTTTCGGTTTTACCACAAGAGAAGCCTTCTAAAGCTTAAATAGGGATAACTTGAATTATTAACATTGGTCCTCTAGCCCAACCACAAGCATGTCTGAAGCACCCTTGCTGATAAGACACTGCAACAACTGCATTTTCCTTACACATACCCACAAAAGAAGCTGATACTCATGATTACCACCAAGTAGGAAATAAGTGGGTTTGCCAGGATTATTTTCCCCAGATAACCTTTCAGTTTCTTTCCTGCATTTTTTTGCCTGACCATTTCAACACAGAACTCAAACAATTTCTCAGTGAAACCACAGGTCAGACACTCTGGTAACAGATATTGATGGGGCACCCTGCTGAAGTCTCTGCACTGACTGACAGCAAGAGGTTTGTGAGTGGGCTTCAGATGGGAGAGTTTGCTCAGTTTCACTCCTGGTATTCAAGAGTGGATTTGGAAACCAACTCATTGGTTTCACCCTCACCTTTAGCACTGCATAAGCAAAGGGATCCCACAAGTATAGGACCACAGATTATAAGACAAAGATGCTATTTCCTTCCACAAGTGGAAGGAACAGTACACGGTTGCAGCTGAAAGCCATCAGCCTGTTTATAACTCAGTTATTATAAATAAGTTTGAATTTCTTTACCTGCTACTGGCAACAGTCTCAAAATACATCTCCACGTCACGTCTCCCCTTTTTGCTACAACAGAGAGAAGCTGTTGTTGATGGTCCTCAGTCACCCCCTGAATGACTGACAATGTCAGTTTGCTTCCTTCCTTCTCTAATGGAAAGTCTGCAGCTTCCAGTAGAGCTCATGTTACCAAGTCATCTTGTATTTTGTACTGTCACCTATTTTCTGCTAATTTTTTATTCATTTCTGCCTCCAAACTGATAGTTCTCCAGTGACCAGCTGTGGCATTCACCTCCCACCTGTACACAGGATATTAGGAAATGCTGACCTCACTTCTAAACCCATTCCTGGCCCAACACCTCCCTCGTTGATATTCAGTTGTCTCCCCTTCATTTTTCCCATCCAAATTTCCACCTTCTCCACCTGAGCTTGCATCTGCTCCTATGACATGATATGAGGGATGTCTAGGGAATGGGTGGAATGGGTTAAAACTAGAGTTAGGCAGATTTAGATTATACACAATGAAAAAAGTTCTTCACCATGTGAATGGTGAGACACTGGAACAAGTTGCCCAGAGAGGTGGTGGAAACCCCATCCCTGGATGTCTTTATGGCCAGGGTGGATGGGGCTGGGAGCAACCTGATCTAGTGGGAGGTATCTCTGCCCATGGGGTTGAACCTGGATGATTTTAATGTCCCTTCCAACCCTGAAAATATAATAATTCTATGTCAATGAAGACTTAGTAGATTTCTTAGCCTGGGCTTGAGCCAAGGCTCAAGGAGCCAACCCAGGTGCCTTGAAGGTCACTGCAGTTCTAGATGAACTTCTGTGCCCTGGCAGCTGAGTACATCAGAGTCATGTTGTAGCCACACGTCACCCACATTTAGTCATTCCTTTTCCACATGCTGGCCACTAACAAACATGCAATGCACAGCTCTTACCTTGTCTTACCTTGTCTGGAGGTTGCTTCTTTTCCATGCTCACTTTGCATTATGTCATTTCCTTTATTCTTTGCTGCTATGTTGTGCCCATGTAGCTTTCAATTTGAAGGGGAAAGACTTTTAAACAATTTTGGCTCAGATTTCCAGAAGATTTTAGTGAGAAGCTTTCTCATCTGGGATCAAATGGAGCTGGCAAGTGGGGTTCTTTGGCAACCTCAGCTCTTGCTGTGGCAATTAGTTCACTGTGCTAAAATTTTTTAAACTTTTGTGGTCATATGGAGAGGGCAGCTGAAAGACACTGTGGTAAACGAGCTCTTTTCAGCCAGATCAAGCCTCATTAGATGATAATTTCTTCTCCTGAGGATTATAAATTAGCCTGTTACCTCTTCTTGGGCTTTGAAAGAGGATGGAATTTTGATAATTTTATATTTATAAACATCTTCTGGAAGGCTGTGCTTTTTTTCTGAATTACCTGAGTGGTCTTAACATCCCAAATTCCTTACATGCTTCAGGAGAGCTACATGGCACTGACCTTTGATGGGTTTAGGATAGAATTTAAGTATGATTAACTAGGTTTTCAAAGACAAAGTAAGCAACCCCATTGTTAAGTGTTATTCTGTTCATGTGCTGGGAACTGGGAAAGCTGATTTTCATTTTAGCTGAGAAGAATAAACCTGAACATATTGCCTTTTTTTTTTTTTTTTTTTTTTCTCATTCTTCTCCAAAGAAATACAAAATTAGTCTTTTAAAATCAGTGAATTTCTTCTAAATATATTGGGGGTGGGGAGTAGGGTGGGTGTTGGTTGGTTTGTTTTACTTTGCTTTTTTCAAATAGACCCTCTAATAATCATCTGTGTTACAAGCATTTTCTTTCTATCCTAAACAGTGATCGATAATGTTTGATAATTTGGAAAAAATTCTGGAGCACTGCTATGAAAGCAGTGGGGTTATTAGGAAGGACTGAAAAGATTTGTTTAACTGTCAGCAGGAGATGGCATCCGTGATGCAAAATGCAAGGAAAAAGCCACTGTAAGATTTAACTTTAAGAAAGGAACCACTTGCAAATGAGGAGGTCAGGTTTTTTAAAGAAACTGAAAGGCACAAATCAAATTACTGAAGTTGCTATGGAGGCCTTTAAAGATGAGATACAACGATGATTTATGATATTGATCAAGTAAATTCTCCTTAAAATTTCACCTAATTTTACATTTCAAAGGGTGGGAAGTTTTTTATAAAGGTTGTAAAAACAGAAGAGAAGAGCATATTATGTTAGGTTAAATATGAAATATCAATAAAGCAAGACAAGAAATAATTTGAGGAACCCTATGCCAAAACCATTGAAAAACACCATAATAAAAACATTTCAAATACTTTTCTTTGAAAAGCAGCCTGCCAGAGAATCAAAAGAAGTAACAGTTGATTCAAAGAAAAAAACAGTTCTTACTCAAGATAAGAGTACATTTAAGAAAAAGAAAAGCTACATTATTTTTGAGAAGCAGTGAGAGGTTTTTGCAAGAAAAATTTCCTTTGTGGGTGATCAAGATCAGGAACTGTGTCAAGATAAAGTGTTATTAGCAGAAGTTTTAGAACATGCCAATAAGGTTTAATAGTAAGGAGCAGCCAATATCAGCTGGCTTTGACTCTCAGTCTCTGAAGAAATTCACTCACAAAGCAGCAAACTCACTAATTGTGGTATGGGACCTATCACTTATATAGGACCTTGTACTAAATGAGAAGATGGCAATTATAAAATCATCTTTTTCTTTAAATCTTCAAACATCATCTTGGGAATACCAGATAATATTCTAACCTCTCTTTGAGGCAATTCAGTAGGCATTGTGAAAAATAATAGAACGAGTAGACAGAGATAGATCTGATACATGGAAGACAGCAACACATTTCTCAAATGTCAAGAATCATAAATTTATTAGAAAACTTTGAAGGATTAAAAGGAGATGTAGAGTGTGGGAATCCAGTTGGACTTCTTGGGCTTTTCAAAAGCTGTCAGCAAAATCCCACAGCAAGGAATTTTTGAAAACTAACCTTTCATGGTGTAAGAAGAGGTATCTTGACATGGATGAATGGTTGAAAGGTTGGAAACAAACAAGCTAAGGACTGAAATAAATGGCTGGCTCTAATAATGATACCAAACAGAGAGATCAGTTCAGGCTTGTGCTATTTAACTTATTTGTAGATGATGCAGGAAAGGATAAAGTAATAGTTTATCCAAGGTCATCAAAACTGAAATGTATTCATGAAAGAGAGTGCCCAAGTAATAAAGCAGCAAATGGAATGCAATGTCAATAAAAATAGATTGGACACATACAGAAAATATTTCAGTTACATCCAATAATGGAGGATAAATTAAATTTACCACCTAGGAATGGCAACTGAGTCATTGTGGTCAGCTCTCTGTAAGTCAGGAGAGATAATATGCATATTAGAAATTCTTAGGAAATGACAAAAAAGTAGAAGTATAATTATATATTTTCAAGTTTGGCAACATCTCGAATACAGATACAGTTTATTCATTTGCATTTTCTTGTTGAGGGAGATGAGTGGTGACAAAGTTTGTTACATTTGGGGCACTGGAGGGTTATGTTTGACAGGCAGAAAATAGCAATTTCAATCTTTTCTCTGTGGATCCTTCTCACTTTGTCAAACCAGGACTTGCCACAGGATGTGCCAGCTTAGGATCTGTTCCTTTGCCATCCTGCCTGGATTCCCAGTTACACAGACAGCTGTTACTATTATTTTAAGGGGATGAATTTTGTCATGTAGTTAAAACAAGAAACCACCTTAATCTTGTTTCTTGTTTTGCCACTCCCTTAACATCAGATTTTTGCTTAAATTCTCCATGCTTTCATTTCAGGGTTTGAAATGAAGAGAACATTTCTTCTTTTTTCCATGGGGCTCCTGGGATGCTTATCTAATTGCTCTTTGCAAAGCTGTTGGAAAAGAGCAAAGAATTAGAAGTCATTAATAATAGCTAATGCTGCTCTTGCACCACATAACAATTTCACTTTGGAAAGTCAAGTCTTCATAAAAGAGAAACCCTTCTTTGTACTTGGTGGGGATGGATTATGATCATTCTAGGACTCAAGTTATGTTTGTTGGCATAAACTTTGAGAAGTTTCAAACAGCCAAAGTAAAAATAAATCTTATTATTGTACATTTAGACTAAGCAGGGTTCACAGTTTCCTCTTTATTTTTTTTAGATTGCTATTTTGATTTTTTCCCCTGAAAAACAAATACTGGAATATAATGTTATTTTAACTTTGAAATTTATGGTCTTCCTGACAACAGGTAGTCACAGTTGCATTCTTGCAAAAGAAAACAAAATTAAAAATATAGACACAGGAAATAAAATTAATTTTAAAATATAAGAAAACATTTATTCTGTGCATCAGCCCAAGTGAACAGACAAGTCTCTGACTGATACCCACCACAGACTGCAGTTTCTTGAATTGATTGATTAATAGGACAGAAATGAGGAGGTGTGAATTTATTTTGGACTTCAACAGGGTTGAAAAAGGTTTGGCACAGCTCAGCTGGGCTTAATCTGCATTTTAAAGTCTATGAACAGTGACCACCTACTGGCACCCTTCAATGTGTTAGGTCCCACAGAAAGGAAACATTTTGCACCAGACTTCATTTCAACTAATGTTCTTGGATTTATAAAGGTACTAAAAAGGCAACAGCAATCTGATTTCATACTAACAAAACACCCCTTTTCCCATAGTGGGCTCGAAACTCAACAGAAGAGTCAAAGAAGGGGGAGGAGGGTAGGTGGGAGAGAAGAAACAGTTTCACATTGTTTGGAGGCAGATTGTTCACAAGAGCGATGTTACCTTTAAAATAAAATGAAATTCCTTTGGGATGTTTTCACCATTAAGTGTGGAGATTTTCATTTAACTCAGTGAAAGGCAGTAAAAAAGTAATAAATAATATTTCAAATGGGAAAAAGCTGCGGAGGAAAAAAAAAAAAAAAAAGCTAAAATGCAGAGAATTTTATCTGGGCTAAAAAAAAATGGAAGCAGAAAGATCTCACTGTGTTCTGCAGCAAGGATAATTAAAAACAAAGCCGTCTTTTAAGACAGCACAAACATACCCCACCACCTCCTTTTTCTGGCAAAGCCAGGAAACACCCTCTGAAGTAAAATAACCATAACAAGAAAAGACATCTTCTTGGAGAAATTTTGACTCATAGTTTACTGCTTTATAAGCAGTTCAATAGCAAGATGTTTCACGCCAAGGCAACAAGTCAAGAATTCACATTTTTAATGCTAGTTTAGTCTTCTGTGTGATTATTTTTACAACATCTGCAATTAAAGACAGATTTTTCAGCTCCCTGATTGTGACCGGATAGAAAAGGGTTTGATGTGTGCACACACACACAGAGGGAAGGAAAAAGCCACCTCTCCCTGTAACAGTCTTCATTAAAAACAGCTTTGCCCAGCTGCTGTTTTATTTCATTTTGATGATTGAGATTTTCTTCGTCTAGTAGTAAATGGTGTTTTTTTGTTTTTGGTTTTTTTTCTTTCTTGCACTTCACTGGTCCAAAGGAAAAATCTGATAGTCCGATCTTAGGAGTTTTCGGTCATTTTGGGTTGTCATATTTTCAGAGGAAGGATGGGGCTGGAATGGGAGGGAGAAAGGGAAAACTCAAAAAAAACCTCAGAAATCACTATTCAGACCCCAGGTTGTTAACACTCCCACAGTGGCTGGGTGAGTTTCATGCAGCTCCCAGTAGCATCACAGATTTGGGGAGGTAAAACCAGTCACCCTTTTGCACCTTATTGCACCTGCTGGGAAATAAATGTCTCAAGGAACACTTCTTTCAGACTCTTTTATCTGCCCATAAGCTTTTCTTACACTGATCTACAGACGGTATCCATGTATTTTTCTTAGCATTCCAGCATGATTTTAAAATAAAAGTATGTCACTGAGAATAGAATTGCCTACCTTGAACGTTATTGACAGGAGCTGCATCTGCCTTTGTGAATAAAAATTGTCCTAGTACAAGAAAAACAGCATTAGAAAATCCAGGAATTATTTTGTCAATTCATTTTAGTGTTTTTATAGGCATTGACTCGGTTCCAGGTAAGATATGGCTTTACAAGAAATGATCATTACTATTAAACCATACTTTGGGTCAAACTTTCTGTAAATTCATCTCTTTCAAGAGAGATTCTGGAGATAAATTTGTTTCCTATGATCTAAAAGAGACCCATAAAAATCATATAACATTGAAGGTAAATGTTCCTTCTTTCATTTTCCTTTCTGAATGAACTGGACTCTATACAAGTGATGTGTTTATCCCAGTGATGAACCAGTGTGGACAGGAGCCCAGCAGAAAACCCAGTTTTGGGCCCCAACATCCCCTGATGCCACCAGAGAGGAGCTTATCAGGACACTGCATTTTTATCAGCTGTCTGAGAATCACTCAGTGCTTTTAAAGTGCTGGGCTGGCCCAAACCTTCATTTTCAATTGTTTTTTTTTTGGTTTTTTTTTTTTGGTTTTTTTTTTAAGAAAATAAAACTGAAACACCAGTCTTCCCCTTGTTTCTTTGATACCAGAGCCTCAGAGTTGTGGACAGCATGAAGCAGGAATGCCACACTGCCCAAACCTCTTTTTCCTTGGGATGGGTTTGGTTTTATAACTTGCTAAACCATGTCCCAGCAGGGAGGTTCCGTGCTGAAGCCGTCTGGGTTTGTGTCTGTGTGTGCGTGCACGTAGACTGCAAAGTGCTGGAGCTTGTAGGGCTCTTCAGGACTCTTTGGAGGGTAGTACAGACCTGGGGACAAAAAAGAAGGTGGCATTCATGGCTGAGCACACAGTGGGGCAAACATATTTTGTAAATGGATGTTTGTTATTCACATTGTATGATGGGAGTTGCTGTTTACCCACCGCCGGTCGGATGCCGAGGTTGCCAGAGGCTGAACGATTCAGTGGTGATCACTTATAAATAGAGCTGACCAGAAACAGGAACAGTGAAGAGTTTTCATTAAAAGAAAAAAAAAAAAAAACAACCAAAAAACAACCACAACCTTAAATATTTTTTTTTTTTTATTTTAAGGAAGAGTTAAAGCTTTACATGCTTTCTTTGATATTTCGTGGTTTTGTCTCTTCTCTCTACTTTCTTCCATAACTTGTTTACTTAATTTTCTTATCTTCTGGGTTTTATTTTTTAATTATCTTTTTGATTTTTATTTTATGATTTGTTTTACTTTGTTTCACCACTACAAAAAGTAGCAAGGACAGGAGTAAACAAAATTTAAAAAGAAATAATGAAAGGCAAGAAATACATAACATTTGGACATATGTTGAAACCCCAGACTCCCATTTTTTAAATTTTTACAGGTTTTAAAGAAAACTTCCATTTTGACAAAGAAAAATTATGTCTGTTAAAAAAAGAAATCTTTGAGAATCCCTGAAAATAATAATTTATCAGTGTTTAGGGCCCACTGGTAGATACAGAACCTGCTGCCTCTTTGTCCTGGGGAGATGGAGCAGCTCGGGGAAGATAAAACTTGCCATAAAAAAGCAGGACAATCCTTCCATGCCATCAAAATTTTCTGAATACATCCCTTAAAAGCCCTACTCTGCAAGTTAACTATTAAGAGCAAGAAAGAGGGCAAATATGCCAGGAGACTGGATTTTGCCCTTCGGCTACGAGGCACGACACAGCAGCCATGCCTGGTGGTACCAGTTTACATCCTCCTGCCAAACATAGTCAAATCTCTCCATCCTGTAGTTCCAAGCTGAAATTAAATACTGCAAATTCCAGGTCAGGCACTCACTCGTTTTGAAAGCTAAAGTGATCGTTTCCCTGTGCCCAGTTCTGATTTCCTGAGCATAAAAGTAATGTGTGTTCTCCAAAACTCTGGCCCACACAAGCTGGGCACGTACCCACAGGGTTTAAAGGTTTCTTTTATGAATCTCATAGAGAAACGTGGCTTCAGAAACCAGACAAAAGTCTGCCCTAAGTCAGTGGAGGCTTTACTTGTGCAAGGACTGCAGGACTAAAGCACATGAAAGCTCGATGATCTTTCCTTTTGCATTTTACAGAACAATAATCCATAGCATCTTACTAAATTGATGAGTTTTACTTGCAAGACAATGGACAAATCACCCATCCCTCAGGAAGAAAGGAAAAAAAAATATACAATGGGTGCAGGGAATAGGAAGTAAAAAGAAGGAAATCAATGATATACATAATTTTTGAGAATGAGCAGAGGAGGTATGTATGCTCTGATAGCAGCTCTGTCCCAGCACATCTTCAGCCCTTGGGCTGGGTGCTGTAAAAGGGCCCCGTCCCTCCCAGAGCACAGACTTTTCTTTCTAATTTGGCACAAAGTACCAGGAGTGAAAGGTAACAATTTTTTTCTGGTTTTCCCCTCTGAAATGAATGGAATTGATTCCTGTTCCACAAGGTGGCAACATCGCTTCAGTGCTCACGGCATCCTGCAAGGCATAGACACAGTCCAAAATTTTGTCTTTTAGGCTATTTCAAACGTGCTTTTTTTGATGATTTAAAATTAAGAGAAAAAAAAAAAAAGCCATTGTTCTAATTTCCACCATTTTAATGTTTTCTTAATATGTGATTTAAAATTATATCTATTATGTTTTTCACATTTTACTGAGTGTACTGCCTGTATGATCCCATCGGGTGCAGCTCTTTTTCTGTACAGCTCAGCACAGGGGAAGGTTGGTTTAATAGCCAACAGTTTTTCATTGAGTTGATTCTCACATGTAAAATCACAGTGGCCCAAACAAGAAACAGAACAAAAGCCAAGCCTCAATCTTCAGGGCAGATCAGAAACCAAATTTTTTATTTAGTACTTTTAGCCAGACCTTAACTTCACTCTGAAGAAGGCTATCAGAAGCCAAACTCTGCCTCACAGACTGTCCTTTCATACCTTTCTTCTTCTTTAGGAGTTCCTAACCCCTATTTCTTTCCCTAAACAATTATGCAGTTGTTCTCCCTTAAACAACACCTCTGTTTTTCACTAATGGCTACATGGCTATTTCTTCTGTGGAAGTTGAAAGGAAATTAAAGAACCCCACCTTCCTAAAACCCTTAACAGAGCCACTCTGCTTGGCCTGCACAGTAATAAGGACATAAAATGATGACAGATATTAAAAACAAACCACTTCAGGAAATAATGTGGATGTTGGAAAGTTAATGGTAAGTGCAAGGCCCTGCATTTCCTGCTCTGGATCATGCAGGCTCTGAGATTTGTGAAGGGTGTGAATAATTTGCCATATGTACCCAACACCCTATTATCCCCCTAGATCAGACTGAAAATGCTTCATGGCATGGGCAACAAGCAGGAGAATCAGTCCGAGCATCCTGCCAGCATGGAAGACTTCACCAGGTTGGATCTACTTGAGCTGGAAGTACAAGTGATGCTCCTATAGCATTACAGCAATGTATACTGCCTACTTTGTCTGCAGACTTGTCTTCTACAAGATCTGTTATCTCATCAGCTGTCTTCATTAGAGAAGCTCAAGGGATGTCCCAAAGCCTTGTTAACCTGCTATGGAAACTGCATTCCTGCAGGGCATCCTTGTGCATGGACAGGTCTGGGACTTTGTGGAGTCAAATAAATGTGTTTCTCAATCTCTGTGCAAGCTCCTTCACCCAGCTGTCCTTGCAATGATGGTGTCAGGCAGACTTAAGACAGGTTTTTCCCCAAAATGAAGAAGGCAATGGGGATCAATGTGCAAGCAAAAATCAAGTTGTCTTCAGGCTGTCCATAAGGGCAACATGATGCCTGGCAGTGGCTCTCTGGAGCAATGTGTCCAATGTATGCATAATGCATTCAGAGATAGAGTTTATTATTGATACAGGAATCATGTCTGGAAACAAGTCTTTCACAAGACACAGACAGGCATGTTGCAAGGGTCTGTTGGCGAAATGTTTCTACCTCTATTCAGATCAGCACAAGGCAGACTCAGTGCCTGGACACTCCTAAGATAAGAGCCAAACGCAGACAGTGTCTTTCATTAACCCTTCTACAATCACCAAATCTCCTGCTGCTCAGAAACAAGCCAAGAGTAGGGGCTTTCTCTTGGCTTTGTTTGCCTCTGCCCAAGCCAAGTTTCTCCACAGCTCCATGAGTGACATCCATATGTTTGTTTTTAAGTGGGCTGCAGGGCCCAGAGATGTCTCGATAATGGACACTCAGTTGGCTTGTGTAGAAATGAATAACTAGAGGGGGTGACACAGCTCTTTTCTACAGCCCTGACTTCTCCAAGGAAACTTTGGGCACTGCTCTTGGTTAACAGCAAAGATTCAAGTTAGGAATGGCAAGTAGAAAGCTGCTCCTGTTTTAGCAGCTGAGCAAGCTTTAACTTTTCCTTTCTTCCCCCCCTCCTCCCTTCACCCAATTTTTTCCATTGTAACTCAGAGTGCATTTTTGTAAGATATCCCTGAAATTACTATTACTACATTGCAATATTAGATCAATGCAGTGGTAACACACTCCAGATTGTTATGGCATTCGCATCTTGATGCCTTCCATACTGTCTTGTGGAATCTAGCCTAATACCACGATTAAAATGCCTTTTCCATTTCTCTAAAGCACACTGCCTGCTGCCATTACACAAACGTCTGCCTATCCAGGGTTTTATACTGGCACCCATCAGTGGGGTATTTGAGAGTCTAATGAAAAGGACCTCTGCTCATTAAAGGGAGATGAAGATCCCTGCCAAAGCCTCGGATTAAATTAGGGTCCGTTAGGTTTCTCTTCTCCCTGACATCATTATGGATCAGGAAAAGCATTCCGTTCAAGGGAGCTGCACTACAGCAGCATAAAGGCAGCCTGAGTTCAGAATCAAGCCCTTTTTTATTTTAAACACCAGCCTACCTCCCTTTTCTCTGGCAGCTTTTTTCCTACTCTGCAACTCGACTGCTGAAAATAGCAGCCCTCAGTGTAATATGGAAGCTTCAGAGGGAGGAACCTTTCAGAAGTCACCCTCAGGTGGGATGGGAGAGGGGGGAAAAAATACCAAAAAGATTAAAAAAAAGAAAATGAGACAACTGAGCTCCCAAAAAATCTGTGTCACAGACTCTGAATGTGGCAAAAAGTACCTGGGTTGCTGCCAAAAAGACAAGTGGGACTTTAGGTATTGTATGACCTTGGGATGATTGCAGAAGAAGAGGCAACCAAATGTCTTGTTGAGAGATGCACCCCTTTTTGGGACTCAGAAAAGTCCTGATATCCCAGCGTCCCCTGGTTAAAAATAATCTTGGCATGAGATTCAATGCCCAGTGAGAGCAATGCATAGTCCAAGGACTGGTTTGGAGTCTGACACCATCCTGAAGAATCCCAGTGGTTCCCACCATGTGAGCAACCAAGGATGGGAGAAGGAAACCCCCAGTCACAGCCCAACAGTTTTGAAATCCATGTCTCACAAATGGGAAGCTACTGGCTTCACTGAGACCCCACAACACAGCTGGCATTTAACTGTGATATCTGTGTTGAAGGTGTAATTCCAAGGTTTTCTCCATCAGTGAAGAAAAATACTTTCAAAGGGCAATTTGGGTCTTAGGTGGAAAAAATGGGTTTTTCCAGAGGGGCAGGATGAATCTGGGCCAAGGAGAACAAGCCACTTGTGAAGCAAACTGTGTAGTTCCAAAAGAGTTTTCCATTAAAATATACCTGTATTGGTCCATAGAGATTGAAAAATTCCTTCCAGAGGGTCATAATATCACTCCATGCAACAGCACCACAGTGGTCCTGTGCTATTTGGCCTTTAAAGCTAAAAAAAACCCCCACCTGATTTTCAAGTTTCCTTCTAGACAGATGGCTCTTCGGACATTATTAAACCTAATCTTATCTTTTCTTGATTAAGGGTAAATTTATGGGAGAATTTTTAGTTTGAGGAATGTTCTTCCAGCTGTTGCTTTATAAAAGCAGTGCCAGCTCATGAAAACTTGAATTACTCATTAAAGCACCACACGGTTTTCCAATTGGCAGATTGTGCTGGGGCATTTTTGGGGGCATTTTCTGAGTGCAACAAAATGGAATAGGACACTCCCCTCCTTTATGTGCCTGTGAGCCCTTGAATGGCAGAGAGTGAGCTTCATTTGTTTTATAGTAAAACACTGGGCTCAGCTGTGCTCACTTGTGTGCTGGTGACAAGCTCTGCTCTATGTGTCAGCATGCCTGTGGTATGGATGTTAGCACTGATCTCTCTTGTAAAGGCACGTGAAAAGCCATGAGATCCAGCTTGAAAAGCAGGGGACAAGAGGAAAAAAATCATAGAATCATAGAATTGGCTGGGTTGGAAGGGACCTCAGAGATCATCAAGTCCAACCCTTGATCCACTCCCACTGCAGTTCCCAGCCCATGGCACTGAGTGCCACATCCAGTCTCTTTTTAAATATCTCCAGGGATGGAGAATCCACTACTTCCCTGGGCAGCCCATTCCAATGTCTGATCACCCTCTTGGTAAAGAAATTCTTCTAATATCCAACCTAAACCTCCCCTGGCACAACTTGAGACCGTGCCCTCTTGTCTTGCTGAGAGTTGCCTGGGAAAAGAGCCCAGGCCCCCCCTGGCTCCAACCTCCTTTCAGGGAGTTGTAGAGAGTGATGAGGTCTCCCCTGAGCCTCCTCTTCTCCAGCCTCAACACCCCCATCTCCCTCAGCCTCACCTCACAGGACTTGTGCTGGAGTCCCTTCACCAGCCTAGTTGCCTCCTTTGGACCTGCTCCAGCACCTCAATCTCCTTCTTGAACTGAGGGGCAATCATAGCAATGAATATAATTACTGACTTCTATTAGCTATATATGAAAATGAATACATTTGTATAAAAAGAATTAATTTCATGAAACAGGTCTGTGAAGTCTACGTGCAAGCTGTGCTATGCCTCCCTTTTTGCAATAAACAAAATGGTTTCATTAATTAGGTAAGGCTTAACGAAGTGGTCTCATAAGCATAGTGATAATTATATTGATGGCAGTTACAATAGTTTCAGTCTTAATAATAACACCGAGCATCAAAGAAAGATCAAAGTTACTACTGCTGCTGCTACTACTACAACTACAACTACTACTACTATTTATTATTATTATTACTATTACGATTACTTATTACTACTATTATTCAATTGCACCTGACATTATGAAAACCCATAAACCCATAACAAACAAACAGCCAAATTGTCAGCAAATTCTTCTCACTGAAAACCTGTGAGGAAACCTGCTGGCTAAAGTCCTAGTGGAATTAAATCCCTGTGCTACCTTGAGTCAGTATGGGATGTCAACAACTTGTCCTTAGTAATTAAGCATATGGAAGAGAGAAAGTATTCTTGGTATCACCCACAAGCTGCCTGGTAGTACTTGGACAGACCAATAGATCAAGGGCAGGGCAAGCCTGAGATGATGGAAATTCATTAGGCAGAGGAGGAAACTGAGGCAGAGATGAGTTATGCATTGTAAGCACACTGCAAATCCACAGCACTCAGACCTGCACGTTCTCCAAGACCAGCCCTTACAACACAAGCATCACTCCTCATGCACAGACAACTTTCCAAGAAAAAGTGAGAGATCAAAAGCCAAGGATGGCCTTTCAGACATTCCATTTCATCTGTAAAGGCAAGCAAAGGAAGGCTGAAATGATTTTTTTTTTTTTCTTCTTGCCCATTCCATTAACATATGTTTGTCTGTGTTTCGGTATTTTACTACATATTTATATGAAATCCCTCTGCCTATTTTTTTTTCTTGGCCTCTCACAGGCTTTCACTCACACTAGACAAATCCAAGAAATTTGCCCGTGGTACACAATCCTCATCCATGCAAACCTCAACCAGCTTCTACACCTCAATCCAGTCACATCCAAGTGTATCTTGATTGTCTCCAAGAGGAGCAGATGCTCCTACTTTAAACAACTTCCAGATAATCTCTAATCTACTCAGTGAGTTCAGGAGTGTTAGAAAGCCTCTACCACTCAGATCAAAAGTGAGCCCAAATACAACCATGCCACTGGCTTTTTTTTTCCTTTGGGGAGGTGGAGTGAATCAGAGCAGACGATGCTTGGTTCTTCTGGCTAGCTCTCAGGATTGTGGTTTGCAGTGATAAATTCAGCCCCTGGGCAATTTACTGAGGAATTACATCGTGTGGTATAAGAGTCCTTCCACCCGTATTCAAGCCCCAGGATCTGATGAGGTTCAGTGCAGAGCATTCAGATTTGGTTTCTTTTTAATAACACTTACTGAACGTGAACGGCTTTAATAATTCCCAGCAATCATTAAAAGCTTTTCATCTTCAAAGTGCTCTACATATGCTAATTAATGCTCACAACCATCCTGTGGTGCTATTATTATCCCCATGTGGCAGCAAGGGAAATGGAAGCAATGAGGTTAAGTAATTTGCCTGAGGTCAGAAGGAGCTGAAGATGAAGCCACAAGCAGAAAGTCTCATCCTCTGCTCCACCACGCACCTTCCTCCTGCAGCACTGTCACCTGGTGCCCAAATTCCTGACTCTGAGCATGGGACAGGTACCAAGAAAGGGATGGAAAATGACATTTTTCCTTGTATCCCTACAGGCTCTGGCTGTGTCACCAAGCCTACATGTGTGCCAGCCTACATGCCACTTTACTGATGTACAAAAAAGAGCATGGGCCAGTTTTTAGGATAAAGTTCCTGCTGCAGCTCCCTGTGGCCCCTTTTCATGTCCTTCTGACCTAGCAGCCACAAGCTCAGGCATCCCACAGCTCAACCTACCAGCAAATAATCCAAGGCTGCCTCTTTCTCACCACTCTGTGGACCTTTTGGCTACACACATCAGTTCTAATAACTAAACAGTACCAGGACCCACTGAGATGCTGCAGCTCTATCTTTGTTCCAAGTCTCAGCTCCCTAAGTCTCCCAGACATGTTGACCACATTTGAAATTCCAACAGGGAGCAGACTCTGGCCTGGGATAGCACTCTGACCAGGGATGGAAGTTGCTGACAGCACTTTGGTCTGGGCCAAAAGTTTGTTAGGGAAAATTCCAACAATTTACTGGCACAAACAGCCAAGCACACTGCTCAGGCAAAGGCTTGATACCTTTTGATTTTCTAGTTCAGATTTAGCCTCTGTAACCAAACTACAGCTAGAGTCAGCTACATGGATACCTTAGCCTCAAGAGCATCACTGTCTCTCAACTGCCACCATAAGGAGGAAAACAAGACTGGAAGTCATAATTTACTCAGGATCCAATACAAAGGTGGATCAGGTGGCACAAACATGTGTATCACTTATGTCCTCTAGCTCAAAAGACAATATTTTTTTGTTGGGTCAGCATTGCCTTTCCAAAGCATAGGTACCTGACCATCCACCTAAGCACACTGTATTGTTTCATAGCCAGCCCGTCTATGCCAAGGATTCACCTTTTCCCACATGATTAAGAGTTGACGAACTTCTCCTCCTGTTCTCTACTTCTTCAAACAAACACTAAGCTGTGTTTTGTTTTTAAAAAAAACAAAGGCAGGCTGGACTGAAACCATGGTAGGAATGGCCCTAATTCTGTTCTTGGCTGATCTGCCTCTCGTAGAAGGTTGTACTATGCTTATAGGGAGAAATGACTTATTACTATTAGAATAATAAACTCCTTCCTTTTATGCTTCAAATCAAACTGCAATCTGGCCTGTGCAGAACACATTTCCCACTCCTCCTCCCCATTCTCTTCTTCCTCTACCATGGGCTTCAAACACACAATCCAGATGCAAGCTATTTTTCCCCCAGCCGAAGGATCTGACTTTTTGGCAAGCTGTGCAAGCTGTTGTGTGGGTGGTTTAAAACTTCCCTCTGGGCCTGTCATGTGGTTAGGGCTGTCTGGGTTGCTCTGAACTTCTGGACACCATTTTCCTTTGACTCACCTTTTATTCCAGCGGAAGCTGGGACCAAGTGTGCCTAGCAAATGGGACTACACAGAACTCCACTTTGGAGCCAGGACTTGGATGCTTTTTTTCCCCTCACATGAAGTTCTTTGGCTGGGTTCACCAGACAATGCTGTCAGAAGGCAATCCCTGCAAATAGCTGTCTCCCAGACTTGTGCTCTGAGCCACTTCCTAGTCGTTTTCTGAGCAGTTATTCCATGAACATTCATGCTCTGTCATGTGTTCCTAGTTAAGCCAGCAGCAAAGTCTGTTCTGTCAGGAAGACCTAATCCCAGTCATCAGGGCTGCAGCACTGCCTTTCCTCTGTTGCTGGGCTGCCTTTCTTTAGATGGTGTCCAAGTGGTTTTATGCTTCTGCATCTTGAAACACATGGAGATATGTCCCCAATGTCTCCAGAGCACCAGGAGTTGGATAACCATGCCAGAATTTTCCCTTTTTTCTTGGTTGGGGTTTGTTTTCTTTTTTTGTTTTGTTTTGTTTTGTTTTGGGTTTTTTGTTTGTTTGTTTGTTGTTGTTGTTGTGTGGTTGTTTTTTTTTTTTTAATAGTCATTGGCATCTTAAGACAAGATTAAGACAAGATACAGCTCTGGTGAAGCGGCTACATCTGTCTGGGTCTGTAAGCAGTGTGCTCTGAGCTGAGCAAACCACCACGCTCACCTCATCTGGACTGCATTTAACGGGGTAGGTCCCAGTTAAATATCATTTCATCAAAGGCCTCCAAGTGCACAGTGTCTGCATGGATTCCTGGCTGCTGGCTTCCCTAACACAGCTTTACAAAGGCAGGCTCTACAAAACAAGCTCTCTAGACTCAGGATCGTCTGCCTTTTAAGACTAAATGCCTCTGAAAGTGGAAGTGATTATTTCAGTGTGAGTAACTTTTGCTGTTTCCCAAAGAAAAGCCACTGGATAACCCAGGAATACAACAGCAGGATGAATGGCATGGCCCTACACCCTGCAACAGGGATGGAAGCTGTGATCCAGGGTTGGAAGTGCTGATAAATTTACTATATGTAATGGATCACTGACTCAGCAGTGAGAGTATTACAGGCAGATGAAAGCAGACACATATTATATTTCATGAAAAATCTCTTCCCAACAACATCCTGCCTCTAGACTCTCACAAACCCCTTCAGAAGCAAACACAGACTCTTTTGAAAACACTTCAAGCCCTCAATTGTTTTTGGTCCAAAATGATCAGAGTTGGTCCTTGTGGTTCCTCCTATGGGGAAAAGACTTGGTTTAAACCTTAAAACCATAACCACAAGTGTTATATACCACCGAGGGAGCAACATCTACCTGAACCTGCAAGCAGTGTGTTTGGACAGGATGCCCAATCCACACATTTGAAATTCATTAAGTACAATCTTGCCTGGCAGCCACACAGGAGAGCTGAGAGAGTCACCATAAATATGACAATAGCAAAAGGCTTAATTCGTTGAAATGAATTAATCCCTTCATATGGAGACAGCTAATTTTCTGAGAGGCTGACAATCTACACTACAGAAATGAAAGGATCCAATTTACCATATCACAGGATCGTTGTAACATAAAGAAACATTGTAAATGCTGGCAAACAGGCCATGACAAGTTAGTCCCACAACACCCAAGAGCAGGAAAAGTTGTTTTGCTTTTGAGCATCTCAGAAATTATGGAGGTCAACTCAGGACATGAAATACAGAACTGAGGAGCTTCTCCTCAAGTCATGTTCAAGTGAAGCAGATAACTAGCCTCAAATCTTTTCCCAGGGCCACTTAACCAGTGCCAAAACCATTTTTAGAGCTCTGAATTTTTTTTTTTTAACTTCCCCTAGTCTTCAGAAAACACACTGATGCCTGCTTAGTCTACCCTTGAGCTTTGGGCTTCCAGGAAGAGTTATTCCCAGGGTGTTTTTATGCAGCCCAGAAGCATGATGGACTTACAAGGGGATTATTATTTCACTAAAGAGGTTTGTATGGTTTGGAGGGCATTCAAACACACACCTGTACATTAAGATTCAACGTCTTGGTGTCCACTTGTCTCCGCTGATTGCATGGTTTTGATATAAAAACCCAGGCCAAAGTTTTTAGAAATAGGTTGCTCAACAGGGAGCCTGGGTTTGGCTAAGCACACAGCCATTCCCTTCATATCATCATGACTTGATAGACTGTGAATGCTTATTTCAATGACTTGCTTTGGATTTAGAAGCTTAACTGGAGGCATTCAGGTTTGAAACCTGGCCTCAGCTCCCTCTGAGCTTCCATTTCATCACCTATAAAATGGAAGATACCATTTCCCCATAGGTGTTTTATAAGGCTTAACTCATTCATGCGTGCAAAGTGTTGAGATACTTGAATGAGCAGCACCATACCAGAACAATGTCTTATTTTGTGAACATAACCTCCAAAACTTTTCACACCCTCTTAGGCCTTCCAATATTTCCTGCTTCCCACCAGGCTGGGACAACTCTTTTCAGGACACTTTTGTGCCCTATCCTGGCTGTGGAAACAGCAGGTGGTGAAAGCAGCAAAAATGAACAGAGGTGGGAGGAAAAGTAATCCATATATACTGGAATATCAGAAAATGTTTCAGTCAGGGGTGGAGCAAGATTGCAAAGGGTCTTTTCTCCACCACCATTCCCAAAGCTGTTTACCAGTTCCCATCAACAACTGTGCCATCACATCCTCTGTTGAGCTCAACATTTGACAATTTGCTTTGCAACACGGCATCGAGGAAGAGTCATCAGGGACTGTCACCACATCTCAGAGACTGCAGGAAGAGGGGCTGCTGAGCTGCTGAGATGATTTTGTGCCTCTGCTCCCTCCTGGAGGAACCAGGGCAGTGGAGGGAGGGGGGGAAGAGGGAGGTGGTGGCTGAGAGCCTCCTGCCTCAAGGCTCTTTGGCTGCTTTAAAGCTGTGTTAGCTGGTGGAGGTCTAAAAGAAGCAAAGAGCAGGTGGGGAATTTGAAAGGCACAAATGTGGTTTCAATCTGGTTCAGCCTTTCTGCTTGTCTTACACCGAATGCTTCTGGGGCACACCAGCAGCATCACCCTAACACCTCCCCTCTCCCAGGCAACTGCTGCTCCTTCTCCCTCCTTGAACAATGCACGAGAAAGGAGACAGTGAGTGAATACAAGCACTTTCCCTCACCCCCCTTCCCAGCCCTGACATAATAACAAACAGCTCTCCAAAAAGCACTTAAATTTACGAACAGTTTATAAATTCACAGACGTTGATTTATAGACGTTGGCTTGACCCAATATTAGACACTTTGGTTTCTTTTCTGTTTTCAAAGTGCTGCTGTTATGGCTTGGGTTCTGAGTGTCGTCACACACCAGAAACAGCCTTCAGGTCCTCCCCCTGGGCTTTGCTTTGCCCACAAGGATCAGCCAGGGCTGGGGCTGGGATCCCACTCTTCAAGGGGTGGCTTTTCCCCTTTCTTGGCAGGATGGCTTCCAGCTGGCTAGCAAGCTGTGATGACAGGCTTTCTAGGCAGCTGCATTTCAGCTTCCTTGTCTGTAGGAATGGTGGCTGCACCATGGGGTGTGAGGAGGAGCCCGTGCCTGTGTGTGTGGCATTCCCTTCGTACAAGCCCCTAGAAGGAGCACAGAACTAAGCAGGAAAATAAAATAAAATAAAAATAATAGAAGTAAAACCCTAAACCCTGCCTGGAGCCAGCGTTAATTGGCTAAAAACAAAATACAAATGAGTAAATTTGAGCTCCAAGAATGATGAAATTCCATACTGAAATATCACGAAGCGGATGTGTTCGGGATTGTCATCCTGCAGCCACCCAGCATGAACAGAAAACCCCACATGCAGACCCACAGGTGAGCAAGGGCTAGAGAAAACCACTTTCAGCCTTGCAGAACTTCATGGTCATGTCTGGATTGGAAATCCAAAGTTTAGGGTAACATATGGAGCTGTGGGCTTTGATGGGAGCTATGGGAGCCTGGCTGGGGATTGTGACATGTCAAAAGGCAACTGTGACCACCAACCCCTCTATGCAGACACAAATGAAGGTATGTTATCTATCAGTTGCTTCCATTTGATCCTTTTCTGCCTCTGGGTGAGAAATTCAGGTTTCTCCAGGTGTGAAAAACAAAGAAAGAAACACAAAAACAAATAAGAAACCCCAAACCACTAAAACAAGTGATGGTTCAGCTTTCAGCCTGGTGTTAGAGCTTCTGAACCAGTAGAGAAAATTTCCCTCTGGAGAAAAGGCACAGGGCTTGTAGGAAATCCTGATGCCTGCTGGAGTCAGGCAAAGCAACACTGGTGTCTCATATAAATAACCATTTGTTAAAATGATGTCCCAGTGATGGCTGGGTGCACCAGACATGAACCTTTTGTGAGTCTCTTTCTAAAGTTGCACCAGCAGCCAACAGAAGATGTGCAGAATAAGGGCACTCATCTCTTCATGGCCAGGCTTTGTAGGCTTTTGCTTGGGGTCTGTCATTTTGCCCCACTCTTAAAGCTCTCCAAGCTGCTCACCTTGACAAACATCCCCTCATTCACCTACCAACAGCCACTTTGCCATCAAGAGGAAAATATGGTGGGGTCACTTGGAAAGACAGTGCCATAAAATTTCAAAACTTTATCTTTGGGTATAGGTTCTATATTACTTTCTTTTTTTTCCCCTCATACCTATCTTCAACAAAGACTTTAATAATAATTACTCTGAACATTTAAAAGCCTGGGGATTGCCATCAAAATTAATTTTTACTTGCAAAGTAAAATTAAAATTGAGGAACCAGTTTAAGTTCTTCTTTGAGAAATGCAAGTAGTATTTTAGACATGGAAAGAAACTAAGAACTCTTTTTTTGCTTCACTTTTAATGAAACAAAAGATAAGATCTTCTATATCTTAGGGATGATTTTTTTTTCCTAGAAAAAAACACTTGGAAAACGGAACATTTAAAAACATTTGATGGGTTAGCTCTGTATAAGCATCAGGTTTTTATCGGTGATTCTGCCCCTGCATAGCTCTTCTCCATTGTTAATCCAGCCCTACCCATGTTGTAAAGAGATTTTGACATTATTCTGTGGTTTTGTAATCGTTAACAAACTAGAGAGTAGGCACTGGCCACCCAATGCATTTTCACTTGTGATTTAGTACAGGATCTAAACTCCAGGCCACAGTTTCCTCAAGAGTCAGCAGGCTTGAAACCTTCATGTTCACAGGCTGTGCCAACCAGGATTTAAATTAAATATCATCCAACTCACCTCAGGAACAGGGTGATGGATCTGTGGCCAAGACAACGAACTGGGATCCAAGAGACCTGAAGGTTAAATCCAAATGTGCCTGCTCCTTCAGACTAAAATTTAGACCTGATTAAGCCCTGAGGAAACCACCCATCAGGAAGCCCAGTCCTGCCTTAACTTTTATCCAGTGTGGGGAAGACTCTGGGTTTGCTGATGGAGCAGCATCCAACTCTGAGTTGTCTGGAGGGTGACCCACAGAAAAGGTGCAGAGGGGTTCACCCCAACGCTTATTCAGGTGGTGTGTACCCCTGTGCCTTCTAGAAGGAAAAAAAAAAATCCTTGTGAAAAGGTGCACTTAAAATAAATTACAGCAGTCCCCATTCCTAATTGGAATAACTCGTCTCTTCTTTTCGTGTGTGCCTGTGTTTAAAGAGAAACCTGAAAGGCACAAGTTCACATTATGGACTAATAGCCTGGAAAATTTCAGTTTAAAAAACAAAGCTGGCTTTGAGTTACACAGGAGAGGTCTGAAAAAAAAGCATCTGAAACCATTAACCTCTATTTTTTCCTGTGCTTTTTACAACATAATATGGCTGAACAGATTTTATGTTATTTTATTTTATTTTATTTTATTTTATTTTATTTTATTTTATTTTATTTTATTTTATTTTATTTTATTTTAAAAACTTGCTTTAAAAAAATAATCAACACAAAAATTCTCTCTCTGGCCTTCATGTGCCAAGTTTCAGCCCAGGGCAAATTTTTTACAGCTGAATTATACACCCTGAAAAATAAGGGGCTTATAATGACAACATTGAGAGTCCCCTAACTATAGAGGTATGAATGGGGAGGGGAGGTAGAATAAGAATGGTCCATAGTGTGCAGCAGCAGCAATAAGTGAAGGAGCCCTTACTCAGCATGAGGAATTCTATATATCTTGGAAGGCTTTCATGAACCTAAACATTATTGCTAAGAAAGGAATAAACAGTTTGAACTGCTGTTGCCATTCATCCAGCGCTCACACACTGAGGAATACACAGAGTTGTTCTCTCCAAGCTGGAGTGAAATATTCCAGACATAACTCTTTCTTACTCTGGGGCTGGAGAGGATTTTGAGCTGCTGTTTGAAGGCAAGCTGGAGAAACACTCTTGCTCTGGGAGAAAGTTTTTTTTTTTATTTTTTTTTAATAGCAATGATGATAATTGACTGCATGCCTACAGCTCTTGGAGCTTGAGCTCAAGCTTGCCCATGTGAGAGGCATCTGATGAGGACACAAAGGGTCATTACTGGCTGGGGGTGGTATCTGTAGGTGAAGCAGAACCAAAATGAGCCAAATGAGTGTTTGCTCGGGGTGATTCAGTCTTGAGGGTGGACCAAACCTGGTGGCACAGAAAAGGCATGGAAAACAGTGCCATTTGTACAACTCCTAAAATCACATCATCCAGCAAGATGGAGGCAGAGGTTGGAAACAGGGTGCTTATGCCATCAGAGCCTGGGCATCTTCTTACAAACTGAGATTAAATATCAACCTTTCCACAGCAATCCTTTCTCTGCATTTCCATTTTCCTTTCTCCCCTCAGGTCAGTCAAAGTATTGTACTTCTGGCATTCAATAAATCTTTTGTTTTAATTTCAGCACATCTGTATGAATAGACATACATAATCACACTACCTACAAATCTCTATATATTACACACCTCCCCACTGTATTTTTATTTTCTATTACTTCACATTTGCTGTATGAAGGATCATATCAACATTAATATAAATACACCATTTTTTAAAAGGAAAATTTAGCTGAAAAATCTTCAGACTGTTCGGTGATCCCTAGTCCTATTTGACCAAAGGACATGACTTTAGCACATGACTCTCATCTGAAAGTAGACATCTAAATTGAGTTGGAGGCATCATATCTTAAAAATACACTTCCATCTCCACTATGAATTACGAGCTCAGCTCTGCATGTCTACGTTGTAGCCACTTAACATTAAATAAGAAAATTTCCATGCCAAAATATCTTACTATGGTGCCCCAACCCACACACTGTGTGTAGCTTTCCCTTCTTCCTTATTAAAAGCCCCAATTATCAGTAATTGCTGGATCAAAGGTCTGATTTGGATTTCACAACATTTTCATACCAGTATGATACAATGTTAGAATTGTCAAGACTGGAATGTGGATTAAATTTGTGTCTGTTAGCACAGAAATTAAGATTACATAAATTTTCAACTTCTCTACCTTACTTTTTTCTACATTAGTTAATGAACTGATTCTTTTTTTAATTACTTATGCTGTAAATCAAGCCCATGAACACAAATTGAACTTGCAAATAAGAATTTTAACAGAGAAAGTAGTCTTAAATTCACACTAGTAAAGTAAACCCAGTCTTTAATCTCTGGAACCCATCTTGGACAAACGTTTCTAGAGTAAGTGTCAAGTTTCTGGCAGCAAATTTGGAATAACAAACAAAAACCTCAGGTGAAGAAACTTTCTAAGTCCCAAAACTGCATGAGTTACAAAGTTAATGTTATTAAGAAGAATTCCTGAGCATGATATTTTTTCCATACCTGTGAAAGGACTGAAGCCTAATGAGTTTGCAAAAACTTTGGACATGGAAATTAGTAAAAATTACACATGGGTTTAATCCTAGAAGTTTGGACATGGAAATTGGTAAAAATGACATATGTGAATAATCCTAAAAGTAATTTCCTTGAAAGAGCAGAGGAGGAGTAGCCAAGTATTTCATTCTTAATTTTGAGATTTAACAAGACACTGTAAACTTAAAAATCAACACGTCTCTTGAAAGTTTGGGGTTTTACTTTGCTTCTTGTATCTCCCCACAAGAGTGTTAAATGAAAACAAGGCTGCAGGGTGTAAAAAGGCTTTTTATGCTCTATGAAAGTATTTTCCTTTTTATTTCATAGAAGCAAGTACCTTGGTTTTTAATACAGCAACATCGAGTAGTGTACCTCTGACTTTATAATGCACTGTAATTTTATTTTGGTATAAATTATTCCATATATATATATCATCTGGCTATGACAGTATGCTAGAACACTGAAAATCTGATCTTGTAAAATTATGCTGTCTCACTGATCTTCATAATACTAGGAACCTTAGTGGTAGAAATTTTGGGTTGAGTTTTATATTTTTAATGAAAAATATGTGGGTTTCCCATCTGAATTAAGTGAGGGGTAGATATCTGCTTTGACAGGGTTCCAGAGTATACATAAACCAAAAACATTTTCAAAGCTTTTCATTGATGCCAAAACATTTTGCCCGAATGTCTGAAAAATTGTAGAGAGATATTTTGGAGGGCGAGGACACATTGTGAATGAAAGTCTGAAAAATGCTTAGAAAGATGTGGTGGACAATACTCTGTCCATGTGCAGTCAAATGTCTATTTTGAAGCTCAAGTAGAGGCCTTCATGGGCCACAGGGACAGTTGGGATCCAAGCAAACTCTGTGTCTTTAGGATAAGGGATGCCCCAAAACCTCTCACAGGTTCCTCTCTATTACTTTGTATTTCTGTCTAAAAAGTCTGTACTCCAATAATTTCTTAAAGCTGGTGCCCAGGTCAAGCTGTCTTCCCCAGGCCTCTAAATGATGGGTACACTCTAGCCACACTCCAGAGAGAGAGCCAGCAGCTCAAAGACAGCTTTTATTCATCTGTAGCCATAGGGTGGAAAAGGGAGGTTAAATATACTTAACTGGGAGCACCAACAGTGAAAATGCATTTCATTAGAAATCCTCCCTCAGACCTCTGTGTCACAAAAGTTCCCATTTTGGTTGCCCCCCCCCCTCTCTTGCCCTGCTTTTCAAAGGGTGCTGAACACCCAATCCCTAAAAATCAGCTTTTCTCCCATCTGCCTCAAGGCACTGATCATTTTTCAGAATTTTAGCCTCATTCTGTAGAAGTCCATACCCACAGTAGCTCACAGGAGCTAATCAATTTTGTTCAGCTCCTTTTCTTTACACAGGCACTTTGACTGGTCTCCTTCCTCTCCTTCCCAAGAAAAGTGATTTTCCTAACGACACCAGCTAGACAGATGACAGATTGTCAGGCTGCACAGCACATGTTTTCTTTAAATGAGCTTTTTATTTGTTATTTTAAGGTTATTTCCAGATTCCTGACACTGATTCCAAAAATTCAGGTAGCCAAGACGGAGCTCAGAAACTGAAGTTATTCTTAGACTAATCAGCCAGTGATCTAAATCCACAACATTAATCTCATAATTTGGAATCACAAAGCTTAACTGGTCACATCTGGATAAGGTACTCGGTGCTAACAGCCATATTTAGCCCCTCTGTTTTCAACCTGTTTACACTGGGAAGTAAAAGACTCAGGCTGTATTATTTTATACTCACATTACTGAGGCCTTTTTTGATGAAGATCAGGAGAATAATGACACTCAGCAAGACGGGGTTGAAGTCACAGCTGCCCTGCAAGCACACAGCTCCAGGCTATTTTGTCTCTTTGTACTGTTGTTAGGATTTTGTGGACCACATTTGTCTCTTGCAACCTCTTACACCATGCAACAGGGTGTTAAAAGACATGACCAGCATCCAAAAACCTCCGCTGGGTTCTCAAATTGAGTAGAACTGGGCAAGATGGTGCCACCACTGGGCTCCTCTGGGAGAAGAAGGGAAGATCCTTCCTTTAGATTGCACCCACCAAAGACCCTAAAAGAAACCCCATTATACCACCCGCTCTGTTCTTTCAACACATCATCCTGGGGGAAAACATTTTTCCTATTATTGTTACCATTACAGTAGAGCAAGAAGGCTGTGCTGAGACATGGTCCCAGTTGTCCTAAGTGCTGTGCAAACAAACTCGTGGTGTGTTCATGCTCCAGGCAGCACCAGAGACAAGGACAATATTATGAACATGCCCATGAGCTGAGGCATGCTGGGATTATCCAACTTGCCCAAGGTCACACAGGAAGTAAGTGGCAGAGCTGGAAATTGAACCCAGATTTCTTGAATTGCAGGCCAGGATTTTAACCACAAGGCCATCTTTCGTCTCTCTTTATTTTTCCCTTCCATCTTTCTATTCTAGCACACTTTCGAAAAAAAAAAAAAAAATAAAATTACTCTTAAAAATCCATTCGGCAATACTTTAGGTATGCTGTGGCCTCCGCAGCCATATTTAGCACAATTATAGGCTAAAAGAAACTCTTGCAAATTATGTGCAAATAGATATGTCTTTATGTAAATCCAAGTTCTTGGAACATAAATCTACAGTCAAAAAAAAAATACAAAGGTTTAAGCCAGAAAGGAATTAAGCTCCAAATTTTTTCCTCTTCGAAGGCTGGTAACTGAGGTACAACACTCTCCAGCTAAGGAAGAAGAATACAGGCTAGATGCCTGAGGAGTAGTTATGCCAGCTCTGATAAATGTATGATTTCACCTATAGAAATGAGACGGCAACAGACACTTGGTCATTGTTTAGAGGGTTCAGTCACCTATATGACTGTTTTATACAGGTGTATTTTTTAAACCACTTACTGCTAGGTGCAAGAATACCAAAAGCCAGGCAGCTTCTGACAGTGCAGTCCCACAGCAGATACAGGAGCCTGAGCACAGGGGTAATTTGATGTTTGGCAGAGGATGTTGTACAGGTTTAACCATCTGAGGAGATTGTCCATCTACTGAAATAATGTTCAGGCAGAGCAAGGATCCTCTCTGCCAGTTGTGCCAAATGCCTGCTCTGTCTCAGATCGAAGTAGGGCAGTTTCTTTGCTGCTTTAATCCTAGGTGACAAGATCACAGAATCACAGCATCATTCTGGCTAGAAAACACCTTTAAGATCAAGCCAAATCAAAACCTAACTCTACCAACCAATAGCCTAACTCTACCAAGTCCAGTGCTTGACCCATGTTCCTAGCACCACATCTATATCTCTCTTAAACACCTCCAGGGATGGTGATTCAACTCCCTGAGCAGTTTTCCAGTGTTAAATAATCCTCTCAGTGATGAATTTTCTTGTAATACCCAATCTAAACCTCTCCTGGTGTGATCTGCAACCATTTCTTCTTATCCTGTTGTTTATTACTTAGGGAGAAGAGGCCAACCCCCATCTCACTACAACCTCCTTTTACGTATTTGAAAAGACCAAGAAGGTCTCCCCTCAGCCTTCTTGTCTCCAGACTGAACAACCCCAGTTCCTTCAGGTGCTCCAGGCTGCTCAACAAAAATAGAAGA
Organism: Heliangelus exortis; assembly: GCF_036169615.1. Classification (NCBI taxonomy): domain Eukaryota; kingdom Metazoa; phylum Chordata; class Aves; order Apodiformes; family Trochilidae; genus Heliangelus; species Heliangelus exortis. The sequence continues at coordinate 109,511,727 of NC_092424.1, read as the reverse complement.
AGCAGGGCCAAACTGAGCTTATTCACCAGGATGCACAAAAGTGATCTCTAATTCCCACAACCAGGATGTGATATCTTATGTGAAACAAAACATATCTGGGGATTTCTCCTCCTGCTGGAGGTCAGAGTGGTGGCTCTAAGTGACACAAAGCACGATAGTGACTTGGCTGGAGTCCTGCATAGGATCTGCACTTCTGGGTACCACAGCAGCTTTATGAAGTCAGATTTTGCAAAGTTAAATTTAGGCACAGCACCCTAATTTTTCTCTAGGAAAGTCTTACTGATTTTTTTTTCACATACTTGATCAAAAAATTTGGTTAAAATGGTGTAACAACTCTTCCTCCTTGTCCCAGCATTTAAAGGAGAATGAGATTCTTCATATGGATACAATGTTTTACATAGTATGGTAAGAGGAATATGAATCCACACATTTTTTTCTTTAAGAATAAAAGTTGGCTAAACTGGTCTGGGGTGTGCACTCTTTCATTTACTATAGAGACTCAAATAGTAAATGGATCTGCTGTCTAATTTGGAGGCTAAAGGGCCCTGACTGTGCACATCCAGATTTTTTTAGTCACTCAAACAGGACAGCCACATCCAACCTACATATGAGGAACAGTCTCTGGCTTGTACAGACTTCAGGAGGTGTTAGGAATCACCTCCAGATTCCAGGACCTGCACCTCTGTCTCAGCCATGTGAGATGTACCTGCTAGAAAGGAAACTTCTCCAGGACAATGTCTAAATTCGATGTCTTCTACTCAAAATCCTCAAGCTTTGAGTTCAAAGGCTGGCACCCTTTGTCCAAATGCTGACCATCTTCAGACTCCAGGCTGGTTTCATTCATTCACTGAACAGAGCTGGTCAGGGTTGGGGTGAAAATAAAGGCAATGAGGTAAGAAAGAAAGCATGAAGTTAAACCGAGTACCTAGAAGACAAAGATGGGTCAATAGGTTATCCCCTGCCCAGGGCAATTTCAGTGGTAGACCTGTACTTGAATACACAGATGATTTTCATGAGGCAAGTTGGAGCTTGGGGGCACTTTTATTTCAGGGTCACTTGTTGGAGCCAACCTCGGTGGGTGTGCAGGATCAGCACCCACATATTCTGTGGAGTAGATAAACAATTACCAGTTTTCCCTGTTAGATATACAGTTCAACGTTTCTGAAGGCAGAAGCATGTGTGCTGTTTTGTGATGGCTGCACGTGGCACCTGTAAAATGGACCAAGTCAGCAATACCCAGTTCTCTTCATGATGGGCATCATTCAGGAATGGCATCAGTGGCTTTAAGAGAGCAATCCATCCCTGTTAAATGGGAACCATTGGCAGTACTTGGCCTCTGTGTCAACACAAGCAAAAGCTGTGGAGTTTAATTTCAGAGTAATCCAGCAGCAGGCAGGAGCTCCAGGACTGCTGGCTCAGCACCTCCACCAGGACTGGTGCAACTCTCTGTAACTTATTCCTTCTGGGTTCTTTGTTAAAATGTCATCTGGGACTGTGCTGCTAAGCTGTCCTCTGAACGCCAACACTGTTAATACTAATAACAATATTCAGGTCTTACATAGCATTTTTCACCTTTAGATCTCAAAGTCATTTACTATGGAAGGCTTTGGAGGGCTTTAAGAGCAGATTATACAGACATCTGTCAGGAATAAACCAGATTTCCTGACCCTGCCACAAAGCAGGGGAATAGTTTGATGCTCTTGCTAGCCCAGAATTTCTATGATTATCCCCAAAGAGGATTTTGATTCATGGAGTAGCAGGATGACCTCGGCGGATCACACAGCAACCGCTTTGAAGCCCCTCTGGCAGCCCAAGACATTAAAAATGGTAAAAGAAAAGAACTGAAGCTCTCCCCACCCTTCCACTGAAACCAGCAGTTGTGGGTGGTCTCTGTGGAAATGCACCAGTACACCTCAGCCTGGTAATGAGAAAAAGTGCTGCACTGATAACATTTCCAGTGGCAGGAAACCATATGTTGTCTTGAAGCCTTGAAGAAGACCAATGGCAAAGGTCAGATTCATCCTTCAAAATGGAGATGACCAGCTTGCCACCTCCCTTCACTGACAAAAGGGGGCTGGAGCAAGAAAGTATACTAGATAGCTGGCTTTTTACTTGCTGATGTTAGATGAAATATGTATTGCAGCCAGCCTGGCAAGAGGGATCAGGGAATTCTTTGGATCAGGGAATCATGGTTTCTTTGCTGAAAGGGAGCTCTCATGGGCACACACATGTCTCAGAGGGCTCATTTCAAAGGCAGGACTGAAAAAAACAAACCTCCATCTGCAGTCTCATAAACAACAGGACAGATTGAAACTGCTGTCATAGATATTAATTAGCAAAAGATCTCAAAAGCTGCACATTGGCAATGGCAGTGGAGAGCATGACAGCAGCCTATGTGCTGCTCACGACAGTTCTGTCACAGTGATATCCTGATCGCCTTCTGCTGTAACTGAGATAAAAGAATCAGAGCTCAACTTCAGAAAACTACACCTTCCAGATGAGAGGAAGCTGGGCTGACAATGAGGTGCTGAGAAAAGGCCCCAGGTTTCCCTAAATGCTTAACAGTGGTGGATTTTAAGGCTTATATTAAGTTTTGCTTCTGTTTTTTTGTAACGAAGAACTTAAGGCTTTTGCTTAATGACAGCAAAATTTGAATCTGGTTTAAGTTTATCTGGTGTGTAAGGTGGTTTTAAGTGCATGACACAGCCTCTGAATTAGGAGCAAGGCATCCAAGCAAGGTGGAGATGCAAACCCGCCCTGTGGAAACTCTGCAATGCTACACATGTTTAGTGGTCCTCAGGGACTGGAATTTCTTTGCAAATATCAGCCTAGGATGCAAAATCAGCAAGTGCCAAGAAAATGAGGAGCCATCTTCAAGCCAGGCACGACTTCATGTTTTCTTACAAGGGACACCGGAAAGTGAAGAAAAATGAGAACATTCTGAACCACAGAAATAAACTCCTCATTGTCACTGCTCACAGTTGGACTTCAGTCATCATAAACACACTTTCATACCTGTATACAGAGAGCAGCACCAAAAAGGCCCCTGGGACAGGCCAACAGCAGCACAGACCTGAGCTAACATCTGCTCCATGCAGATGCTGTAGTTTTAAGAATCATGAAATGGAAACGAATTTTTAAATATTTTTCCCCTTATGAGTATTTTTATTAACTTTTTAACTTTAATTCGCATGTGCTATGCCTTCCTTTTCTTTTTTTTTGCTCAATAAAGGAAATACAAAGCCAAGAAACACCAAAGTATTCCATTCTACTGACCCTTCTAGCTCTAGAAAAGCTTTTTGATGAAAACATTCAGTGCTCAGTAAATATTTGATATGCTGCAATTTTTGATATTTTTTTTTTCCAAGGAAAAACGTTAATTTCTGACAAAAGCCCACCTTTTGGGGAAAGCACTTTTTGGTGGAAAATTCTGACCACCTGCGGAAATAAAATCTGCGAACAGCATGTAATTCAGGAGTCGGATGAAGATAAATTCAATGGACTGATTTTTAGTTTCTCATGTTTCAGAGTGAGGCAGGGATCCAGGTTCCACCACGCCAGCACGGCCACAGGGTTGGATGCTTATCAAAGTAGTTGCCTTCGGGGCTCTCATGAGATCAAGATTTTTTACTCAGTGAGAGCTCCACATCTTCAGAGGGAGCAGCATGGCCACAGGAACAGCCTCATTTCAGTATCAACCCTGAGGAAAACCAGGAATATGGAGGGATTTCAGATTTTTAAGACTGCAAACACAAACCTAGTCCTGATTTTCCCCACAGATACATGGAAAAGATGTTCAGGCATAGTTAAAAGTTTTAGACCCACTTAAAAAAAAAATTTAAAAATCCACGTGAACTTGTTCACTCATCACCCTGAATAAAAAAGGGCAAACTTTCCCCATACCATGAAGCTATTCTTGGCCACTGTGAACTAAAAAGCAGGGAGGGCAGTTTAAAGGGGGCAAATACAATTAATTTTCCCACTTTTGCCATATTTCTGGGCCCAGGGGATAAATCAGGAAACTTTATGTCAGCAGGAATGTGAACAATAAAGGCAAAGTGGGTTGCATGTTAGAAAACCGTTTCACTCCCTTTTTATATTTTTTTTATTTTATTTTTTGCCCAGCAGTATGATGTGTTAACAATTTTGTTGGTTTAACAGTTCACACTTCCAGCACATTTATCCATTGGCACATGGGGGTTTTATGCATTTAACAGTTTTCTTCATTAAAGTGGGTTCCACTGTGTCTTAAAAATTGTTTTCCTTAGACTGCATGTTTGTTATTTTATATGGTGTGACTGAAAAGCAGGCCAAAATTTCAGCCTTGGAAAATGCACACTGCAGTGCAGGCAGCAGGATCAGCCTCCCTCAAAACCCAGCACATATTCCAAGAACGTCTGATTGCACTTCGAAGCTTTCTCCCCTAATTGCTGGGAGATTCCTAATTTGTCCTGAGCTTGGGAAAACGAATTGCAGATGTAGGTGCTGCAATCAAAACCCTCTCTGCACAGGATTTTTTTGCATGCTGTCAGTGAGATGGCCTTCATCCCCTTCTGCAGCACCCTCCAGCCACCTGTTTTTTACAAAAAAATTGCCAACATTTGATTTTTTATTCTGAAGGGAGAGCAGGGGCTGGGGGAAGGGAGAGTGCTGCTGTTTTTTCTACAGAAGCAGGACTGGTTCTTAGAGGCGTAAGAGACACCCAGGTGTTTTCACAGCGAGCCCTGTGCAGGGCCCTTTTGGAGCCAAACTCAATTCCTGTTTGCCAAACTACACTTTCAAGAGGTGTCAGATATCGAGAACCTGTCTCAAAAGCCAAGCCAAGCAATGGAGGGGAAAAAAAAACCAAGGGGAGGGAGGAGGGGAGAAGGGGGACGTGGGGAAAAAGGAAAAGGGGAAAATGTTCCTCCTCGAAGAAAAAGGCAGTTGTTCCAACTTGGCTGTTTCTTTTTAAAATAATTAGTTAAGCAGTGCATAAAAACAGGTAAGTCTGTTCTGCATTGCTCACAGCCTTGGCAGGCCCTGTCCTTCCCTGAGTTGGAGGAATTTCTGTGAACCACTGCTGCACAGGAGAAGGGAGGGGAATTGTATCACTGTGACCTAAGGCAACCCAGCTTGTAAGGTTAACCATAATTTTTTAAACTAACATGACCTCTGTTAACCCCTCCACTCCAATCCTAAAAAAAAAAAAAAGAAAGGAAGGAAGAGAGAGAAACACGTTTACCAAACCACTAGAAGGAGAAAAGGGGGGCAGGAGGCTGAGAGTTTTATTCTCTCACTCTCCCTTCCATCCCTCTATCCATCTCTTACCTGCTCCTTTGTCCCCATGTGTCCCCACCAGTAACTGGTATTTACTGGCTCTTCATGCAGCATGTCTAGGGACTTCACTTTTTCTAATGAGTCACAGAATCATAAAATTAAGCCATTCTGGGAAGCCAAAAAAATTCGGTTCCATGTGTGCATTTGGGGCTTTGCAGGAATGTTCATGTCTGGATGCCTGAGTCACATGTCCTTACCATAAACGTGATACATCCTCTTTTTCAGGACACCATTGGCTGGCTTGTTTTATGTTATTTCCCTCTATTCATCCCTCTCTCCTCATTCTGCAGAAGAACAGAGGCCAATTCCTCCAGCTGGGATGCCAGGTGAACCCACCTCAGGCACCCTTTGCCCTTACCTCTTCTATAGCTGTCTTAAATCAAGTAACCAAAGTCAATGCCAGCATGACCTCAGGCCAGCTGGAGGTGGCATGGGGCCATGGTATATGGTGTAGTTAGATTTTGTGTCAACATTTGGTCGCTGAGTTCATCTTGACCAGCATGTGCCAAGCTCAAAAGAATCTGAGCCTGCCTCAGAAAATACATATGCAAAACCCTGGCTCAGAGAAGGGACTTTGGGTCTCAAAATTTTCCATATAGCTTACTCCCACCTGCGTTCAGTTCTGGTCATTTAGAAACAGATGTGCCACGGGGAAAAAGAGTGTAGGTACAATATGGAGAGACTTCACTTCCCCAGAAAGGTATGAGCTGCAAATACTGCCTAACAGCTCTGGAATACACCCCTCCTCCAGTTGATGTGGTAGACACAAATCTCTGATTTTCTATGGGACTGCAATTAGACCATTCTTAAAACCTCTTTTCTTTGAACCAGTTCCTTCCCTGCTAAAGCAAGCATAAACAAACTCCTGCTTATATATACATAAATATATATAAAATTATTAAGCGTGGAAAATCTACCAATTAAGTGAAGTTAATGTATAAAATAAGGAGCAAGAGGCCAGATTTTCAAGCGGTATGAGCTGGCAGACATTCAAGACTTGACTGGAAAAGTAGGCCTGAACTTCATCTAATTTGCAGTCTAGCCCTCCATCCTTAGAATGAGCTCATGTACAATTAATTGTTTATTTACATATGTATTTGCAGTCCTGTTTGGGTGCAGTGAGCACAGGAAACACCAGATCTACCACAGACCAATCACCAGCAGAAACACCGAGCTCGGTTTTCCCCAAACCCACAGTTTGGGCAGTATTTATACAGCACAGTCTAAAAACAGCAGCCCATAAGCCTGGGCAGCATGATGAGCAGGTCAAGGGAGGTGACTCTCCCTCTCATGAGACCCCACCTACAACACTGTGTCCAGTTCTGGAATTCTCAGCAGAGGAAAGACATGGAACTGTTGGAGCAGGTTCAGAAAAAGGCCATAGAATCATAGAATTGGCTGGGTTGGAAGGGACCTCAGAGATCATCAAGTCCAACCCTTGATCCACTCCCACTGGAGTTCCCAGCCCATGGCACTGAGTGCCACATCCAGTCTCTTTTAAAATGTCTCCAGGGATGGAGAATCCACCACTTCCCTGGGCAGCCCATTCCAATGCCTGATCACCCTCTCGGTAAAGAAATTCTTTCTAATATCCAACCTAAACCTCCCCTGGCAGAGCTTAAGCCCATGGCCTCTTGTCTGACTGAGAGTTGCCTGGGAAAAGAGCCCAACCCCCCCTGGCTCCAACCTCCTTTCAGGGAGTTGTAGAGAGTGATGAGGTCTCCCCTGAGCCTCCTCTTCTCCAGGCTGAACACCCCCAGCTCCCTCAGCCTCACCTCATAGGACTTGTGCTCGAGTCCCTTCACCAGCCTTGTTGCCCTCCTTTGGACCTGCTCCAGCACCTCAATATCCTTCTTGAACTGAGGGGCCCAGAACTGGACACAGGACTCTGATGATCTGATGGATGGAGAACCTCTGCTGTGAAGACAGTCTGAGAGAGATGGAGCTATTCAGTCTGGAGAAGTCTCCAGGGAGACCTTATTGTGGGCTTTCAGTATTGAAAGGGGGTCTTTAAGAAAGATGGGGAGGAACTTTTTAGCAGGGCCCATTGTGATAGAACAAGGGGTAATGGTTTTAAACTAAAAAAGCAGAGATTTAGACTAGATATAAGGAAGAAAGCTTTCACAGTGATGGTTGCAAAACATTAGCAGAGGTTGCCCAGAGAGGACGTAAATGCCCCATGCTTGGAAATATTCAGAGAAAGGTAGAGAGGGCTTTGAGCAACCTGATCTAAATGAAGATGTCCCTGGTCACTGCAGGGGGAGTGGACTAGATGACCCTTAGAAATCTCTTCACACCAAACCATTCTACAGACCATTTAATTTAAAATGGCTACTGGAGCTCTCTGTTCTGCATGGTTATCATTCCCAAACTATAGTCCATGAGAAGACAGACAACCTGCTTCTGAGGATGAAGCTGGGCACACAGTATTAGCACCTACCCCAGATGGTGCTTTCTGGAAGTAACTCCATCTACACTAATATTTAGTGGAACACCTTGAGGTAACACCAAAAGTCACACAGGAAACAAGGAAGAAACTGGGTAATCTTTCTTCATTCTCTCTATTTCTAACTTTCTGACTGATGAGCTAGAGTACTGATGTTTTAGGTGAAACATTCAATATAAAAAAGAAGATGTTGGGATGCTCATTATTACTCCTCAGGCTCCACATCGAGGACCAAAGAGTACCATAATTTGTTCTAGGCTTTGATTTGGATTGGTACTGCATGTGCATATTTTGTAATTTCTGTTATTAACTAAAGGGTTATTAAAAAAAAGGTTTTAGTAACTTAAAAGGTACCAAAAACATTAGCTATTCAAAACTTTAAGATATCTTCTGATACTGCAGAAAATATTTTAAATTCCTAAGACCATTTAAATCGGTGTCCTTTAATCCCTGTGAAAACAGGCCACAGATACCCATAACTGGGAATGTGAAATGATGATCTACTTTAAGGCAGATTTTTCTTTGTCCCAGTTTCTTCTCTTACCTCACAGGAACATTGTAAAACCTTAAAGTACTCTAATGTTAATGCACTATTTGGATACCCATGTCGTGGATATCATGAAAGGGACTAAAAGAGTGTGAAGTATTCACTCTCTGACCCTGAAATAAACAAACCTTGATGTTATACATCAGAGGGAACCAATTAGCAGCAGCAGGCAAAGCCCACAGAATAATTCAGAGATTATTATATCCATTACAGAACTTCATTTTCCCCTGTAACACCAAGCATAGAGTCTTCTACTAAACCCATCAGAGTTCCACCCCCACCTTTTCTGGTCACCACGCTTATCAGTCTTCCATTTGTAGCTATGGGTTGGATTCCAGTCAATGCAGAGGCACCCTGGAAAAACCAAGTGCCTCAGTCCTTACAAGCTTCTACTGAAGAGCTGAGCAGCCCCCAAATGAGATTTTTCAGAGACATTTGCCAGACTTCGATGGATTTTCACCAGAACAATAAACTCTTGACTCCAGGGCATCCCAATCCCAATTTCAAATCTTTGCTCCAAAGACCAAGTCTACTAGATGTTCAACAAAACAGCTGTTTAGTTGTTTACTTTTTTTTCCAAGACAGGATAACAATGTCTTTTTTCTCTGACATTATTCTAAGAATAACTACAGATAAAATTTCACAAAACATCTCTGCTTGTGGAGAGAAACCAGGGACAGCCTGTACACCACTGAGGACAGTGTACTGTTAGAACTTGTCAATCCAACTATTCTTCACTGCCCAATATTTTCATTTGAGCTTCAGAGAATCATAGAATCATCATATTTGGAAAGGACCTTCAAGATCACTGAGTCCAAACATCAGTTCTACACCACCTTAACCACCAAATCATCTCCTGAACTGGGATGGCGACTCCACCACCTCCCTGGGCAACCTGTTCCAATGCCTCACCACTCTTTGTGAAGAATTTTTTCCTAATATCTGATCTGAACCTCACCTGGCACAACTTGAACCCATTTCCTCTTGTCCTATCACTGGTCACTGAGGAGAATAGGCCAACACCCTACTCACTACAGTCTCCTTTCAGGGAGTTATAGAAATCAATTAGCTCTCTCCTCAGCCTTCTCTTCTCCAGGCTGGACAGCCCCAGCTCCTTCAGCTTCTCCTGCTAAGGCCTGTTCTCTAGATCTTTAACTACTCTAAGCTGCCCTTCTCTTCACCCTCTCCAGCACCTTGATGTCCTTCCTAAACTGTGTTGCCCAAACCTGCACACAGTACTGGAGGTGTGGGCTCATGAAAGCTGAGTACAAGGCAAAGGTCACCTCCCTGGTCCTGCTGGCCACACTGTTCCTGATACAAGCCAGGATGCCTTCTTGGCAACCTGCACACACTGTTGGCTCATGTTCAACAAGATCTCAGCCAGCACCCCCAGGTCCCTCTCTGCTGGGCAGCTCTCCAGACACTTCTCCCCAAGCCTGTAGCACTTCTGGGGGTTGCTGTGGCCAAAGAGCAGGACCCAACTTTTGGCTTTATTGAAATTCATACTATTGGCCTTGGCCCATCCATCAAGCCTGTCTGGATCCCTCTGCAGAATCTCCCTACCCTCAGGAAGATCAACACTCCCACCCAGCTTAGTGTTGTCTGCAAACTTCCTGTGGGTGCACTCTATCCCCTCATCCAATCATCAATAAAAATGTTAAACAGGAGCACCCTCAAAGTTGGGTTCAGTTCATCCTGGATCATGATTCTTAATTTTAAATTTGAAGTTTATCTATAGACACAAGAAAAGTTGAGGCCAGATGACATACTGAGACTTGAAAGATGCCCAGTGAGAAGCTGGACAGCAGACTTTCTGGGTGACATTGGGTATGTCAATAAAACCAAGTCTCTCAGTTCACCTTTATCAAGGCAAACATATCATTTTCTGTTATATCTATGGCTTGACTTTTGAAATTCTATTTTTTTTAATCAGAAACGGCCTCTTTCAGTGTGTTGCCCTTTGAATACAGAGTTCCTAGTCCCATCTGAGGTCCCAATATGTTCCTGGTAAAGAATAGGCAATAATAAAAATTCCCAGTGAATTAAGTGGTGGAAGGAGGAAGCAGCCCCTATGAAAAATGAATACAAATAAAGCTGTGATTCATCAGAATGGAAGTCCAATATATGAAAAATGCAAAGGAAGGACATTGATCCCCCTGCACAGGAAAGGCAATTGGCAAAACCAAAGAATTTCAGCTCCCATTCAGCAGAAGCAAAGAAATAAATCTGCATACCCACTAATGTGGTTCCTCTGAATGAACTGGAGCCCAACAGTAGCATAGAGGCAGAAGCCTACATCCAAAAATAGAAACTTCTTGGAATCCACAACTCATCTGGACAAGATTAGAGAAACACTCCCTGAACATTTAGTGAGTGACATGTCAGAAAAGAATTGAACCAATTTACAGCAGTCCTGGAATGTCCCAAACACAGTAGCTCTGGAAACAATGGGATGAGAAGGAATTCCCTGTCTTCTGCAGCATAAAGCAGCTACTTCAGGCAGCAATATCAGTGACATTAATGACTGCAAGGCTATCCTTGGGTAGCTCCAAGGACTTTTAAAATATGTGGCTGGCCCACGGCTACAGTGCTGAAATTGTACCCCATGGAATTTTTTTTTTCCACTGATTTCACAGTTTCAGAGAAGATTAGTCAGATTTGCTTCTGACTTTTTTTTGGGTCACCCTGAAGCAGAACAATATATAACATGTTGACAGTGAGGTTTGCTGTGTGGAAATTAAGGGTTTCTTTCAATGGGGTAGCTGGAGGGGAAAGGAGAAAGTCTTGTCCATGTGGCAGAGTAGTTTGAGTCAAAAAGCTCCTGAAAAAGTCACTCAAATATTTTAGAGTCAAGATTTAAACACTGAATAGACCAAAGTAGTCAGAGTCTGTAAAACATTATATTATTTTCTCTCTCCCCAAGACACAGTGCAAACTACACCCAGATCCTAGCTGACATGAATCAGGAAAGTGCTTGCAGAATTAGACTGCACAACCTGATAAAGAAACACTTTCTATCAGTGTTATTCATTCAGTTTAAGTAGACAGTACATTAAAAAGGGACCTTTCTGAAGATTTAAGCATTATTTCAGTGAGGTGTTATTTGGCAGCTGTGTATCAACATTCAACATTAAACTTCAGCCCCTCTGTCCTCCAACCTCTGTCTCCAGAAGAAAGGCAAGAACCACAGCCTTGCTTTTGAAGGAAACAAACCATACAGTAGCCAGGTTACCAGCACTCAGGTCACTAGGAATGAATGTGGTACAGGCACTTAGAAAAGATGGATGAAAAATATTTGGGATGCATTTGATTCCAAGCTCTCAGTCATCATCCTACTCTGCTCAGCCCTTGGCAGACCCCACTTGGAGTACTTTGTTCAGTTTTGGTCCCCACTGTATAAAAAGGGTGCAGACAGGCTGGAGAGCGTTCAGAGATGAGCCATGAGGATGATCAGAGGACTAGAGTACATATCATATGAGGAGAGGCTGAGAAAACTGGGTCTGTTCAGCCTTGAGAAGAGAAGGCTTAGGGGAGACCTTATTATGATTTTGCAGTACTTAAAGGGGGGGGCTGCAAAGAAGATGGAGACTCCCTTCTTACAATAAGTCCCATGGACAAGACAAAGGGCAATGGGCACAAGCTGCTTCTGGGGAGATTCTGACTGAACACAGAGGAAAATTTTTCACTCTGAGGACAGTCAGACATTGGAATGGTCTCCCAGGTAGAGAGGTGGATTCCCCCACTTTGGAAAGTTTTAAGTCTTAGCTCATCAGGGTGTTGGGACACATCATGTAAACAATAATATTAGAAGGGTTGGACCAAGTGATCCTGGAGGTCCCTTCCAACCTGACATTCTATGATTCTCTAATTTAACATTCCAGACCACATCAAGTGGCCAAGGTGGAGTCTTAAGTCTCCACCTCCACACTGCTGGAGAAATTACAAACACTCCATCCTGATCCCAGTTAAAATCTGTCTGGATTTTTCTCAGTTCCTGGTATTTTTAGAATATATGCTCTTACCAAGAAGACTTTGAAACTGACATTGAACAGATTTACTCCTGGCTTATGTCGAAGCAGAGAAGATTCATTCCTCAAGAGATCCTTTTTCTCTTTTAAGCTTCTTTTGCTTAGACTCTGAAGAAGGAGCCAAACACAGTGAGAACAAGAATACAGCATGATAGAGAATATCCAGAGTTGTCACAATGGGAAATAGGAGCAACAAGAGAATTTTTAAGGGGATAAAATTAATGTAATTATTAAATGGTGCTAGTGCTGACACATTTCAAATACCTAGAAGAAAACTGATGTGCAAGGCAGCACTTTGTGTGAGCCTCAACCTCAAAACTGGGGCTTGGATCCAGGTGCCTGCAATTGCAGTAACAACCTTCCAGGCCTGGACCTACCAGGCTGCAAAATGTCATAACTAACTGTTTTCCTCAGACAAAAAACAATCTCCTTCCTTAGGGAAAGAGGCTCACTCAGACATACTGAGTCATTGCCTGTTTCCCTACCTGACAATCTGCACACCGAGGTATATTTCAATCATTTCAACAAACTTTACTGAAAATTAGAGGTCTCAGATGTATGTACTGCATTCCTGTAATTTTTAAAAATAAAAATAGGTGGCTAAGTGGAGAAGAAAAGGCTTCTGAATTTTCCTAAAGAAGAAAACACTGCATTGTGAGCCCTGTTTTTATTAGGTACCTGAGTCTTCATGTAGAGGGTGGTAAATGTTAATGTGCCAACTCTGCAAAGACTTCATCCTGCGTTCCTGATTTAGAAGACATCAGAAAACCTACATCCCACAGCACTGGTTTATTGTATGGATTCTCTGATGTCTAATGCAGGATTATTTCACATACATCCTCAGTGCAATTGAGTCTAAAAGCAAATCAACACGAGATACAAACCCTTTGGAAACAAGGCTTAATTAGTGCAGGTGGAGCATCTACTCTTAATGCAAATATTTGGACAAAGAGATGCAAGCTTCTAGAAGGGTGTCAGAAATCCCCAAAAAGATCATCAAGTACACAGCAGATAGGAATAACACCTTCAAATCAACAGAGATAAATTTCAGGAATACGTATTTCAGTTACTAACTAGTTACTGAACTCAATTATGGGTGTAAATGCCATATAGATGGCCTTATACTGGTTGCCCAAATACCCTTAAAATGTACAAATATGACTATAAAGTCAATATAATTCCATTGTATCACTGTGAGAATTTTAAGGTACACAACAAATTTTAAAGTCTCTGATGAGACAGATAAGGCAGCCACAGCAAACATAAAAGGTCATGATAAACACATTACAGCTTTGAGTAATCACTTCTTCCCTGGCTTGGATAAGAGGTCACTTGGACATCCATACAAAAGGTGCAATGAGTCATTTCTCCCATGGAAGAAGGGCAACCACCTTCATTATGTGTAACACTATCTGACAAACAGTTGAAATATTTTGAAGAATTGTGTTTCCATGCAAATATTTCCAGAGAAATTATCTTCTTATTCGTTGTAGTCAGCTCAGGACTCAGAGTAGAAAAAAATGCAACCTTCAGCATAGACTGCAGGTCTGACATAAATGACAAGTGCAATGCACTGATTGCTTCATGCCCAACAATTCTGCATGACTGGTGGATAATCCCTCAGATGTGTGCTGTATGGGAAAGGTACACATCTTTTAAAAAACCCAAAAAACTATTCTGGTATTAATTTTGAGGGAGAGATTTAGTTTCCAAACTACAAGTACATCCTTTAGCAGCCCAGCGAGTCTTCAGCTGACCAGGACCTGTAATGCTTTGCTCGCAAAATGTGATTTATTTATTTTTCAAAAAAAATGGCACTCCGGACATGGTGTCATCTTGGGACTTTCCATGTATCTTCTCCTCTAAGATTCATATGAGCAACTGTTTGTTTTAAGATGAATCATGTCATGTTTTCATGGTCTCTGACACTTAAAAATATTTTTTTTCCGCCCCAGTAATGTCTGCCACTTACTATTATTAAATGTTGTGCTGTGTTTTTCCTCCTTTTGGGTGATGATCTCAGCACAACCCTTACCCAGTCCACTCTCAGATCTTACAGAGATGCTACTGGTACGTCTCCCATTTGTAATATCCTTGGTTACCAGCTGCAGTTGAAAGTCTATGCTAATATGTTGGATTTACTTGTCCTCTCCAGATGATTCCAGCCTTGTGGTTTATGGGTTGCCTTTGTGGTTTGCTAAAGGTCAGGCCCTGGATGACTTTAAATTTTCTTAAGTGGAATTCAAACACCACAGAAGAGTAAGTGTTCAGGGTAGTTGTCTTGGGCAATATGGATTTGGATTTGGCCACTTGTGCTCAGGATGGAAGTCTCTCCTCCATGGAGCAATGACCACACATAGGTGTCCCTACATCTCAGCTCACTTTCCTCTACCACCCTTAGTTCAGATCACAACAGTTTCTGAAATTTCAGGTGCATGCTAGACCACAAGCTTCATTTTGAATTGCACATCCCCAACACTTCCCCAAGCTGATGCCAAGATACTGATCCTTGCTTTGGGCTTGACTCCATGACTGTAATTCTCACTCTCTTTTTTTTTTTTTTTTTTTTTTTGCTGGCTTGCAGGCAGAGACTGCATCAGCCATAATTCAAAATTGTGAACAGATGACTAGATTACTTACTTGAACTGTACTCAATCATTACATCACCCTTGTACTGAAAATCACAGCACTGGCTCCCCATATGATTTTGCATCCACTTTAGAGTTTGGCTCCAGAGCTACTGGACTTACTCACTTGCTCCAGCTTACCTAAAGGAGCTGCTTCTGCCTTGTAGACATCCTCAGACTCTGAGATCAGCTGGTGCCAATTTATTGATCATTCAAAAGGTTTGGCTGAAAACTGCTGGTTTTGAAGCCTTGGCACCTCCAAATGTATTATGTGGAAATCCCTGCAATTTTTATCCAAAAAGAGGAAGGGAAAGGAGGGGGAAATCAATCTGTTAAATTGTCTAAACACAAAGATGAAACATTTTATTTAAGCTGACAACAGGTTGGTCTCAGCAAAGGAAGAATTTTTTTAAATTTTTAAAATTTTTTTTAAATTTTTTTTAATTTTTTTAATTTTTTTTTTAATTTTTATTTTTAATTTTTTTTTAAATTTTTTTAATTTTTTTTTTCTTCCTTTCATGAAACCCCTTAGGTATAATCTTTGCATTTAGAAATTTTCCTAACTCAGGCATAGCTGCAGATCCTAGATGGGGTGGAAATAAGAGCAGTGAGGAGCCACAGGATTGTGGCAAGAAAACCAGTGTGCCCCCAGGATGCCTCACAGGGCTCCTGCCTCCCCATGACAACTCGCCCCAGGCTGGGATGCTCAGACCCTCTCAGCACCTCCAGCAGAGCCAAGACTCATTGCTGGGTAGTTTTTGGAGTGATCAAAACTCTGTCAGAGGTGCTGACCTTTCCCCACAGCTTGGCCAGCACTGAATGACTCAATTTGTCCCACTGTCCATCAGCGGCTCTTTACTGCAATTGACCCTGCAGTTGTCAGGCCATTAGCCATGGTCCCTGCTTGCCCTTCTCACCCTAGTGATGATGTGAAAAGCAGCTCAGGACAAGCCCAAAGTCATGCAAACCATGAGTCAGGGAACCAGTGAGGACTTTCCAGCACTGTCATTGATGTCCTGCCACCCCTGCTGCGATGACTGAGCACTGCTGCCTGCCCAATACTGGGGGAAATTATCCCAGGAAATGTCATCTGTTGGCAGCCTGAGTCTCATTTCAAAAGAAGAAATATCCACATCATGAATGCCAGCATTTATGACTAATTGGCCTCTTGCTATGCAGGCTCACCAGCTGGGTCAAGGTCCACATGTGCAGGCATGGAGAAAAAGACAATTTCTCTGTCCACAAGTCAGGTCAGGTCAGTTCATGCTGATGGGTCAATGCCTCATACAGTCACCTCTTACTGTCAGTCACAGGTCATAAATATGACAGCTTAAGGACCACTAAGTTCAATAGAATAAAATCAACTAAAATTACCTAAACTAAACAAAAGAAAAAAGAAAAACCAAATAAAAGAAAATAACATAAAATAAAATGAAATTACAAATACAAATACAAAATACAAATACAAATATTTATAAATATTGATGTTGCATATAAGCAAAACCTTAAAACTAACATGGAACTGAGTGTTTTGATGGACAGATCTGATAACATTCCTCAGCTTTTTCTTTCCAGATTCCTATCCTAAAGTAGTATTTGCAATTGTCCTCAGGATTTTATGCTTAGAAAATATTACTATAAGTCCTTCCATTCATGCTCAGGTGCAGGAAAGTTGCAGGAGAGGACACCGGGATAAGACATTGACAAACTGAAGAAGAAAGGTCTCACTGACTGTGTAGAAATTCAAGCCAGATTTAGATATTTCCTTTTGCAGTTGTGTGGTGCATCCTTTGCCCTAATACATTAGGTGTAAAAGGAGGACCCAAGCATAACTCTTAAGATGGAAATATTTTTAGAGGGAAAAAGCATCACAGCCACTTCTCCCACACCAACGCCCACCTACCATCTTTCCTGATGCCCCAGAGCATCATGTGGCTGACAGCCATGGGACATAGACCCTTAAATCAGAGAGCCAAGGGGGAGAGACCTCTGGCAGCAGCTCACATCCAGAGGATGGTATTGGCTTCCCAGTCATCATCTCACCATCCCCTGGGGACAAGGCTCAGCTTGGTACTAGCTGTGGTTTTGGGGTTTGCCAACATGGCACAGCTTTGGCACTGGCTGCTTGTGTTTCTGGACCTGCAGGTTGCCCACCCTGATATTAGTTTTCCCCTCTTCTAAATGATGCCACATGTGTTTTTGAAGTCTCCCTTGATGCTCTTATAATCACAGTGGGGCTCCAGTGAAGCTTCAGGAATTGGCTTCACCAGCTCAAGATGTCCCACAATAAATGCCAAATGTTATTCTCAAATGCAGCTCATAGACCCAGGCTGGATTGGCAGAGGTCCCTGAGTTCAGGCTAGACACATTTGCCTAAAAGAATCCAACACTACTTCACATGATTCTGGCAAAAACTTCCATACTATCTGAGCTCATCCAGTGAAAGGCAGGTTTGAAGTTAAATGCAGGTTTGAAGTTTACAGGCTTGCTGTGAACCTTCATGTGATACCCAGCCCATCCAAATGTAATTCTGTTCCTTCCTACTCTACAGATGGCCAGAGCAATCCATTCCCTGTCATGTGTAATGAAGGGCAGGAAGGAGAGAGGATTTTTGACATGTTTAAATATTATCCAAAACAAAGAAATTGCTTGAAAAGCCAGGGATGCATTTATATAAACTAAAGCTGCCAGCAAAATCCTGTGTTGTTACAGTTCATTCCATTTCATCCTCAGAGCTATCCTTCTGCAAAACATGGCAGCTCCAGTGGTTTGGTGTCCAGATGTTCCCTGTCATACACTCTGCACTGCATCATTCCTTTTTTTATTTTTTTTTTTTTTCCTGATGTGACTCCTTAAAAGCAGTGAACTCAGATTCCAGGACAACCTGAGTACACTTTTCCATAATGAGGGGTGATTGAAAAAACACGGTTGTTGACTTGGCCGGTGAAACACGGGCTTTTTTGTTCTTCTCTTCATCACTCTCCCTCCCTCTCTTTTTTAATTCTCCAGCTGGCTGGTAATCCAGCATCATCAACATCTTTTTGCATTTTATTCCTTAAGCCGTTCATATTATACACATTCCAGTTTTTAAAATACAGATTTCAGGAGTGATTTGATGTGGCTTGGAATAGTGACATGCTTACACATTTATGAAAAATTCATTAACTCGGGGGGGGGGGGGAGGAAAAGAAAAGATTGAATCTTTTATTTTCTTTCCTTCCCTTTCCTTTTCTTCATTTCCAGCATATGAAATTAGTTGCTGGTCATTTAGGAACCACAATGTCAAAATGTGGTTGCCCCATAGGGAGGAAAAAAGACAGTTCATCCTTGCAGTTTTCAAGTCAGTTGTTAAGAAGTAGCTTTGGCAAAGGCCAAAGCCAAATTGATCTTTGAGCTGTGATGTTTAAAGGCTATGCTAGGAGTTTTGCTCACTGTTATTGAAAACACCTCTTCCCACAGTCTTTAAATCTGCCAGATCATAACCAAAAGATGATGTTGTACAGAGCCTTTGTTCCAACATTGTGAGATCCCACTCTCCAAGTTACTACTGCCAATTACTCCTCTCTCTAAGCTCAGTCACTCTTAGACCTCTGGTGAGATCAGAAAAAAAAAAAAAAAAAAAAAAAAAAAAAAATTGCTAGTTTGGAACTCTGAAATATCCACATTGATATATTTAATTTATCCAATCTATAAGCTGGTAACTTGGTGTCCAGTCCACAGAGGGATTTAAATGGCTAAACTCTCACTGAGCTCGGATGGATTTTAGGCATTTAAAGGGGAAATCTCTAACATAGAAGACAGTTGCAAAATCCTCTGCTCTTATCTCAAGATATTATCTTACCTTCTTCCAAAACATCTTGATTCATCAGTCTACCATCTCTGTTGTGTTAAATTATGCCTTGTATGCAAATATCTTAATATTTTATTCCTTTTTTGTGTAGACAGTTTACAAATTGGCCAATACTGAAACTAAGATAAAAAAGCAGTTCTACTTAAATGTTGAAGCAATTAGGTCTGTTCAGTTTATAATCTATGTAGACCTCTAGCAAAAATAGCCCTCAAATGTGGGCTAACTTTCAGCATCAGTGGTGAAAACCCCATCCCAAGTCACTGGCTTTTATGTAAGAGCTTTTAGCAGCTTATCTTATTACCACTATATTAAGCTCTATTCTCTCACCACTACATACACAGTAAGTATAAATTACTCCTCTCCCACAGCACAGGAAATTGCTCTGATCTTGGAAGCAATAAGTGACAGAATCTTCTGCCAGTTTCTTGATTTGAAAATAATATTTTATTTTCCAGGCTAATTCAATCTTCAGACAAAAAACCCCAAATTCCAGATTTTATCCCCTAGAAATACTTGAATCTGACAAATATTTTTAATTAAGAGTATTTTATTTCATTATGATATAATAGCAAATCCCCAAAGAGATTCAGATTTCTATCCAGAGTTATATTGAAAAGATAATCCATAGTGCAAAAAAGAAATGCCATCTGACTTTTCCTGTTATTGAGTCTCTTTTATTGCATTCCCACTGCTTTTGTCTTGTCATGACAGTGGATTTAAAGAGCTGTGAAGTCGAAATTTACCCTCATCTCATTTTGATACCATGCTGCCAACAAGTCTGGGGTACAGTCATATGAAGGAGGGAGTTGAATCTGACTGCTTTGTACCTGACCTAATTTTCATACCAACATGAACTCAAAAGGCCAGGCAGACCATCACATTTAATAAAATACTTAACTACATGCTTCAGAGCAGAGCTCAGGATCTTGAGATAGTCTTGGTTTTCAACAAGACTTTAGGGCATGCTTCAGTTTTTTATCAAATAGTGTACATTGGTAAAATATTCCTGTTTCTCCTGCCTGCAGGATGAAATATGAAGACAGGCTATGAAGACAGGTTAAAGAAGTTGGGGTTGTTCAGCCTGGAGAAACGGAAGCTCTGAGGTGACCTTATAGCAACCTTTAAATACCTGAAGGGGGCCTGCAAGGAGGCTGGGGTAGGGCTTTTTACTCTGGTGTGTAGTTGGAGGACAAGGGGCAATGTTTTAAAACTTGAAGAGGGGAGATTTAGGTTAGACATTAGGAAAAAATTGTTTAATTTTAGGGTGGTGAGACACTAGAACAGGTTGCCCAAGGAAATTATGGCTGCCCCCTCCCTGGACATGTTCAAGGCCAGGTTGGATGGGGCTTTCAGCAACCTGGCTTAGTGGAAGATGTTGCTGCCCATGCATGGGGGTTGAAACTAAATGACCTTTAAGGTCTCTTCCATTCCATTCCATTCCATTCCATTCCATTCCATTCCATTCCATTCCATTCCATTCCATTCCATTCCATTCCATTCCATACATATTACACAGTCCTACAGGAGAAGAAACTTTCAAGATGCAGGCCTGAACTAAAGTTTTATGTAAAGATCTTCTCTACAAGACTTTGTAGAACGTAACTTGCGGTCAAGCAGTATTAAAGCTGCAAAAAAAAAAAAAAAAAAAAAAAAGAATACAAAACAGTCCTAAAGCTTTATCCTTTCCATTTGCACACAGGGCAGGGTTTTAAGCAGCTAGTTAGAACTAAAATGTACAAGTCAAAATCCAGCATGTGTCATGGTTTCAAGCAAACCTGAGGTTCAAGGACCTGTCATTCACTACCTTTGTGCCCCATAAGCTAGTGGGGAGAGTCCATTGATTTGCTTCCAACAAGGATCTGTGGTTGTCTCACGCCTGTCTTAGACTGTTCACAAGATGACAGTCTAACATCAGAAGATTTTAATCTCTGAACTACCAAAAATGTGGAACCGTTGATTTTTGTTGCAGCCTAAAATTGACTTTGAGATTTTGATTTTTCACTTCGCCCAAAGATGACTTTGAAGATCACATGAAAGGGGACCAGGGAAACAGAAAGGACCAACTTTGATCAGGATAATACAATCAAGCTATTAAGGATTGTGGACTGGGTGAATGACTCACATGCCCTGTCGTAGTGGTAAGTAATAAAAACAATTAATAATAATAAAGTCAGGGAGTCATACAGTCAGTAGCTCAGTGACATCACATACAAGCAATCATCTACTGGACTGATATTTTAGGCTGACTGGAGTATAAAGGCTGAAAAAAGACTATCACTAGATTCTTATAATTGTTTTATGAACCCCCTGGTGAATGCAAACAGGGACTAAATAAGAGCCTTTCTTACATAAGTTGACAATTAAAGCCTTGGCAGGCCAAACAGTAGTTTCTAGTCTTTCAGCAATGAAGTTTAATGCTCAAACCAGATTTTTTTTTTCCACTATTTTATCATACTTTCTCCAGCTGGTAAACATGAGTCAGGAACAAAGTCTGGGGGAGGGGGGAACTGGCTCACACAAATGTCAAGAAAAGCTCAGTTCATGTCAGTTGATGTGACCTCTGACTTTGCAGTACAGCTGCAATGGAATGGGATGCTAACAGTCACCATCAAGCCAGGCCTGACAGCACTCAAATAACACCCCCGAAGGGTACTTTTGCTACCTGATTATCTCAGATGGTTAAAGCTCCTGGAGCCTGGACCACACACCTACAGGAAACTAGCCCATCCAACCACACCTCCCTGTTTCCAAAAAAGAGGAGCCCAGGCTTACAGTTGGAACTGCATAAACTTCATCCTTCTTCACCTTCTTCCAAGGGAAGCACCTAAACCACTGAGCTCTTCTAATATTAAACCCTGAGTAATCCAGCCTTATTTCATGGCTGACCTTGATTGGGGGATACCTTCCAATTGCAATTATTCTATGCTCTTATGACATTGAGCTAATTTGGGGTGTATAGTCCTTTTCTTTTGCTGTATTAGACCAGAGAATACAAAACCCACTGTGAACTTCTGACTTTTTAATTGCTGTAACTGTTACACACATTTCCTACAACATCATAGAAGAAATGTGTGCTTAGGCAACATCTGAAACAGGAGAAGGTGATGTCTCTGTGATATAGCCAGACAACTTCAAGGTTCATCTGTTTTCCAGACATCTTGACAAACCTTCCTGGGTTCCCAATGAGTCAGGTTTCTGAAGGTTTCAGAGAAGGACTTCAGCTTGGAGATGGTCTCTGAGCCTTTGGAATAGTTTATTCTCTCTTCCTTAATTGTAGAAGTCGTATGGAATTACCTGTTGACTGACTTGGGAGACTGAAATGGTATTGGGTAAACTCTCTCATTGATGTTTATGCTGTTTATCCTAAACGTTATCTGCAGGAAGGAAGAAATGCTCATTAGAGAAGAGTGGGAGAAGGAAATGAAAAATTATCTGAAGAGGATGGCTGCTGGAGGGAAGCTGTGGAAAGCTATGAAAAGAAATGGGAGATTTATAGATAAGAGCCAGAGCTATGAGACCAGCAGGTGTTGAGGTTGCTTGTTTTCTTGAAGCAAGAAGTGGAGGAAGATACCAGAATTTCATTATTATCTTCTGAGCACTTATGAGTGCCGAATGACACATTTTGGAGGAAGTCTCAAATAAGAGCAGAAACACTGAGACAGCCTGCACTTGCTAGGATGAAGAGATCTGGGGCTCTGCAGATTTTCCTTGTATGCTAAAGTTCAGGTCTGTACCACTGTACTGGCATGAGGAGTGGTGCAGAGAATGCCAAGAGGACACCTTACCTATTGGGTCACCACCTCAAGAGGAAATCCACCAGTGGACAAGGAAGCTTGAGAGATACCAGGAAAAATTAGTCTGCTGGGATAAAAAGAGGGAAAAAATCCCAGCCATACTGGGAGGAGAGGACTGTAGCAAGGCATGTTTGACCTTCCAAGAGGAAGGGAAGAACGTCTAGGAGAGGACTAAGTCCTGTTCCTTATAGAGGTGCCAGATTTACCAGAAACATCTGGTCATCGAGGAAGAGTATTTTAAATTCTTGTTACCCAGACAGCTCTGCCTCCAAAGGGACAGGTGCTTTTTGTGACTGCTAATTGCGTGGAAATGCCCAGCTCTTTGATTGTGTTGAAAATGAGATGGATTAAGAGGCTTGTGCCTGTGGCATTCTTTGTCCTTCTCAGCAGGGCATGCAAGTGGCTGGCAGGGAACTGGCAGAGAATGAGGATATTTCTTGTCATTAGTTTTGTGAGCAGGAATGCAACTGATCCAAACTCCCCACGGAGGAGGCAACCTGAGGCAGAGTTACTGGAGGCAGGTGAAGGCAGAAACCTTCAAGGAAACTTTCCTGTCACTCATTAATTACAGGAGTGGAAGATACTGAGTTTTTCTCTTCTGCTGAATTCTGAATTACCAAAGCAGACTGCAAAAACCTTGCAAGGACTTGTCCTGGAGCAAGCTTTGGGGCAGGAGTAAGGGAAAGAAGCAAACTACAAAATTAACCAGGATTTTTATGCAGCAACTGCTTCATCGTGTAACGCTCAAATGTCCCAGAAACACCAGGTAACTTACAGCCTTTCCCCAGCCCTGATCACTCCAAGAAGCAGTCAGTTAGGCTGAGCTGAACAAAAAACTTCATTCATTACAACCCAGTAGGATGCAAACAACTTCACAACTTGATAATCCCTCTCAGCCCTTATTAACTCAGCAACGCGCTGCAGGTGGGAACTCAGCCTGGAAAGGAGAGAGGGCCCTTTACGCACTTTGCAATAAAGCGTGGTTTTAGTCATTAAAAAAAAAAAAAAAAAAAAAAAAAAGGGCTTTCCCTTGCTTGCCTCTCCTCCCCGGAGGCAGCTTCCCAGTGTCCCACAGTAGATTTCAAGAGCATCGTGTTTGCATTATGTGGTGGTGATGATGTGTTTGTTCTTGGCACCGAGGGGCTCTGACTCCGCAGAGCTCCAGCAATGACAGTGGAAATCTTTCAAGCCTTGAGCTGGATTTGCAGCTTCCCCCCCTCCTCCCTGTTGCAATACAGGCTCAGAGCACAGAATACAAGACTCTTTTGTGGGGTGAAAAAAAAAAAAAAAAAAGAACTAAAAAAAAAAAAAAAAAAAAAAAAGAAAAAGAAAAAAAAATGAAAAAAATAAACCCGCTGAGGTTTGTTTTCCATCAAAAAAGAATGGATTTACAGCCCTCAGGACATGGCCTTGCTTTTCAAACACAGGCCCCAAGCATTGCTCAGATGCTCATATCAGAATTTAGGCATGTATAGGCTGACTTCATGTCCACATTTGTGGATTTGATGTGCCATTAATGAGCCCAACATATGGGATGGTAGGAAGTGAACAGCCCATGGCTGCTTTTATTGACAGCGACTTTTCCCTGGGTGGTGCAGCCTCTGAGCGACCTACACAGTATTGCCAATCCCATCAGATGTGGCCAGATGTTCTACTGTTTAATAAAAAGATGGTAATTATTTTGAATCAAAGATATAATCATTTTCATATAAACACAAGGTTTATTCTTGTCTGGGCCTTTTAGTTTTTTCTTTCTTCCCAGATAAAAACTCTAAGGAAAATAAGCAGGTTCTTTTAAAAACTAAAGTTTTAAAGAGAAATTCTTCATTTGAAAAAATATCTCAAAAATATTTTTTATTTAAAGACACAATTTTTAGTGAGACTCTCTCCATGGTGGTTTTTTGGGTTTTTTTTTTCCCTAAAATAAACAAATTTCAGATTGAATTAAAAATTTCCATTCTGGTTGAAAAGCAAGTCCTTTTCTGTTGCAAAAAAAAAATACTTTGATGCATTAAAAGAAAAAGGCTTTTGAAAAACACCTGACTTCTATTTAGATGAAAATTTCCCAGCTGAAAATCTCAACGCCCCAAACCATCATAAGACACTAACTAAGCCTGTATGCAGTTTGCATTCACACTGGCCAGCAGCAATATATTTTTCTTCCAAAATGCCTTCAGCTTTCTGTCTGCAGACTTTCCTGCATATGGATTTAAGTTTCAGGATTCCTAATTTATATATATATATAGATACATACATGTGTCTATGTATATATAAAAGTCACTGTGGCTTCATATCCTCAAGACTGTACATAACTGTCTCCTCTCTTGTTCCTGGCCTTATACTTAGGTCTTATTTGTATGGGGACATTGAGGAAAGTAGCTGGAATGAATTTGCCATAAAGTATCTTGGGGCCTACAAACAACTACGTATGTTTAAACTTGAATTATTTGTCATCTTAGGTCCAAAGAGGTAGCTCTGTCTGGAACAGAAGCAACTCTGTTTCAGAGTTGAACAGGCACATTTGCACACCTTGTTGTTAATGTACCATGTTTAGTAAAGTTTATGTTTCATGAGGTAAATCAGGAAACAATGACATTTCAAACTCTGTAGAGATTTGAAGAAGTGCTCACATGAGCCAAAGATCATTTTCTCTCTCTCCACAACTTTATCAGCTGAAAATAGAAAGTATTGCCCTTTTCTGTTAACTTTGCAGCTGCTGAGATTTTAAGGGCATCATGAAAGGATTTGGCTTTAAAGCAACAGCTTTAGCTGTCTCTTACTACTGTATCCTTGTTTATCCCAAACTTCAGATATCATAAATGGAAACATAAAGCAAAACCACTACTTTTTTAAGTGACAATACAAGATGAAACATCTCCTATGTGACTCCTACATATAATGACATTTTCTTTCCTTTTTCATAGCAACACAGGCAGGACACAGCTCTCTGTATTCCCAGTTTGCCTTTGGCCTTTTCAAACACAACATTTTGGAAATCATCCTTACCCTTGTGACCATGATTCAGATGTATACAAGGCTGGAGAAGCAGAGAGAGAAGGAGTCAAGTTGGAGGCTGATGTAGATGTTGTCCAGAGTAGTTTGCCTTACCTCTGACGAGAGAGAAAAAAAAAAATAATATTAATAGTACCAAGAATATCAGATGGGAAATGAAAATTGTGGAAGAATAATTAAAAGTGTGCCAACAAGCAGAATAATCATGGGCAACTGTAGTTGCAAGACTGAGTGTCTCACACCAGCATGAAGACTTCTCAGGAGTTTTCTGGCTCTGAGAACTTAGGACAAGGGTTTTCCCTTGTTCCTGCTCACATGGCCCTGCTCAGTGACAGCTCCAATACCATCTAGAACAAGGTGCAATTTCACTGAATCTCCAGAACCTTCTTTCTGGTTCTTACTTTCCTGAATCAGACCTTCCACATCTATTCTTTGTCCTAGAGGAAATAAAATGGGCACAGAGTGGTGGCTGGGCCAGTGACTTTTAGTTTGTCTGCCTCCACACCCAATCTTTGCAATAAGCAAAAGGGAACAAAGTTCTAGAGTTTTTAGGGATGAGACATTGTCGTGCTCTTGACTTGGTGTCCACCCCTGATCTGAGCTGCAATTGTAAAAAAGTTTCTCCATGGCCACGGGGGGGTCTCAAGCTGTGACCAAGGCTTCTCAGCTGGCGTGGAAGCTGCTGCCTAGCACAGATCACTGGCTGGGGAGAAGATGAACAGCACCCAATATACAGTGGGGTGTATACACGTCCCCTGGTATAAAATGGTGGGATCAAACCCTATCAGTGAGCCTCTTCTCAAGCTCCCTATTATCCTCAGCTGGCCAAGGTGCTTTGCTAGTGGTTCTCCATCACGACATTTTGCCATTTGAACAACTTGGGGCAACAGGGTGTGAAAGGATCCCCAACCCAAAAGTGCTAATCTTGCTCCAGCTGCCCCAGGGGAAGCTTTCCTGAGAAATTCAGACTGGATGACCACATTTTACTGTAGCTGGATGAGGCAAGATTTAGGTCCAGACATGGTGTTGATTTATCTGGCATAGAAACAGCAGTTCTGACTTCTTATGGATGCTGCTCATTGTACTTCAGGGTTGGTTTTGGTTTGGTTTTTTTTGTTTCTTTGTTTTTATTGTTTCTTTCTTTCAATTTGAACCACCTCTGTTCTCAGCCAGAACCAGGCTTGGGCATCTAATGCCTCAGAAATGCTAGAGTTCTCTGGATGGCTGATGAAATAAAGTTTTAGCCCTTTCTGTTTGTTCTCCGTTGGAGAAGCTACATTAATATTTACAAGGATTTGTGAGAAAAAAAACAAGGCTTGGGGATTTGGGGTAGTTTTTTTCTGTTTTGTGCCTCTACTGCCATCCTGAGGCTCTCCCCAGGGAATCTAGAACATTTTGCTCAGTGAGGTTTGAACTTCTTTTGCTGCTTTTGGGAGCTGCTAAGATGCCACTGCCCCCAGGCTCTTTGCTTAGAGCACTGAGCCAAGTTACTAGAAGGAAAGGGGCAGGTACTTTTTTGAATTTTAGACAAAGATGGGCTTTTTTTTCTTTTTTTTTTTTTTTTTGTATCTGTATAAAAAAATTTAAGAATTTTCCCTATAAATAAATATGCAATGTTGTTAGACTGGAAGGGGTCTCACACCTCTATAAGTGTGTCCTGCACAAAAAAACAATGACATTCATCCATTCCACTAAAAACTTAGGGGAGAATTTCCCCCATGAGCAAATCTGTTTACAAAAATATTGTAGGATTCTGTTCAGTGTTCACAACACTGCTGCATGGATCCTGAGCTGGGCAGAGCAACAGAAAACACTCTTAAAATGTGTTGAGAAATGCAAATAAATACCAGCTGAGGACCTGCCCTTCTTTATTCTCTCCTCTCATACAGATTTCCATGATATGAGCTAAAATGTGGTAATTGAAAAAATAATTTACAGTGGGAAGCAGAATGGAAAAAATTCAAACTGGGGCCAACCAAGGGAGGAAAAAAATCACCTGCCAATAAAATTGGCACACAATGGGAATAATTGCAAGTCTGGGGAGAAAAATACATTCTCACTCTGTTCTCCACAGCATGGTATCTTCTCTTAAAGCAGAACAAGTGAATTTATTGAGGTCATTCATCCCCTGGTAATTTGGCTACTGTAATATATTTCACAAGTGAGAGGAAAACAGCCTGGGGAGACAGCATTTGAGAATCCAGAGCACTGGGGGAGGAGGTTTATCCAAATTTATAGCCGCCAGTGAGGATGTGGCTTTATAATTCACAGTTGCTCTCTCTCTCCCTTTAGCATCAAGAAATGTGTCCTTTTAATGGCCTGTGCTAAACGTCCCAGTGCAAATTCAAATCTCATTGATATTTATGTAAAATCCTCTGAGACTGATAGACTCAGTCTGGATTAAAACCGTTATTTTATCTATATTCAAAAGCTATTCTGGGTCAGTGTGAGCTTTCACAGGCTGTGATTCTTTCTTAGAAATACCTAGAATATGAATGGGTATGCAGTAATCTAATCTGGACATAGAATAATTTAGGTTGGGAAAGACCTTGAAGATCATTGAGTCCAACTTTAAACCCAACACTGCCAAGTCCACCACTAAACCTCGTCCCTATGTGCCACATCTATACATCCTTTAAATGTTTCCATGGACAGTGACTCAAATGCATCTCTGTGTAGCCTGTTCCAGTGCATGGTAATGTTTTCAGTGAAGACATTTTTCCTAATATCCAATTCTGACCTCCCCTGGCACATCTTGAGGCCAGAGGAACAGCCTAGTTCATGTTTGAATGCCTTGCTCCATGTAGGGATGGTAGCAACATGGGCAATCTGTTCTGCTTCTGACTCTACCCCCAGGGCTGCCCTACACCACTCACACCAAGGTCTCTTTTGGCTTCTGCTTTTCTGTGGGTCCTGAGATGGGATTTCTCTTTTGCATAAATGTACTGTTGTCTTCCTCTTGATGCAAGCTGGGCTGCCATTCAACTTCCATGTGTGACAGAGCAACTTCTGGTAAAACTCTGTTTTCTCTCAATTCCTAGGAGAAGAACCTGTTTTACTGCCACACCAGATATCAAGATGCCAAGATATTCTTGAGATAACAAGACCCCACCACTCCCAAAACCCAGGCCAAGGATAACACAAATGATGTGAGCTGGACTATCTATAAAAATGTCAGAGACAATAACAAAACTGATGGAAGAGTTATTAATTTTTGTAATATTTAATGTAGGTTGTAAGCGTTCCACAGTGTAGAAATGCAACACTTTTTTTTTTTTTTTTTTTTGTCCCAGATTGAAAATAGTATTTTGAAAGTTGTCTTCAACAACACAAGAAAATAAAAATAAAAATAAGAAGGTGAATGTCTAGTCCCTGTAGAGCATGCAGTCTTTGGGCTTTAGGAGATACTTAGGGCAGAAGATGGAACTGGAAGCCAATCAAGTGCAGACAAGTTGAACTTTGTAAAATCAGTCACTCAAAACTTTCTTAAAATTGGTACAAAAAGGGTACCTTCCCATTAAATCCACCTTTTTTTCTTTGTTTAAAAGTTCCATCTCTGGTATCAGCTCTATAGGAAGCCAGATAAAATTACACAGCAGTGTTTTTTAGCCTTAAAATATCTATTTATTAAAGCTTTGATTTCCAGCCTGCATATCCCTCCTGCATGGCAGCCTGTTTGATAAGATTACAGCTATTAATTTAGCCATGCTAATGAGGACAGCAAGAAAGCATTTTCCCATCTCCTCCCCACTATATTTCAAGCTCTGCCAGTGTCAGCTCCCTCCTGCCTCCAGCTTTGCTGTCAGCAGTGTTTTTTCAGTAGGGGAAGAAGGTTTAAAGCAGCAAGTCGTAAATCGCCAGACATCTTCGTTTTAACAAGATGATCCCCTGTTAGAAGAGGATTTCCCCTCGCCTTGTGAGTGGGAGTAATTGTTCTCTGACTCCTGGTTTCTCTTTGAAGCACGTGGGAGAGGAGCATCCTCTTTTGAAGCCCAGCTGTGTAGCAGGAGCAGAGGCAGAGGAGGGAGATGCTTAGCAGTGATGTCGGTCTGTGCCAGGGCAGCTGTGTGGGAGTGCCCTGGTTGTCTGGTCTGTTGCTCCTCTCCTTGGACATCACCACCCCAAAAAAAACCACAACAAAACAATAGCCCACAAAAACAACAAATATGAAAAAATTCCTCAGTCCTTCTGGAAAGGAGATTTAATAGGAAAAAGAAAATGTGAATTCAAGGTAAACATTTAGTTGTAAAAAACATGCCTCTGTTTCCCCAAAATTTCTAGTGCAACAGTTATGATCTACTGAGCCACTGGTCATAGAATCATAGCATGAGAGGATGGTTTGGGCTGGAAGGAACCTTCAAGATCACCTAGTCCCAACCCCCTGCCATGGACAGGGTCAGCTACCTCTAGACCAGGTTGCTCAAAGCTCCATCCAAGCTGGACTTGTACACTTCTGGGGAGGGAACATCCACAGCTTCCCTGGGCAACCTCACAAGAAATAATTTATTCCTAATGTCTAATCTAAATGTCCCCTCTTCAAGTTTTAATTCATTGCCCCTTGTCCTCTGGCTATACACCTGTACAAGTCCTACCCCAGCTTTCTTGCAGTCCCCATTCAGAAATTGGAAATATTGATCATACTGATCAATGTGCCACTCACTGAACCAAAACCTGCAAGGTCTTGCTATATCCCGTTCCTTTCTCCTCTCTGTGGTAGCAGGATAACCATTAAATTTTTCTGTTTTTCTTCCCTCAACTGTAATGTTGAGCCCATTTGTTCATTTTAGGTTTTAGGCTCCTCAGAGCAGATCCCATCTCCTTTTATAAATATGTGATGGATCTGCCAGCTTCATCAGGGCCCCTGGGTGCTGTCACGCTACCAATACATATATACAAATGCCCTCTCTTTTTTTTTTTTTTTTTTTTTTCTTTCAGTTTGTCTGGTGGTCTGAGGTTTAATTCATTAATAAAAGAAAGTTGGATGGCAGGATGGCAGGGCAGCAAGCCCTGTCCCTGCGGCAGGAAGCAAAGCACACCTTTCCTTTCAAAAACAAACAAGCAAAAACTGTAGAGAAAGTTCTTCTCAGTAGCATCCCCAGGCACTGGAGGAACATTTGAGCAAGGTCTGTGGGCACTGCTGTCTCCAGACCTGAAGGGCGGGAATGCTTTGAGGACTTTCTGCTCTATTTTTCCCTGTTCTGGCCAACTTCCTATGTATAGGACAAAAATAAGCCCTGAGTCCTCCTCCTTCCGTCCACTTCATTAGGGACATCCCTCTGTGCAATAACAAAACAGACCCAGAGGAAACGACACAGACTGAAACACATGGATGATAATTTTCCTAACACAAATAAGCAGGCACAGGAACTCATCTAAAGAAACAAGTGGCTGAAGGAAAAGCCACGGATG
Source organism: Heliangelus exortis (assembly GCF_036169615.1). NCBI lineage: Eukaryota > Metazoa > Chordata > Aves > Apodiformes > Trochilidae > Heliangelus > Heliangelus exortis. The sequence continues at coordinate 109,480,695 of NC_092424.1, read as the reverse complement.
AGCAAATGATGGAGCCAAGAGCTATGCTAAGGCCATGCAAGCTGCCTCCAGAACATCTCCTGAGCCATCCCCACCTGGGAAAGCTGAGTGGTCACACCTCATGGACCTCCCTGCAAGGGGCTGCCCCCCTGAGCCCATGTCCACAAGCAGCCAGAGCAGGAGCAATCTTAATCCTGCTTTTTGGCAGCGTGGCAATGGGAAGAGCCTCCTTGTTCTCACTGAGGACCTGGACTGACTGTTACCCATCCCTAAAAGTGTCACTCACAGTGCTCCACAAACACTGAGCAAATCCGTGAAACAGAGAAACACAGGTTAACAGGAGGAATAGCAGAAGTCGTCCAATTCCTGAAAAAAAAAAAAAAAAAACCCTGGGCTGAATTCACTCTATTATTTGCCATTTGGAGGCACTGAGACTGCCGTTCTTCCAAAATAACCTCATCCCAAGTGTTTATTTATCTAGAAACTCATCGTGGATATTTGCTGCGCGTTGTAGTTCTGTTTGAAAAGCTTCAATCATCAAATCAAGGAGAGGGAAAACAAAAGCAGATCTTTCTGCTGGCTGGTCCCCCACTGCAAAAAGGAAGCAAAGAAAACAAACCGTTTGTGAACAGACCGGAGGCTGAATGTTTCTTGCTGTAAATGATCAGTGAATATCTCTGAACACTAACTCAATCCAAGGAAGCCAAGATCAGTTTGTGAATGACCTGTTAAGTTAAAAAGAACCATATTCATAATAAATAGTCTTTGAAACCATTCTTTCATCCTTGCTCCATTTTCACAAAGTCGTTTTTCTAGGTAAACAGCCAAGCCCTCACTACCCAGGAAGTCAATGGCAGAGATAAGGAGACCCAAGGCTATGTCTGTTTTAGAAAATTAAACACGGCCGGGACCACTCTCTAGCCTGGAGGCCAACTGGCACAGAAATGCCTTCATCCATTCATTAAACTCTCCTGCTTTCCAAAACAGAGCAGCTATATCCAAGCTGCCAACTGGGAATGGTCCCTGGCTGTGCTGGTTGCTGAACTGAGCTTGGAAACTGTTTAGAGAGATGCTAGAGAGTTGAGGCTGAAAGCATCAGGTCTGAGGATGGAAAGCAAATTAAAGAACCTGGAAATGCTCCTTTGCAATGTGCAATTCTGTAGTGTAGACATTGCCCAAGAGTGTGATGTCATTCCTTGAAGCAGTGTCACTGGACCCATGTCATTTAGCTGGCAAGGTTTGGTTCTTCATTCACATCTTGCCTCTGTATATCCACTTTGGGGAGGTGTGGAGAAACCGGTTGGAGTTTGACATGTCTGAAGGCTTCAGGGCCTCTTTCACATCTGTATTTCCCTTTACCGATGTCCCCGCTGCTGCAGAGGGACTCTTGGGATGTGGGTGTTTGCAGATAGGGGCTTAAACTTCACCTGTGCTAGAAAGCAAAATTTATAATGCTTGAAAACCACAAAAATTTTGGGACCCCTTCTGGGACCTACGTCTGACCTCTCATTCCTGTTATACAGCACGTCAACAGGCAGCAACCCTCATACTTCACATTAACAGTTCTCATAGGGAATGCCCCTGTGGCACAACCACCTATTAACAAGGGAAAGAATGGGAGGAGACTCAACATGCTTAACATCTACACAATCATTTCTCAGAGTGATCATTAAATTAAACCATTGAGAAGCCTCTCTGGGGCTGGACAAGGCCTCAGCACCCTTTGTGAGATCCCTTTTTTACTCTGGCTTAATGAATCATGCAAGTCAAGAGGGGCTGGACATAAAGGTGTGAATAAGTAGCCTCCTAATTCCCCACAGTAATCACCTGCAAAAGTGTTTAGGAACAACATCTATCAGGCCCTAAAAAGTAAGGAAAGGAGCCTGCAAGAGTGAAATATCTAGAGCTCTTCAGTAAGAGACAAGGGGAGAGCTGAGCCAGGGAAGTGTCACCTTGACATGATTCTACTCCGGGCACTGAGCACACAGCAGTCATCAAATTGCTTGCTTGCAGTCCCAGGATTTCTCCTGCTCATATGGAACACACCTGTGCCTTGCTGGAAACTTGTTTCAGTGCATGAGAAAGAGTTCCAGCTTCAAAGCAAGCCTTGTGATTTTTGGTTCCTGTGTGTGAGAAGGGTATTAATAAAAGCTGTATTAATAGATCATCTGCTTGCACACTTCCCGTCTTTACATAAAGCAGACACAGGATCAACCTTTTCCCAGTACTTTCAGGCTCCTTGGATATTTGCAGCCTGAGACAGCAGTAGTGGAAATGGACTTTGGAAGCCAAATAAATAGAAACTCAGGCCTTAATGTGAGGAGAGTTTGGAGAGCAGCTCACAACTGAATTACAGAATGCGGATGGGTAATTGCTCACTAAACTGGCTGAATCCAAGCTCAGAATTCAATATTCATCCTTACAGTTTATGGAAGCTGGGAACCAGAGCCAAGGATTTTGGGGGTGGTAGTTGATGAGAAGCTCGATGTGTGCTGGCAGCCCAGAAGTCCAGCCACATCCTGGGCTGCATCAAAAGAAATATGGCCAGCAGGGTGAGGGAGAGGATTTTGCCCCTCAGCTCAGTTCTTTTGAGACTGCACCTGGAGTACTGAGTACAGACGTGGAGCTCCCAGCACAGGAAAGATACAGAACTCTTGGAGAAGGTCCAGAGAAGGGCCATGAAGCCAGGCCGAGAGAGTAGGGGGTTATTCAGCCTGGAGAAGAGAAGACTCCTGGGAGAACTTAGAGTGGCCTTCCAGTACATGAAGGGGACCTACAGAAAAATTGGGAAGGGGCTTTTCACCAGACAGGACAAGAGGTAATGAATTTAAACAGAAAAGGGGTAGATTTAGGTTAGGTATCAGGAAGAAATTCGTCACCATGAAGGTAGAAAGATGCTGGAATAGGTTGCCTGGGGAGTTTTTTGATGCCTCCACCATAAAACTGTTGAATTCCAGGTTGGATGAGGCCTTGTGCAAACGGGTCTAGTGGGAGGTGTCCCTGCCTCTTCAGGGGAGATGGATCTTGATGATCTTTTAGGTCCTCTCAAATCCAAACCATTCTATGATTCCATGAAAGTTTGTTTGGATTAACACACCTCTCAGCCATTTCAGTAGGCTGGGAGAACTTCTTTCCTTCCTATTTTGATAAACTGTGTGTTCATCACTCTTCACATAATACCTCCAGAAGACAGGAGATGAGCAACATCCCCAAGGATCTAGTCATTTCTCCATGGATGATGTTCTCTTCTTTCTAAAAAGCTAGTGATCTCTTGTTTTCCATTATCCCTCTTTTTCATGAATAGATTGAATAAGGGTGGCACTGGATACTTTATCATCCAGCCCCTTTCTGCAATGTTGAACTCCTACTGATGCTGTCTTTGCTTTAAGACTCCACAGAACATTATCATGAATAATTTTAGCATAAATACTAGAGGTGGTTGGAAATTGTTAAACCATTTTTTGCAGGAAAAATACAATTTGTAGAGGAAAAATAAACCACTATGAAAAAAGCATTTGTTTCAGTTATTTCCTGATTCAAAGTACACTGAAAAAATAAGACATTTCTGAACTGCCATATTGTGACACAAATTAAAAATTAAAGTTGAGAATTTTAGAAAAATTAAACTTAAAAAAGAAAAAAATTGAAAATTTCTAAAACTAAAAGTTTTCTAACTAGTCACATCAAATGTTTCATTTAGTATAAATCAAACTTTAAAATATGAGCTTTAGCTTGTCAGATCTTAGGGATTTTTAAAATCTTGGGTATTTCTATCTGCATGCCAGAGGGCTGCACAGAAGCATGTTGAATATTGTAATAGAACAGCAAAATTCTTTTTTGCCCAGTCTAGGGCAATGCTAACAACTCTGCTTATAACTATACCTCACGGGAAAGTACAGAGAAGGCTTCAATGGAAAGAAAAAATAGTCTCAGAGAAAATAAATCTGTTTAGCCAGCATTTGGCCGAGCAATCAGTGCTGTCTCACATTGAGGAAAACTTCAATTGTCATAACATGCTGAGTTTAGGAGCTTATTTCTGTGCCTTGCCAGGAGGTCTAGCATCTTTTGAAGTCAGCCCACTTTCTGTAATGTAGTAAAATTCATCACTAATCACAGATATGCACGTCCTGCTGGCATCTTTGATCTTCAACTTTTCTATCCATTTTGCTCTCTCTGTTTATTGGTCATAATGAGTTATGGCAGCTGTATGCTCCATATTGTCCAAAACTCTTTAGCCGTCCAGCACATCATGGAAAGTTCCCAGGAAAAGCTCCCAAGCTGAAAAGTAACAACTCTGCAACATAACTCTCAGCGCCATGTGCAGTAATTCATCAGCAACACTTCTTCTGTAGAAACCAACGGGCAGATCAGTTACAAGAGCAGAGCTGTAACGTGACCTGCCAGATAGATGGAGATCCCCATGGAGAATTCCCTGACTGCACAAAGGAGAATAGAAACTCCTCTAGTGTTTCGGCAAAGAGGAAGAGCTCAGGGCTTGGATTAACCAGGGCTGAGGATAAGGGAGTCCCTCTCCCTCCCCGCGCCCACTCCCTTGCACAACCAGAGTTCTTAGGAATAAATGGGAAACAAAATGAAAGGAAACCAGAGAGAGGAAAAAAAAAAAAAAAAAAAAAAAAAAAAGGAGAAAGAAAGAAAAAAAAAAATACAAGAAAGCTTTCCTTTAGGAATTCCGGTGACATATTAAAAGAAATAATTTACGTACAACTGCTCCGTGCCGTAGGTTTGTCTGTGCAATTATTCTCTCTACTTTGTAACAGGGGAGTCAAGCCAGGATACAGCCTGACATCTGCTTGAGAAGCTTTCTGAAATAACACCCAAGACCCACCTTTGCTTTTATTTGTGCATTCTCTGCCCAGTGTGCATGAATATTTGGCTGAAAAAAATCATGGCAGTGTATTGAGATACCGCCTATTTTTATTCATTTTAGTCTTCATTTTAGAGGACTTTTCTGCTTATTTTTTTACTTTTTTTCCTCTGCCTTTAATTTTTTAATTTTTTTAAATTTAATCTTCTTTTAATTTTTTTTTTTTTTTTTAATTTTTTTCCTTCACACTGGTCACATCACAAAACATAACAGATTTAGGCTGTGGCATGGTGTGGCTGTGATGCTCAAACTTAATTGGTAAGGAGATTCTTTCACTGAAACCAAAGTGGGGAGTAAGAGGTATGTTGAGAAAAGTAGGACTACTTTCTAACACTTTTGTCCATGATTTCCCAGGCATGAAGCTGAACTCATGCAGAAGGAAATCAAAGTTCTCACATCTTGTAAAACATTTTGAAGGGCAAAATGTGATATTAATAATGGTTAATGCAAAGTACTGAGACTACAAAAAGCTTAAAAAGAAACTGAGATCTCATCTCTCCCACTTACTAACTGGCCCAAAAGATACAAATTGAAGATTCAATTTATGTAAGAGAGGGAAGTCACATGAAGTTCCACGCAGATGAGTGTTGTTCAACATATTCATAAAATCTGGGAAACTGTGACTCATGAAATAACAGAGCTTACAGATGATAGGATCTCATTAGGATCTCATGACACTGAGTGATACTCACTGCTGATGAGATCTCACAGCACTGAAAGAAATTCTGTGTTGATAGATGCAAAGTAATGAATAGGGGATAAAAATAAGCCTAATTATACATATGTTACAGTACTCTTAATTAGCTCTGACTGCTCATAGATACTAGCATTTGTGGGTTGTTCTCAGAAGAGATTAACACAGTGCTCAACAGTCATCAAAAAAGTCTGATAAAACACAAGGGATTACTAGGAATAGAACAGAGAACAAAACAGAAAACCTCATTATCTCATAGTAGAAATCTGGGCTGATTCTTCTTTGCTTTCACTAAAGGCATGCCTTCTAGGCAGACTTCCTTGGAAGAGTAAAAAAGAACTGGAAACTTTGCCTAGAAAAAAAATGAAGCAAATGCAGTCTCTCCCTGGCCAGTTCTGCCTCTCCTTCTGCTCTGGATTAACAGGACAAGAGGGCTCCTGGGCACAGTTCTGGTCTAAAACTGGGCAGAGACACCAGAAAAAAAAAAAAAAAGAAAGGAAAAGAAAAAAAGAAAGAAAAAGAAAAAGAGAAAGAAAAAGAAAAAAAAAAAAAAAGAAAAAAAAAAAAAAGAAAGAAAGGAAAAAAAAAAGAAAATTAGAAGAAGAAAAAAAAAAGAAAATTAGAAGAAGAAAAAAAAAAGAAAAAGAAAAAAAAAAGGAGGTCTGAAGATATTAACTTCCTTCCCCATCATCTCTTGCTACCAGCAGCCTTTTCAGGACACATTCCCATGCCATATAACATAGCCAGGTCCAACACAAGTATAGACCCACACTTGGTCACAGCACTGTGACACTGTGATTCACAAGGTTTGGGATTTCTGCTGATAATTTACATGACTTTTTCACTTCTTGTTAGCATTTCTCCTGTGCTGGGACCACAATATGCACCAAGCACTCCACAACACAGAGCTGGAAAAGAGACAAGATTTTGTGGCTAATGGATGTCATTATTCAGGAGATTCCCTGACTGGTGTAAAACAGCTAACAAACCTTCATTCTCTTCCCCAAAGCTCAATAATGTCCCAAGGAAGCAGATTGTTTTCTAAAAGGAAGAGCAAGTGAAGAATAAAATAGGATTTTAGGCCCAGAGTGTAGAACTGTGTAAAGGGGAAATGTGAGATTTAAAAAGAAAACTGTGAAAGGGGAAAGCTGCTGAAAAACATTTGCCAGATGATGGAACTAGTGGAAAGCAGATAAAGAATTTCATGTAAGCATAAATGATGACAAAAATGTTCACTATTTTTCTAATGGCCTTCACAGAATTTTTTCCCCTGCAGATAAAAATCTCCAGATTTTCCAAATTAACACATTTCTCCCATTCTTCTCCTTGCCATGATTCTCCTTTATGCTGAATGGGGCAGACACTGAGGGCTTGTTAGTGTAAAAATATCTTCAATCAAAAATTTTGCTGACTTTGGGTATAGAGAAATTTTCTCTTCACCCCATTAATCACACAGCTCTTGTGCCCAGGCGAGGAAGACTGCACATGTGTAAAACTTGCTTCCAATGAGTTCTTGCCTCCCACAAGTTTTGTGCTGGATTTGCCATATTTCCAGGGATTTATGGTAAATACATCAGGACTGTGTTAAAATCTAGAAGCAAAAAGATGCTGCAGAAAAGGCACATTCCTAAAAGTCTTTAACATCTGGTGAGACAGAGAGTAAGGAGAGGGGAAATATATCCAAACACCCTCTGCAACAAGGAATGAGAGAAAAATGAGAGAGATGCTCTCTCAGGGATGCTTTAAAGCCTTCAGGCATGAATGCCAAGACCAGAATTAACACTTGTGAGATCGTCCTTGGCACACTGCACACAAGGTAGAAATCTTCAAGTGGATCTGACACCAGTCTGGTCATGCAAAGGCTCCTCAGGCCACAACATGCCCAACATTAATGAGAGCTCCTGAGGTTCACAAGTAGGTTGTTGGCTTTGTGGTGTTATCCCACCAGTGGGTCCCAATCATCAGTGTGACCCCCCCCTGGCAGCACTAGGCTGATCTTGTGATCTTGGGCACCATTTTTTTCTCTCTGGTGCAACCTGTTTCACCAGTGCCACCCTACAGAAGCAAGGGCAGTGTGGGAGGCCATCCAGCATCTCCAGCAGGGTCATGATTGCAGTTTGCACAGATCACTCCAGAACAGATGGGACAGGTTTCTGCCTGCATCCACAGCTCAGAGCATGGGAGGAATATTCAGATTAACAGAAAATTTTGCAGTCAACATATTTCAACAACGATTTTCCTCCAGGGAAGCCTGTGGTCCAGTTCAGGGAAACGAGAAAGAGAGCATTTTTTTTTTTTTCTTTAATTTTACATTTCAAGTACTAACAGTTTTCTGGCTTCTTGTGCAGGTCAATAACAATGCTCCTCAGTGAAAAGAAGTTAGCATTTCCCACATTTCTGACTCACTTGCATGTAACACAACCTGAGGTAGAAAAGCTTTGGGACCTCATGTGCATTTGCACTATGGCTTCTTTTTGCTTTTTCAGTAGTATGAACCAGCCCTACTGCAGGCATCAGTGTCCAAGTTTGCACATTATAAAGGGGTGTGAGCATAAATAAGATCCAGCTTTATCAATATGTATGTCATCCCTGTGGAAAAGGACAGGAGAATATTGACCTTGGGTAAAACCAGCCACAAGAGAGGGGAATTGGGAGCAGCAAGAAATAAAACAGTGGCAAGCAGAGCTAGAATGTGTGTGTTCCTGAGGTCACAGGACTAAAATCTTGGTTTAAGATTAGCACAATGAGTCTAAAGTGGGTGACTAAAAGACTGGCTGACTGACAGTACCAGAAAAGGTTCATTAATGTGAGGAGTCTTCATTCTATAGGGAACCCTCTGAGGCTCTGTATGGAGGGCTACAAAGTTTGGTACCTTTTAGCACTTCTTTCATTGAGGTCTAGAAAGAAAATGAACATGACTATGAATAAGATGTGCTTAAGAATCAGTGGAGGGCTAAGAGGAGAACATGATTACGACCTACAGCTCACCTGATAAACTGGGTCACTTCAGGGAAAATGCTCAAAAATGAGATGAATGTGAAAGCACAGATTCAAAAAAAAAGAAACAGGCCATATTTGCAAATGGAGATTGTCTCCTGCCCCAGGTACAGGCTTCATTAAGATACTGCCTACAGGAACTGTAGGTGTTTTGCTTCTGGGCTGGGAGTGATGGTGAATGTTGTCATGGACAACCATTTCAAACATGGTTGGGATGCAAAGAGCTACATTCCACTTGTGAGGAGTTACCTATTCTGATTGCCTTTTATGCCTTGGTCTGCCAGTGACATCAGGACTTTAAGCACTTTGCTCTGCTCAAGATTAGTGCCAAGATTTTCCACTTTCAGCACAGACACTCAGGAGGAAGCATAAGGCCCAATTGCTTGGGACTGCTCTGGGCAAGCAAAAGCAGAGCATAAAAAACTGTCAGGGAGAACTGGAGGCCCTCCTCATCCCCAGGGCTTTCAGGAGAATAATCAAAGGTCCTCGTATAGGTTAAGGTAGGAGGAATGGCTAATGGATATGAGACAATGGTAGGAATTTTCACTGGAGAGGAGGGTACCTAATATACCATAGAGACCTGTGAAGGCAACAGATTCACACCTGGTCCTGAAAAGGAAATGAATAGTGGGGTGATCACATTGATGACACAGTATTTTGGAACAGACTGTGAAGAACTGCAGAAGTTTTTTACACTGAGAGACTTGGTGTTAAACTATCAGGTGAAATTGAGCACAGCTAAAGGCAGTGGTGCACAATAGGGAGAAACCACTCTAACTTCCCATATGGCACAATGGGCTTGGAATTAGCCATTAACATCCAGAAATTAGATCAGAAATTAAATCAGAAATTAATCCCATTAGACAGCTCAGATGGCTCTTAGGAATTGAACATTAGGAATTATTAGGAGTAGAGAAATATTATTACCTGACTCTGTTATAATTAATACAGATCCATGACACATCTGCACCTTGAATAGTGTCTGCACTTCTCAAACAGATACTAACAGATGAGAGGATGATGGCAAGAAGAATCAACAAATATGAAGAATTTTCAAAGTTAAGCAACTAAGGGGAGATTTATACATTTGTGCAAAATGAGTGACAGGGAGGAAGTCAGTGGGTTTAATTGTTCCCTGTCAATTCCAATACAAAACTGATGGAATATCAAAGTTAGCAGTTGGTAAATCCAGAAGAAACAAGAGGATGTGTTGGGTTTTTTTTCAGAAGATATACAGTTTACTTGCCAACAGGCTTCTGTGGATGCTGAAAGTTCACATTAAGGAGAGATCGGATAGTTTGATAGAAAGTAAATCCTATTTGCATTAATTAATTAATTAAAATTAAAATAAATTTTAAAAAAAGAAAAAGAAAAAAAAAGAAAGAAGGAAAAAAAGAAAGCAGTAACTTCTTGAGCCATAAATTGCTGGATTTTGGAAAAGTCACCTGCGAAGTATTTTGGAAGAGTAACCTGGGGAAGTGTCAGTATTTGACACATTGCACAGCCTGCTCGGCTGGTTCTATGCCAGATGATATTTCTCTAGTTACTTAGTCAAGAGAGGAACATTTATACTTGATCTTCCCAATAGCCTGATGCTTCAGGATATTCCCAGGACATGGGAGATGAAGTTTAATCCCATCAAGCTGAGCATCCAGGTTTTCCATTTCAAGGTATGCACTTTGCCTCCTCAAACTTCTGTGCCAAAGGTGGGCACCCATTTCATATTTAATTTTTCTGGAATTCTCCAGCATAGAAATCCCACAGCTTGAACTTGGCATGGTGCCACATGCCAGAACAGGCACTTCTGAGCATAAGTGTGACTGAAGTTTTGAAGAAACTCCAAGAAAACCACAGAGATACCTTCAACATTGGACACCAAAGAACTGATCCACTTAGAGTGAATTCCACCCCAAAAGCCCAAGCTGTTGAGCTCAGTGACAAGGAGACTAAAAGAGGTGATATGACTGTAGGATGCTAATACCTTTCAACAAAGCAATATCAGATACTAAACATCTCTGTAGCTGAAAACAGAAAAGCATAACAAAACCTGAAAGCCAGGGAAATTCCAATTAGAAATAAGGTACAAATTTCTAACTGTGTTTGTGGTTAACCACAGGAACAAACTACCAAAGGGAAGTGGTGGATCCTCTACCTCTTACTGTCTCCCATCCAAAAGAGGATGTCTTCCTGGAAGACCTGATTGAGTGAAACTCTACATATTGGGCTCAAAAAAGGAGATCTGACTGTAATTCAAAGGCTTCAGGTATTCTAAAATGAGGGTTAAATGATCTTTTTTTCAGAACTTTACCAGCTTTAACTGCTGCAGGAGTCTGTGTTACGGAGGGAGCTGAAGGGACTAAGGCATGAGCAGGGCTGGGTTTAGTAGCTCTTCTTCTCTTGGAAACTTCCCACAAGAATAGCTCAGAGAAAGTTAAGCATTCAAAGACCAACCTAACAAAAAAAAAAATTTAATAAACCACTTTAGAATATTACACTGGCAAATCATTTTATAGACACAGAAACACAGTTAATATTCCTCTACTGCCCATACCATTAGAGCCATTTGTCCCCAGTGCTTTCTCAGTAAACCAAAGAACAGCAACTTCGTGTTCTGTATCAATTTTTCAAAGCAAAGGGGAAAAATTCAAATGGCTTATCCATGGCTAGGAAACCACCTCCCACCTCTTGCTTTCAGTCCACCAAGTGCATTCACTCAAGAGGGTGATGCCACAACCTGCTTCTTCTCTATCTCCTTATATATTTCACAGTAGTGCCCTGATGGGTATTTCCCTTGCAGATATCACCACAAAACAAAGAGCTCTCACCTTTCTAACCACACCAGAACAGCAGCTCTGTACCTCATGTGCAAACCTTAGAGAAGGCTAAAGAATTAACTGTTATTATGTCTATGATTATTACTGTAATTACACCTAGAGATCTGTGAGGAACTAAGCAGTCCTTGTATCTACATCTGAATCACACCAATGGAACAGAAGGTTGGGGGGTCAGAGGAAAGCTTGGAAATGGAAAATGCATACACCAGTGTTTTAAAACCTTCAGTTTATGCAGCCAAGATTTCAGAATTTCAAGTATTTTTTTTTTAATCTGTGTTGAAGCCTGGATTTGGGGAGGGGATTGGTTTTGGTATTTAGATTATTATTTTTGCTGTTACAGGATTATTCTTTTCAGTAACTGTTAAGTCGCCACCAGCTTGTTGCCTTTTCTGTGCAGGAATCAGTTAAGCATCACTGATAGGGAAATATTATTATAACCAGTTTACAGCCCATTTTGGCTAAGAATAGGACTAGGAATGCTGACTCTCAGTCACCTGCTTTCACAGCTAAGCTAATAAATGAGGTAGAAATTTGAAGGCACTGTGTACATTAACCCTCATATAATAGTACTTATCCCATGCTTGTATTATGTGCAGGAGGTCAGAAGAGATAATCAGAGCAGACCCTACTGCCCACAGAGCCAAAAAAATCTATTTTTAAACATGAGGCAACATTCAATAACCTGCACCAGCTTTGATTAACTGTTCTGCAAGATTGAAAGCAACACAAGCAGAACTAACGTGCACTGTGGGCAAAAAAAAAAAAAAAAAAAAGACATCAAAGCACAGTTCATGATGGCAAGGGTTTTAGTGTGTAAGTTCTGGATGGGAATTTTTGCTGTACAGTTCATGCTGACCCTTTTGGAGCAGTTGATCACGTCCCCAGACCATTTTGGCTAAGGCTCTTACAGAGGTAGTGACAACTGGGCACTGTGGCTTCCTTCAAGCCTTTAGCTAACCTCAGCCTCTACCTCTTAAATATATAAATACACATATATATAATCAGATACTATATATGAGCTGCTATTAAGCAACCAACTTTTTTAAACATGCAAACAAACTCAGTATAAGCTCCGTAAAACATCTCTGTTTTTTCTGCTATTGATTTTGCTTATGTTGAAGTTGAGCATATCCATAAATATACTCTGTGGTCCTTTGAGGTAAGTTTCACAAGGTATATTTAAAAAAAAAAAACAAAAAACAAAAAACCAGGAAAAAGAAAAAGAAGAAAAACACAACAAAAAACAAAAAACAAAAAGAAAACAGGAGGAGGAGGAATTTTTTTGGCAGTAATTACCATCTCAGATAACCTGCCTGGGGTTGGGAAAGTGTGCCAGCAATCTGCTCAGAAATAGCTTTCATTTGGGCTGTTTATTTTCATATGCTTTGTCTGACACTTTGCTGCTGTGGCTGGGTACTTAACTGTCAGCTTCCATTAAACGCTTTGTCAGCTGTTCCCACTCCAGGCAGAAACCAAAATTATCATTCATCTCCCATTATTCATTAAAATCAGCCCACTGGCAGGAAGCAAGCAGGATGACAAAGGAAATCACTCTTGAAAAATGGTGGGATTTATCCAGGCTCCTTTGCTCCAGTGCCCCTCCAGTTCCTCATCCCTTCCTCCTCTTGACTGCCTCAGTCATCTGCTTTCCTTGTGCCAAATAAGTGGGGACTTGAGGGCAGCAGATGCATTTTCAAGCAAAACTGGGGAGATTGAACTCCTCTGCAGCAGCTCAAAAAATATAGCCAATTCTGAAAGAGAGCTCTGTGTTTGCTTAATATTAGTTTGGACTATCAGGGCACAATCATGGGAGAGCATCATAGAATCACAGAATGGTTTGGGTTGGAAAGGACATTAGGATTATCCAGTTCCAACCTCCTGCCATAGGCAGGGACACCTCCCACTAGACCAAGTTGCTTAAAGTCCCTGTGGCATGATAGAATATGAAATACACACAGGTTGCTAATAAAGTAGCTTAGGGAGTATCTATATACATGATTTATTGTTTTGCTGCATTAGGGCTTGTGCATGGGTGAAGTCTAAAAATTATTTACACCGAGTTTTCCAGTATCCAAGATAGAAAAAGAAATTAAAAAAGGGATTGCAATTCCAGAAAAGGCAAAACGTCATTTCAGGTCAAGCAAAACTTCTTAAGATGACTGATCCTCCCTCTTCCAAATTTGATCCAATCCAAACCCTGTCCCCTCAACACTCTAGTTCACCCTTAGAACCAGAGAAGCCATTACACGTATTACTCTAATTATCGTATGGTTTCTTTTAATAAGCAGATGTGGAACCATATAATTGTAGCCCCAGGCTGCAGAAACAGTGGACTGCAGTCTGGATCTGGACCTCACATGTATTAGCCCTGTGCCTTGCCAAGATCCCAGACATATGACGTCTCAGACATTCCTGTAGGAGATCCCATGGCTTTTACCACTTTTTGGGTTTGCAGAAAGCAGCTGCAGGGCCCTGCCAGGACTTCCAGCAGGGTGGTGAGCACCACCAAGATCTCAGGTAAATTTAAATTACTCAGTGACCTGTTGCTCATGATGGCAAAGTGCTTGCCACTACTGCAAAAAAAAAAAAAAAAAAAAAAACCAAAACACCCAAACAAACAAACAAACAGAAAACCACCAAAAAAGCCCTCCCCCCCCACATAAAAGTAAATGTTCCTCAACAGAGGATCTCTACTGCTGTATGTCTTCCCAGAGAAAAACTTTCAGTCTTAACATATTCGTGGCACTTTTGCTCCTGGGGTTTTCAATGAAAGTCTTGAAGTTGTCCAAGTAGCTCATAAACTCAAGCCTCTTTCTGATTCAAGTGTGCCCTCCTCTTCAGATTTGGGGAAATGGGATGATTAATTGATTTCCATCATCAGTCTCCCCATAAGTCTGAAGCCAAGCTGCTATTTCAAGTTTCCATTGACAAAGATTTCATTATAAGAAGCCATAATTTTTAACAAGCGCTGTGCAAACTTTTTAGTCTTCAACCTGAATTAGGCCCATATGTTTCAGAAAAACACAGTGAGAGCAAGATGGGGGGCGGGGGGGGTTAAGTGGGAAGGGAGAAACCAGTCTATCTCAGTGGCTGAACAAACTTCAGCCCACATCACAGCATAAAAAGGGCTCTGAATTGGTTGTCTTAACCCTTATCTAAACAAAATAAATCAAAAATACAATTTTCCGATTGATGCTGAAGGATTTACTTTCTTAGCCAAAAGGCAATTTTAAACTCCCTTGGAGCTTACTCCCTCCCAGTAAGCTCTGCCCAGATACAGAACTCCACTGAGAGCTCCTGGACCCCAAGGTGGTAACACTTAATTCACCTTCTCATGTTCTGCTGCTGGGATGGAAATGCCCTCAAATAGTACCTGCCACAGGACGCAGTTGAAACCACAGCTAAGTGTTGTGCATATACCTGATGACTGGGAGACCCTTCCTCCAGAGGGCTTGGTAAGTCTGTTGAAAAGACAGGAAAAATGGGAAAAAGGCAGTGTTGCAATCCTTATTTCAGGGTCAAACATGCAAGCTGTAATACAGTAAATAAAGGAGTGCCAAGCTATGAGCTCAAGAACCTCATAGTCCATGGCCATGAGCAAGGGGCTATCAGTGATAAAAATTTTGTCACGGTCACCCTGTTGAACTGGCTCTGCCAGGGAACTGGATGAACATGAAGATGCAAAGCACATGGACTTGACCTGTTTTACTCAGCTGCATAGACAGAGTCTTCAGCAGAGCAGTGTCCTCCTTTGTGTTGTAGCTCTGAATCAGAGATCTGGACATGGGGGTATCTGGAGACTGAGCACCATCCCCTGCCATGATGAAGAAGGTCCACTTGCACAAGGTTCTTGTGACATCCCCAAATTACGTCTTCCCTCTCGTCACATATGCTTGAGACCTTTGGCAACGTCAGATCGGTTGTTACCTGATGGGATGGGAACCCATGAGGGCTTGGGAACAACAAGATCACTGTGAAGATGAACCAGAAATACCACGGTGGTAGTTTAAGAAGTTAACACTAAACTATGTGACTGTGTGATATGGCTAAGCCAAGAACTCCTGGGGGCAGAGAGACAGAAAGTGGGGAGTATGTTTCAGTCTCTCATTGTCTTTGATTTGTAATATGCCCTTGGGCAAGTCTCTGCAACTTGGTTTTGTCCCTGACAAAACAGGGATAAATAACATCACCCTGCCTAAAATGTTATCCCTTTCCTTTCCTTTCCTTTCCTTTCCTTTCCTTTCCTTTCCTTTCCTTTCCTTTCCTTTCCTTTCCTTTCCTTTCCTTTCCTTTCCTTTCCTTTCCTTTCCTTTCCTTTCCTTTCCTTTCCTTTCCTTTCCTTTCCTTTCCTTTCCTTTCCTTCCCTTCCCTTCCCTTCCCTTCCCTTCCCTTCCCTTCCCTTCCCTTCCCTTCCCTTCCCTTCCCTTCCCTTCCCTTCCCTTCCCTTCCCTTCCCTTCCCTTCCCTTCCCTTCCCTTCCCTTCCCTTCCCTTCCCTTCCCTTCCCTTCCCTTCCCTTCCCTTCCCTTCCCTTCCCTTCCCTTCCCTTCCCTTCCCTTCCCTTCCCTTCCCTTCCCTTCCCTTCCCTTCCCTTCCCTTCCCTTCCCTTCCCTTTCCTTTCCTTTCCTTTCCTTTCCTTTCCTTTCCTTTCCTTTCCTTTCCTTTCCTTTCCTGTCTTGGTTAAAAGGACCTGTCTTGGTTAAAAGGACCAAAGAGATGAAGAATCTCCCACTAGCATTAATAAGTGTTCCTGATGATTATTCATCCCAACAGTTAAAAATATGGGCCTTGTTTCTTGTCAGGATATGAGTTCAGGGGCAGATTTTGTTACCAGATTTTGTTGTCTCTGTCTACTTGACCAGGAGATCTTCAGTACTGCTCTTTTATCTCAACAAAGATAGTTCACCTGGCATAAGCACACCCCTTCACAACTTTGCTTTTCACCAACTTAACAGATCAAGTTCTTGTAAGTCTTCTGCTGCAATCTATTTTTTCTGTCCCTTAAATTATTTTTGTGTCTCTTTTTTGCACCTTGTCTGTGCATCTTCAAATCAAAGATGTGCCTGAAATGTGATCTCCTGTCTCGTAGCAAGGCAAAGGTGTTGCACAGATCCATGACTTTGGGGACAAGGTGCCGGGTTATGGTTCAGATGTGGATCTGTGTTTTCCAGATCATGCTGATGCAGGAACTCTGCTCAGTCCAGCTTCTCCAAATTGAGCTTTTCTCCATATTTCCTTCAGGTTTCTTGGGTAGTTTCATCTCAAAGCACTTCTGAGCCCAGAGTTAAGCAGCCTGATCTCAGCAGACTCTGTGGTGATGTCCAAGTCTTGGGAATTGCAATCAGTCAGTAGCAAGAGGTGAACTGAGCCAACCCTTTCAGCCCTGCAGGCTGACTCTGCAGGACAAATCTCCACAGAGCTGTTTTTGCATCTCCGGTGCTGGCACAGAGACATGAAATGTAGTATATGCCCTTCCCTATGGGACACTCCTCCATGAGTTCATTCCTGGCTTAGTTGGAGGAGCTGGATTTTACATTATTAGGTATTGAGTTGCAACATGAAATTACCAAAATGTAAAACATGGGAAAACATACTGTAACTCACTTATTGGCAGGTCTCTCACCTCTTTACAAGTGCACAACTGGATACGTTTGAGTCTTTTGGAATTTCCAAATTAGAGCCCAGAAGACTTTCCCGAAGAAAGGTATTTTCTGCTGGCACCAAAACCAATTTTATCTAAGCTAAACAACAGAGTTAATGTTTCAGCATTCACACAGTCATTTGCAGGCCACAAATCCAAATTTAATTTCACCTCCTTGTTGTACTGTAGCTCTACTATTATTACTTTTTTAATGAATGTTATTTTTCTTAAAGCTCTTCTGCTTTGGCTTTTCAGAAGAAATATACAGAGTTCCAAGAGACTGACATTGAGAATGCAGAAACTCTCACCTTCAGGTGAAAAAAAAAATGGTATCTTTCGTGGACTTACTAGGAAATGAATGTAGGTAAACAGAGTAAACAGGTTCTGATTAGTGTCACTTCCAGCTCTTCTGTCCCCACTGCTTGCTGCCCTCAGCTTCTGGTGACAAAGGATGCTCTGATGTGAGGAAGGGGTGATCCTGTGGCTAAGGGACTAAACATGGAATCAAATTTCTGTGATTTATTCCTGAATCAACCACAGTCTGCCTGTACACAAGTCACTTAATCCTTCTGTGCCTCGGTTTCCCATCTGCTTCAGTTTCCTACCTGTAAAACACTGTTTTTCCATCTCCTTGCCATTCTTATCTCTGGGGAAAGAAATATCTGATAGCTGAGCCCCAGAAGAGCTGAGTGTATGTAGTGTATGACATGGTTGTGCTTGAGTGTCCAAGGGTCATGTCTTTGGTTAGCTCAGGCTTTCTGATGGGCAGGGAAGAGGCATATTTCTTGTTTCAGAAATTGTCCAGGAAACGTTATTGTGTTTTTTCTGTGAAAACAGTCAAAAACTGAAGAGCAGTTCCTGACAAAAGGGATGGTTTAGACTAAAGTCAGAAACCCTAAACCACAAGTTCAGATAGCAGAAATAAATACATGACCTCCACCAATAATATACTTCAATAATACCAATAATATACTTCAGATGACTCTTCTTAAAATGTGTCTGACTTGAGGCCCAACCTTGACACCTTGTTGCATGGAGGGAGTTCAGGCAGACTCCACCAAGAACAAGCAGTTTACACGTACACAGCCACCAGACTTGGACCTGAAACCAAAACACCCTCATGTGCAAAAAGTTTACTCACCAAGACACAGGGTAGGTGACAGCAGAACACACAGCAACACTTCCCTGGGATAATGACTGAGGACACCAGGAAAGCCTCCCAAAAAACACAGTCTGACTTATCCTCTCATGTGCAAATGGTGCAGATCAAGACAGATATCATTTAAACTGGAAGACAGTAGATATAAATTAGATTTTAGGAAGAAATGATTTAGTGTGAGGGTGATGAGTTTCTGGTCCAGGCTGACCAGGGAAGTTGTGGCTTTTCCCTCCCTGGAAGTGTTCAAGGCCAGGTTGGAGCAACCTGGTCTAGTGGAAGGTGTCCCTGCCCACAGCAAGGGTATTTTTAAGGTCCTTTCCAACCCAAACCATGCAGTGTTTCTGTGATAACAGCTTTGCCACACACAACTTCTTCCATTTGTGGAGACAGGGTTTGAAATTGCCACCTAGCACATTGCACTAAAAGTGTCTGTGTTGGTAATGATGCTTCATAGCCCATGGAAATGAGAGGGAATTAGAACCTCCCACATTCTCATTTATCTGCACACCAATTTAATTTTTCTCTATTTCTTTTTACTCTTCAAATGTGTAGTGTTGGTGGCACACGACTTGCTTCTGAGTTCTCCTTGTGGTCTCAATGTGTCAACACTCCCTCCTGAGCACACTTTTCCTGTAGGAAGGAAATGCCTGACATGGCATCTGCAGAGAGGGGCTGCAAAAAAACAATGAGTGAAGCTTGCTGGAAAGAGGTAGCAAATATCCATCATCACAATCTGCACCTTTCTGTCATGATAATCCCCCAAAGCTCCTAATTTTAAAATTAGAAAATTTTTTTTCTTCAAGAAAGGTATTTCAAATAAAAGGAGTTGTCAGACATCTGCATAGAGCTGGTTGATTTCTTGATATTGCTATGAATGGTTATTTTTTCCCTAAGCAAGGGAAACATGTCTGCTGGCCTTGCAGAGAGCACGTCAGATCCCCTGGATTAGCAGGTCTTTCCATGGATAACTTGACGTGCAGCTGGTGTCCCACAGGAGCTCCCAGATCACAGCACTCATTATGGAGAACACTGCACTTTAGTGCTCAACTTGGATGATGCTCCAGGAGATAAAATACAAAGTTATCCATAAACCATCGAATGTGTCAGACCTTTCAGAACACTCTTCACTGATTCCCTCAGAAATTTATTAGCTCTACCAATATTTTCTTTCTTAGTTTTGTAAAGCAAGCTCCAAGTCAGCTAGTACTGACTATGCAGAGCCCTGAAACCACATGTTTATTTTCCTAAATTATAAAAAGTTTATAAGGGTAGCTGGTATCCTTATGGGCCACTGTACAGTGATTTGCTACTGCATTCCACACTGATACAGAAGACCTCTGTGTTTTATACCAGAGGGAAATCCTTGTGATACAGCTGTTCAGCAGCCAACAAGAGTAGACACCTTCAAAATAAAAAACCTGATTAAAAAAAATGAAGAGCTGAAAAGGCAGAAAACATCCCTCCTAAGAAAAAATCAGTTTGAATACTATGATGACCTTGGGCATCACAAGATCTGTAGTGCAACACCCCAGTGAAAGTTAATAACAAAGACCTTTCATCCCAGCCATAGCTACTTTTCTAAAAAAACTAGATTAACTTTTCTACCTGAAAATGCTGCATATTCACAATAATTTAAAGTTGTATGACACAGTGGCTATGCTTTCTTTTTTTTTTTTTTTTTTTGCACCTAATGTTTAGCCCCAGGATTTCATTTTTCACAACTTCGTGTTCCTTCATTGACATGAAGAGGCGTTGGTCAATTTACACCAGAGAATGGAGAGACTGTTATACATTTATCTCTTAAAATAGAGCATAGACAGCTGCACAACCTGAAGAATTAGGTCACTATGTTGCTATGACTGTCCTGGAAGGAGAAATTCAGAGCAAACAAGGTGGACTTCAGGAGAGAGCCTGGAATGTGTGAAGAGTTAGCAAAATTGACATCGATGCAATAGCAAAAAATAAGTTAAGTCTGCAAATCCCTAAACCACAATGGTTGGACTAGGGCCCTCGTCATACAATTCTTGGGCATGAGAACAATCCCTTTTTCACTTGAGTTCATTTCATTAGCTTCTCTCAGCTACATAAATACTCATACTCTCAGTGGGACTACTCACATCAATAACGTTCCTCAAGCAAGCAGGGACTGCAACCCAGTTTTAATGGAACTAACCCAAACTCTGACTTTGATTGCAACCCTCACTTTTCTAAAAAAAAAACCCACTTTGTTTCCAGCTAGAATGAGCCCACAATCCCTGTGGAGCTTGCTTTCATCACTTCCAAGCACAATCCCAGTTATTTGTCTTGTCAAATGCAAAGGCAAACAGGACTCTTCAAATCTGCCCAGCTTCAGCTCCCTTTGTAAAAACACTGCTGGTCCTTGAGCAGGCCAATTTGGATGTCTTTTGGAACTCCTGGGCATTGCTGTGCTCTGAGTGATAGATCCCTGATGGGGTTATCACACTCACATCAAATCCTGACATGCCTCAGCCAGCCAGCCCTCTGAAGTCAAAATACTGCTCAGTGTAATATCACGAGTAATGTCAGTAGTATCCAAGCTATAATTACTCTGCCTTATTATTCAGCTGTAAATTGTTGTCTGATTAGGATTTTAGCCAATGTTTTTTGACACTGTGGCACAGTGTTGGCTGTGATTAATTCACTTACAGGTAATGCAAGTGCCATGGAAAATTGCTGCTTTACCTACCAGTTCCTATCATAATACTGATGGAGTCCTTATTTTAAAGTCTGCTGCAAGGGAGACACAGGGCAGGCAGTGCTGGAGTGAAAAGGTAGAGGAAGATAAGTGACAGCAGCAAAACAGACAACTTTTGCCCCCAGCTGGCAGCAACCACCACTGGGATCCCTAAGTAAAAAGGTCAGATATTGAGTTAGATGTTTCCTGAATATTTTACTAGCAGGACTTTCTTTATTTCCATTCTCCAGAAAGTATGGGACAAATTCCTCTTTTGTCTCCAGCTCTCTGTGTTCAACTGAAACCATACATTAACAGCTGAGCACAGCTACAAGCTCAATTGCCACCAACAAATCTGCTTCAGCAATACACTTGTTATACTTGGATGCTGCTTTGAAAAGGCAAGGCTGTAAAGGCAGTGAGTGAGACAGAGGATGACATCCTAAAAGCACCTGAGCAACCTACAGAGACTTACAAATATTTTCACCAAACATCTGTTTTTAAGCCATGCTGAGATGTATCATTTTTTCATTGTAAATTCAGCCTTTTTTGTCCCAAGGCACAGAAAGATCTGAACTTGAGATATCTCTCTCTCCCCCCTGCTTTTTTTTTGCTTTTTTTTTTTTTTTTTCAAAAATGCACACATGTAGAAATATGAATCCTCAATAAAAGCTCAAAGAGTTTAGCATCATTTTAGTGATATGCTATCAATATGCTCAGGTCTCATGTGGTTCATGTCACCCCAGCCCACATTCTACTACAGGGATAAGAAAAGTGTCCTTTTCTTGTCCATTCCTTTTCTCCTCAAGAAGAGGTCACTAGAAGTTAAATTCAACAAAAAACAGCCATAGCCTGGTTAAACTTTTTCATTTTCACCAACACCTTTTGATTTTGTGTGATGAATCTGAAAACTCTTCTTAACCCAGAGAGTAGCTAATAGTTTTATTCATAAAATCTCATCAGACAGGATTACACAGATAAAACTGCACTGGGAAAAGTTAAATTAGTCCAGGAAGGAGCAGACCAGAGGATATGACTATTTTAGCCTGATGCTGCAGTTTCTAAGTCAGTATTTCTAAGTCATTTCTAAGTCATTCATGATTTCTAAGTCATTATTTCTCATCTTATCCAAGAATATGCAATAAAATCAGGACATCTAAACTCAGCCACTTCCTCTCAGGACTGTGGTCTTGCAAACTGCTGACATGCATTGCTTTCACAAATACCCTTTGGATATGGTGTGTATCAGATCAAGGCTTCATAGTGGGAGGCAAAACCTCTTCATTTAGTGTCCCATCCTCCTTTCAAGGCAGTAAAAAAAAGGTGGGAAGATGGTGAGGTTGAAGATGAAGCAAGGCCAGCTCCTTCTCCTCCCCTGCCATTATGTTAAAGGACTATAAGGTATTTCCAAAAAGCTCTGCAAAGACTGCAGTAGAAAATAAATACAGAAAGACATTTCTGTTCCAGTGTTATCAGACACAAAGCAGTAAATAAACTCTTACTCTTACAGAGACAGGAGGACAGACCTGGTGTCTAAGTGTGGAGCGTAGTAGTGTTCCAGCAAGAGTGTATTGCTGCAAGTAAGAGCAGTGTTTGTAAAGTCCAGGAAAAGAAGACTTGGTAAAATAGAATAAACTTTTTTTTTTTTTCCCCCTCTGTTGTTGTTTTTTACATACAGTGACAGGAGTATAGAAAAAGTTTTTATAGAACAAAAACACCAGGATACCTGGGGTAATGAGCACCCTGACTTACTGGTTCCCTAGGGATGACCTGAGTTCAGCATTTTCATTTCAAAGAAAATGACACATTTCATCCAGAGTCCCAGAAACCATCTGCAGGGTAAGAAAATTCTAGTAACATGCAAAACATCTTGCCCTCCTGTGTATGTACAGGCTTGTGCATGAGTACCTGAATGTTAAGATTGTGTTTTCTAGGGAAAGGGAGAAACCTTTTACATTGTAATATAATTGTAATGAAATGTAATATAATATAGACAAATGTGAAACCAGACTCTGGTTTCAACCAGAACAGCATCTTACCATCCATAATTCAGACACATATGCAGCATATATATACTCACATACATAAGTAAGCTGTATTATTTAACTTAAAGCACAAACATGTGCTTAGGAGAGACAAGTCTGACAGCCCCAAGGCCTAGCCTTTCCATTAGCAGCCTTCCATCTCTATTACCTTGTCTCACTGGATTTCCTTCTGTGTCACAGTGAGAATGACTTTTGCAGCAGAACAAGCAGAAGAACACTGAGATTTACATAAAGACCACGCTTGATGTTACAAGATGCAGCCGTGCTGTCAGCCAAGGGATGGTTTTCTCATACAGGAGGAATCTCAGCTGTAATCATCAGCCATTTCACAACAGATTGCTAAGAGTCTTTTGCTTCCTTCACTTGCAATTTATCCAGCTCAGAGATTTACATGAAGGGGCTGAATGAAATACTCAACTTCATGTGAAATTGAGTTGCAGGATCTGGAAAATCAAGGGGTGTGCTCTGGAGTGCAACAATTTTGTACACGACAAAAGGATGCTGTAGAAGGGTGACATCCTCTTCTCCACCTAAGATGCCATCTATGAGAAAGCCACTTAAGTGGTTTACCACTAAGATGTCTTGTTCTTCACCCCATATCTACTCCAAATACCTTCAGAAAAACTAATATGAAGTAATATAAAATTAATATGAATGGAAAAATAATAAAAATATAAATTTAAGTAATTTAGGAAGTGCTATGCTAACTAAGGCAGAGTTCCTATTAGTGGATTCTGTTCCATTGAGTTTCCTTGTCAGGACTGAAAATTTCATTGTCTGCTAGATCAAAAGCTTTGACTATTAGGAGTTCAAAGACTGGTTACAAAGAATAGGCCAGAGTATCAGTAGCTGCGGATTAGTAATCAAATAATGCAGGAATAAAGTAGAAACTGAAAGTGAGACATGGGCCATTTTGAATGACTATTAGTGCAAATAATAAAAATATTTCTCTTGAGCTACATGGCTAAAAAAAGAACAATGTTTGATGAAGTAGAGAAAATATGAGACACATACATATCTCATATGAGATATACCTACATGAGATACAGGCCTGACAATGACTGAAGAAGTCAGAATTTTATTTTCATTTTCAATGGAGATGATGAAAACCACTTTTGGACTCCAAGACACTGCCATCTGCCCAGAAAAAGCACAGCCACTGTGGGTGAAAGCTTGGCCTCACCTGGGCCCTGTACCTTGCAATTTGGCAAGAGGTTGGAGACTTCAGCAAGTTTGGGATTTTGTGAGATTTCCTAGAGACTTCCACTGCATTTCCATCCTTGACACCAAGGTGAATCTCTGCCAGATATCAAGCCCTTCCTGCAAAGTAGAGGGGACAAAAGTGTTCTTCACATGAAGGCTGCCAGAATTTTTATGCATTTTTCTGATTTTGGCTGACGTTTTCTAAAATTATTCAGCCTGAGGCAGACACTCAGCGTGAAGAATTTAAATCCAAATGGTTAAAGCCTGGCAAAGCTCTGAGCAACTGAAAACAGCATCTTGTAATGGGAAGTGTCAGACAACCTTAATAACAGGCAACTAGCCCTGTCTACAGCTTGCCTTGTAATGCCCTGATGATTTATGATATCAGACTTGAAATTTCACAGTTAAGTAGCTGCAGTACTCTTAATCCTCCCTAAAAAGAAGATGAGCATTATGGTTCATCTGGTACACATGTACAACTTAAGATTATGCTCTGCAAGAAACATAAATTTATACCCATCACAACAAAATTAAGAATGGATTTCACCTTATCTTTTAGAGTAAGGAGTATAATGTGGACATCAATGACTGAGCTGACATTGCATCCTTTTATTCCATGACAAATACAGAGTATGGCAGCTTCCATATATATATAAAGTCACTGAGGTTTGGATTTGTTTTTTCATTTTTATTAAATGACTATTTGTTACAATTTACTTCTTAATCAACTGGGTTCAACTTCCATCTGGAGATTACTATGACTGAACTTCACCAGCCTAAATGGGCCAGGACAGAAAATTTCAAGGCTGAATGGAGGAGCATCAAGAGGAACAGAATCTTAAATGCATGCACCTGGATATTTGTAGTGAAAGCAGTCACAGCAACATTTCAATGAAGGAGCAAGAATAGTACCATGTGACTGGCCTGACCAACATGGCTTAGATTTTGTTATTCATGAATAAGCCAGAGGGAAAAAAAATTCATAAAGATATTTGTCCAAGCAAGCACTGTGTAGGAGACTGCACTTAGCTCAGAGCTATTCCCTCAAAAGGAAAAAGTCTACATTTGAATAAATTATCTGCGGTGAATTATGCCATTAGCTGCAGTCATCATAATTCTATGCTGATTTTTCTGTAGCATACATAACAAAAACCTCCTTTCCATATAGTAACTTTGCTTAATTTGTTGCAGCTGCAAACAACAATTAAACAGAGAATTGTAGAACGGTTTGTGTTGGAAAGGACCATAAAGACGATCTAGTTCCAACCTCCTTTTAATATCCAGAGATCCCTTTTAATGAATCTGAACATCTGACAAAAAGGTATCTTAACTATTGTTTGGCATGGAGATGCTGCAAAGAAAAGCAAAGCTCATTAAAATTTATGAATGGATCTGTGGACCAAATCAGAAACACAAGGAGAAGCACTGTGTCCAATGAGCCTCACCATAGTTAGCAGTTTTGATTTGTTATTTTGTGGGATGCAAGGACTTCTTAAACATCATCAGTCTGCAGAAGTTTTATTTCTGAATTCACTAGGCTTGTGTGGAAGTTCAGGCACAAATACCTTTTTCTTGTGCTGGCATCAGCAATGTCCACAGAGCATGAGAGCTCTTCTGCAGCTTTGGCTGTGTGACTGTGTGAGACCAGAACCAACTCTCAAGTGCCACAGAGATCAAAGCAGTAAGGTGAGGAAAAAGAGAGACATGGAAGGAGAAAACCCAATACTCAAAAATATAGTTTTTCTCTGGAGAAGAAGGTTATATTTTTTTTATCCTAGTGAATAGAACACCAGAGCAGCATCAGTAAAAGAGGCCCCTGCTGCACCTCCAGCCACCACAGGACTCTGAACACTGAAGCTGCTGGGAGCTGAGGCCTGGAGCATCTCACCCAAATGCACAAGTTCAGTTTGCAGGCACTCATGCAAATCACTCCTTTTGCTTTGGTTTTTGTGGGCTTATCCCCATCTGAGTTTTGGTTTCCTACAAACTCCATAACTCAAAGCAAAGCTGTTGTGTTCTGCCTGGTTTCAGGTTGAAATCACTCCATTTCACACAGTGTTCATCTATAACCAGAAACTGGGCCAGGTGCACCCAAATTTTGGCCTACATTTGTTTAATTTTTTTTTTTTTTCTTTCACTGCAGGGGACCCAAATGTCTGGGTTTGCTACAACCCCTCAAACCCAGGCCATAACGGGTTTATCACCAGGGGATTATTGGAAACAGCATGCCCAGCACCTTGGCACTGAGCAGGGCTAGCAAGAAAGGTAAAGCTGGTTTGATCTATACACTTAGCTGGATGCAATTTGGGACAATTTACCCCATATTACACTGTAATTGCCCCTGGTTTTCTCTGCACAAAGCTGGATGTCCAGAAGGGACGTATCAATCTGATGATGACCCTTGGTCAAAGGTTTGCCCTTCCCTCCACTCATCATTTCCCCCATTCATTATTCTTCTTCTGACTGTGATGATAATGTCCCTGGATGAAGAAGCCTAAATTACAAAAATTCTGCAGATGTAATACACTTCTATTTGGTAACATACTGATTTAACAGCCTACTTTGTGAGTATTGGTTCTGTGAAATAAGTCTTACAAATAGGGGGATGGTGATTTTTATTTTCTCATATTTTTATATTGGGTTTTTTTGTTATTACTTAATTTTAGCATTCATACCAAAAGTATATTAGGCAAGGAAAGAAGAAGAAAACATGATTGAAATGTTTTCTAGTGTGGATGCCCAGACAGACTCTTGAATTAATCTTTACACATGCAAATGAACAACATGTTTATCCAGCATGCTCAGCATCTACTGGTCTCAGGGGAAATTGGGGGGTGCTCTGCACTATAAAAAAGTCAGTTGACTCTCCTTGAAATGGATTTAGTCTCATGTGACTTTATAGTGTGTTCACCAACTGCAGAATTAAATTTTAGCCATCCTGGGCTCCTTCCTGTAGTCAACAGCAGTTCAACTAAGACATAGCAGCTATTTGTCATTATGTGGGATAGATTTTGTCCTAAAAAAAGTCTGTTTATTTGCTCTGTGAAGAAATTCGAGACATCCAGGTTACACACAGAGATTCATCATCTGTCAAATGTCATAAACACATTCACATATGGCTTGAAGGACAGCATTCTTCTGATCAAGTGCAGACAGCTGCAATATTGACAACTCTGTTTACTCTCCTTTTTAACTGGCTTCAAAGAAACAGGTGTCTTGAAGGTACAATTAGTCTAATATTCAGGCAGACAATTAAAATAGGTCAGACTGACTAAAAGCATCTAATTCTCTCTTCACTGTCTGGAAGAGAAATCTATGACAAGGACCTGAGGTGTAAATGCTGGGTTGAGCTCCACACTAAACACTCACCTATAGCTCAGTTTTGGATGGAGAAAGAAATTACAAGTAGCCCAAAATTAGAAGTCTCATGATGTGACCAAACCTGAGCAATGTGGGACAACCAAACTCTTCAAGATTTCTTGGGAATACACAGGTACACCTGAACTCAATTAGACAAACCCTTCTACTTTTGCAGTAGTATCTTCTTACTCAGACTAAGTAACCATTAGCTAAATTACCTAAACCATTAGCTAAAGCTAATAAAATAAACCCCTCTGATATTTTGTTAGGTATGTGAGAAGGTGTAGCTGTCATGGCTGTAATGAGGTATAAACCAATAATAGCTGATTCCATATGATATGAATCTGAGGAAATTAATCCAGCTAGAAGCAATTAAAAGCATCAAAGCTCCAAAACCTCATGGGATTATAGTATCAGGCAATTCCTTAGCAGACTGCACATAACCCAAATCTAATGAAAACATTTTTGGAAAGAGCCATAAAAAAATATTACATCATTGAAGACACAATAGCAGAGAATGCAACAAGTCAGAAAAGTGAATCTGTGCCCATCTCAGCCTGGTACCTGTGTCCTGCCTGGAACCAGTGAATTTGTCTCCTGATTCTCTTCCACTCTTCACTTGATTTGCCTGTGTAGGACTTCAAACTCCTCTCTCAGGTGTAAATCTAGAGCCATGTCCTGTGACAGACCCTCTTGGAAAAAAGTGGGACTGCAAATTGACATAGATTGATCAGCTCTTCTCCTCCAACAAAAAAAAAAAAAAAAAATCTCAGTATGTCATTATTATCTCACAAGGTTAAAAGATATACCAGGGACAGACTGAAGGAGTTTAATCCTTATGCCCATGAGAGATGCAGATGGGGCAGGGAATTTGGTAACGAAGTACAAACAACCAGACCACAGCTGCCAAACCCTTGCTGGTTTCTGCAACCAGACACATTCTCTGCAATGCACTGTTAATTATTTTGCCAAATTACTTTTTTACATCTTCTTCTCTGAACCAGAAGTTTCTCTCATGCAGGGTTTGAATAGAGGGAAGGATGTGGGAAAGGAAATGTGTCTCCTTGTTGCAGCTCCATAGGAGCCAGATTTCAGATCTCCAGGTCAGCTTCTCAAATTTAAGAGTCACTCTCTAGAGTGACACTTCCAGTGAAGAGCCACAACCAGATTGAATTTGATTCCCTCAATGAAAATCACAAGCTTTTAACCACAGGCTTTGTTCCTAAGCCAGCCAACACTGATTGTGGCCAGTGCTTCGCCTTCACAGTGAAGGGGTTTTTTTCTGTCTCATACACAGTTGAGAATGGAAAGGAGTTTCTATAAGGTTTAAAAAGCAAATAGAACAAACAAACAAAAAAATCTACAAAGACACATGACCAGGGAAGTCATGGATCAGAAGAACCATGATTTTCCATTTCTTTTTCCAAATTCCCCCATGACTTTCAATTATATCCCCTTAAGTATTCAAACTCCCAGAACCCTTAGGCCTAGAGGGACTGCAGATTTTTGCCATGAGAAAGATGTCAAACTCCTGGGTCAGACTCCTGCTTCAGACAAGTGTGATTACAGTGAAAATCTGGATTCAACATTTTGGTATAACAGCAAACAGTAAAAATTAAGCCAGACTTCAACTCTAGGCCTGAAGAATATCAGAGCCTTGTGACAATTGTCTTGGTTTAATCACAAAATAAGTACAATTCAATATTGCAATGAGAAAATGGTTGCCATGGTTTTAACAATGGAAATGTGTGAGTGGAAACAAAAAGTCAGAGAGGTTTAAATAATGCCTGTTTTCTGCCCCAACACAGGGCCTGCAAAGAACCAAGGCTTCAGCCAAGGCAGGGCTTGTCTTCCCAGAAACAAGGATATTCCAAATTGTCACTGTTTACAGAGTTTCTAGAAAGGTGGAGATGTGCCTCAGTATCTTGTCCAACAACTAGGTAAGATAGAACATCAAAACTACTTTTTTACCTTAAATAGTAGCATTTTTTAAGTACCAGCCATGTGAGTGGGGCAGGTTAGGCACAAATTTGCACTCATTAGGTCACTTACCCTCTCTAGATTTATAGCAGCAGTATGAGTGTTTTATATCCCCCACTGCACATTTACAGTCTGTCACCATTACTGTGCCATTAGTCATCATTATTTTTAATTTCAATTTCTACTTTTCCAAGAAGTTTCAATATTTTTAATTGATTTTTTTTTTTTTTAAATAAACATCACTGGAGAAGCCAACGTATGCCATGCCTACCTGTGTGGATTTGGCAGAGGAATTAAAAACTCCTTTCTAAATTTTAGCTGCAGAGCCACTGGAGCTTATTACAGGCAGTGGATGTTGTCCCAAACTGGCTGTTGTCTCTGTGGAAGACATACAGGAATTCAAAGCAAAAATGCAGAGGAAAGACAGAGGAAGTGAACCAAAGACTTAGTACACAAGATAAAGGTTTAAATTTTTAGCTTGGCATGTATTTCCTTCACAGGTTGGTACTAGTGTTTATTTCAAGGCATAAGACATGCTTTATCCTCAGCCTGTGTTACATAGAGAAAAGAGTGAACATTCATGGTTCCCAGCTTCAGGAATGAAAAAGGCTTGAAAACAAACCACTTCTTTTTGATACTGTCCTGTGAAGAATCTCATGACCCCCACATTTCCATCTTTATCTTTAAAAAAAAAAAAAAAAAACCAAAGAAATTCTGCACAAAAAAAATACCTTTGTGCACAATGCTTTTCCTCCCCGCAGTACAAACCTACCAATCTATAAGCAGAGGAAACATAAAATACTGCTGAAAAATGCATTTAAGACCACAGAATTCCAGCCATTAATAAACTGTCCTGGATTGAGAGGACCTGGATAAAAACAGAACACCTACAATTATATAGGGCTAGAACACCACCACCAACTCCCAACCTGTAGCTGGTTTGTGGAGCAGCTGAGCCTATGAGGAGGAGAGGATGGCTCAGGTGATCCAAATGGACCAATCACAGTGGTCTTTCCCATGGTCCTTGGTATAAAATGGCTCCCAAGGAAGCCCTCTGATGCTTGGGGTGTTCTTGTTTGCGATGGTTTCTTCTCCTGGGTTCCTCATGGAGAAGAGCATTATTCATTGGGATGGGTCCCCTTCTCCTGCCTCCCCAGGTAGCACTGGCCTGGTTGCTCTAAGGATATTTTGAGATTTTCACTGTCATCCTGTCCTCTGGCATCCCCATCTGCTGCTGAGTTCAGGGGGGGGATTTTTCTGCTTGGGAAGTAATTACCAGGTGAGGAGTGTGGGTTCCATATTTGCATATTTGTTTATATTTGTAATTCACCATCACTATTACTACTTTGTTAAACCTATCCTGGTGTTTTCTTCCAATTTTAAAATCTCTCTTGCTTATTCCCATTTTTATCTTCCCTTTGGAGGGCAGTGGGGGAATAATGGAGAATATCTGTTACCTAGTTATTAGCTAAAACTGATACCTATCACTTCTAAGTCCACACATAAAAATGGTTTTATTGCAGGATCATGCAAGAAATACACAGGGTACCTGAATCTACCTATTTTTCCTAAGCAGAAAAAATGATAATGAAGTAGGATGCTGCCTGCCTTTGGTTCAGAATCTTGACATCTTTCCCACTGCCTTTGGAGCACAGGAATTGTTTATAGTTTCTGGATGAACCAGAAGGTAGGGGAATAAATGATCTGAAGGCATCTCCCCTCTAGACATCATCCAGGCTTTTGGAGTAAAGATCCTGCCCCAGGTTTCATCTCTGTTGTTAAGCAAAGATTATGGGAAAACCATCATCCTCTGTGGAAGGCCAAATCTGGACCTGCACCGCTCTAAAAATTTATCTTTTAATCTCCATAAACTGACCCCTTCCAAGAGAGAAATTAGCCCTGAACATAACTTGGACCTACTGCTTGTTTAGCATTCAATTGCTACCACAAGATTCCTGCATCTCCCATCTTTTGAATAACACCAGCATCCTCGCTAAACTCAGATAATGTTAACCATATTTTAAGAATCATTGGTCTTTCTCATTAGGATCCTATAGGATTTGGTTTTCCCCAACTACAGCCCCTCTATAGCCATGTTAAAAATAAGCTTGGTAATACTTTTCACATTTGTAGGCTGTCACAAATGGTTAGCAGGGAAGAAGTCCTTCAAACACACATGACTTTATAATTAAGGCACCTAACTCTCGTAAAACCCATTTTTCACAGAAGCAGTGACTTTTAATAAAGTGCAGTGGAGCTGTGGGGGATTCTGTGGTTTCTGTGTGCAGGCCTTGTGCGAATGTTTCGACCCTCAGCCCTGACCACAGAGACCACAGTCATCAGGAGGAATATTTATTTCCACTCCAGCACTTGTCTGGTTGGGTGGACAAGTCCCTGAGCAGGAGGCTGAGGGCACTGTGCCTTGCAGGAAGCCAGTGGTAGTTGTTTCCCTTTGCTGAGCCTCAGTTTCTCCATCTGTGAAAGGGGGATGATGATTTCTTCTTCTTTTGAAAGGTGCCTGGAGAGCTAGGGATGAACAGAGGGAGATATTACTTTGTCAGGTGGGGTCACTGAGCCGTGCAGAGGGGATGGTGATATTGATGAAGTTGAAGAGAGAGCTGGAAATTAAGCCCAGGAGTTCTGAGTCCCATTTCCATGCATGCTCTGAGGAATGAAGCTCCTTTTATTTCATGGTCTTGTGAGGAGTAGGATGCAGGAAATTAAAACCTGGCAATTAAGCTGATGAGGCTCTTTTATCCAGATCAGTAGGAGGCTGGTATGGATGAGAGCACCCAGGCTCTCACAATGCATGTGGCAATGATGCACTCAAAGCCATAAAGCCCAGCTAAAACTAAAAGAGCCATTAGATAATCACCAGAAATTAATTTAACTTCACTGTATAGGATATTTATTTCAGCTCACCTGCTGAATGAAATAAAGGGGGGGAAGGGGGGGAGGAAATACCTGGTTATCAGCCTGATGACAACAGATCATTCACTCTGTAAATCACCAACCTGTCACAGAGCCACCAGTACTGGTGTGAAGACACCACATGGTGAGAGCATGGGAGTTTGGACAGGCATGGTCCAACCCTTGCTTGTGATGCCTGGCTGGCTGGCTGCTCAGGTGCCCCTCACCGCGACTCTGGTACCTCGGTCCTGTCGTCTGCTTCACCAACAAGTTGAATAATCCCTGCTTTTAACTAATCCTTCGTTTTCTCTGGAGTATGCAAAGTGTAGCCTTCTGGTGGCCATTTGAACTCTTGTCACAGGATCTCTGTGACAGGTAACAAGTCTTAGGGCGAAGGAAAAAGCAATAGATTCATCACTGGCGCTTGCAGGCTTCTGACAGTGTCTCACATTCACTTTCCTAATCAGGTGAGGGAAATGTGGGTCTAGATAAAACTGCTAGAAAGTGGGGACAAGGCTGTAGAGATATGTACCCAGAGAGCAGTTATCAATGGCTTGCTGTCAAAACAGAAAGGGGTGCTGGAAATCCAGAAAACACAACCTGGGAGGACAGATTGATCGAGTTACATTTATTAGTCAAAAGAGGTCTTGGTGGGATATAACTCGCTTTGAGTGCAGAAAAAGCTGTTACAAAGGGCACTGGTGCAATCCATCCTCACTGGTAGGACAAGAAATGTCTTTACTCTGCTAGAAAGAAAAATTCAAACTAGATAGGAAAAAAATTTATGAGGTTCAAGAACATTGCTAGACTCAAGACTCGAAGTTTTCATCCTCGGGGGTCTGTAAACACAGGCTGGATTAACTTCTGCCATGAAAAACAGGTATAGTGGACTCTGCTTAAGATAGGCAGCTCTTCTACAGGCTTTCTGTGTGCATTTGAATGA
Organism: Heliangelus exortis; assembly: GCF_036169615.1. Classification (NCBI taxonomy): domain Eukaryota; kingdom Metazoa; phylum Chordata; class Aves; order Apodiformes; family Trochilidae; genus Heliangelus; species Heliangelus exortis. The sequence goes on along the minus strand of NC_092424.1, from coordinate 109,447,372 downwards.
TCTCCTGAAGCCTGATGTGATTCTGGCCAGGGCTTGTGCATCGGCATCACTTGGGTATAGGCTGCCTGGACCTCAGGCCATACAGAGATAATTCACTCTCACAATGCCTAAAAAATATGAACTGTTTTTATGGCAAGCAAGACTGGAGCTTTTCTAGGAGATGCTGAGGTTGTGCAATGCTACTGAAAGGGCAGATAGGAAAAAAGCAGCAGTTAAGCCATGTTAAGCACAAGGCTGGGTCATGTGCAGACCTCAGTCTTTGTGCATTCCCAAAGGTCATTTCAAGCCTGCTCTGAAAGGACTTCCATCTGAGATGTGGAGACCTGTGAAGAAGTGGAAAACCAGGTAGCATGGTGTCAGATCACAGTACCAGAGAATGGTTTGGGGACCTTAAGTCATCTCTTTCCACCCCCCCTGCATGGGCAGGGACATCTCCCACTAGACCAGGTTGCTCCAAGCCCCATCCAACATGACCTTCAACAGCTTCTCTGGGCAACCAGTGTCTCACCAACCTGATAGTGATGAATTTCTTCCTAATATCTAATTAAAATCTCCCCTTTCAGTTGAAAACTATTCCCCCTTCTTTTATCACTACGTTCCATTTTCAGATTTCCTGTAGCCCCTTCATGTCCTGGAAGGTGTTCTAAGGTCTCTCCAGAGACTTTTTCAGGCTGAGTAACCCCAACTCAGTCTGTCTCCATAAAAGCAGTGTTCCAGCCCCTTTTAATCATCTTCATGGCCTCCTCTGGACTCATTCTAACTGCTCCATGACCTTCCTGTGCTGGGGTCTCCAGAGGTGGACACAGCACTGCAGGGGAGGTCTCATGAGAGCAGAGGAGGAAGAATCAACTCCCCCTGTGACTGACAGCAAATTTGTGACCCAGCCCTACTACTTTCAGCATTTGGCAGATGAGCTGATGCGGATTTCCCCAAACCCAATGATTTTCATAGAATCATAGAATCCTAGGGGTTGGAAGGGACCTCGAAAGATCATCTAGTCCAACCCCCCCTGCCAGAGCAGGGCCCCCTAGAGTACATCGCCTAGGAACGTGTCCAGGTGGGTTTTGAATGTCTCCAGTGAAGGAGACTCCACAACCCCCCTGGGCAGCCTGTTCCAGGGCTCTGTCACCCTTACAGTAAAAAAATTTTTTCTGATATTCAACTTGAACCTCCTATGCTCCAATTTACACCCATTACCCCTTGTCCTATCACTGGTCACCACTGAGAAAAGCCTAACTCCATCTCCCTGACACTCACCCCTTACATATTTGAAAACATTGATGAGGTCACCTCTCAGTCTCCTTTTCTCCAAACTAAAGAGACCCAGCTCCCTCAGCCTTTCCTCATAAGAGAGATGTTCCACTCCCTTAATCATCTTAGTATCTCTATTTTGACACTTGCTGGGATGCATTAGGGAAAGACATTGGGTCTCCGGCTTGAAGTGTAAAGCCCAGCAAAATTAACAGCATTTGAGAGTGGGGAAAGTTAAAATCCCCCAAGGAAACACATGGAGGGGAGGCAGCCCAGAGATGGTTTGGGGTTTCCCAGCAAGGGTGATCTTGGAGGTTTAGGAGCCCTTTGGGACAGACTGAAGTCACTCCACTGCCTTCACACAGGCACACAAAACATGTAAGACAGAGAATTTCTGGCTGCTCAGTCTAACATGTAACCAGGACTCCTGGAATCTTGTGCTGGCAGAAGGAAGCCAATTAGGAGGAATATGAACCCATCCCAGTGGTGCTCAGGGTTGGTGTTTGCAGGAATATGTGCTGCTCTGGGATAAGCCCAGGGGAACAGAGAGAAAACATTGTGGGCTCTTATATAGCTCTTTAAAGCTGTGCAGTCCACTAAGTAGGGAATTCCCTGCAAGTACAGCACTATCAGTTACTGGGTTCATATATCACACAATGGGTACAATTCAGTCTGAATTAAAAATGCGATGTAAAATAGATTTAAATATAAAATACACACAGAAATGTAATTTATTTGGTCTCTGCTCTGATGATTATAGGGCAGTAGCAGATGTCTTTGGGGAAGGTGCTTTGTGGGGAGTACTGGCCAGGTGGGGGTTAATAGGCCACAGCTGCACTATGATCCCCAACTCCACCCTAGAATAATGATCTTCTGAGGACATATCCTTCAATTAGAGGAAATGACAAGTTTAAATTGGCATGTGCCACACACAGTGCAGTGGCAAGGCCAAGAGTTAGTATAATTTTTAATATGGCCATAGAAAACACCTTTTTATACTAATAGAATAAATCACATTCTCAACACCTGGAGTTTACACTGGCCAATCTGTAATAATGTATTAATGTATAGCAGTTGCACATCCTGTTAGAGAGCAGCAATAAAATGGTGAGGGACCCAAGGGTAAGGGTATTAGCTGAAGCTTGCAAGACTCACTGATGGTTGTAGATCAACCCTCTCCAACAGTGTGGGTGGTTACCTTCAGTATCACACAACAGACCATTAACTTCTTTTCCTTCCTAGATATCCAAGCTTTCCCCCCCCCCATCCTTTTTTTTTTCTTGAATGTTCCTATCTACAGTCTTCCTCTAAGAGTGTGCTTTAAATATATCAGCTATCAAGCCAGTTTCATGCTGCATGGGGGACAGATGCTTCCCCTTCTTTTAGGAGCACACTATGTTTCTGGTCCTTGCAAATGCACTGATGGTGAAACAGCTGCTATCCACAGCCCAAGGGTAATTCTGAGTAGGGTTCAAGGAAAAGTAGGTGTTTGCTGGTATCTTGCTGGGAAAAATGAATTACTTCTTCTCAGAAGAATTCTTCCAAGCTGCCAAAGCATTAGGTAGACCTAAAAAAGTCTCAGTAAAGCAGTTATGCAAAGGCCCAAAAGGTGCTCTGAAAGCAGCACCTTCCTTAAATAAAAACATAAATTTCTGACTCCAGACATGAAGCTGACACTTTCCCAAGGAAGTTGCTGTAGATTTACAAGTGTCATCAATCAAGAAAACTCAAATCTTACTTTATGTGTGGTGCCTTCATTGTTTAGCAACAAATCACACCATTGGAGTGATTATATCACAGCCTGTTTAGTTCACTAAGGAGGGTTTACATTTTTTCGCTTTCTATTGTGTAGAATACAAGAATTGTGTCCAAACCACAGAGCGAACCCTGAGCCAGTAACTGCCTTTATCAGGAATCAGTGTCTTCCTGAGGCACTAAAATATTTGGGGGTTTCAAATCAGAGGAAACAAACACAACACTTGATGAAGCAGCTGCTCTGTGCAAGAAGAAAACAGGTTTTGCAAAGTGGTCAGTTTTTCAGTCTGAGAGCTATTGAAGCTTCCATACTGTCATCTTTTCATCAGAATTTTGGTCTTCTCATCATGGTTATAATTTTTATTTTAAAAAGACTGGGTCCATGAATTTATTCCCATGATACAACTTCAATGAACTGAAGCTCTGAGAGCTCAGGTCTCCAGAAACCCTTTTCAGTGCCTTCACCTTCAGCATGTGTTGGCAGGGAGAAGAGAAATAGCATTTGCTTTGCTTAAAAAACAAAACAACACAACAAGACAAAATAATTATAAAAAAATCAGTAGATGTGCCAAATCTGATATGATACAAAATCAATACCATACCAAGTGGAGCAGCAGGAAGGTAGGAAAGGCAGCAAAGTCCTTATTTCTAGACTTGGAGTGAAATCACCAATGATACCTTTGACAGGGAAGTAAACAGGAAAAGCTGAGTTGGCTGAAAGTCTGTATGACACAGGGAGGGAAAAGTCCAGGTTTACCACATGGAAAAGAACAGACAAAGGCAACACAGATCTGAATGTTATTTTCAACATTACCAAAAGAGGATGAGAAAGGAAAGAGAGTAAAGACACAACACTTTTTTTTTTTTTTTTTTTACTTTTTTTTTAGACTTAAAAACAAGTGCTTAGCAGTGTTTATTTCTTTCTGAGTGGATTTAGATTCTGGTTCCCTCCGGCTGCACAAAGCAAGGAGAGAAAGCAGAGCCAGGTCATGGGCACAACTGCAGCTGAAGACTTTGACAGATTTTGTCTTTTTTCTTGTCCCCCTTTTATCCAGCCTGCAAGTGGCTGCTGCATCTCTAAAGATAAAGATAAACTTCCAAAAGACCCATACTTACATCTCCTGTCTCCACAACTCGACAGCTTGCCTCCTCCTGAAACACATGAAGATTGTGCTCTCCAGAGAGTCACTAAATTTGGGATGAAATGGTCAATCAGGAATCACAGAATGTTAGGGACCCGTAGAAATCATCTCATCCTGCCAGAGCAAGATCACCCAGGGCAGGCCACACAGGAATGCATCCAGGTGGGTTTTGAAACTCTCCAGAGAAGACTCCACAACCTCTCTGGGCAGCCTGTGCCACTGATCCCTCATGTTTAGGAGGAATTTCCTATGTTCTAGCTTAAACCCATTATTTTTTGTCCTGTTACTGGGCACCACTGAAAAGAGATTGGCCTCATCCTCTTGACACCCACTCCTCATATTTAAAGCTTAAATTAAAGCTTCTTTTCTCTAGGCTGAACAGTCCCAGTTCTCTCAGTCTTTCTTCATAGGAGAGATGCTCAAGTCCCTTCATCATCCTTGTAGCTCTCCCTTGGACTCCCTCCAGTAGATCTCTGTATCTCTTGAACTGGGAACCCAAAGCTGGATGTAGTCTCACCAGCGCAGAGTAAAGTGGGTGGAGAACCTCCCATGATCTGCTGGACACATTTTCCTGATGCATCCCAGTGTACCACTGGCCCTCTCAGCCATAAGGGCACATTGATGAGCCATGGAAAATCTACCCTCACAGAAAGAGGAAGAATTATTGGAATTATTGGTTCTCTAGGACCCAGTTCTGCAATCAAGATCAATATGAAGACAGTTAATGGAGCACAGACAGAGAACTCCTGCATGGTATCTCTGAAAATCTGTCAATATTTAAAAAATAGATTTAGTGCTTCTAAGCACAATTCATGTCTTTTATATTTGTATAACCTTAGCTAGTTGACTGGAGATTTTTTTTTCTATTCTTTTTTTTCTGATTCTGGCTGTCAAATCAAAACAAGAACTACAGGATAGACTTAGCCACCACAGCTGGTACTGCAGAACTGAAGAAGAGCAAGTGTTAGGAAATACAGCCTCAGGTTGGTGTTCATGGCTCCCACTTGACAAGAAATTCTTTCTACCATGAGAGCCACAAGATGCTGACCTAAATGAGCAGACAAAAAAAGAACTTGAGAGTTTTGAAAAGGTTTAACCCATCCCACCAAACTGAACTCCTAAGCTCAGCACCTGCAGGTTACCAGTTGCTAATCTCAGTTGGGGTTCACTGCTCTTCCCACCCAAGCCTCAAGAGCTGTTACTTAATTCAGTGGAAACAAGGCATGAACTCTATAATATGAACACCTTCTTTTTTTTAATTAAAAAAAAAAGTCACCTTCTTTTCTAAGCTTGTATCACTACAGGATTCAAAACATACAAGATGATTTAAATTTTTTTCCCCTATATATTGCATGCAAATTGAGGGACTCTCACTGACCTTCCTAGCAAAGTTTAATAGTAATGTTTTTAGTATCCATAAATTTTTGGGTGTCACTTGCTAGTAAAACGTTGGAGAGGAAAAACAGGGGGAAATAGCCTATCCATATGAAAACAATAATCATGTAATATTTATTGTCTGGGATTGAAATGTTTCAAATATTCAAAGCAATAAAACGTCAGGAAAAGCTAGACTTCCTGATGTAAAAAGGCCATAAATTTATTCCTTCATAAGACACAAGGAGGGGGGAAAAAAAAAATCAATGTGATATTTTACGTGAAAGAAAGAAACAGAGAAAGTAAGAAAAGAAGAAAAAACTGTCACCCTTAAATCTAAGTTAAAGCAGTGGAGAGCCCCCAGAGGGCACAATCCACTTACCTTTGGGAGTCTGCAGGAAGGAAATGGCAGCCAAGAGCACAACTCATGCATTATTAAAACACAAAGAAATTTTAGACACAATTTAAGGGAGCAATGAGGTATCACTGCAGTGTCCAGCTCTGACAACTCCCTCCCACAGCCGAGCAGTACAATACCTGCTATTGCCCTCAGTGCATAAAGTGGGGACTTTTTCTCAGACCTTTGAGATCTTTCCCTCCCAAACAATAATCTACTGGAGTTAAAAAAAAAAACCCAAAAACAAACTCCCCCAAAAAAACAAAACCAAAAGAAAAAAACAAACAACAAAAACAACTCACATTAGAAGATGCTTTTTTCATGCAGGAGGTCAGAGATGATTTTTCTAAAACTTTATGAGGCTTCACAATCTCTTAAGGCTCTGCAGTGTGTCATTAATGATTGTGCAAGAGACAAATTAGTAATATAGACAGAAAATAAACCAAAGGCTGCAATAAAATTATTTTCATAAATTAATAATATTTATCTTCACGTGGATAGATCTCCTTTCAGTGCAGCGAGGGAGGTATCAAAACAGGGCCAAGTCTGCTTTTGGATTTGTAAAAGCAGAGTTGTATTTTAGTATTCAGTCTTCTTGAAAAAATATTAATATATATATTCATATTTATTTAATATATATGCATATAAATAAATTTTCTATGACTCTTCTGCTCACCTATGAATAAAGTTTTAATAACAGTCTCTAAGTGCTGCATTAATTTTCCCCTGCCTTTAGGACCATGAAAGAAACTAAGATGCAAAACGCCTTCAGAGTGTGCACCACAAATACATACCAAAGTGCAAATAAAACAAGCCTCAACAAAATAAAAACAAAGCAAGCATCATCTACAAGCCCAACTTCAGCACTGTAAAAAAAAATGCATATAAAAACTAGCCATGACAAAATCTGGGAAGGCTTGGACTTTGGCCAAAAATTCAAAGGTTTGGCTCCTTTTCCCAATTTTTATCTTCACATTGGGAAGACTGTAACTTGCAAGCATGGCCACACCTCCTACTAAAGTCCATGGCTAACCCTTTCCTTTTTCTCATTTAGTTTAACAGCAATGTTGGACATTTGATCCCAAGGCAACATTAATTTCCTACATGTGTTCCATTCACAGACATGAGGCTTCATAGACACCTGTGCAAAGAGGTTTAATGCAGCATTGAGACTGACACGTAAGTAAACTCCAGAGTCCTTGTGGAAAAATCTTCATGTTGCTTCCATTAACCTGTGTGTGGATGGAGCTTTGGCCATTTCTCTGATGATTTTGTTGCAGGGAAATATTCACACTCTCTCTGTCCTGGAGACATCAGCAGAATAATGTGGATTACCTGAGATAGCTACATCTATTTGGGTGCTGTGAATAAAAGTACCCAAGTCAGACATTGGTCCAAAATACATTTGCACTTAAAATGTGAAATGTTCTTAACCCTCTAGTCAAGAACAACAGCTGGAGAAAGACAGCAGTTTACCACTGTGCTGAGTCTGAAACCTGACCACATAGGAGAAATAACTATTCTTAACTATTTCACTGCCAAGCATAAGGACAAAGTTCTGATCAGTGTGGAAATAATAATGAAGTAACTGTCAAAGAGAAAAAAAATTAAAAACTCCAGTGACATTTAGTTGAATCACATTAGACCAAGCTTATTTTATTGTGTCTTACCCTGGAATATTCAGCATTGCGGTTCTTCATCTTCCAGTGGAAGAATCTGTTATGGTTTTCCTCTTGGGCTTTAATTTTCACAGTGAAGACACAAGTGGGATGCATACAAATTTGAGGGAGACCTCAAAGTCAACCTCAATTTCTAATTGTACAAGTTCAAGACCTACAGAAGCCAGGTATCAATTCTGCCACCAACCCAGAGAAGCCAAATAAAAGCAGCACATTCCATGGAGAAGCTGACTTTCAAAGACATCCTTTTTCAGGTACTAAAAGCAACCATTAGTAATCACTTCAATTTCCTTGTGTTCTGACATCACCAAATTCTGCTGAACAGTGAAACTTTAGGACCGGTAAAACATTGACAAGATTCCCAAGCAGAGGACTATAAATTCTTTTAATAGTAAAGTAAGAGCAAGGTGATGTGGAGAACACTAGACAGATAATGTCTAATTTACTGAGATAATTTACTCGAAGCTACAACAAAATTTGTGCGTGTGCAGCAGATTTCAGCACTGATGATCAGCAGATACAAAACAATCTTGAGCAAGAGAGCTCAGGGGGAGAAGCTCATCTGGAGCCTTGCTCCTACAGAAACCTTATTTCTCCTCTGCAGTAATGCCTCTGATTTGTTTTCACCTGGGCTTGACACACAGCTGCTGCCATTTCATTTGCAGATCTGAAGAAATCATGTCAGTACAAGAAATGCAATAATTTATTTGTTTTGCTGTGTTTTTTAAATTACATTTTTATTATTATTATTTATTTTGCAGATTAATTAAATACTTATGGAAATGAGACTTAAACAGACAGGTTTGAGCCAGCTTCCCTTATTGACTCTTGACTATCTGCTATGGCTTCAGGTATCTCACATCTTCTCTTCTTCCAGATCTAGTTCTAGGCTGAAGATCAGCCATCACACTTCAGCTGAACTTTATTAGATTCAGACCCAGTTCATCTATGAAAATTTAACATGCTACTTTATCTTTGTAAACACTCATCAGAGCTGTTAACCCATTATGTTTCTTAATTGTGTTTCTCATTATTTTTTGCAGCTCTCCTGCAAAGGCAGGTTGGGAGGAGATCAAGGTAAAAACACTCTGGCACTAATAAGCAAATCCCTCATGGTGATTCCTGATGCAGAAACCCAGCAGAGGGTGGAGGAGGGGACAGTCTCCTGCAGTCCATGTTTTGGTGGAAATGCGAGGCTTATGTTTCTGCACAAGGTCATTAAGTGGCTGTGGCACATTTCAGCCAGTTCTGTAGTGTTGAGTCCTGGACTGGATCCAAAATGAGTGCTTGCATTCTTCCTCCCCAGATTCCTCTCCCAAATCCAGCTGAATACCATTTGCACCACTTTCTCTACTATCCTGCTGGGCTGGTATTCAAAACCTGTGACCCTACCTGGGGTTCACCTTGAGGTTACCCAAAAAGATGATACCCTTGGACCCACTGATGCTCCTAAATTAGGTTAAGGTGAAATGACATTTGAGGTCTGGACCCAAACAAAAGATTTAATTAGAACTATAGAAGGAATGAAAGCATAAAAGCTGATACTTCTATTATTAAATATGTTCAGACTGTGCAATCACAAAGGCTGATTTTTTAGATCACAAAAGCCACAGTACATGGATGTTAATGCTGTATAGCCTGGGAAAAAATTGTGGCTACTTAATGATTTTAGGAAAGAGAAAGTGAGAGAGTAGGAGAAGAACAATTAAATGAGACAGATAATAGAAAATCACTGGTCCTGGATGTACTGTTGGATCAGCCAACGGGGGAAGGGTTGGTGTCAATGAAACTTCCAGAGCCCACCAATGCAGCCTCTCATTTTATAGGCTTTCTCTTTTTCATAGAATTAGCCGTGTTGGAAGGGACCTCAGAGATCATCAAGTCCAACCCTTGACCCACCGGTGTGGTTGCCAGCCCATGGCACTGAGTGCCCCATCCAGGCTCTTTTTAAATGTCTCCAGGGACAGAGAATCTACCACCTCACCGGGCAGTCCATTCCATTGCCTTTTGTTTCATAAGGAGTCAGCATGGTTGAGTGATCATGAATAAGCAGCCAGCATGGACTTCATGCTCCTCCAGCATTTTCACCCTCAATGTTTTCATTATCATGAGATGCAAGATTTAGACCATATGCAGACCCTTACCACTGCCCCTTCCTCTCCAACAATTCCTTTGGAAATGCCAATGAGGATTTATTCTGGGGAGTGCAAAGGGGGCTTTGCATCCACTCCCTGCAGACCTGTTTTCTTGGAGTGCTAAGAGGGTCCAGTGGATGGAGGGATCACAATGGTTCCTCCATCAAGTCCCTTACAGCTGGATTAGGTGCTTTCTGATACTCCTCCCATTTTCTCTGCAGAGGAAAAATGACTCAAAGCTGAGCACATCACGAGGGATTGGGGAAATTCAGGTTGTCTGAACCACTCCAGGTTTCCCAGCACAGGGCCAACCACACAGCCCCTCCATGCTTCAGAAGAAACTGAGATAACGCATGATTTCAGAGCAGTGCTGCAGGAATGAAGACTGTGAGGCACTCAGATATTCCAGTAATCAAAGTCATACAAGTACCAAAGATTGACAGATCACATCTTCACAAAATCAGTAAGAAAATCTGCAAAGCATCTGGATGAAGACTAGTCCAGAAATACATAGATAGTTGTTTAAGGCACTTGTGCCAATATTTCTGTCTGATTGGAATTAGGATGAATTCTCAATCACAAATATAGAAGAGAGCTATAAAGTGAAAAGTGAAACTGTATTATTATAATTTTAGTTCTTGATTTTCCTTATTCATCTTTCCATCTCTCCCACTTCTAATCTATCTTGTTTAGGAAAAATAGTATATAAGTATAGTGGAGCTTGATTACTGAGACTGGCTGTTAAAGTAGTGTCTCAGAGTGCTCTTGAGACTTTTAGAAGGCTTTTAACAGTAAAATATGAAGGTTTCCCTCAAATTTACAGTCATCTGACTTCTAAAAGTTTGTCTCAGTTGCCAACATTTCAGTGATTTATAGTAGTCAAAGTATCTGATTTTTGCTTCCCCACAATGATGAGAGCTATTTTTTCTTATTATTTTGTAAAGGCAGCCTCATTATTTTAAGCAGGAAAAGAAGAAGAAGAAGAAAAAAAAGTTAAGAGCTACATTAAAGATACAGCTTTCAAAATAATTTTTTAAGGCATCTGGCCTTATTTAAACCATCAAATTTACATTCAGCTCCTTCAGGGATGGCTCCATTGCTTTGGGCTGGCTCTGTGCCCTCTGGATAAAGCCCTGGATTTAATGTGTGCCACCACCCCGCTTCCTCAGCTCAGAGATGTGGCAGAGGTATAAAAACCCCAACCTTGGACAAGAGGATTCGCTTAGCCAAAAACAAACAAAAAAAAAAAAATACAAAAAAGAATCAAAGAAAACCAACAATGTAAGTTTCAACCTGAGGTTAGGCTTGTGACTGATGTCACTATCTATTTATTCTTGAATTATTAGTAGAAGTGTTTATGTACTATGAAACATTCTGTACGAGCTAGACGGGAAGCTGTAAAACATTTTATGAGATCTACACATGGCTGATGGCAGAACTTTAATACCATGCTAAGGTTCATCTAACCTCAAGAAGTGCCAGAAAACACTTTTTTTTTTTTTTTTTTTCTTTCCCCCCCACCTCCCCCCCAAGTGAGATCCTGACTTGAAAAAGCAAAGTGGACTCTGAAAACCCAGGAGGGCAAAACTCTGCAAGGTCCTGAGTGTTTCTGGAGAAATCTGGAGCACTGTCAGCATCTCTTGGTGTTCAGATAATGGCAAAAGCCTTTTAAATGGCTTTATTTTTTCAGAAGAAAACCCAAGAAAGGACAGGTCAGGAGATGAGATGAAGCCCAATGAGAAATCTGTGCTGTGCCTCCCTAAGCTCTGATAATTTTAAGGGGAATTATTGTCCCTATTTTGTGGAGAAGTGGAATAAGGAAAATGAAAAAGAATACATCAGGCAATATACCCACACAGCAAGGCAGACATGGAACTGTGAAAAAAAATCTCCTACTCCTTTAAAAGTTACATAGTCTTATTCATACTGGATCTGTTCCCTGGAACACTGGATCTGTTCCCCTTCTTCAGGTAACTAATAACTTGCTAAATAATAAGCAGTTCCTATAAATCCTTGCTAAGAATCCAAATAACTTGCAAGGTGAAATTCCACAAGGCCAAAGCTATTTGTATGCAGCAATTAATTGAATTTCAAACTATTATGCATACAACAAAGAAAAAAAGTTTAAGATGAAACATGCAGCACCAGCCTAAACAAACATCTCTGCTTCTGCAGCACCCCAAGTGGTGCTGAGACATCCTCTGTATGCAGCACGAGTGGTCTCATTTTTGTATTAAACAGAGTAATAGAAAATGATAAAGATGAAAAAGAAAAAAACCCAAAAAACCGATTAATTCCCAAAATAAGAATAAACTGGTCAAGTCCAAGATAGGGAGACATAACCTACCTTGTTTTACTCTAAATTCAGCTCACTGCCTTATGTAGAGAAGTGAAAGGTTATTATATGGGTTTACTGGGCAAACCCAGATTTTATAAATAATTGCCTGTCAGCCTGTTCAAGATAGACAAACATACAGCAGACCAACAAAAACATGATCTGTCACATTTCTGAGAGAAATGTATGTTGAGACTTCATTCTCTGGGACTTTAAGTAGACCAGTAAAAAATAAGTGCCAGTATTTTTCCTGTTTATGCATATTTTAAAATGTAAAATCTGGGAGAGATACAGCTAAGGAATGAATTTTGATTCCAGTACCCAGTGCCTGAAATGGTTTCTTCTGACTATATCCCTGCAGATCAAAACCAAATACAATAAATGCTGGTGTCCTTTTAAAAAGTCTGGATGTTTACAGCAAGCATATAATTTTCCATGATTAAGGACGCCAACAAAAATAAGAGTGATGATAAAAAGAAAAGTTTAATCATATATTTCAAGAAGCACAGATGGAACATCAGAAAAATCCCCCCCAGCCCTCCCCCATTTAATACACTGCGTTGTACACATTGCTTTTAGTCCTTTACACACAGATTAATTCCAGAAAACAGAAGTAGCTAAAAGAAAAGCACAAAAAGAAACAATTTATGGATGGCAGCAATATCTGATTAACAAAGTTCACTTTGACAATCTTCTGGTTGCGAAAATACATTTTTTCCTGTTTATTTAAAATATACCCATATTTTTAAAGTTTTTGCAAGCAGGTCAAGAAAGGAAGGCAACAAAACCACTTACAAATGGCCACAAGAGACTACAGGGGGAGTAAAAATTAAGACCTCACATACTAAGCACAAAGGAGAAGGATGGCTGCAGTATATGAAAGGAATATTTTGCTGATCTCCACTCAATCTCTTGAGTGCTTCTGTCTTAACTTGAGGCTTAAGGAAGATTTCAAGCCTGGGCAGAGGAAGCAAAGCCCTGGACTCATGGGTAGGGCAGGGACATGAGCAGGACTTGCCTGCAGATCCTGAGGACAGGCTGGAGCATGAGCCCTTTTCTCTGGTCAAGCATCATCGTGGTTAGCTCTATATTTGTACAGTTTTTATGGGAAGAAATGAATGTGTTTGTGAGGCCAGCAAAAGCTGGAGGAGCAGGGGACAGGAAGAAGCATGGAGGGAGGGACTGAGATTGAAAAAATAAAACTGGAAACAAACAACATGATCTAAAGTATAAAAAAAGGCAAAAAAAGAAAAAAAAAATAAAAAGAAAAAAGAAAAAAAGAGAGCCCATTTCTTTTTTAACCAAATCCAAGAGTAATCCTGCCTCTGTCAACAACAGAGACAGCATCTGCTTCCTGCAGCAAATGCTGAGCAAGTACATAACATTAAGCCTTTGCTTAACCACTCAGAAGCACTGAGACAGACTCAGTTATCTCAATACTTTAGGATATATTTTTCTGCATAGGGGCCCAATCCAGTGGGATATCACTGCAAAGGCTTTTCTTGATTTCAAAGTGCCACAGCTCAAGCATGGAGAATCAAAAGATAGAGATTTGGTGACATTGAGAATTTGGGGCTTGCCAGCAATATTGAGAATTTGGGGCTGACCACTTCACCTGTTCTGGGGTCTGCAAAAAGACAAGTCTCTAGCTGGTGAAAGACAGTTTACCTGATTATTTTTATTTTTCTGAATACCTTTGGATCTGAACTCGCTATTAATCTCAGATAAAGGCCCCTCACTGGATTATACCGGGCAACACTGTCTGAACACTCCAAAACTGTGAGAAATCAGTGGAAAATAGTGTAAAACAGTTTTTCTTTTCTGAAATTCACACGGAAACCATGTATAACCCTTATATAATTTGTATTAACCTAGCTAACCCAGTCTATCTCTGGCCTCTTTCTGCTCCATCCTGCTTTACACAAAAAGAAAAAAAAAACAACCCCAACCATCTGTAGGAGAACACACAGACCTCCAAACACTTAAATAAAAATGCCATCCCAGAAAGAGGCTGACAGCAGCAAGTCCCCTACAAACTTCAGCATTGTCTGATCTGCATTCTTGTCCACCTACACGCTATCCCAAACATCCTGCCATTAATTAGCTAAATGTTCCAGCTAGTAAACAAGAATAACGATTGAGGGGGCTGGAAAGAGAGACAGAGTCAGCCAGCAGATAGTCACAACAAACCAGCCCACTCACTGGTACACGGGGACATTGGAGGTTGTATTTTTTTTTTTTAATGTATTTTTTTTTTCTTCTTCCAAGGAGAGGAAAATGAAAATCACCTTAGTATAACAGTGTCTTTCCTGTTGGTGCAGCCACATCCATCTTAGCAGGCGAGAAAAGTCATCCCGTTCCTGCGGTAGGCACTCTGTCAAAGAAAGAGAAAATCTGCAATGAATTATCACATCAACTGAAACAAGGGGAGAAGGCAGAGAGAAAGGCAAGGCTTTCTTCCTGTTTTGTAGGCTGTTCTGGCTGCAAGCTAATAGTGTGCTTAATCTGAACATTTCTGGTGGAGAAGCTATAAGCAGCCATTTCGCCTATTAGAGAAAAAAATCAGTGTGGTTAACAAGTGGTTAGTGACTCTATTTCAGGAGAGCCAGAGATAGGCAAAATTGTAACATCCTATTTTTTTAATTGCCTGCAAAATAGATGAGGCCAGAAATACACAATTATGCTGAATCTGTTTTTCCTTTATAACCATGTGTTCTCTCTTCACTATATTCAAGAATAATTTCTAAACTATTTTAATAGCCTATAAATTACTGAATAATTACAGTTTTCCAAATCTAATTTACAGTCTGAGTCTAAAGCTATGTAAACAGACACTGGTATAATCCCCAGCCCCCAAAACCAAATTAATCTTAAAGATCTTCTGGTCAGTACCAAATAATTTGATATTTGATATATTGCAGCTTGGGATCAAGTAGTTCCAATGCTAAAGAAGTGCAAGAGTTAAATAACATTTAGAAAAGAACTTTGAAAGATCCCATGACACTGTCTCACTAAAATACCTTTCATGCATTTTTAACATCTCGTTTTAGGAAATCAATATAGGAAACTATGCTCTTTTACCCTAGGCACACTGCAAACCAGGTATTTTAAGGGGATATTGTCAGTTTTAAAATGTATTGTGCTTTTTTTGGGTTATATTAATGACATCTTCAAAAAGGAAAAGAGTTGATATACTTCTGCTTTATTTGGTTCACCTTCAGCAGTCATTCAGTTCTGAAAATGAAAATACAGCCATGAACTTCATTACAGTTAGTGCTTTGTCAGATTTATTTTCTACCTCTCAACTTGGAGCACTTAGGAAGTGCCATTTATAACTACCATTTTTAGGGGCCCCACCAATTTCCTAATGAAGTTCAGCGAGATCAATTTCTCCTCTCTTAAACTAGAATTAGCAGAGTATCATTAAGAGCAAAGGATAACCTTGGATAACTTTGTATATAAACAGTATTTATCCCAAAATGGAAGGGAACGGTTTCAAAAGCAGCAAATTCAGAGCGACATTTGCAGACACTAAATATGCAAAAGAAAATATGTACAAGATGTTCATTACATCATCCTTTATATCAACACCATACCCCAATAAAGAGCTCTATCAGCATATGGCATTAAAGTCAAAGTGCAGAATATTAGCCCTGGGATATATCGCCAGTCATCAGCCATGACAGTATCACCACAAAAAAAAACCAAACAAAAAAGAGAGAAAAAACCCAAGACTCTCTACCCAAACATGAAACGCACAAAAACAGACTAGCCAATAATTTTGAAAGGTTCCAATATATTCCCACAACCACAAGCAGCAAGTCCAAGGGAGTTTGGATCTGCAGCTTGCCCAAACCATTATGGCTGGCATTTGGAAGTCTATGCAAAAGTAATGTTTTTAGCTCCTTGACCCCAATATTTTTACAGAGCTGCATAACCCAAGTGACAACCTTTAACACATAAACAAATATTCAGGGCTATTGTGCAGTTTGCTTGAAGAGAAATGAAGCTGAGTATGAAGCTGGATCCACATGAAAGATAAAAGGTTGGATTTTGCTAAAGGAATTTTGATTGCAAAGCAAAGATGGGCTTGGCTGGGCTCACCTGGGAAATAATGAAGTTTAACATTTTCCAACACAGGCAACATTATACCGTTAGTTATAGCCTTGAAAAGGTCATTCTAGAAGCAAGTTTCACAGGAGGAAGGATAACACCTTCAAAAAGTTGGGCACACCCACCAGGCTATATTTAGCAATATATTATAACTTGTGTGGCTGCATTTCAGATTGAAAACTATTTCCCACTTAACTCACATACTTTAAACTTTCTGAAACATTTGCCCTTGGGCTGAAATTTCCTCTGCTTTAATCTCTGACTGAAGTTCAATTTCTTTGGAAAGGACCAACAAAATTCCTTAAGCCATTTTGAAGTTCAGCAATAATGAAAACAACACATTTTTTCCCTCGCAAGCCAGAGAAAGTGATTTTGATATATGCATATTTTATTACGGAATTTGGCCATAAATTGAAGCATTTTACCTAGAAACAATCTTTACCTTCAACCTCAGCTTACAGGTAACTGCTTTGAAAATCAGTATTTCAGAGGAGAGAGTTTGATTCATCCCATTCCATAACAAGATAACACTTCGTTCTTATTTTGATAGATTAATAGATAATAAAGGTTCACCTTCAAAATGCTTTCATGCATAGCACAACTATTTTACAGCTATCCTAAAGTTTTGAGTTACACCAACTATCTTTAAGATGTTTACAGCTGAATAATACTAAGTTTACTAATACTGAGACATATCCTCACATGCCAAGAACTGTGAAGAAAAACAGCAATATGTTTTTTGTAAAACTTGCAAGATGTGCCCTTACAAGAGAGCTTATATGTACGTGGCATCCATTTAATGTGGTTTGGGATAATCTAAAAGGTTTGGATGACACCTTTGGGTGCTTTATGCCACCATGTCAGTATTTAATTTTATATTTTTTTAAAAATTAGGATTATTTGGCTCAGAATTACTGCTAGGGGATGATGCAGATTCTTGATGTGGGATTACAATGTCGAGCCATAACTCTACCCATTTTTCTTGATATGTCTTGCTATAGTCCTGTGTCAGGAGCTAACATAAAGACACGGTCTGTCCTGAAGCCCTTTTTTTTGAAGTGTTTACTGTATGTAACTTTTTTTTTGTGTGTTCTCTCTCAGAAGTTACTGCCCACCAGGCTGTGCATTGATTTTTCCTGCTGTGGGCTGACTCTTTGCCCAGCTGAAGGCCCATCAGATTGCTACTGTACCAGCCGCATGCACGAGTGCTCAAAGGACCACCTTTCAGACATGGGTAATACCCCAGCTTGGCACAAATTACAGAGTTCACATTCCCAGAATGGATGCCATGCTCTGAAAAGCATTTGTTGATATAACGTTATGTACAAATATATATATGTGTTGATATAAAGTTGATAAAACTTTATTTGGCCAATTGAGCTCTTACAGAAACCCTTCCTGCTCCTTGCTATCATATGGGAAGATTTTGCATTGCATCCTCTGACCTCACTGAAGGTGAAAGGACCAATTGCTGTTATCCACAACCAGGGATTAAACATGCTGGACCAAAGTGAAGGTAGAAACACGACCTTTGTCTTGCCCAGTTGACTCATGACATGTCCTCCCATCTAGGGGAAAAGCATGATGATTTTGCTGCTTAGTCCACCACTTCCCAGTCCTGACCCTAACTCCTCTAAGCAGCATGGGAAGAACCTTCTTAGAGTTTCTCTAGCATCCTCTACCTGCCTACAATATAGGAACCCTCCCCTGAAAACATGGTGCTTCTGAGTTATCAAAGAACACTGGATTCTGAAATAAAGATCTTCTCTGGGAAAACCAATGGAAAAAAAAACAGTAGATGGGAAAACCAGTATCTTAAAAAGACAACCAGAAACAAAAAGCCTGGGTCAACTAACTTTCAAATGTAATAATCATCCATTTTCTGCTCTTTTTTTGGTTCCATCTCTCTCCTGTAGTGGTAGCCCAAGGCAGCAAAACTCCTGTCCTCACAGTAAGTCACATGAAATGAAACTGTGTAATGAAGAGTTCATGGGACCAATTTAGGTGCAGAAAATCACATGTTTATTAGCACAAAATATACTGCAGCTGTGACTTAGGGAAACAGGTTCCTGAAGATGTGAGCACTCCTCAATAAGTTAACAGATTAGATTAGAAAAAGACTTCAGAACAGACACTTTAGCAAGTTTCCAGTTAATTTCATGGATGTAGCATGATAAGAAAGAATAATTTTGGCAGGAGAAAGAAACAGCTGTGATTTTTGAGTGGGCTCGTGTTAAATTCTTATTTCGGACAAAATTTGGAAAATCAAGTGTAAAGCATCTCCAGTGGGAATCCTGCACACTAAAGTTTATTGGGCCAAATTCTCCATTGGTTTAACTCTTCAGCTCTGCTGACTTTAAAGCCAGGGCACAATGTCATACCACAGGTATGTTGCATCACATGAAGATGATAAATACTGAATTACAGGTCCTGTATAAGTCAGCTACCAAAAATCAGTTTTAAGACTTGGATGTCTCCCTTTCTTGGTGTCCTTTTGTATGTGTGTGGGCAAGTGGCTTAATTACTATGCATAAAGTGGAATGGCAGGCAGAGATATCAAAATCAAAGAGCAAGCCCTGGCTGAACTTCATTAGCAAACATAAATACAAATAGGCACATCTTGTTTGTGACATGACATAATCCTTTCTTCCTTTGGTAATTTTACTCTATTCTCTGATATTTGTGTAAGTGTAAGATGAACCATATGACTCCGAATGGCTTATGATTGGGGAATTCTATGTAAAACTTCATTAAATAATTCTCTTCATGCAGTCATACAGTGTGACTGTGAAAATCAGGGAGGATCAGATCTCAGACAGTGAAAGCCTTTATTTAAGAACAGTGGAGGGAGCCCTGCCCTCTAAATAAGAGACATTCTTGGATCAGACACTGGCTGGCAGGATGGAAAAAAAGGATGTAGCATTAACTTTCATTCCATTCCAAATAACCTGGAACCCATAAAACACAAAGATTCTCTGATTTTAAATCTGCCCTTTTCTCCCTGTGTCTTCTTTCCATTTTATTTGGGGAATGTTAACTTTGAAATTTCATTAGCCCGCTATAATATCAAACAAGTCATCCTGGACAGATTCATAGCTCTTTGTACATAAAAACATCTATATTAAACCCCTTGTGATTAAAAGGTTACTCCTCTAATTTTTCCCAGCCTGCACAGACAAACCACATGCAAAGAAGTGTCAGCTTATTTAGAGATTAAAATAATAATTAGTTTAGGAGGCAAAGTATAAGTAACATCGTTTAAAAAAAAAAAAATCCATATGTTGTTCAGAATGAGTTGCTTCTGTTTAAGTTTAACTAAAGTTGTATGGATACAAACTCTCATTATTTTAAGTGCATACGTGTTACAAAAGAAATATAATGGCTAATCCTCTCTCCAATTTAAAACAATAGCACTGAAGTCTCCAACTGTACAAATCCATCTTTAATCAGTAGCCAAAGCACAGATGTCTGATATTACTCAGAGGGTGAGGGAACATTTTATGTATAATATGTCTAGTATGTGGTCAATAATGAAGAACAAATCCCAAACAGGTATCTATGAACACCCAGATTTTGTACATAACAAACCTGCATGATGCTTTGGATCACCTGCCCTGCTGTAGCCATGGAACCTCATAGATTTCTTTTACAATGGGGTCACACCAATGTCCTGAAAACTAGAGCATCCATCTATCCATATGGGAATGGTCCCTCTGGAAGCACAACCACATTGGTCCTTAAGCTATCACCCAAGAAACTGCAGGAGGGTGTAAGAAACACAAAGGAAACAGTTTTATTCCTTAGCTTGGTTTCCTGAGCCTTCAGCTATAAAGGGAGACACCAGCAACAGAAGTTTCCACACCATGAGTACCTGTCCTTAAGGAAGGGGACACACTTTGCATAGATGACCACAAACATCATGCACTGGCAAAAGCACAGCCTCAGTGAACCACCCTGCAAGAGCTTGTAACAAAAATGCTTCCAGTCAGTTCTGGGCTTTGGTTTACCTTTTATCTGCCAACAATGCAAACTTTCTCAATAATCACATAAAACTGTGTTGCTGTGACCAGGAACAAGATACATCCAGGATATATCATCCAGGCTTGCTAAGAAACATAGTCTAGATCTCAACTACCCAACTTTTTAATTGTTGCTCTTTGCTACTGGGAACAACTCAATTCCTAAGGTTGATGGAAACATAGGATCTCTGAAAAAGGAGGATCAAATATATTTCTCAGACCATCATGGAATACCACCAGGGAAAGGAGAACAAAATGGAGGGTTTGTACTACTGTCCTCCAGCTCATTTTGCCAAATTTGCAATGTTGCAGATAACTAGCAAACACTGTTCTCAGGGCTGGGCTGATATTATAAGAAAGAAAAACAAGGCAAAAGGATCACAGCTTCTGTTGCAGCAAGAACTGGGGTGTGGGAGTGGGGTACCAATGTCTGCCAAAAGAAAAAAAGAACAAAATTGGTAGGGAGAGAGAGAGAGAGAGATCATTTCAAGTTTCTCAGTTGGTACTGTAAACAGTGGAGAAAGAAGGAAAAAATGGAACTACAAAACAATACTTGGCAGCCAGCTTTGCAAAACAAACATATTTTCGCAAAGTTCTTCCCATCACTGCCACCAACTTTAATAGATTTTATTTGTCTGAGAGCAAGAAACCCTTTTTAATTGTCAGAGAAAAAGCGATGCTGCTTAGCACACAGAAATTCTTCTGAGCCCTCCTTCACTAGCACACCATTTGCTGGCAGAAATTCCTTCCCCCCATCTGCAGAAACCTGTAACTGGGCTCCATCACCACCTTTCCCTTGACTGAGGGAGAGGGATGCTCCTCCTGGTGAACAAGCTGAAATCCAGGAATTTGTGGAGCTAATCCAGTTGCTGTGGGTCTAACTGTCTACCCATGCCATGCCACTGGCACGCAGCAGGTCTCCATCAGGCACCAAACCTTGATGGATACGACTGCTTGGACCCCAGAACAACTGAGAATGCTTAACCCCCTCATTGCAATGGTTCCTAAGTATTCCTCATTTCCTCCTGAGTATCACACTCAGTTCATTTTATCACCTTAGACCAAGCTGGTCAAAGCACTTTGAGTACTTCAGAGGCAATGTCTCCTGATGTGTCTCAACTTGCTGCTTTAGCTGTATGGCAGCAAGAACTAAGTCTGAAGCTAGAAGCCTTGAGACATACAAAGAAAAGACTTAAGGTACAGTTAGATTCTGAAACTTCTGGTTTATGACTCAGGGCACTGCACAGTCACAGCACTCCCACGTGAAAGCCAACAATAAAAACTCCTTCAACCTGTGAGGAATTTGGCATGGAATAACATGGATGGCTCCCTCTCTCCAAGGATGGCTTTTCTTGACTTTTTACTGTTTCCATCTGCTGCTTGAGAGGCTCAGGTTTGTTTTGGTTCTTTTTTTTTTTTTTTTAAGAATTGACAAAAGAGCTTAAGTTCTCCCACCGTGTCACTACTGCTCACGAGCTCAGCATATGATTTTTTTTAGCACATTTATTTGGAAACAATATGGTGTGGTACAGTCGTCTGAGTACAAGGGCAGGAGCCAGGGCTGGGCTCTGCTCCCAGCTCTGACACTTACTTGCTGTGTGGCCTCAGACAAACCACTTAATGCCTCTGTGTTTCAATTTCCCCTGCCTTTGAAACAGAAATACCATCACTCACTGAAAACCTTTTCTGAGGACTGCTTGATTGCAGAGCTAATGCATGGCATTTTGAAAACACAGTATGCTATTCCATAATTATTATTTTCATTACATTATATCTTCCATTGTAATGGCTAAAACACCAGGTGTACAGAAATGGATGCTGAACTTGGCACCTATTGGAATAAATTCAATTATTTGAGCAAAACAAGAAAGCTCACCTACATTCCTTCCTTGAAAATGTTGAAATCACATCAAAAAGCAGGATCTAATGGCATTTTACAGCATCCCCTGCCCCTGGAAACATCCTGTGAAGGTGCTCTGCAGAGGACATAGCATCCCTTTTCTCCTTTTTTCATCAGGGAAATAAGAACCCAAGGAGAGAGAGTGGGTCTGTAAACAGATAAATTTTCTCAGGCTCCAAGACCCTTTGCTGGTGGCAACGTTTGGGTGAGGCCACCTCTTGCCCTGCTCCTTACTGACTGATGCACGGCAGTGCAAGGAGGTCAGAGGAATTAAGGTAACGCACCAGAGGTTGCCAGTGGAGGAGGTGGGAAGGAAACAGGAGGGAAAAAAAAAGAAAAAAAAAAAAAGGGGGGGGGGGAGAAAGAGGAAAAAAAAAAAAGAAATATACTATTTCAATCAAAGTCTGAAATTTGTAGAAGTGGTTTTGGTCTCAATATAGAAAAAATATTTATCCAAGAAACTCCTACTCGGGTGCGAACATCCTACTTCTAGTGGGATTTTGTTTGGCAAAGTGCTGTGAAAGAGTGGAAGCTAATACAGAGCATGTCTATAAACAAATATATTTATTTAGTCGAGATCGACACATTCACTAGAGTGTTTCAGTGATTACACGTGTAAAACTATTTCCTATAGTGGTTTCCTTTTGTGATTCTGCTAATTTATTCAATCCACCCCATTTTCATGCATTGAATGTTATGAGCCACTTCAGCCACCCAGACTGAAACGTGCGTTCGGAGACTTCATGCCTGTTTTTTCATTTCATCATCTACACATAATTATTTGGTGATATTAGGAATTTGAGCTCAAATGGAAGCCAACCAACATTTTAATAGCTTAAAAATCATACAAAATGAAGCCTGCCCTGAGGTTAATGAATAAGAGCCAAATCTTGAGGCTCTTGCTCAGTTTTGACTCGCTCCTTATTCAGGCAAAAGTTGAATCAATTGTAGTTGGACTGATTAAAACCAGAAGAACATATATTTGGACCTTTCTCTCAGGTAAAACTGAATAAATTACCTAGGATTAGGCTGCAGAATGGCATCCAATCGATCTTCCACATGTATTTCTACAGCATGCTGAAGAAAAAAATCCAAGTGCTGAGGCAGTTTCAGCAGTTAAAACAATACTTTAGCAGCAGAATAAATTATGATACGCTACCAGGTTTTATGACATTTATATTAGAAATAGCCCAGAATCAAAATACATTTTCTGGCCCCTCCTGAACTTCTGAAGACCAGGATCAAATCCAAACTTAAAAAATGGTCGTCAAAGTATGAGCCAAATGCCCTTATCCTTCAAAACAAAGCTCCAGCCCTAATTTGAACTTTAATCCAGGCATCTATTGAAACTGTTATTTGATTTTTGATGACGGGAAGCATTTAAAACTTTGGCAATTATAGGCTATTGTTTAATTATATGCAGGATGTCCTACTCCTTATGCAAAGGATGTAATGTGCCTGTAAAAAAATATAAAGCAGAGCAGTTAATTCCTTTGAACAGTTAACACTTTGTTTGTAATTGGTGATAATCAGAGAAAGATTCTCCTCCCTCAAATAAAAATCCATTTTAGAACTGGCCAGCCATGTCAAAGCAATGACACATTCATCCCATTCAAGCAAGTTCTAAGGACAAGGATGTGGAAAAGAAAGTAGCATGAAACACAGATTTCTTCAGTATGTGCAAAGCGGATGAGAGAAGGAAAAAAACGGTAACGGGAATGATCTGGTCATCTGTGAACAATACCACATCCCCTGACTTGGTCTGTGTGACTGTGGCCCTGCTCACTATCTCCTGACAGCCTGCAATTAGGATCTTAACCCTGAGACATGCTGTAGAGCTTGACTGTGGGTGGTAAAGGAGCAAGCAGGGACACGTAAGGAGGGCAGAGTCCTCCTCACCACCACTCCTGCTGCAGGAACTGCTGCCTCAAGACCTGGGGGTCTCTCCAGAAATTCCTAACACCAGCCACCTACAGGACAGTCTCCTTTAGCTATTTAGACAGGGATCTAATGAGAACTAAAGGCATACTGAACAGCATGTGATGAGCACCCAAAGCCTGGCGTGTTCCTGTGTAAGGCAGCCTATATGGAAAGGAGATCTTGTTGCACATACAAAGAGCTTCTGGCAAGCTATGATCTGGCAGGGATCTTAAAGATCACCAAGTTCCAACTCCCCCTGCCATGGGCAGGGGCACATCCCACTAGACCAGGCTGCTTCCGTCCAACCTGACCTTCAAAACTTCCTGGGGGCAGCCACAGCTCCCCTGGGAAACCTGGGGCAGTGTCACACCACCCTCAGGGGAAAAAATTTTTTGGTAATGTCTAATTGAAGTCTCCCCTCTTTCAGCTTGAAACTATTCCCCCTTGTCCTATCACTCCATGACCTTGTCAAGAGTCCCTCTCTGGCTTTCCTGTAGTCCTTTCAGGTATTAGAAGGTGCTCTAAGGTCTTCATGTAGCCTTCTCTTCTCCAGGCTGAACAACCCAAACTCTCTCAGCCTGTCTCCACATCAGAGATGTTCCAACCCTCTGATGATCTTTGTGGCTCTCTGGACTTGCTCCAACAGCTCCATGATCTTCTTGTGTTGGGACCCCAGAACTGGACACAGAAGTGTCTAGGTGTACCAAGAAACATGGGAGCCTAAGGAAGGATAATTTTTTTCTCTCTTTTTTTTTTTTTAACATTATACTTTTAAAAGCTCTTATGTCAACATTCATATCTTGAATGGTTCATGAAGTAAGATGGACTTCTAATGTCCCTAATGTGTGGCTCAAGTTCTCTATAATTTTTCCAAATGTCTTTCTGTCCATCTGTTCCTTCTCTACCTAATGTCTTGTCAAAATGTTCAATCCTAAAGGCATTGGACAGTTGCTGAAAATAGAAGAACTCCAAAATATCCTAGTTGACTAAAAACTTTTTAAAAATTTTAAAAGAATTAAGAAAACATAAAAATGTTAAAACTTTTGATCAATTCTGACTGATCTGCTGTGGAAGGGACAACAATTTTTACTTTGCAAAAAAAAAAGAAAGAACAAGGCAGACTCTGAACTTAGATACTACACTTCCTCTCCAGAGACCCAGATGGCACACTTTACTTAAACAAAAATTATTTTGAAATGCTAGGACAGAACAATGCTATTAACAATATCTCCATGGTATGACCCATCACATCAAACTCTACTTCAATCCCACCTCTATCAAATATTTTTCTTTTGAATCCAGTTTTAGAAAACACATACATTTATATGCACACCTATAAAACTGATACTTAATTGAGGCTGAGAAAACTGGTTTTGTTCAGCATTGAGAAGAGACTTATTTTTAAGACTTTATTATGATGTTCCAGTACTTAAATGTGGGCTATAAGAAGATGGAGACTTGCTATTTACAAGGAGTTACATGGACAAGACAACAGGCACAAGTTGCTCCTGGGGAGATTCCAACTGAACACAATTGAACAAAATTTTTCACTCTGAGGACAGTCAGACACTGAAATGGTCTCTCAGGGGAAGTAGTGGAAAATTTATTTAAATCTCAGCCTGATGGGGTGCTGAGATACCTCATATAAACAATAATATTAGAAGGGTTGGACCAAATGAGCCTTGAGGTCCCTTCCAACCTGACATTCTATGATTCTGTGACTGAAAACAAACTAGTTAGGCCATGAGATTCTCCTGGCTGATTGCCATTGTTCAGTCATTAAATACAGGATTACAAATAAGGAGATGGATTACCCACTTGTAACTCCATCAGGGGCTTTTCAAGATACTGCAGCCCATATTTTTTAATAACATTGAGGAATATTTAAATCCTGTATGAAATTTTGTTGTTGATGCTGTTGTTTTTCTGAAGTACTTCTTTGATGTTAGAAAGTTCTCATTTATGTGGATGCTGACACCAGAACAGCTTGATTACTGCATTTTCATTTATCAAAGAGCACAAGGTAGATCTCGTTTGGAGGTACAATGATTACATCAAATACACAACAGGCACTAATCATGGTGACAGCAACACCCCTCCTTCCAAGGGCTGGAAATACAGGAAAACTAAATAATGACTGTAAATGAAGAGTCAGCTAGGTCTCATTAGATGCTATTTTTCCTAAAGCAATGAAGGAGTTAGTATTCAAAAAGTTGAAAGGTGACAGGGGAGCTACTGAGCTCCAAGCTTAGAACACATTGCAGTTCCTGGTCTCAAAGCTAATAGGACCCAGTGGATTGGATTTCAGAAAAGAGAGAATGTGTTGTCTCAGCCACATTATTTACTGTAATGGTGTAACTCCCTTTTGCTTTGTTTTTCCTCTCCCCCCCAGCAGATTGGCTGTTGGTAAGAAGGGAATGTCAAATCCACGTTTTTGGCTCCTCAGTAGTTCTGAATTTCCTGGCTTTTGTGGACTGAAATCAGACCCTTAAAGTCACTTATGTCCATTTTGTTTTGGATAATTGACATTAATTTTTAGGTTGCATCACTGACATCAATCAGATCTGTTCTCAGAGGACTAGAGTTAAGGGGCCACAATAAAAGGGCATGATATTGTTTCTTTTGTTTTATTTTTGGATCACTTTGACTACTCTATACTTTTCCAGTTGATGCTACATTCTTTTTGTGTGAGACAGTGTAAAACATTACTGCCTGTCTCGTTTCAAAGAGTACTTTGGTATTACGGTAAATGGCTCGAGAGGCTGGGACAGTCAAGCCTGGTAAAAATTCAAGTTGATACCTTTTGTCTATATAGCACTTTGATGAAACTATGAAACAGCAACACATTTCTTTAGAAGGGAGCTATGTTGCCCCTTACAGATGTTTTCCATATGGTAAGTGGAAGGTCAGCCCCTTCCCCCTCCACTCATCAGTGTTCTCACATCGTAGCAGGCATCTACAAAGGACAAATCATTTACACGGCTGTAAATGATATTCCACAGAAGCCTCCATCAGCATGTACTGTGCCCAAAGAAGCTGATTTTCATTGTACAGGGCAGGAACATGCCCCATGGTAGCCTGTTTATGGTGAAAATTTTGACTCTTCAGCGTCCCGTTTTACCAGTACTGCACAAATACTCTGGGCTAAGTGGTAAGAGAAGTCAGACTAAGATGATGAAATGGAAAAAAAACCCCACAGATTCAATTAGTAGAGATTTCTGCAGATTACCATGGTGGTACCATTCATGCACCTTCTCCATGAAACCCTTATGGGAGGGAAGGAAAATTCTCTCTCTCCTAAACTCATTGTTTTAAGGTGAGAAGAATCTGAGGCACTCCATTGGGGCCACGACCTATTTTGTAGGCATTGGTACATGGTCATATACACAGGATGACAGGTACACCTTATTAACAGATAGCTTTTGGGTGAAGAATTGATTTGTTGCCCCACATTTTGTGTTGCTCCCATCAGTAGCAAATAACAGCTACAATTAAAATGGACTTTGAAGCACAGATGGATTTTTTAAAAAGAAGAGTTCATTTCCAAATGTTCAGCACCTGTAATGGGAATTACGTCTTCAAAAGATCTTAAGAGTTCCAAATCACCATTCTGTCACGTTTCCAGTCTGGTTCAAAAGAGTTCATCACCCTAGGTGTACTCAGGATGCTTGGCCCTTTCATAAATCCCAACACATTTTTTTTGGATGATAGAGCTATTCTTGACATTTGTGTCCTGAACAAAAGTGGGACTTTCTAAAAGTTCAATGTGTAATGGAGGCATTTTCTCATCTCAACCACTCCTCTCCCAGAACATAATTATCTTATCTAGAAAGCAGTAAAATTCAGTACAAAAAAGCAGCCAAACAAAGACAGAATTTGTGTTTAAAAAGTAATACTTTTGGCCTGTTTCCCTATGCTTTTGGTTTTAGAGAAGACATGGAACTGCCTGTGCAAGTATATATTTAATTTGCAACTGGGCTATTATGTTTCTTCATCCTAGCCTATGTTTGCAAGATATATAGATACTACTTTATATTTTTTGCCATTTATTATTATATATTATTGCATAATAGTAATATAAACAATAATATTTGAATGATTGGACCATATGATCACTGAGTTCCCTTCCAACCTGACATTTTATGATAATATCTAACATTTCTACAAAATAAACTCTAACACTGAGAGTTTGAAATTCAACTAGTGATTTTAGCAGCTATTTCAGTCCTGGTCATTTCATCAGGAGCTATGCAGCTAAAACTTTAAGTGGGCTCTGAAACAAACCTTAAATAATATTTACTTAAACCTCTCTTCTTTGCTTTTTCATTCTTGTTTCCTTCTCAGTTTTCCTCCAACGTGTGACACCACTGCCATATTTCTTAGAATCTACAAGATATTTCTAAATAATGTGAAATCTTTTAATTTTTTTTCAACATATCTTCCTGTTAACATTTTCTGTTCTCCATGGCAGCATTTTTTCCTTAATTCTTTATTAAAAAAACTACTCTCTCTAACTTTGACTAAATCTTTCCTTCTATTTATGTCTTTGCCCCTCAGTTCAGCTTATCCACTCATTTCCCAACCCACTTTCCCATCTTTCCAAAATTCATCACTCTCACTCACTTTTGCCCAGTATCTCTTTCTTTGCTGTTTCTTTCCAACTTTATTTCTGCAGGTCCTTGTCTCTTCCTGACATCATCTCCTCTGTAAAGCAGTGAAGGGCTTCTCTGTCTTGATGTAATTCCATCCAAAACTTACTTCATCCCCTCTCAATCAGCTTTTGGCTCCACAACTGTATTAGAAGAAACTTCAGAAAACTGGAGAAGAACTTTGGCAGTACCAAAGAGGGTATTGTCCATGCAATCAAAGTTCAATGTTTATGTATAGGATAGGAGGAGAGGGATGATAAACAGTGACAAAGAGAAATTTAGAGTAGCCAGCAGTTGGCATCCACAGCCAGAGCCCCCAAGAGCTTGAGCTAGGTTTTGTACTTCCCACAAGCTTAAGTAGCTCAGTAGCTCAGTCTTGGATATTCAGTTTCCTTAGGGCAAGGAAATCAAGAGGGAGAGATATTAAAAAGGGCACACACCACCCTGGTGTCAAAAAGAAGCCTCTTTGCCCAGCTCTGAGACTGGATGAACTTGCCAGCCATCAATCTAGCAAGCTTTTATTTTACCTTCATAAACTGGAGTCACTTAATTGCTGTAATATTTCCTCCCTTTGTCTTTAGCTGGGCTCAAGTCAGCTTAAGCTGCATGGCTAAGTCTCTGTAGCTCTTAGGAAATGCAGAGATATTGTGAAACAGAGCATGTTTGGGGGTGATATTTATTCCTCAAAGGGGTTGATGCTGATGGGGTCAATCGCTGATCGCTCTTCAGGGAGATAAAATTCATCCAACAACCTTTTTTTTGCTATGTTATAGGTAGTACTTATGACAGATGCTACAGAGAACAAAACTGGGGACAACAAAATACAAGCAAGTTCATTCTGCAAAATAAAACATCTTCTTGGTCTGGATCTGGATCTGCCAAAGATGGCTGCTGATTCAGATTTTAAAGCAATCAGCCAGGATGCCAAGCAGGGTGGTGTTTTTGTCCTGTGGGCAAATTTTAATCAGGCACAAGGCAGTCAACCAATTCCTCATGGGCCACTTGCCCAATATGAAAAGGGAATAATTTTAAATTTTTGGCAGATTGAATTCAAACAGGGAACAGGAGTGAAAGCATCTATTGTCCATTATCCAGCCCAACCCCTAAACTTCCAATTTCTCAGTTACCGTGTAGCCTGTTCAGAAAAGGTTTGTCAAGCAGCAGCCTCTCTAAACAAATTACATCAAAATTCCTTAAACTGTGCCACATATTCAACTTGCTTTTCCAAAAAGAGCCACATAATAAGTTTCCAACAAGGACAATGGTTATCAAAGCACTTTAGATTTTCTAGGTCAAAGAGGTGAAAGTTCAAGTCAAAATAATTGAAATGAAATATTCTATAAATCCTGTGTGTTTATTTACAAATACCAAAAAGAAAGATATGAAGAGACCTGATACTATACTAACCAATATTCAGCTAACTATTTTGAATTACCATCTTCTTGATGAAAGCAAGATTTAAGGCGCCAGGGCTGGCTTTTGGAAAAACTCACAGTTCAAAACTAAATAGAGGTGGGTTTTTTTGGTTTGTTTTGGGTTTTTTTTCTTTTTTTTTTTTTCTTTTTTTCTTTTTCTTTTTTTTTTTTTCCTTTTTTTCTTTTTTCTTTTTTTTTTCCCTTTCCTTTTCCTTTCCTTTCCTTTCCTTTTCCTTTCCATTCCATTTAATTTTCTTTTTTCTTTTTTTTTCTTGCCTTGCATTGCCTGCCTTTGACTTTGCCTTCCTTTCCCTTTCCCTTCTCCTTTCCCTTGCCCTTTCCCTCTCCCTTTCCCTTTCCTTTCTTTCTCTATTTCTTTCTTTTTCTTTCTTTCTTTTCCTACTCCTTCCTCCAAAATGCATAAGATAGACATGGGAAAAAAAACCTATTGGTAATGCATGTTATTCCTTTTTGTACATCTGAAAGCCAGTAGATACCTTTTTTTCACATAGACATTACTTAGGTAACCCAGGAATCTAAACTGAGATGTGTAAAATTTCTTAATGTATTTACAATGAGGAATTTTTTTTACACTGCCATCTGTATCCCCTACTGCCTAGAAACATTACGATCTGAGATTTCTGAAAACATTGCACCATTTCAGTATATTTTGAGACATGTTTTTTTCACAGTCCTGCATCTTTACAGTAGTAATAGGAAGAGAACAGCATTTTTTTGCTCTGTATTTTCTTCTTTTGGAGGCACTCCTTTTTCCTTCTACTTTTGAAACAGGTTCAAACCCGTCCTTACTGGACTAGTTCAGCTTGTCAATTTTTCAAGCAATACAATTTAAAAAATATCATCAATTTCCTAATTTCCCAAGCTTCTCTCTGCAATGATCCTTTTGCAGTGGTTGAATGAAACGCACTCAGAATAAACGTCTACTTAGGGAACAAAATGTTGATTTAAAGAAAATAGAAGATGGGCTAAAATGGATGCAAAGAAGCTGCAAGCTGCCTTCTCATCTGGAGCATGGGCCAGCCCAGTACAAGTGAAACACTGAAGTGAGAAGGAAGTGGCTCAGAACAGCAGTGGATGTTCCATAAAGGCTCAGATCAGGCTCTGTTGGTGGGCTCTACGGAGCCCCAGATGTAATCCTGCCCCCAACCCACGCTTCCTGGCAAAAAAAAAAACACAAAAAAACAACCAAAAAAAAACAGTTGGGGTGGGCTGTGGTACCACTTGCCTTCCTTCTGGGTGAATCCAGAGGAGGAAGGGATCAGGATAAATTATAGGTCCCTGCAAAAGCTCAGTGTGTTTATGATCCTGCCATCTGGAAACAGTGATAACTGCACTATTAATGGAGGCGTTACTACAGAAGATCTGCCTTGTCTATTAAAACCATCCATGCTGTGTGCTGGCTTATGATACATGTTTGCTCTAATTTCCTTCCTGACATTTCATTCCTAAAGCTGTCAATAACCCGTTAACCTTCCTGGCACTGAAACTCTAAAACAAAGTCCTATTTCAGCTCTGATTTTGAATCCGAACTGTGATAAGCACTATCAAAGGCTGTGTTCACAATACAGTTGCCATAATCTCCATCATGCTATAAGGGTTGGTTTGGGTTTTTTCTCTTGCTTACAAAAAGATCTTTTCATCATAAACCAGGATACGACAATGCTGTTATGTGATATCCTAAAATTAATTTCTTAATCTCATGGTAAAATAGTGACTGTTCTTTACTGGCAACTGACAGCTCGATCCTGCATTTTTGAATGACCAGAAGTGTCCTGTAATCAGGGGGATTGCTCACATTCATAGAGTTTAAAGTCAGAAGGGAAAATTAGATCATCCAGTCTGACCTCCTGCATACCACAGACCACAGAATTTCAGCCAGTTGCCCTACTTTGATCCAGTAACCAATTTAACAAAAGTGTATTTTCCAGAAATTCATTTGACCTCCATTTGGAGTCATCGAGAACTAGACAATGCAGTCTAGTTCCACTGTTATTTTCCTTGTGCCTTATTGCTAACTTGAATTTCTCTGGTACTTCTCTTCTAAAAAAATCCAGGTTAGATGAACAGCAATGTTCTTATAACCAGTAAGTAAAGTATAACTTTACTTTTGTGATTTCTCCTTTCTTGGAGTACTAAAGTACTGAAACATTACAATAACAATGGTAGAAAATATTTATTCCAACCAGGGCCAAGCACTCACACAAAACACACATGAAAAGCAAATGTCCAGTTGGGATGGTAAGAAATCTTTTGGCAACCTTCACAGAAATACTTAAGCACCATCTGACCCAGATAGGCCGATTCCTGCCTTTACTGAGATATTTGAGTCAGGTACTAAAGGATATATCTACAGAAACATTTACTTTTACTTTGGATCAGGGATGTGGTTTTGAAATGATTCTCCCCTTCATCCCCACTAAACTGCACCTTGGTTTGTGCCATGGCATGTGTAGATGATCTTTAAGGTCCCTTCTAACCCAAACCATTCTACAATTCTATGATTTCACACTAACTGGGTTCTTTTTGGATAAAAACAACTCAAAAGATGCACTCCAGCCACTAACAAATATTCAATCAATGAGGCCTGACTAGACCTACTGCTAGGGTGAAAGTAAACACCACTGAAATAGCTATTGTGTGGATCTTGGGGCAGAACCAACAAGTCTACACATCTATTTCTACTACTTGCAAAGCTGTCACAGCTAAATTCCCCCTGACTTTAAAAAGCTTCATGCCAGCAGCAAAGAAAATCAAGATTTGGCACATAATTTCAGGAGAAGAGCAATTGGAGGAATTTATTTAGTTGAACAATAGATGGGAATTAATCCATAATCTGAAGAACAATGGCAGTGATCAAAAGAGAGGGGTTTTTTGGATTCTTTTTTTTTTTTTTTTTCAGAATATAACAGATATTGTGGCATAATTCACCTAGCTTGTCCAACTAAGAGCAACTCAGAAATACAAAGGGCTTCAAGAAGAACTGCCAGGAAAAGATAAGGGGAAGCACTGGTGTGGAAAAAGGACAAAAAAAAAAAAAAAAAAAAACCAAAAACCAAAAGTGACCTAATAAGTATTAGAAGAACATTCAAGATTCAGGAATGGCTACTTTACAAAACTTTAGAGCTAATTAGGATAGTGGGTTTAATTCTTTCCAGTCAATGATTTCCAACATATTGTCCAAGGGAAACCAGGAATACATCTTCAGAACCTGCATCCATTTACCCACTCCAAGAGATACAGGTCAATTAAAGATTAAATGCTAAGGGAGTCTTAAAATGAGAGATGCAATTCCACACAAGACCACCTAAGAAAGTTGCTTTTTGTGGCTGCCAGGCAGACCAGTAGTGCCATTCTCATAAATCAGTATTTCTGTGTAGGACAGAAACTACCAAGAAATGAGCAAGAAGATGGCTGGATCAATGATGTCTTCAAAATACTATACATTTTTGTTGAGGAAACTTGTTGGAGAGTATAAAGGTCAACACACTGCAGACCATTACAGAGATCTTTAGGGATGTGACTGACACAGCAGAAATAAGAATGATTTCAGCTTTAGTTCACCATGGTTTTCTCCATCTTTCAAACTATATTTCCTGTAAGCACTCATTCCCAGGAGTTGAAAGGCAGAAGAGCTATTAGATTGGCTAGTATGATATCTTACATATCAAAATTACTAATTATTCCATCTTTTCAGAAAACAGCAGTAGCATGAACTTTTATAAAAGGAAAAAGTCACTAGAGATTTCAGCATGCACTTTTAAATGTGTAAAAATCACTCTTTAATATTTTCCTTTGATAACCCACTCCCCCCCCCCTTGCCTCTTTCTGCTTCTAATATTTTTAACTTTTCAAGGGATTGATTTATTTTTAAATTGTTTTACTTTTGTGATTTGTCCTTTCTGGGAGTACTAAAGTACTGAAATATTACAATAACAATGGCAGAAAATATTTATTCCAACCAGGGCCAAGTACTCACACAAAACACACAGAAATTTTGCTCTTAGCCTCCCAGAAAACATCCGTCAGTCCCAAAGTCTGAAGTGCACTGCAGAAAAGTGCAGACAGAGTTCACATTAATCTAATCAGTGACTTTTTGGGATGCTCAGCACTGGAAATAGGGAAAATAGGTGCTAATTTAAAAGGACCTTTTAAGTTTTGGATTGTTTGGGCAGGTAACCAGTATCTACAAGAACTTTTCAAAAGATAATATTCATCTTGGAATTCCAGATACAACTGAAAGAAAAAGAAATTCCTAACAAAAGGGTGAATCTGAAGAGTAACAAGGTGATTTCAAAAGCCTTGTAAGGTTCCCAGAAATCTCTCTGGTCTTTGACTCTTTGGCTGGATATAAGCAAACAGTAATGAGATCCAGGCCTGCAGTAGCAGTGCTCACTCATAATAGAATAAAATTATAGCTTACATAGGAACTCAGAATTGAGAAAATCTCTGACTATTTGGCAAAGAAAAGTATCAGGAAAGCAGAGGGGTGGAGAGGGAAAGGTTGTAAGGAATAAGGAAAGAAAATTATACTGTTCAGATAAATTACACAACACAGGAGAGAAGAGGGGCAAAAGGACAGGAACAGCAGAGGGATCACAAGCTCAAGAATAAATGGACATGGCACAAGCCAAGGAATTTGACAAGGGGCACCTTCAAGGGCCCTGGTTGATCTATCATTACCCATGGAGAAATGTTCTTGCCACTGCAGTTACTTTTTCACCAGCAAATCAACACATCCTCTGATGGACTGGCACATGTTCATGAGAGTCTTCAAAACGAAATTCAATATACTCCTGTCCCAACTGGAAACCTCACCTTCTTCCCCAGTCCCTGCTAATGTAACCAGTTGGGCCTGGAAAGATGCCACATGTGATCATCTCCTGTATCCCAGCTTTCTTTGTTGATGCTGGAAATGAAACCTCAGGCATGATAATATCAAGAGTTAACACACACCAGCGCTGCTATGCCAGCTCAAACCAGTTACAATTTTCTGACTCTGTGGTGGTTTTAAGTTTTCCTTCTCTTCTTCCCCCTCCTCTGATCAAGGACACACATGGCTACCCAAAAGCAGCAAAGCCTTTCTACCAAAATTACTCTCCTTTAGTAACAAGACCGCAAAAGACTGAAACACACAACACTGTCTGCCACCACCCTATTCTGGCTGATTGTCTTTTAATAGCTACAATAAAGTTGTGCAAAGGAATAATATTCCACATCCTCAACTCTCCAGGGCAGCATATGGACAATCCCAAAGGAAAGTGTGCCTTCTCTGAATTTGCTGCTTTAAGGGTAAAACAGGAAATTCAGTCCCCTTTTATTGTACCTTTTCATTTTTGAAAGGCTGCCCAAACAGTTCCAAGTTGGGTTGAAGCAGAGTTATTGATGTCAAGAAGCCAAGATCTTTCGCTATGCCTTGCTGAATGAGGAAGGAAGAAAACTGTTTGTACTCAGCTGTCCTTCCCTTCTCCAGCCTTACCTCTGAGCCAAAGAAGCAGGAAGAGGAGAAAGATGAAGAAGTGAAAAGGGATAATGTTTATCTTTTAGCAAAATCACAATGTTCTGCTCCTAGCTGTAGCAGCCAAGACTCTCTGTTGCATCTTTAAGACAGATAGTTTCTTCTCTGAGAGACGACAGGCTAATTATAGTGCTCCTGCCAGAGGGAACTCACACATGCAAGCCATTATGTAAAATATAATTTTTTTCTTTAAGAATGCTCAAGATCATTAGACATGGTTTTTTCAATGCTAGAAAATCAAGCCAAAAATGAAAATAAACAGTTTCAAGTATTTGCAACATAATTCCCTCATGCATTTATGGAAATATAGTAAAAAGAGCCTTAAAAATGTGGTTTGACATTTCATGCTGCTCTGTTTTTCTATTTTTCCAGTTCTCAACATTTGCCCTCTTGTCCTGTATCATTTCAGTTCCACTGCAGTTTGGACAAGATGATGGTGGTAGTCTTTGTCCTTTCTACAGTACTTTTGTTTCAACCAATGGGGGAGAGAAAGCATCACAAAGACTTGCAGTAAATGACACAAAAGCTTCATAAATTATATTCTGCATAAAACAAGCATGATTAACGGTTCCAAGATAATAACACGTACAGAACTGCTTCCCTAACGAGGTGCTTTGGTAAATTAAGGCTAAACTGATGATCTACTTCATTTAACATGGAAATACCACCCCTTTTTCCAAGCTCTCCTTCCCCAGAAGAAGGGTTTCATTTGAAACACTACCACCTTCAAGAGAAATCCTCACTTTAAGACAAATATGGAATAACTTTACCAACTTTGGCTAGGATGACGATGTGAAATGGCTTCATCTCTGTTTTATGCAAAGAGAGCTGAGCTCCCCCCTGTCTAAACTAACTGGTATTTTAAAGGTTTTATCTGCTTTATAAAGGATGGGACTATTGACAAACCAAACACCATGGTCTAATGGATTAAGCAAGCAACTGCATGCCACAAATTCCTGAGTTTTAATCCAGACTCTCCTGGTGTTCACCTTCTTGTTCAATAAAATTGAGATAATATTTATCCTCTACTTCATGAAGGTGTTGTGAGAGTGAGTAAATGTTTGGACAGCTCTTCAAAAGGTCAGGTTCTAACCTGCATTTTACTGAAGTAAACTGTTTCCTTAGATTCCCATGATATGATCATGGTCCCTTTTTCCCCTTTTGAAGATTATCACTTCATAACACCCATCCAAATTCATAGTAATTACCCACTTGCATAAAGTTAGGCATCAATTTGGGCTTCAGAGTGATTTCACATGTACATTCATTATGAATATAAATTATCCCCCCACCCCAGGAACAATGCAGAAAACGTAAGTGCTAGGAAAATTTTAACTTATTACTGATCTCAGGCCAGACACATGACACCTCCCAATGTGTTGGTAATGCCAGTTGATTTTTAAATTGTAATTTAACATCAGAATTGCATGAAAATATGAAGTGGAAAACCAATTTATTTTATAGAAAATGTTTTTAGGACCACTTTCTTCTAGATACCTCAGCAATTGATGCTCTATAAAGGTTTGAAAGAAAAGCTTTTAAATCCCATGCTTTATTAGATGGGCCATTCCAGAGACTCGACACACTGTATAATCCCATCAGTGGTTAGTTCTCAACAAACAAGTCACACAGACAGAAAAAAAGATTCCAGACCAAGGCAGGAGGCAAAAAGAGGTTAAATGGGTTACAACCAGGTTTTTCCTCAGTTTTAACTCATAAGTGATGACATAAAACCCAGAAAAAACCAGCTCCAACTTGAGAATGATTTAAATTTGCCAGCTCCAGCCATTTCTGGAAGTGAGCCAGGCTTAATTTGGATTTAGGCTTCTCAAAGTTTGCACAGCTCTAACTTTAACCTGCTGCAGCCTCAAAAGTGGACCTGGTTAAGAGACACAAAAAATATTCCACGGAATTTAAAACAAGTGACAGTCTGTTCTCGGCAGGTACCCAGGCTCAGGGATCAGAATGTTTTAGTTGCTTTGCTCCAGGAGAGGGTGGTACCGTGTCTTCAGGAACAAAGCTGCCCACCGTACAAATGCCTTCAGAACTGATCTATCCCAAGGATAATCCTCACAAGAAGGAATGGGACTTGTTTTCCAGGAGCGAATATTTTCAGAGTTGAGCTTGTAATTTGTATTTGCAAATCTCCAAATTCAACAATTTCTCAGCCTCTATAAACTTGCAGATGGAAAGATCCTGTATTTGGAATAAATAATGTCTAGGCTTCACCTTCATTACAGGGCATTTTCTGTCAGAGAAGTGCTATATCCTGACTCCTGAAATACACAGAAGCCCTTTGTAGTAAAGCTATCACACTGAGCTGTTCCAAGAGTGCAGCTAAGGAGGTTTTAGCATTAATAGTGCCATAGAAGGAAAGAAAAAAAAAAAAAAAAGAAAATATTCCAGCAATTTGTGATTGCGAATGCCAATCGCTCTCTCAGGATTCTGTCTAAAATTCGGGGGTATTTTTTATTTTAATACATGAATTTCTGTACTTGTTAGGAGAAAAAAAATCACAGCACTGGAAACCTAAGAACATTTATCTTTTTACTATTTTTCCAGCACTTTCCCGAGAATATGCTGGTTATTAAAACATGGCTGTGTAAATAAAAAAGGTTCTGCTTTATAATTTGCGTTCCCTTTTCCTTCTGTACACACACAATGTGGTCATTGTTTGCTAGATTGCACTCATTCTCTTAGCACCAGACTTTGATGTCACACAGCAAGTGCTATGACTTCATTCTATGTCTACAGAACACAGAAGGATTGTGTGAAAACATTACTGATATACACAATAGGTATCCAGTGCCTGAAGCAAAAACCAACAGAAGCTCTGGAGCAGGGTTCTGACCATCATGAATACACAGCAAATGTCCTGACCACATTGAGCCACACAAAAATAGCACTGACAATACATGGTGCTTGATCCAAGGATCTCAAAAGGAGAGCTTGTTATTAATCTTGCTACAAGAAAGCTGGGGAGAGACTTTTCAGCAGGGCACGTGGCTATAGGACAAGGGGTAATGGCTTTAAATGGGAAGAAGGGATATTTGGGGAATTCTTCACTATGAGGGTGGTGAGACACTCAGGCGAGACACAGGTTGCCCAGAAAAGCTGTGGCTGCTCCTTCCCTGGGAGTGTTGAAGATCAGGATGGATGGGGCTTGGAGCAACCAGGTCTAGTACAAGATGTTCCTGCCCATACCAAGGGGGTTGAAATTAGATGATCTTTAAGGTCCCTTACAGATGAAACCATACTGTGATTCCATGACTTGGTGGTATTAAAGAAGATAAAAGATATTGTAATGGGAAAGAAAAATGGAAAAAAAAAATTGTTTGTATTCTAGTTGTCAACAGTAAGGTGAGAACATCATCATCAACATCTGTAATCCACACAACCCTGAGCTAAGCTGCAGTGATATATGCTGTGTGCAAGAAGGCAGAACAACCTTCCATAATGCTGACATCTACAAAAAGAGAGCCCATGATGTTATTATTAATAAGCATCATATGAAAAGATGCATCAGGTACTAAATGCTGCTAAAAGGGGATCTCATATAACAGAGCTGTGCTGCTCCTAAAAATGAATGCATTTTCTATACACTTTACCAGTTCATAATGACTTATTTACACAATACAACTAACCACATCAAGTTACTGCACAAAGGCATTTTTTTTTCCTAGGTCAAACAGCATGTGACAGCACCATGAAGGCCATAAGTGGGGCTGCTATGAAGGCCAGGATTTAAGATTTCACCCTTAGAGCAACCAACAGCACTAAAAATTGACCTGCTGTTAAAAAGGTCTTGGGGAATATTCCTCGACTTACAAAAAAACCCTTTACATTGACATTGTGCAAGTAGCCCCAAGAAAAGTATCTGGGGACCCTTCCTCAGTGCCAGGACAGCTCAGGTCTTCAGAGTCAGAAATCATTCTCAGAAGGTGGTTTAGGCCATCCTATTCTGGATGATAAATAAGGGGAAGATTACAGAGGAGAGCCATTCCATGCTGGTTAGCCTTGATGTCAGAGAGCACAGACACAGTTAATCTCCTGCTACAGACATAGCTTGATGTAGTCAACTCCTCTGGCTCCTCTGAAAACCTCAGCTCAGATAGCTGAAGAAGTGTCCTAATTGAGTAGTTGCTAATTGCAGTGCAAGCAAGCATACTGCCCAACTAAAAAGCTATTATTTGAATCTCTGCACAAGGAGCAGGATTTGTTGAGGACAAGCCTGGATATGAGGCAAACCAGGTATCTCTGTGTTGCCATGCAGGCTGTGTTTATAGGCTGATAAGGTCTTGTTCCACCAGGGAGGGGAGGAAAAGAAAAGCCTTCACTTGCAGAAAACCCAACTGCTTTATCTGACACAGCCTCCCAGAAAAGCAGTGTCCTTGTGCATCAGGATGAGCAGCCTGCCAGCTAAGGGCTAAATTTTCTACAAGGAAGAAGACATAATATTATAGTTAATATCAGAAAACACTGTAATTTGCTTTTTGCTTGCAATTTTTATCTGACAAAAACAAGGTGGTTGGGGGAAAAGAAACAACATAAGGTGTTGTCAGGCTGCTGACAACTCCTTAACCCTTTTCAGAGCAAACTATCACTGGGCTGATAAAGATGAGATCAATAAAAACATTAGGCTGAGAAAATTGTTCCTTGGGATGAGATAAAGAGCAGCCTAGGATAGCAGTCAGCAGCAGTTCTGGGCAGCAGAAAAAGTCATAGAGAAGGTAAACAGGGATCTCCTATTTTTTCCTCCCAGGCCAGAAAAGACAAGAAAATAACTAAGTGACAACATTCAATCCACCCCTGACACAGTTTAATGTGTTTATATAAATTTAGATCAGATATATTTCTGTTACAGGAAAACCTCTTCCTGGGAAGTGAACATAGAGAGAAATCATAGTGATTGTGCCAGAGTTTTAGTCATTATTTATTCTTCTATTTTGTCTCTTCTGTTTTGGATGCTATTTGTGACATCCTCTACACTTCATTGCTGTAAGTACAACCTATATTTGAGTGTCTCTAAGCATATGGGACACTTCAGGGATCCCTGCAGAACCCCAAGAACATATTTGGACATGGCAGAGTCCCGAAAGAGGAACTGCTAAAAAGAAGAGAGAAAGGTCAATGATGATGATAATGAAATCATTAAATGCAGAAGCAAATGACACATTGCAAACTAGCAAGGACCTTCTGGAAATGTTCTGGGTGGGCAGGATTCTCTCTTCACCTTGTGGACAAGCATATTGGACTTTTCTATATTTAGATTTTTTTTTTTTTTTTCAAACATGCACATCACATTACCTGGTTAAACTGTATATTTTGGGTATATGTGTAATGTACTGAACGTTTTGGTTGAAGCTGTAATTTGCAACAGGCAGTGCATTTCTGGACGATTATAACATGTCTCTGGTAGTGTTTTAAGGCATGAAGCCAAAAAGTTGGATGACTTCAACTACCCGAGATGGGCAATAATCCCCCGGAAATGCTCTGGATTGTCTTACAGCCATTATACAATGTGAAATTTATACTATGCATATAAATAAGAGAACAGCTAGGGCTGGGTATATAATAAACCTTATTCATGTTAGTACAGCCCATTAGCAACAAATCTAAATGTTCCGTTCTGTCAGAAATTTCTTCCAGTTCAACAGCTGACTCCTTGACAACTCTCAGTCACCTTCACCAAGATGTATAAAGGAGGCTTCAGGAGCAAAATTAAAGGGTGCACTTGTAGCCTACTCATCCTGATT
This sequence comes from Heliangelus exortis, assembly GCF_036169615.1. NCBI lineage: Eukaryota > Metazoa > Chordata > Aves > Apodiformes > Trochilidae > Heliangelus > Heliangelus exortis. Next base: position 109,405,996 of record NC_092424.1, on the reverse strand, counting down.
TATTTATCTGCTTTGGATATGATCAGCGTTACATCTTTAACTTCCTTCTGCAGTCAAGGCTTTATCCTCTTGCCACTCACCTTCCATTCCTCATCATCCCTTTACGATCTCCATTTAAAACACCTACTTCTTCATTTCGATTCTCTGGGGCCTACAGCAATTCAGCCTTTTTCCATTTATCTTCTAAGTTAGTTTTAGGTACTTTCTGTGCTGACTTGAGTTAGTGACATGCACCAACAGTGCTTCCATCTGCCTTGGGACTGCTCTCTCACCTCTTCTGTCTGGTTCTCTCTCTCTATCATTGTCCTTGGCAGCTCCAAATAAACATTTCTCATTTTAATCCACTTCACACATCTAAGCCAAGACTTGCATTCATACAGTACTGAGCTCAACAAGGTTTCAAGTTAAGAACCTTGGGTTATTATTTTAACAGACATGACAAAAAATTTCAGAAATCTCCAACAGAACCCTGAATTTTCAAATCCATCAACTACTTTAAGAGTCTGTGTGCTATATTGTTCTGTATTGGGTATTTTTCTTGCAAGAAAAGATCTGTCTGTTCGTAATACTGAATCTTATTCCTGTTAAGCACACATTCAAAATGCAGGTTTTCCCATGAAATTCTTGAGACATAACTTGTTGAAAGGTATAGGATGTAATATCATTACACAGAACTGCTGCTCATAAGTATATTTTAAAAAGTCATACAATGAGAAACATAAAATATTCTACCTATGTATTCAAATACTTACTATTAACAGAGGATTGAAAAACCTAACAGAAAGATTGAATTCTCTCTTAATATATTTTTAGAAATTACTGTTCTAAATGAGATCTCTTATAGCTGCAATTGAGGGAGAAAAAATAAAAAATATCTTCCTGGGTTTTATTACTACTCATAACTTTTTAAAATAAATCTGAGAATATTTTTGATACATTAAATTCCTGCTCTTCTCTTACCATCAACTATACAATTAATAAAATGAAATTATAAAACTGGTAAGGAAATTCAGAGCTATATGGGGTATGAAAAAAACCCAGCACTTTTCCAATGACTAAGAAGTACAGAGATGTGCAAAAAAAGTCTGAAAATAGTATCCTGAATAGAAAAACTGTATGAATCACAAATATTTTAGGCTTTAAAAGCCCTAATATCCAATCATTACAGTGCTGTCTAACTCATCGGATTCTACAAGAATCAAAAAGTACAATATCCCAAAATATTTTCTGTTGATTTAAGGTGAATTCATCTCAATTAACTTTTATCATTTTAGACCATAGACATCTCAATCTGAGGCAGTCACCCTCATCTCTGTTCATAGTGATTAATGAGAAATCTGCTCTTTGCATCTCTCAAAGTGCCTTCTCCTATATGCCTGCTTTTGCTAAGAATTCCAATCTTACTGTTTTGGAAAATCTGAACTTCATTCTAACTACATAAAACTCCAAAAATTGATTATGTATGTTATTTTAACCATCTTAGCCATATAAACCTGAGCTTTCTGGAAAGAAAAAAAAAAAAAAAAAGTGGCTAATCATGAATATTTTCATCAAATGATACATTATTTTTCGTTCCCTTTAAATATCAACCCAGTTGACAACAAATCAGACTGTCAACTGAAATTACTGAAACAGTGACTGCATGGTTCAGTAAAAATATTCTTGAGTAGAATGACTTGTTATACAAGCAACCCTCCCAGCTCACTGCAGCTTACAGACAGGACTTCTAAGGAGGAAACAAGAGTGCAGAGATCTCTTTTTACAAACTGGAGAAACCAAGTTCCCAAAGTATGACTGCTCTGAATTTATGCACCTTGCAAACAGGGAAATGAACAGTTCAGAAAAGCACACACCTTTCCTTCATGGGTAGGATGAAAAAAACATGGGATTTATGAAGTATCAGGGTACAATGAGAATGCAGAAAACAGTTGTGGACTTCTTGGACCACACAAAAATAAATTCAAGTTGAGGCAGTGGACCACATCCTCTACAAGTGCATCCTGCAACACTTTGCTACTCCCAAATATTGTTTCTTAAAACATATGTAACATTTAAATTAGCCTCAGCAGTACCCTCCAAGAACACGAGCCAACTGGTACAGCTGCGGCCATCTGGGTCCCTGTTGAGCAAAAGTGTGTGGGTGGCCCTGCAGCCTGGTCCAGGTCAGCAGACTCAACATGTATGGTTTGGGGATGTATTTCTGGATGAGCTATCGTGCCTTCTCAGGAGAAACAATGCACCTTAAAGTTCAGGAAATGCCATTTTCACCATTCTGCTCTGACAGTCCTAGTGTTTGTGTTGGTATCGTATACAGACCCAAAATTAATCTAGCTGCACAGCAGAGAAAAAGGACTTTTGGACAGAATCTTGGGTTATTATTATTATTGTTATTATTCCTCCCACTTTTCTGTGGAAAGAAGACAGAGAAGATCCATTCTAATAATGAAGCACAAGCCAGAAAAGTGTACAATTAAATGTTAATAATGCCTTTTAGTTTGGTTTAGGAAGACGCAATAAGCAGATAATCAAATTGGTTCTGCAATATTTCATCCAGAAACAGTATCTCAAAAAATAACCTTGAAGCCATAAAATAACTGTTTACCAAGTCTTGCTCCACTTTGTTATGAACACTTTGAGTCAGTGCTAAAATAAGAAATATGCCTCAAGGAGGAGCAGGCCATAAGATACGTTATCAGGTTGTAATGAAGCAAGAGACATATCCAGCCACCAGGATCAACAACCTCTTAGGAAACTCACTCAGAAAAACACATCTTGAGTTTCTGTTTTTGTACAGGCTCACCTCTGACTGATCTTTTCTGAGGCACAAACTGCAGGCAGAAGGACTGACTAAATTCTTTGCTGACCAATGGACCCCTGGTAGTGAAGCCGTGGTATATTTTATACTGCTTTTATAAAATCTACTTCATTAATGTGAATTACATTCAGGACACTCCACTAAGCCACTGATTTGCAAAGCCTGGACAGTAGAAAATGACTGCAGATTCAGCCTTTTGCACATTGGCTTGCATTTCAGACTTCATAAAAACCTACAGTTCTTAAGGGGGAGGATCATCTTAACCACATTTTGAGACCAGATGATGACAGACTAGCTGAGCTTCCGGTGAAGTCCTATCAACACTTTGGTGGTTGGCAGCACAGCTACTGTGATCAATTAGGTTAATTAAAACTATATGTCTTGCAGGCTTCATGTGCAATTCCCAACATGGTTAGAAGGCAGGGAAATGTGTTACAGCATAATTTTAACTGTAACGGGTACATCCAGAAAGCTTTTTGAACGCAGATCTTGAATCCAGAGAATGATAAGAGGACAGAATACTTGAATTTACAGTTCCTAAACATTGTCTCAACAACACTGCAGTCCACAGATTCACTGAGGCTGGAAAGCACCTCTACAGATTGTCTATTCCAACCCTCTGCTCAAAGCAGGATCACCTAGAGCAGCTTGCTTAGGTATGTGCCCACTTGGATTTGAAGTATCTTCCAAGGAAGAAGATTCCTCAGTGCCTCTGGGCAGTGGGCTCCAACATTTGAATTACCTTACCGTGAAAAAATGTCTTCTTTTTAAGTGAAATTTCCTGCATTTCAATCCATGCCCGTTGCCTCTTGTCCTTCACAAGGAACCCCCTGAAAAAAAGTCTGGCTCTGTCTTCTTCAGTTGCCCCTTATAAAGAATTTATTCACCTTGATGAAGTTTCCCTGAACATTCTCTTCCCCTGGCTGAAATTCTTCAGCTCTCTCTCAGTCGCTTCCATATGACAGATGTTTCAGTCCCCAAATCATCTTAGTGGTCCTTCACTGGACTTACTCCAGTATGTCTTGTACCAGGAAGCCCAATAGTAGATTCAGCCCTCCAGATGGGTCAGATCAGTGCTGAGTAGAGGACAAGGATCACCCTTCTCAACCTGCTGGCAACATCCTGCCTAATGCAGCCTAGGATGCTCTTGGCTGTCTTTGCCACAAGGTCACATTGCTGGCACGTGGTCAACTTGGTGTCCATCAGGACCCCCAGGCCTTTTTTTACAAAGCTCCTTTTTCAGATGCTTCTGTGTGGAAAAACCCCACTGAGGCATGTGACAAAGGAAGTCAACATAGGTTGGAAAACTAAAGATAAGTGACTAGGTTGGAAAACTAAAGATAAGTGACTGTGAGAACAGTGTCATCCACATCAATCTGATGTCTCTTGCCCAGACAAACAAGTGAATTGGACATGGACAAGTCTGAGCACCATGTTGCAGATTTTCCTAGTAAACTGTCAATGTAAACACACAACAGGATCAATATTTGCAGGCCAATAAGAGAAGGTAGAAATGTTTTCCAGTCCTCAGAGAAAAGATACGTAGGAAAAAAGAAGATGGAAAATTACCAGCACAGGAATGAGGCCAAAAGCAAAGACTTGGGCCACGTATCTCTGAACCTGTGGAAATTTCAGATGTGAAAGTGAGTGAAGTAGCATGACTCACATGTCACCCAAACTAAAACTTAAACCCCACTGCTCAAGAATTTGAAGAAAGAAGGGTTTCATAGGCAGAGCCGAGCTTGCAGAGCAACAAATGGAAAATTCCTTTGAATGTGGAGGAAATTGGGTCCTACAGTTTAGCACTTCCTGCAAACAGAAAGCTTAAAAGAAAGGTTAAAGGCACGTGTGTAGACAGAAGTCTGCAATGACAAGGTCTGCAATGATTCCAAAAACCTGGTGTTATATGAAATCACACATGCCGAGACCAGATCTAGCAAGAAAAAAAAAGGTTTCCTTTATGGCAGAATCAGGATTGTCAATATTTTATTTTAAACTTGGGGAGACACACCACAGATGAAGCCACAAATATTACAGATTAATAATTTCACTGGTTCAAGGTTTAGTTTTCACATTGCTTAATATTAAAAGTCTTATTATTAACTTATCTTCATTTACATAGCTGCTTTATGACTCATAATTATTTATTGTAATGTTGCAGTGCTGAGCCCATTCTCACAGCACATGACCTTGCTCTCTAAAGTACAAGAAGAATATTGAATAAAATTAAACATCTTCCTCAAAAGTTAACAATCTTCACATAAGGGCAATGAAGAAAAAAAAATGTTCATCAGTGTGGCTGCTATCAGCATACTGACAGATTATTACTGACAAGGTTTTTGAAAGCTGAAAAAAGGAGTGTTTTGAAGGAAGTATTTGAAGGACAGTGAGATAATTTTGTATATAATTATCACTTCTTCACAGGCATAAGGGCCTCAACATGATTTGAAGAGTCTTGTTTGGTTATTTTATAAAAAAAAAAAAAAAAAAAAAAAAAAAGCAGTGTAAGTGGACAAGCAATGCTGCAGTAATTAGAATAAGAGGTCACAAAAAAACCCTATTTCCCCTTTTAAAAGAAAATAATTCTATACATAGATTTTCCAATACACATAAATTAGTAAGGAAGGGTTTTTGTGTGGGGTGGAAGCAGGTTACTATTAGTTTTTTGCACTCCTATCATTGCCACAACATCTGGTGTATACTTAATAGTCCTTTTTTTTGTGATCATTAAAGACTTTCATCGGTGGGGACAGGAAGAATTGTCAAGTACATCTTGACAAGTAGTTTATTCACCTCAAATTAGGGAGAAATCTGACAATCCTTCTGGTAGTACCACTTCCTAAAACTGTCCTGGTCACCATGCTACCTGCGACATGGAGGTGTTTGAATCCCTCCTCCTCCTCCCCCACCACAAATCCATCCCAGCTGGTTAGTGAGTGAGAACCTCTACCATTTTTCAGCAATGCAATGAAGAATTCCTGATGTGATGGGATTTAATGGTGCTTATATATACATTTTTAGATTTAGTTGCTCAATTTGTGTAAGAAAAGAGGTCGGCAAACACAGAGTGAAAATAGATGCGTGTGCTCAGTATATTCAGCATTTACATCTATTAAAAAAAAATAAATCCATGATATTTGAAAATCATACCGAGCAAAAATGTTAATGTAGTCTCTTCCCCACGCCAAAAACTTGTGTGGGTATATGCATAAAGAATGTACATACTCAAGAGAGAGACAGTACCATCTTGTAATGCAATATGTTTCTGCTATATACACTCCAGACTTCCTAACAGCTGCATATTTTAATATACATAAACCCATACTTGAAAAATAATAAAATGTATTAGTTTTCCACATTAGGCATTTATGACCTAATTTAGGAGAGTATTACATCTTTATAACTTTTAAAAGACCCATTTTGATAAAACATCCCAATAAACAGACTGAGAAAAACAGGGTAACAAGCATCTGTTGCTGCGTTGTTTTCTTAATGGGGTAGTAAAATAATAACACATTTTTATTACTTTTCACAACAATCTAAAGTATTAAAATTGAAAATGATATTGAAAAATGTTCTCATGGTCCATTTTATTTTATTTTTCCACTATGTAAAGTTACTTACCTGATTAATATTAAAATATATTAATTATGTTGACACAATGGAAATTTGCCAACAACATTCAAAGAATGAAAATAACTTGTTATTTCCACTACTTTAATTAGGGTTGGTGCACTTGGCCCATTTTATTCACAATATAAGAGTAATATCAACATTTATAACAATGTATAAAGACACTGCACATGGCGATGACGACCTAAATTTTCTGAGAGTTTGGAAAAAAGGTAATTCCATTGACTTTTAAGAGATGATTTTTTTTTTTTCTCTAACCTACCTGTTCTAAAAAGGAATTATCTTTTTTTTTTCTTTTGAAAACAAATGTCACAATTGCATAATAAAAAGCTTCTTCCCAAAAACTGATGTTATGTAGTTGTGATGTTTATTTTTTAGAGAAAAGATCAGACTACATTATGTAGCACAAAATTATGATTAGGAATACTCTAACTTTGAAGTAAAACGGAGATATTTACAAAGGCAAATTACCACAAATTTTGCTAATTATTTCCTCCAAAAATATGTACTTGAACATCAGGAATTCAAATTGGGTAGGCTGCTGACCTGCATTCAAAGTGGAACTGCACATTTAAAATTTACTGAAGCATCAGCAAAGTATTCATGGCTTTTAGAGAAAGAAAGGACCACCTCATCTAACTACACTGCATAACACAACCCTCACAATTTTCTTAAATCAGCTCTCCAGATCCAATAGCTGTGGTTAAACTTGAGCATAGGTTTTACAGAAACATCTCACTGTGATTTTAAAATTTCCAGTCATGGACAATCTGTCAAAATCATTGGTTACGTTATTTCAGCACTTATTATGTTGTTAAATATATGTATGCCATATTTATAGTTTGAATTTGTCTGGCTTAAATGTCAAGATGCATACTAAGAGGAGGGGTCCTCCTTAGAGCTCTGCAATGTCCATATCTGCACACATCATCCCATCAAAGTAAGAAAAAGGCAATTCCATGACAGGGTTCATTTGACCCCTCTTAAACATCAACTTCAGGAGGAGATAACTTATATCCCAGAAATGTTTATTTCTCTCAATTGACTAGAAGGGAAATCTAGTCCTTGTGCTCTGATACTGATGTTTGTACATTGCCAGAGGACTCCCACCCTGAAAATCCTTGTAATTTTGTAAGGACTGAAAAACCTTAAACCATGAGATTTGTGGGTCCTTACAGGCTGACTACACAACACTTTCTTCAGTGTGAAAAATCCCACAGATAAAACACCACGTTCTCCATGCTGGCATTTTCTGTTTTTTCACAATTTCTCCTGGATCTTTTAGCCCTCTCCTGTTGCTGAGGTTTTCACTAAAACACGAACAGCCAAACTGGAACAGTATTTTAGCAGTGCTTGCCCCAGTACAGAAGCAAATTCTTCTATTTCCTATCTCCCTGTTTGACTGCCCAAAGACTGCATCAACCCCTTCAGCTGCAGTGTTGTGTTGGCTTCATCATGTTCAGCTGGTTCCTCAAGACTCCAGGACACCTTTTCAAAATCACTCTTTGCAAGGTACAGCCTCAAAGCTTGTAAGTGTTGCCCATTTTCTTAATTCACAGATGAAATACTTAACATCTGGCTCTTCCACAATGAAAATAGTTCGCTGACACTTCATTTATCAAATGGTAGCTCAGTAACTCTCTGTCACTAACTTGTCCTCTTTATTTCTTTACAATCCCCAATTAACTTTTTTCCAAATATATCTGACAAGGAAACCAAGCCTTAAATAAACTGTATTTGGAGAACTGGAAAGTTTAAGAGTTTACAATGTAAATTTTCCAAACCTGGAACACTTGCTGGGTATGCAGAGCTCCAGTTACTCCACCTATGCCTGCATTATAAAATACAGCAGCATCAGGGACTCCTCAGACCAACTAGCAAAGCCCTATTGCCTTTATAATACACTGTATTTAAATCCAAATTTCTTTTGCACCCTGACACTGTGTCCAAAGGTCCTAATACTGAACTGAAGCAGACACACAGAAAAATGCTCTAAGTATCTCTAATGATGCTGGGGCTACCCTATCAGAGTCACGTCTTCAGACATTATTAAAAAACTTGAACTCATGATTTTTTAAAAAAAAAAAAAGTTTATGACATTGGGAATTAATTTTTTCCATGAAAAAATAACAAATACAAGGGGTGGCTTCACCAGCCTATAGAAAATTGTGCTTTGATGAATTGGGAATATTGTAATAAATTAAGGAAAGCGAATAAACTTACAGATTATAACCTTCACTCTCAGACATGGCAGTAAGTGCTTCTTACCCTAGAATACAAATGATAAAGATTTCTGGCTGAATAACTCAGAGCTACTTAGCTTTTTGTGCTCCTCTGAGAGATCTCAAGCTGCCAGCCCAGGCTGAACTTGAATAAGCTGCAATTCCTCATCTCCCAGTTATTCCAAATCCTCCATCTTTATTCACCAAGAAACTCATGACCACCACCCCCATGAAGATATAGAACATGGATATCTTCTCTAATACTAGATGCTGTCTGTATTCACACTTGGATTGAACCTGTGTTTAATCTTCTTCATTCTAGATAACAATCCTAGTGGCACATAACTACCTTCCTTACCCTTTGTGCAGATTCTGATCTTCCCACTGAGGAAATTACAGAAACACTTACGAATCTATCTTTGAAAAAAAAACAAAACAACCCACATTTTCCTGTTTGTATCAAATCAGAAGGCTCCTGCCAAGGCCATTTCTTCTGCCCATCACTTTCAACCTTCCTCTCAGCTGTAAGCATTAGAGCAACTTTCTATTTTTCTACATGATGTATCCTCCTCCTGCACTGCAGGACATTTGCCATTACATGTTAGATGACAGCTGGGATCAGATTTGCCACCTTTAGCTAGGCAAACATTCAAGCCAGCATATCTTCATTATCTTTTTGGTAGGAACAAACAGCAGACTCACTTAATCACTCACTGCCACATAATTCAGAAAACTCTTCTGTGTTATGACTCTTACATAAAAAAGTTTCACACTAATTGGATAATTTATATACTGAGACCACTTCCTCACAAGATAAACATTATCTCCAGTTTAATCTCCTGTTTATCTTATCAATTCATGTCATTTGTCTTCTATATATATTGTGGAAACTACTGAGCCATCATTAACTCCTGTTCTGCATTTGTGTATTATAAATAATACACAAATTCAAAAGTCCTGGATCTTGGCTAGTGTTCTCACATTGAAAAGCATTAGTAGTAAGATGTTTTTAAACCTTTTCTAAAGTTAAATTACAACTGCTTTGGAAGTTGAGACTCCAGAAGAAATCACACTTTCAGGAAATGTTATCATACACCCTTAAAAACCACAATAAAATCAGTGACCCCTACATATTTCAGGTTAAGATATTCGTAATATCTAATATCTTTTGATAATGTATAACTAATTATAAAATTATGCCTAAAAATTAATATCTTTTGCTTCCATGAATGACTTCCAACATTTTCTAAAGAGCTTTTTATCAGTCAAGAGCTTTTTATCAATTTATTGAGACATCCAGTTTCTCTTTTACGTTCCGGGTTCTCTCTTTTTATCACCTGAATATTCCTGTAGTAAAGTATGGAGAAAGATGGACCTCATCCACCTAGAAAGCTATTAAATCCCAAGTTACCTAAAGTGGCAACAAGCATATACCATTCTTCTGTACCATATGCTTCTTTCTTGAAAAAAACTCCACCTACAGTGGTGAGATTGGTTAAACTTTCTTGTTAACAGCTGCGGAAAGAGCTGTGTGCTTTCTTTCAGAAGCACCTAATCTACACTCTGAATCTACACTATATCTTCTGATGGTAATTTAAATATCATATCTAAACAGCAATTAGAACTACAGTCTTCCTGATGGTAAAAACTAATAATTTTTCCTCCTCCTTGCATGAAAAAAAAAAATACTCAAACACTTCATCACCAACAAAATTAAGCTAGTGCAATTAATATGTCTCACTTCCAGGCCATTTGTATTGCAATAATTCTGCATGGAGACTGCTTGCTTCCAGCAGTTTTATCACCTACTGCAGTAAAACTAACACATGTAGATCTCTAGAGAGTTGGTTTTTTGCTTTTTTTTTTTTTTTTTTCCCATTGTCTCAATTTTTTACCATCAAAAATCACAAACCTGTCAGCATATCTCCACATTTAAGAACATACTGGTGCCTGTACATAGCCTGAAATGTTGCATTAGCACAACTTCTCCAGGCTGGATACCAGCTTCTGCCCCACAAACCTAACTTGCCAGCATTAGCAACCTTATGCAAAAATTCAGTGTGATTTGTTTTTTATTCTTATTCTTATTCTATTCTTATTCTTAATTCTTTATTCTTATTATTATTATTATTTCTTACTCTTATTCTCCAGCATTATTGGAATTTCAATTATGTAAAATTAGAAGCTTATAATTCTTGGGCTCTCATCTGTCAAATAGATTCCAAATTGGTAAAACAGAACAGGATGTGTTTTAACCACTCAGGTATATTCCAGGTTCTACAATCACTCAGCAACTGAAACCTGAAGGAAACCACCTATTTGACACATATTCTTAGGGCTTTGTAGAACAGCTCAGGAGCTTTATGAAACACCAATACATTACATATTTATCAATTTGAATATTTACTAACTTAAATACTTGCAGAAACACAGTAGAAGGGAAAGGAAAAATCCCTCTTCATGTCCTCTCTCCTGTAGCTAAGTGGTGTAACTTCTACCAATAAATAACCTAAAGAACTTAATCACTGAGAAAGGAACTGAATTATCCAGGGTGATATAATTATTAGTAAGAAGCTCTTGCTTTAAAAGGAAGAAAACCATCCTGATTGTGAAGTTTTGTCACTGTAGGATAATTCATACAAGAGATGTGTTTGAAAGCCCTGGCTGAAACTTAAATCCTAAACTGGACATCACATTGACATGAGCAGAAACAATACTACAGCACTAAAACATTAATATAATATTTATATTATAAAAATATAACAAGGCCAGAAAAAGGATCCAACCTTGATTTCATCCCATTTTATGCTTACTGCTTGTACTTTTTAAGGACCCTTAGCTATCTCCTCTTTTTCTGGCACCTGCCTTTGCAGTAATCACAGATACATAATTTCCACTTCCACAGCTGAGCAGCTTCCATGCTTATCTTCAGAAATAGAACACAGAAAAAAATCACTCAATCTCAAATTTAAGTCCACCTCTTGCTTAGAGTATTCTCTCTCTCCACTAAATATATTTTTTTAAAAATTCTATCTTTCAGCCAGGCAGAAGAAATGCCAAGATCCTGTTGTCTTTATTACTGGCATCTTTAAGGGCACTATCACTAAGGGTACTATAACTAAAAGAAGTACCATAAATTACAGTGTCCAGAGGAAAAAAAATGCCAGAAAAAATCACTTTATGGACAAATAAAAAATACTGAAGCTTTTCACATAGCAAAACCACATTTTCTGAGTTTTGCTTACTAATATACAACTCAATATAGTATATTTATAAACTATAAACATATATTTCTATGCATCTCTGTTTACATCTCTGAAAGCCCTGTTCTCCTACAAGTATCCTCCTCCATCTTTCTCTCCCATGTGCAATAAATTTCTAAAAAAAGAATGTTGAAGTTAGAGATGAATCAAAATATATAACAGTATTAATACTGAAAGCCTCAATTTACCAGGCCCTTTTTTCAGACTGAAGGTATAGTTTAAAAATTAAGCAGATGATTGCTCTGCTGAACTGAGGTTTCCACGACCTTGAAGTTAAAGTCAGAAAGCTGGAATAATACAAAACCTCAAGGAAGGAAAGAAACACTGAAACCCCAAACTGAAATTCATAAAATGTGTTCAGCTGCCTCAGGCCTGGTGCTTCTGTTTGATTCTGGTAGAGAAATATTTGGAAGCACTGGTGAGTGCACCATCAGGCTCTGTAAATGGTTCTAGTTTGGAGAAAAGGAGAATTTAGGTGATAAAAGAGATTTTCTGGGAACCATGTAGCAGTATTGTCTTCTGCTGTCTGTAGGAATATCAGAGGCACAAGGGGAAAACCAGCATTATTGCTACAGGGGAGAGAGAGAACAAAGGACAGAAGGCCAGAGGATGTTGCTGTAAATGGTATCAAAGATTTATATGAGAACTGACCCTTTACTTTGAGGGGCTTGATACATGGACAGGAATAAAACACAAAGTCCCTGTTTAAACTCTAGAAGTCCTTTGTCTTTTCTGTGCAATGCCTAGCTCAGCAGGTACCCAAATTTGGGTACAGTTACAGGACTTCATGAACAAGAGAACAGGCAACTAGAATGGAAAATAACGGATAATAAAAGATTGTAAAAACACATTTGGAATCAGTCCTGCTGTTCCCAGGTGACTATTTATTCCTTTCTACCCACTGGAAAGAGCTTACATACTTAATTTGCAAAGTGTCAAGTCAGGTATAGCTTCTGCCCAAGCTCAATACAACAGTTAATACACTAGCAGTTAATACAAGTCTGTTTAGTGTTAGTGGTAGAAATGGTGACAAACTCTTTAGCAGGGGCAGTAGTGACAGAACAAAGATGAATGGTCTTTAAAGAGGATAGATTAAACTAGATATAAGAAAAAAGAAAAGTTACAATGAGGGTGGCCATTGTACTGGCCCAGAGAGGCTGCAGATGCCCCATAACTGGAAAAGTTTCAAGGTCAGGATGGATTGGGCTCTGAGTAACCTGATTTAGTTGAAGATGTCCTTGCTCACTGCAGGGAGGTTGGATTAGATGACCTTTAAAGGCACCTCCCCCACCCAAACTATTCTATGATGCTAAGAAATTATATCTAAAGTGGAGATCCTGCCCAGGAGAAATTAAGTTCCATGCAATTTTCTTTAACCAGAGATTAATTCCAACTCAAGCAGTTATATTACATGATCCTAAGGTTCTCATAATGTTTCATCTAGACAGCTCACATGTTGATCTACAAAGCTGCAGCCTTACACAGCTGCTGCATTTCACATCTGAGCTGGCTCAGCCCCTGCTGTAGGTGAACTGACACACATGGGCAGTTTTAGTTCATAAAGCACTTGTAAACCTTTCTGGGAGAAAAAAGATGAATGAAAGCTCCTTTTGAAGGGAAATATGAAAGAACTGTATGGAAAACAACTGCAACTCATCTTGCATTATATAACAGTATAAATAGAGAATATTGTCCGAAGTTTAACAGACTCACAAGACCATGAAACCTGCATTGAGCTGCACTATTATTCTGTGTAATGGCAAGTAAGAAAAAAACCAAATTGTTCTAAAGATTCTTCATTTATCAAATCTGTATTTACCTTTGCATCAGAATGTACATGCTATACAGATGCAATATCTTTACAGAAATTAATATAAATTACTGAAGATGGCCATGTTTATATCTTGTCTCTTTGTGCAATATCCTCAAACACTTAATTAAGTTACCTTTTTTCCTAGTACCTGCTGTAGAATTTTATTTGCTCACCTTACTCTTGAAATACATATTTAAGTAGCTGTATTACATGTTTTACATGTATTACATGTATTACATGCCTTGAACCTGTAACAGAAGTCAGATTCTCATTTACACTAAGGTCTTTTAAGCCTCTCAGGAGGCATGTAAGAACACACACTTCATTTAAAAAGCAATGTATTCTTACTGTTGGATCCTTCTACATCAGTACAACTGCATGTAAAATGTCTACAGTATGTATTTGTATCTGACCATAAAATTAGAAAATAGGAAAAAAAAAATTGTATAAGGCTTACAAGATCAGGAGTTGGTTTGTTTCGTATGAGAGATTCATATGATTGCAAACTTCACAGCTTAATTATTGTCTTCTGGCTAACAGAGCCAGTAAATTTATTTGCTGAAACAGAGTTTTTTTAAATTACTGCATGCAAAAAGTAGTAAGACCAAGATGCACGTGTTTTGTTTAGTACATCCAGAGTAACATACAGCCAGCCACACAATGGAGTAGCAATCCTTCACGGGGTTGTGCAAACTACATTAGCAGAATCATTTCATGCCAGTATCTCCTACCTCAACAGAACCACATCTATACTGCCTGAGCGCCTTACACGCTGCTTGCAACAATTCATGTACTGTGTCGTGTAGTAAGACACTGATGTATGTGCAATCCAAGAATTTTAAATGTCCCCACAGGATATCAAATACTATCCAGACCGTTTGTAAATACTTTCCCAGTGCTCTGCAGAAAATGGGCCAGTTCTTTTCAGATCTGCGTAAATGGCATTTTTGTCTTATCTAAAAATCTATGTTCCTGTTTAATAAAATCATCTGGGCAACTTACTGTTTCATCAGGACTGCAAGCTTATGCCTTCATTAATAAATTCTGTTTGAGCGTTAAGATTATCCCCAGTAGAGGCAGCTGGGAAACTGCAATATAAAGTCAAGCAGCACATTTAATGACCAAGGAACTTCTGGAAACTCAGTCCAAAATGATACATCATTGTGTCAGACGCTCTTAAGGAATATGCAACTTGGTCTCCCTCTTTAGAAACCTGAAACCCCCTGAAACCGCTACCACAAATGGTGAACCTTTCAAATTACTGCCAAGCCACCTGCTTTTCTCCAGGAAACTTCATAAAACTCTCCAAATTAGTAATGTCATTAAGTAAAGCTTACAGAACTGTTGTTATTCTGAAGGAGCATTAGCTGTTTAGTTTAAGGAAACCAACGGGGATTTTTAGCATGGAAAGAACTGTCATGTATATCGTATAACCTATCCCAAATGAAATGCTTTAAACTATTCTTAAATACGTTGTTCTTTTACGTTTTATTATTTCTGGGAGAAAACCATACAACCTTACTCTCAGAATTAAACTCCTATAATGAAGAAGTTCGGTTCAAGAGAGGGTGAGCGAAGGCTCTCGAACAGTTTATGTGTCTTCAGATGGTATTAAGAGCTACATAAATCAAAAGTCCAATTTTGCATTTTTGAATAGCACTGGAAGAAATAGTGCACAGATTGAGGCAGGAGCCTGATTTCCCCTGATCATTCTCTTTTTTTGAATGGTTCTACACAGAGCAGGCAAGGATGGATTATGGGAATGCCTTCTGTCGAGGAGCCAGCCAAACCTGTACCATCTCATCTTGGAGTAATTTATCCAATAAGATGATTTAGAGGACAGTTCAGTGGCACCATTTTTGGAAGGCAAAAGCAGAGGGGAAGGAATATAAATCAAAGGTGACTGGCAGGTAAAGGATATATGCAGCAATCAGCCAAACCATGTGCACACTGGCACAAATTCAACAAGATCATTTATAAAAATTTTAAGTCAGGAGTACACAAAAGGGGGTCTGGTGCTAACTAAATCCACAGATAGATTACACGCCACTGAAATAAACACTTCCAGATGCTGGCATACAAAAACCTTTTACAGAAAGAAATGTTTTCTTTCATAAATCTGAAAGGAGGAACCTTGGGTTGGGGGCTGGGAGAGAAAGGAACAACATTTTCAAACTGAGATTTTACTTCCTACTAGTTTTATAGAATAATAACTCATATTTTTTAAACTCACATTATTAATATTATAGAATAACAAATAACTACAGACAATAGCTTGAAGTATAGACAAAGACATCATAAGTACATAACTGGCTGATGAAATAAAATGTGTTTGTTTTCTTTCAAAATGAGAAGAAACAATAAAAATGTCAATTTGACTTTTTCTATATCACAAACTGAATGTATAACTGAAGGACAAGTTTTCAAATGCCTTTTGACAGAAATACATACATATAATTTTTGAGAACTGAATAAAAGTGAAATCCTGACCTTAAAAACAGCATAAATTGATTTTTAATATCAATAGGGGCAGTATGTAATATATGGGCCAGTAAATATCAGAGACTTTTTATTTGGTTTGTATGTACCTAATTTCTTTTGGAAACAGCATTCAGAATTTTGTATCACTCAAGTGCTTTAGAAAAATTTAGAGGTCAACATACCCACATTGTGTATATTGAAGATTCTATTCCAAAACTACTTCTCTACTATATTGGTCTGAAATATGCAAAAAGAAATGGTTTTCAGTTACAAAGACTAAGTTGCAGACCAAATGTGAATTGAATTTTTCTTGAAGTTTAAGGCATCTAAAACAAACTCAGTTTTAAAAAATGTTCTGTTCTGTTTGTCTGCACAAATATCATACTGACACACTATCCTTTGTATTCTAAAGTTACCTTCACTTCCTTCTACCTCCACAATCTGCTGTTTTAGTCTCACACAGGCTCAACATTGCCAGGTCCTCAGCTACTCTCACAGAAATTTTGTTTTCTAGAAGATATCAATAGAGTCACTATCATCTTTGCTACAGTGAAATTACTAATTAAAAAATTCAGTATTTTCTTTCAACAGAAAATGATTTAGCACTTGCATAAAAGCTGAGCTCAATCAGGATCAATAATGAGCACTTTTAAAATATTCAAAGTGAATGTCTTGACTATGTATATAATTTGATTGTGAAACTACGGAGGTCTACATGGAAAACTTACATTTATTATTTAAGGACCTATAGTAGTATAGGAAGGGCTGCATAAGGCCCAAATAATGTAGAGTCCCTGCCAAAAAGCATTCCCTGGTGTGCAGGGAATGTCACAAGCAATATCACAACCATGGTTTTGTAAATATTCATTGTTTTATGATGCTTAGGCAATTTTATGGGACTGAAATTTTTAACAAGAGAAGGTTTAGACTAGCAAGCCTTTTCATACTGAAATGACCTGGGAGCCTGAAGGAGCAAATTTCCCCCAAAAATAAATACCTGAACAAAAGTTGTATATACCCTCTGTTCATTCAACAGCTGAACAATGGCTGTTGTCTCCCACAGGTCTCTGCAGTATTACAATTTAGGTTTATTAAATCAGTTTCTCTAGAACTAACCATCTAAAACATTTCATGTCAGTGCTGGCTAGAAAGGCAAAGAATCTGCTTTGGACACATTTTAAAATTCTTTTTGCCTGTAGTCTACCCAAAACTGTAGCTGACCCCTTTGTTTTTCATTTCAGTTTAGAGGGTGCTAGCTGTGTTTTTTACTACAGTTGCTCTCTCACAACCACAAGTCTTACAAACTATTCATTTACTACTTAAAACTGTTTATACCAAGGTTTCAATTAATCACTATATATTGATCAAAGAATAAATATTTTTTAAAGAATTGCTGTTTGTTACTCCAGCCATTAAAAATAAAATTAATTTATTTAGAAAAAATATGCTTGCATTCTTGGTAAGAATTACACAACTAACATTCTTTTGAACACTATGCCATATTGAATATTATTTAGAATTATATTCAGATTAATATTAGGATTATACCTACAGGACCAGTCAGGACTGCAAATAAATTTTACTGTGCATTTTACAGTGATAGGCTTTTTAGATTAATCTAAATCTAACAAGTTATTACATTATTTTCACTTTTTTTCCAGTCTATAGAAAGATTGAGCTTGTTAGACTTTGTTCTGGTATTAATTTTGATCCCACTTAAGCCCTGAATCCTATTGAGATCAATGATGCTGCTGTGTTGGAAAATAATTAGGAGTCCAGAACTAAAGTTTCCTGGAGAATGAGGTTTGTACTCAGGTCATGCTAGAAGACAGAATAGTTACAAATAGATGTTATATAAAACTCTCTTTATATAACATCTAGTACTAGTTTAATATCCAAATATAAATTAATCTCTCATTATAAAACCTCTGTAAAATCTATATAAGCAGATATCCCATTTTTCTTAACCAAGGAAGCAATATTCAGCCTGCAATGAATTAATACACAGAAACTGTCTCCCTTCCTTAAGTTAAATGCATGGAGAAGTAGATTCAGGTACAGCACATGGAACTGAATCATACCACATGATGAAAAGTTACATATTTCCCATTAGTCTCTTGCAATTTTATTATGACACTAATTTTAAAAGCAATCATTTTATTTCTCTGCTCCTTGAAAGTCTGGATCATGCCTTAAAATAGGCAATACTGAGTTCCACCCAACACTGCTAGTAGAGAATATATGGATAAAACATATATCTAGACTACCTTAGACATGATACAACACAGAGGAATTTAAAATACACTTGCTGCTTTCCATTGTGGCTTGCACTTGGAGACAAAACCTAAATGTTCTAATTAGGTCAGTCATTTTGACATAGTCATTAAGGTCAAAATAAATGCAAATGGATCATTTTCACTAGTTTAATGTTAGTTCTCATTTACCATATGATTATAAAACTTTCAAAGTGCTCTTTTTATCCAAACCAACATCCATCAAATGCTGCTAAAGAAAAATTACACAGCTTAACTCTTCTTCCAAAATTGCCTTATTAGGAACACTTAGCACCAAATCAAATGGCAGAGAGGGACAATCATGATGGAAAAGCAAAATCATCAAGATGTCAGAAACTGTGAACATTTGTGCTGTATGAATACATATTAACCATCTTAAGAAACTAATCCCAAAAGAATATTTATTCTCTTGATAAAATATCCTATATTTGCCTTTTAAACGGAAATAAAATTTAAATTATATCTATTTGACTGAGTTTTTCAGTACCAAAAGACAAAAATTTTGTTTTCATAGGGTCTAGAAGGGATGACTTATAAGGAGTGGCTTAGATCACCTTGATTGTTCAGATTGGAGAAAAGGATGCTGGGGGGTGACCTCCCTGCAATCTATGGCTTCCTTATGAGGGGAGGAGATAGGCCTGGTTCTGATTTCTTCACTCCTGTGACCAAAGATAGGACTCAGAGAAATGGTAGGAAGCTGAATCAGGGGAGATTTAGGTTAGCTATTAGGAAAAATTTTTTCACCAGGGAAGTGGTCACAGCACCAAACCTGCCTGAGTTCAAGAAGCATTTGGATGATGCTCTCAGGCACATGGTGTGGTTCCTGGGGTGCCCTATGCAGGGACAGGAGTTGGACTTTGTGATCCTGATGGGTCCCTTCCAACTCATCAGATTCTATGATTCTGTGAAAACTTGTACTTTCATTCAGGTTTTCTATTTTTCGGTTCCATCAAGGTTCAGCCAGTCAAAACCAGCAAGATTCAGTGAAACAAGCATTAAAACAGGAATCAAACCAGTACAACTCAGCAATTGTTGGCTTCCAGCATGTATGCCTCAAACTGCAGCAGAATGCAAAATTAGAGGCTTACAGCTCTCGAGAACATTTTGTATATAGGTCAGCCTAGGTCAATTAGTTCTCAAAGCTGAAAGAGTGAAGCTGGAAGGAGTCGTAGCAGCATTAAGTTCCTGAATTTTATGGTGGGGTACCTAGAAACTGTGGAATCACCATACTGGGCAGAGCTTAAAATTCCTTTTTATGTACAGAGACACCTGGAATCAGAGAACATTCCTTATAGAATCCCAGAATGTCAGAATGGTTTAAATTGAAAGGGAACTTAAAGATAATCTCGTTTCAATCCCCTGCCATGGGATTGCCCTAGACCAGGTTGCTCCAAGCCCCATCCAAATTTGCCCTCAACACTTCCAGGGAGAGGGGTAGCAACAAATTTTCTGGGCAGTCTGTTCCAGTGTCTCACCACTCCCAGAAGAAAGAATTACCTCCTAATATATAATATAAATTTACCATCTTTCAGTTTAAAGCCATGTCCCATAATCATTATGCCATAAAATGGTTTGGTTTCTCACTACCAGAACCAGTCAGCACATCCAGCCAGCTGGCACATCAGTCCATGAGCCATGGGTTCTAGGAGGAATTCTGCATGGCAAGGTAGTACAAGACCTTGATATAATGTTAGACAGAAATCTAAGCTATTCTCTGTGGTGTCTGAGGAAAAAACTGTATCAGAAGGATCTAAATCCTCCCCTGACCTCTTTGAAGACACTAGAAGGGATATTTCTATATATATATTTATATAAATATTTATATGAAGTATTTATAAAAACATAAATATTTTTATGGATAAAGCTGACTGGTAGCTGTCAAGGGTCTGCTTTATTCAGAAAGTTAGTATTTGAACCCAAATTGCTAGGAGGTGAGTTTTCTAACTAGAAGAAAGAAACCCAACAGTTGTGTGTTTTCCTACAGAAGGATGGATGATGCAGAAGAACAACCACCAATTGCACCCCAATGTTGGTCATGGAAAGCCTTTCACCTTTTTAAAAAGACAGACCTGGAGAATGAAAAAGGTTACTCAAACAAGTAGATAAATCTGTAGTCACCTATTTTAATCCTTTGGAGCAAGAAATAGAGCTAAGCAATAAGAACCCTAACACTGAGAACAACTTGGTGCTCATCAGGAAAACTGAGATCATTTGTCATCCTGAATGCCATGTGAAGCCCTGGAACATTAGGTAAAATCTACATCAGTTTTCCCAGAGAAATGTATCTGAGAAGCATCCTGAACATGAACATCACGTAGATGAAATGTAGATTAATTTCCTCCAAATTCAGAATCACTTCCCTTATTTAAAATCCTTCCAAAAATGGCCAATTTCTTCCTGATTTTCAGGAGTTCAGCTCTAGTTTGTTTTGTTTGCTTTTTTTTTTTCTCTTCTAATGATTTCTTTGACATTCATTCTTTCCTAAATGTAGATATTCTGAGTAAAGCAAAGGGTATATTCTACACAGAAAAGAAGATCAGAAGAAAATTACCCAAATTATAGCACTGAAGACAGATTGCTTTCACATATTTATCATCTGAGAAAATGAAATAAAGAATCTGTTTGGCTGCTCTGAACAATGGATTTGCAATTTGCATAGAAATGTGATGGCGAAACCTCATAACCCATCAGTGTTTTACCACAAGCTCAGTTCTATTACATTTTAGTGGAGGTTCAAAGTTGTCTGAAGAAACCATTCTCTTCTTTGTCCAACTGTAAATGTGTCACTTGAGAGTTCAGCTTCCAATAGAAGCAGTATCTGATGCACAGCTAATTTTAGAATATAAAGTACTCTTCACCATACTGGAATACATATAATTTAAAATAACTGTAAACCTAAACTTTGCAAAAACAGAAAATTCAAGCACTAACAAAAAAGCATAATTTGTAATTGAGAGAAAATAATATTTAAAAGAAAAAAAAAAAAAACAACAACTTTTTTGTCTTTCCAAAAGGGGACAGAAATTACTAAGTTTTATTTCCCAAGAGAATTATGCCACTTTTATAAAAGAAAATTACAGTCACCACAAATTGCTCTCAACAATTCCAAAGCTTCTTCATTTGACCACTTGAAAATCAAAGTTCTTTAAGATTATAAATATAACTTTTTATAACTCTGTTATTACGTACTGTGAATGGAGAAAGGGGGCCAATCTTGTGGCTATAGCGTCGAATGGCCTCTCTGATGTGGCTGGGCTGGATGGCATCACTTTGAGCCTCTATACCACAGGCTGCAGTGCTCTGCAACAGAAAAACACATAAATTGTTACTAAATCAAAAACACAACAGACCTACAGTGCATAAAGTATGAAAATAAACCTTTATAAAATGGACCAATTTTTTTTTTTCCTGAGGATACACATCATTGCTGCCACACAGTGCTTTAGAGGAAAAAAAAGCTATTAACAAATCAAAGAGGACTTTTACATGAACTTTGCTTAAGAGACCCAAAGAACACCATATTTGTCCTCTTAAATCTTTCACCTAGTGCTGCTGTATGTTGCAATTGAAAAGAGCAGAAAATGTTCAAACTGAAATGAAAGGGTCATATAAGTCACACTGCAACAACCACAGAAACTATTTTTAAAACATTTCAGGCTCTTATTATGATGTCAAGGGGTGGGGAAAATATTGAAAAAGTACCCAAAGCGGAAGGCAATTTGACACCAAAATCACTGTTAGCTAATATCATACTGAAATCTGAAGATGAAACACATGACATAAGGGTGTTAGAGGGATGTTAGAGATATTTTAATTACCTCAGACTGGAATGTTTTCAAATTTGAAATGACCTTTTGGTTAAGGACCCTAAATAGGAAAATGAGAATTCATGGCTACTAGTCCATTGATTTTACGGAACATATCCCCAGGATTTTAAAAGAAAAGGGTTACTCTTTTCTCCTTGACAGTCAAAGTGAATGTTGGCCTAGGCTCCATCTAGACATGGCTGCTTGTCAGAATTCAGTTGACTTATCAGAATGATGACTGCTCAGTAATTAATTCATGAAACAGTATTAGTGAAAGCATTAAGTATGACAAAAAACTATACACTGAAATTTAATGCACACATGTACATGGTCCCCTCATGCATTGAAGTGCTTTCAAACTTGGGATATTTTTTACACAATGTTTTATTTTCCAAAGTGCTGAGTCCACTGAAGCCTGTGGGCAAACACAGAATTATTCATGCTGCAATGGCAGATTCTTCCCTGGCCCATGGACGTTTATCAAGGGAACATGAAACTCAAATATTTTCAGCTGGACTGGGCCTTCATGGTCTAAAAGCAACATTCTTCAACAAGTAAATTCATTTGGCTCTATGCCTCAGTTATATACCTGAAGAGACTGGATAACCTATGGGAACATTTCATTAAAACTGCACTTTTTAGAATAGAATTATTTCCAAAGGCATTAAAATGAACTCACACCAGTAGTGAAATGCAATGTATCCAAAACTAATTCTCCAGCTAATTCTTGTTCTTAGGAATTATAATGCAAATTAGCCAGAGAAACAAAATATAAAAACACGGAATATAAAAAGGGAAAGGAAAAAGGAAAAGCCTTCAGAGAGGCTTTTAGGATTCACTCAAGGCTTTCTGAAGAGACTCTAATAATGGCAGAGAAAAGTTGAATGTATTAATAGTATCTATAGCATCTAAATTTCTATTTCTATTTTTCTATCTGTCATTGTAAAAATCACAAGTAGAACTCAGTGCAAAAAATTTTTTTTTCAAAATTTTGCCAGAGAAAACACACATAAGAAAGTCACAAGTCAGTTCATTGCTTTGCAGCAAAAAGACTACTGCAATCACATTTTTTTTCCAAAACCCCTAAGTAACTACCACAGTGCTTCCTACTCAGTTTATTTAATCAAATCTATTTCCCTTGTGGTTTTAAGGTACATACATTTCTCTCGGATACAACACCAGGGAGCTACAACAGAAGACAGGAATTGTAATATTTACATTTCACATGCTGCATATGAGACATCCATATTTTAGGCAAAGTAAACAAATATTTACATTGAATACAACCAACTGGTATAAAAAATAAAGCAGGTGAGGCAAAGTTGTTATAGGCAAAGAATGAAGTTGCTGGAGGCTGCTGGCAGGAGGAAAATCACAGCCACCTCTTTGCCTGCTTTGCTTATGATTTGACCCTCAAAACCCAGACTAGCCTTCACTGCCAGAGAAGAGGATGATTATTTGGAATGGTCCCTACTTCTGTGGCTGCAGAAGAACAGCTCATCTTAGAAGGAGCAGCTGTTACCTCAACACAATTCAACTTGCAGCCATTACCAAGGAGCTTTAGCCTCGCTGTGATAGAAAAAACACCAAACCACAGTTCCGGCCATACAGTAGCATTGGTAATTAATAAGGTTAAAGGTTAAAATTGCATATATTATATCCTGAAGATGGTTTAGATTTCCTTTCCTTTTTCCTTTCCTTTCCCTTTCTTTCCTTCCCTTTCCCTTCCTTTCCTTCCCTTTCCCTTCCTTACCTCCCTTTCCCTTCCTTACCTCCCTTTCCCTTCCTTGCCTTGCCTTTTTCCTTGCCTTGCCTCACCTTTCTCCTTTCCTTTCCTTTCCTTTCCTTTCCTTTCCTTTCCTTTCCTTTCCTTTCCTTTCCTTTCCTTTCCTTTTTCCTTTCCTTTCCCCTTCCATCTCCTCTCCTCTCCTCTCCTCTCCTCTCCTCTCCTCTCCTCTCCTCTCCTCTCCTCTCCTCTCCTCTCCTCTCCTCTCCTCTCCTCTCCTCTCCTTTTTTTCTCTCTCTTTCTCCCTCTCCTTTTTTTTTTTTAAATTATTTTCTTTTATTCAGGCTTGTTCCCCAAATACCTTTTTTCTTTTCCTTTGTTTGGATTTGGTAGAGTCCTGTCCAATTCCACCATTCCCCAGGGCTGCTGCTGGGGTTTTCCCAAGATGTTGCTGTCCTGCAGATGATGGGGGTGTGGGTGTAGGAGGTGGGGTGTTTTCAGGAGAGTCCAGACTGTTCTTTACACTTGTAGATTGCCCTAAGAGATGTGGCTATAAGAGCAAGATATAAAGCAGCAATTAGATAATGAAATCAACAAAAAATTTCATTGTCTTCTTGGCATCATTTGTAGAAGAGGTCCAATACTGAATTGAACTTGTTCATTTAGAGTTTACTATAAGTATCACAGTAATGCATGCAAAGCAGCACATGCCATTGCTGAAAACTTTTATCTTCAAATCTGCAATAAAATGAGCCTTCAATACCAAGAGAAGGAATTTCCAGCCAAGAATAAAGGGTTTACATTTTTATATAAAGATGTTGCTAAGAATGGAGCCATGGCTTAATGTCTTTCTATCTAAATCCATAATTTCTATGCTCATGAGCTCTGCAACAGATGTCTGTGTCACCACCAGATTCAATAACAACTACTTTGAAAGCAACAAAATACATGCAAAAGTAAAACAAAAAATATAGTAATATGCAAAAAAATAAGATTTACCTCAGTAGAGCTGTGGTACTGTATGAAGGTGGCAGATATGGCATGGCTGAAGGGGTCACCAGCTTTGGGAGCCATGTCCTGTTTAACCAAAAGGGCCAAGTCCACCAACTAGAGAGGCAAAAACAACCAGTGCATTGGCAGGTTTACTGACATCATCTTACCATGAATGCCATCAGAACAATTCAGAGAGAGGGGAGTTGTGGGTAGAGGCAGATTGTTCTCAGTGTTTCTTTGAAGGGCCACAAACATGAGCAGAGGGCTGGAGCACCTCTCTTATGAGGACAGGCTGAGAAAGATGGCATTGTTCAGCCTGAAGAAGAGGAGCCTCCAGGGAGACCTTAGAGGACCATCCAGTACCTGAAGAAGATATATGAACACTGGGGAGGGACTTTTTTTGAAGGCATGGAGTGGCAGGATGAGAGGGGATGGTTTTAAATTTGAAGAAGGGAGATTGAGATGAGATTTGAGAATGAAATTATTTCCTGTCAGGGTGGTGGTGAGACACTGGCACAGGTTGCCCAGGGAAGCTGTGGCTGCCTCATCCCTGGCAGTATTTGAAGGCCAGGTTGGATGGGGCTTGGAGAGACCTGGTCTAATGGGAAGTGTCCCTGCCCATGGCAGAGGGTTTGGAACTAAATGATCTGTAAGATCCCTTCCAACCCAAACCATTCTATGGCTCTCAGTAGAAAACAAAATTATTCAAAGATATCTCAGCCTAATGAACCTTTCCTTTGCACTTCTGTAAATATATGGAGTAATCTATCTACCCAAGAGGGATCAGTTTGGCACTAAGGGAATGTTTTGTTTTCCAGGAAATCCTGCCTTTTAATCCAATTGTGCAATGGGGTTGAAGGAGCCTCAGTGAACTGCCAAAGGTCACATAGCAAAGTATGTGGCTTCAGTTTGGGCTTGAATAAAGTCCGTGCTGGACTCCACTCTCCTCTGTACCCATTATAAACATTTCTGTTTGTGTATCAGATTGATGAGTACAGTATTGGGGACATCTGTCACACAGTGACTTGAGAGACAGGAATCCAGCTAGTTAGTTAGCTGAAGTAGTGACTGAATGCTTCTGAAGGGGCTCACATGATAGCCACCTGAGACTGAAGTACATCCAAGAGTAATTAAATCATTTTGATTAACTAGAGTTCAATCAGTAGATTCCCTTACCTGTGCGACAGTTTCATACGCTAAATAAGCCAAAATCTCCATGGCAACTGCATTTGGCTTTATTTCCATACTGCTGCAGTCCAACCAGTCACGAAACTTGGATGCTTTCTTTGCTGTCAGTCAAAATCATATGGGAGAAGGACAAATTAAGAGGCAGACCAAAATAATCCATTTTTTCCCGGTCCCAGAAAATACTGCCAGTGTAAAACAAGGAGCTGAATGTGATCTGATGGACCAAGGAAGGAATTATCAAAATGCAACTAGTGTGGAGAGACTTCTCTGTTTCATAGACAACATTCTAGACACTTTTAAGTGGCATACGGGAAACACAGAGGGAAATTTCAGAAAAAGGAAGGGTCTACCTCAGAGGACCATAGACAGGGTTAAGCTGATTCTGTATATATTATTGTAAAAGAAATAGTATGCCTGCATCACTTCTTTAGTGAATGAGAGAAAGCACTAGAACAAATCAACAGAAATCTGATTTCAGATAAAATTTAATCATTGCATGAACAACAGTGAAGACAAATGAAGAAGGCCAGAAGAACTAGGAAGTGCTTGTGCTGAATTTGGGGCTAACAAGCAAGCCCCAGTCATTTGTACAGGACTGCTTTTAAAATGTACTTTTGATATTAAGATATAAGGATAGATGTAGATCTGCAGATGTTCAACATTCAAAGGAGAACTACTATCTGCTGATCGAGGAGTTCACATAGGAGAAGGTACAGAGGAAAATATGGGACAAATATTTCCCCAAAAATATGGGAAAATATGGGACATCCCAAAAATGGGACATTTTACTCTTTCTTACTGAAAGAGTAAAATAAGGAAAACTATGGATTATCAGTCTTAAGTCAGTGGTGGACAAGATGATCACAGAAAGATGAGAAGACTTGGATAGAAAGAAGTTAGTAATTTATGGGTCTTAATGAGGGCTGGTTGTGAAGACAGGACAAGCAAAATGAAATAAAAATGCAAGGTGGGAGAATAATTTGAAACAGCTCTTTCAAAGATAGTCTTAAACAGGAATTAAAAAGCTAAAGAGAAATTGTGTGTTTAAGAGAACACAGGTGTAAATAATGGTTATTTCTTACAAGGGAATGGAAAGGCCACACAAGATTGTTGAAGACAAAAGAAGAAAAAAAAAAAAAAGAAAAGGCAAGAGAAAAAATGTGAAGATAACAGGAGGATCACAAAATGTTTAATTTTTAATTTAAATAATTTAATTTTCTATTTCTGTAGCACTTGCTCCTCATAGACCATTTCTTTTATCTGTCTTTAAAACTGCAGAGTAATAGGTAGAGCTGTAATTATGAATATGCATTGTTAGAACAAGCTTATTTAAGTCCCTCCCAGGTTTATTGTCATGTGACACAGTTTTAATGGGCTTATGTTAGAGTAGAAATAGTTTACTACTTTAAACATAGGAATACATTCAATTTTACTAAAATTTAAGAAAACAAGTAGAAAATACCCCTTGTTTGGGTCTTGAACAAATGTTCTGCATTTCCTTTGGTGTGTTCATATTACTCAACTGAATTCGTTCATGTCTCTCTTGCTACTGTTTTCTAAGCACTGTAATTCTCTTATTCTTTAATAACATTAAGGGTCAGTGAAAAAAGAACTGTATAGACATGGTCACTTAAAAACAGCATTGAGATATTTTCACAGATCACAGTTCCCTAGTCAACAACATTCAATTTTATTTCGTAAATTTAAGATTTCTATTTCTTCTTTGTCCAGATGATAATTTTGGGGTTTTAAAAAAGGACTTTATCACAAACCTCTCATTTGCTGAAGTCGCCCTAATCTGAAGTATCATTTATCTAATGACTCACAGATGTGTGATACCAAATTATAACTAAGCTAACAAAACATCCTGAATAAGGAGAAAAAATGCTTACAAAACACATTTTCCTACGTTTGCTGACATTCACTGATGGAGAACACACAAATGTGTCGTTTATTTGCCATAAATGACGCGCTCTTTCTTCGAATGTGAAAGGAGGAACAAGATAAGGTCTGTCACTTAAAGACACCATTGTGCTCAGCTCTGTGCTGCAGGATCATGTGCTGTTTTGTCAGGATTTTTACTGGCTCCTTCACCTCACTTTCTCCGACATTTGACCTAAAAACCTGAGTCATCACTTAACCGCTTCTGTAATGATGTTTTGCTACATGATCAAGCCCATTAATTTACAGCTCATTTTAGTTGTGGCCCACAAGTACTTCTAGTAAGTTGGTTTTCAGTGCTAGTCAAGCCCTAATTCTGTCATCATGTTATTAGTGTTGGAATGGCGTATACTGATGAATTTGGCTAATGTTGAATAAATTCCACAGCAGGAGCTTACAGCTTAAAATAGAAAAAGGCTCTTTAGTAAGTTCTTTGTGTCTCTGTGGCTAGGGAAATAAAAGCAAAAGTTGCTGCTGTTGTCTAATTTTAGATGCATTCCGAAAAAAACTGCAGCCATGAAACTTAACTAATATGCTGGCAATAATACCACCACGACAGACTTCAGGCAAATATGGGTGTTAAACCATTTGCTCTACCACGTTTATCTTTGCATTTGTTTGCACCAGCACAGTATTTGAGCATATAGAAAGCTTGGTAAATACTGAAATAAAACACTCTACCTAAAACTATGCTAAATTAACTGGTCCCTGGAGTTACGCAGGCAAAGAACTCCAAGTTTTATTATTGCAGATGAAACAAAAGTGCTTTCAAAAAACGTAAGGTTCTGCTGTGTTCTCTATTACATGAAATAATAATCAACCATCTTAATACAGTGCAGCCATTATAATACTTACAAAAACTCAGTTGCCGACTTTCACAAAATTCTGCATACTGGACGGAGTCCATCATTCGTGTTTGTCTTTCTGCTCTCTGACAAAAGAGTAGAAGTACATGATGTACCTTATTCCAACAAGAACTGCATTCCACCACTGAAATTATAGCAGCAAAGTGCCCCTGCCATAACCTTGAAGCAACCCTCCCAAATTAAATATGCATTGAACCAGTTAAGATGCAGAAATATAAAACACAGATTGGTTATTAGTCTCAGGAGTGAAATTACCCAGAGGAACATGTCAATTCTTATTTTAAAAACCTGCTTGCACACCACTCCCCTATGGCAGTGAGGAGGGCTGAGTTAGGAGAGGTGCTGAGCACTTTTGCCCTCACCGAGGTACACATTTAAACTGAAGCACATGAGGAGTCTGCCTACATGTATACAGATGACCAGGCAAGTAAAATGTTCTCCTGGACCAAGGCCAACGTGTTCTGCACTAAAGAGAACCAAATCTTTTTGCTATTAAAATGGGAGTGTTAGAAGGATTCATTTCAGAACACATTCCATTGAGAATGGACTGGAGAGGAGCACTGAAGTGCCCCTTCCCACACAGACATTCAATATACTCTAATAATTAACTGGTAAATGTGCCTTTTTTTTTTTTTTTTTCCATTTTATCTATGCCTGTTAGGTTTTTTTATACTTCTGTCCATCTACAATTAAAAAAATCAAATCATATTGAATTAGAGGTCACTCAAGAAAAAAATAAAGCTTAAAACATTCCCATTAAGAATATATTTTACAGGGTCCAGTGTAAACCAAAAGAGCACAGAAAGACAAGATCTGAAACCATAAGCATCATGAACACTCTCACTCATGGTTGGGTTTGAGCACGTGCTTCAGTTTTATTTACTTCAACAAAGCAGGGGTGATTTTGATAAGGTAGGATCTGGTCTCTAGAAGCAATGAAATCCTTCATGTGTGGGAAGCAGGAAACAATAGATTAAAAAGAATGATTATTTTCCTCAGAAGCAGACAGCTTACTCATGTCTCTTAAACAAGGAAAAGAGATTGTCTTAAACATCTAGGACTAGAATATAACTATCTTCCAAACAATAACCAACTGAAGAAAGCATTACACCTGGTAAGAACAGAACCATAACTAAGGATATAAAGAGGAATCAGGAGTGGTTGATAGCACTGGGTCTTTACTTCTGTAGTGAGTCCATACAGCTCAAGAAACCATGTACAAAGAAGGGGAAGTTTAAGCGTATTTGCATTAAGGACAAAAAACAACAAGGAAAAAAAAAATCACACACATACACAAAAATTTTGCTCCGACTCCCTGAGCACTTCCACGTCTGATGAAATTGAAGTTGCAGAGATCCTTAATTTGATTTAATGAAAAACAAATGGGCTGTTGATAAGTGTATATGGAAACAGGCTATACAGCCAGCATTTGGCCTTAGCTGTTTCTTGAAACAGGAAAAAAAATATATATAAAGAAAACCAGTACTTCAAATATGCTGTTTTTTCCTCTATTCTGTTTTTCAGGTCACTCTTCTATGACAGTTCAATCCATCATTTAGGAAATCTTGTGGCCAGTCAACACATTCAGTATAGTTGTAAACTAAACCACTAACTGTCCAGGAACATACCTGCGTATTCCTTCTTTCTTTTCTACTCAGAAGAGAGTACAAAAGACAACTCAGTCACTCATGACTACTCTATTTTGAATTTAGTCACCAGGATAGAAACCGTTCCGCTGAGACAATTTTCAGTTCTCCTACGCATGCTTCTGGCATCTTAATTACATTTCTGGAGCTAACATTCCAGATAAGTAAAAATTTTCAGTGGATCTATTCCACCAAGGCATTAAGTAAGTCCAGATTTATTTTGTATCCTTTAAAAATAATTTCCACAATATACGCTTTAACTTCAACCCTCATCTAGCATAACCATAGCAGAGATCTGTTTTGCCTCTGAATTAATTCAGTTGTACTTTTGAAGACAGAAGGCACCACCAGGATCATCTAATCTGAACTTCTGCTTAGCACAGGACACTTCTCACATCATAAATCCAAGAAATGGCAGTCCTAGAATTTTTTGTGTAATTTTGCCATACATTTCAGATAGGCATCTGATTCGGGTTTAAAATTTTCACATACTAAGAGACAGCTTCTTCAAATAATTTAAAATGATAAGATTTTACACAATGTGATTTTTCATTCTGCCATCATTGATGTCTTTGCTTGCCAGTCAGAAATTAACAGTTGGGTACATCCAGGTAAACCTGAAAAAAATATCATTTTAATGTGGGTAATAAAATAGACTGAGCCTCTCTAAATACGGCCATTTTTTCTTCAAGCTTTACACATGGAAATGTGCAGGCTCACAGCACTTTTGTTTGACATCCTCCTCCAACAATCCTCTCTCAAGAGGACTCCAGCCTAACCTTCAGCTTTAAAGAGGACAATTGCCAACAAGAGAATAAGTCAGCTATGGATTTCTCTAGCTAGGTCTTGAAAACCTCCAAAAGCAGAGGTTTCTTTCTCCTCTGGATAACCTGCCCAGTGCTGCACTAGTCAAAAAGATTTCTAATTTCCTACTTAAATTTGCCAAGGGACAATTTGTGGTTCTTGACCTCTTCATTCTACCCAGCACTACTGATAAAAGTTGGGCTCTATCACTGTCCCCTAGCAGTTGCAGGCTCCTAGAAAAAAGACATTCAGAAATTTTACAAGGATACTTTTAACTTTTATCAGCATCCCATCATGTAGCATAGAAACTGCAAAACCAGATTAAACCCAAGAGTACTTATGTTAAAATAAATTATTTAGTAATGGCTGCTGTCAACAAGTAAGACACTAAAACTCTGAAAATTTAGGCTGTCAAAGGCTACTCAATGTGTCTCACAGGATGTTCACTTTCAAAACATTATAAAGGCTCTTTATGATAAGTGAAACAAAAAATACTAATTAAAGGTTTATTAAAAGAAAAGTGTTGCTGAGGGATTTTTCCAAAAGGAACTTAATTTCTCTCAAAAAATTGACTGCATTAGTTGTCTAAACACTGAACTTAATTTTGTTCTTATATACTAAATGGACACTTACTTTTTCTTGTGTGAGTACATTTTTTGCAATTAAATTACCTAACTATCTGGGAAATACAATTGCTGCCTCCCTTCAACTTTCCCTCTAAAGTCTTTCTTAAAGATGGATTCTGCATTGATGCTCTAAAACACAACCAAAATAAAATAGATTTTATCAAAAAAACCTGAACTGTAATTTCTTCCCAACAAAATTTTAAAAAATCCCAAACAACATCCTGGCATGGCAACCCACTGTTCATGGGATAAGGATAGCATTCCATCAGTCCTGCCAGGTTTTTGAATAGTCTATAAATAACCAGAAACAGATGGATAGCATAGGTACATCATCTCTAAGGAAACCAGCAGATTATCTTTTCTCTTCACTGAAGATTATAAATAAGAATTATTTTCTTTTACATCATCCCTCCATTGGAAACAAAAAAAATGTTATTTTATCCCTACATTTCCATGTGTATTTTATAAACTCAAAATGAATCAATAGCACAGGATAAAAAGGGAAACTAAAGAGTGAGCACATTACTGTGAGCACAGTGTAACTCCAGGCCAAAAGAATTTAAGGGAAACAGCATTCAGTGTTGGGGAAGTCCCAGAAAGTTTGTGAAAAGGCTACATCCTGTAAGTAATGGTGGTTTTTTTCACGTCTACAGAATATACACTTGCTTCTTTTAAGACTCTGTTTTCTGAATATTTTTTTCTTGAAAACAAGGAAACAACTTCAATTTTAGACAAGTGAAATTTTATAAATTCTGTTCTTGGAAGGAGCACAAAGTCACTACAACAGAACTGAAGTCCTCTTTTAACAGAATAAAAGCAATTTTGCTGGGAATCTCTCCTATGTGAAGAAACCTTGAAACCCTTAATGATATGCCACCTCGAAGCAATCTCAGCTTGAAAAATGCTACAATATATTACATGAATGACAATGCCCCACTGGTTTGTGAAATGAATTAAAAATATATAGTTTTTACTCCCTCTGTAGTAGTAGTAGTCACTCTAAGCAGTTAAGAAGTTGAGTTATGTGGCGTACAGCAGAGTTAAAATATTTTGCATGCTTTCCTTGGAACATGCTGAAGGATGCAGTAGATAGGACCTGGCACAGCTAGTGTATTCTTAGGCTTCCAAAAATGTGTTGCATTATATCTTTCTTTCAGCATGAAGCACTAAAAAGGCAGATTAAAAAGGGGAAGAAAAGGTAAAGAGTTGCATGTTGTCACCTACCATCCAGGATGAAAAATAATCTTATTTTGATTCAATTTTAAAGCTTTCACACTTGACATATAAAGCTCTCTGTGTGGGGAGAAGGCAAGAGGCCAAATGTTAACTTGCTTACCAACTATTTTGTGTTTGAAGGAAATGTGCCGAGAAGCTGCTAAGCTGGAACATTTGAGAAACGTAG
Organism: Heliangelus exortis; assembly: GCF_036169615.1. Lineage (NCBI taxonomy): Eukaryota > Metazoa > Chordata > Aves > Apodiformes > Trochilidae > Heliangelus > Heliangelus exortis. The sequence continues at coordinate 109,372,477 of NC_092424.1, read as the reverse complement.
GCAGCATGGCTGGACAGCCCTGTGTTTGGTGACAATGTTAATGATGACAATTTTGGCTTCCCAAACTGCTTGCATATTCATATTCTGGTGTGATTTCCTAATTTCTTTTGCTAAAAAGCTCTTTGTTGTAGCTATCCCTGCTTCAAAGGAGCAAGGTGACTTCCCAAGAGAAGAAACAGAGTTGCCCTGCAATCCTGATAATAGTAAAAGAATATGCTAAATATGGTTTTTCTATTTAGACTAGAGAATAACAGGGTGCTGTATGCTTCACCTGACAGCTCAAGGGTTGTAGGTCAAAAATTACCAGAATAATAATAAAAAACTCATAGTAATTTGTGAAATAAAGCACAAGGTAGCTAAACACTGGAGCATTTACAAAACATGCTGAAAACATAGTTTTAGTCGACTGTATCTTGAAATTATCTGAGGACTATCACTGTCTGAAGATTTTTTTTACATAAAGGAAAAGTGAATTCACTCTTCTTGAATTAGTAAGCAAAGAAAAAAAGGGTTTTAAGAGTAAGCATTTTCAGAGATTAAGCTTACTCAGAGTTTTATACAGAAAATAAAAATGCCGCCTGGGGGAAGATCAATAGCTTTTGTAATGCAATACTTTTTTCAGCTATCAAGTACAGACATACACAGAATTTTTATCATTTTTACCCACCTCTTATAGAGCATACCACACATTCTGCAGTAACCATTAATCTGAACAAGTCTGCATAGCAAACTTGAGGCCTCTGATGTAATAGTGATCAGGTCTTTAAGACAAAGTTCCCAATATGAGAAGAAAACCAGATCTTTTTCTGGCAGACCAAGATGATCCCTATTTTAATGTATCTTCCCAGTTATAAATAGTAAAAATAATTTTACTTTTTTCTCTACAATATTATTAAGCCCATTCTCCCCAATAACCAGAGTTTAAGACCTTAAGAACCACAAAAATCATTACTGTTACAGAGATGTTAAGGATCTACAACTGCAAATGACATGAAAGAAAGCTATGGATAATGAAAAGTGTTAATTAAGAAAGGTCTTTTTTTAACTAATGTCTTTCATTATAAACAGCTATGATTTTGTGTCCACTGAACAAAGATGGGACTCATGTGAACAAGTGCACTATCCTAATTAGTCACCTTAAGCCTCTTTATAGTAAAGAAGTTATCAAGCACTTTAAAAGAGCAACTTTATCCTAAACTAATGCTTAAAATAAATCAGATGAAACTCATCTACAGATTTGTCTGAAGTTCATCAACTGTGGACATCAGCAACTGAGCCCTAGGGACACTGGCTTAGGTGTATGTGTCCACAGTACAGACATCCTCAGAAAAACAAGATTAATCCCACTCTGATGAGTGAGGAACACCATGGCCAATAGGGAAACTTCCATTCTAGGACTTGGTAAAAGCCAAGACTAAAGAATGACTCAGTAAATTTGGTTCCTGCTCTGATCTCAAAGCAACACAAGGTTATACAAAGGCAGCTTTGTATCCCAGGTGTGTGTAAACTCCATTCATCTTCCTCAAAGTATGTAAAATGTAATCTAACAAAATACGTGCAGTTAAGGAGGGGGAAGGGAGCTGGCAAGACTCTTTAAGATTATCTAAAAATTTCAAGGGAATTAGGAAGAAAGAAGGCAAATGAAATTGCACAGACAATAACAAAATGAATGGATTAATTCCCACCAGTCATGATCTCATTGCTTAAGGAATAAATGCAACTGACCTCCTGATAGGGACTCAATATCCCTGTAATACTTTGTCCTTGAACATATGCAAAATCTACACATACTATATTTATTTGAACCAGCTCCATATCATATCCAAATTCCTTGTCTAAATTTATTACTGCTACTCTGAAATGTGGAGCTGGAAGCTGCAAACGAAAGATTTCCATTTCACGGGATAGCTTTGATTTCTACAGGAAAATATTTTCTTCTGCTAGAATAAGTATCATCATGAATTTTGCAAAACTATGTGTTAAATTTATGGCTATCTTCTACCACTGCCTTCCAAAAAATATAAAATAATTTTGGATAAACTAAGCTACCAAACTAAAAAAGTTATGTGGGATTTATTGATATATTAAGATGACTGACCTTCTCTAACTTTTCTGGTTGAGAACACTGTAATACCTCTCTGTGGTTTCCATCTGGCTGTACATCAAAAACCTTACCAGCTTATTAGGATACCTTTATGTTTTCTGGATAGCATTCATCTGAATGCTTATCCTGACTGATTCAATTCATAAAATACCGACCATAGAATCATTGAATGGTTTGGGTTGGAAGGGACCTAAAGGTGACCTAGTCCAACCCTCCCATCATGGGCAGGGACACCTTCCACTAGATCAGGTTGCTCAGTTTTTAAATGGAGTTTGTATTAACAGCCATAGCATCTCACAAGTAAAACTTCTGGTCATTAAAATAGGCCTCACTCATTGTCTGGCAGATATAATCAACAAAACAGTTCCTTTTTCATAACATATTTTACATAGTTTTCTTCTCTGTGCAGTCAAAATAAGGCACCACATTCCATTTTATTCTTATTCTCATTTAGAGACAAAGAAGTCATCATCCTGCTCTACTTGGCACTTGTCAGACTGCACCTGGAGCATAGCGTCCAGTTTTGGACCCCGCTCTACAAAAAGGATGCAGACAGGATGGAGAGGGGCCACAAGGCTTAGGAGAGACTTTATTACGATGTTCCAGTACTTAAAGGGGGGTTAAAAAGAAGATGGAGATTCCTTATTTACAAGGAGTCACATGGACAAGGTAAGAGGCAATAGGCACAAGTTGTTCCTGGGGAGATTCCAATTGAACACAATTAAACAAATTTTTCACTCTGAGGACAGTCAGACATTGGAATGGTCCCCCAGGAGAAGCAGTGAATTCCCCTACTTTGGAAAGTTTTAAGTCTCAGACTGATGGGGTGATGTCTCATATAAACAATAATATTAGAAGGGTTGGACCAGATGATCCTTGAGGTCCCCTCCAGCCTGACATTCTATGATACTGATTCTGTTTAACAATAATACAACAATTATAGAGACCCACTTGCAAGCAGAAGGAAAATTTTGTAAGCCATGAGAAATTTTTAAAATATTTCCTTTAGTTTTATGCCTAGGGATATGGATAGATGGATAAATAAAAGGACAGTCAGGTTAGAAATGTGGTTTTACTTAATATTTAAATTGGATTTTATGCAAATTTCTAGTAGTAGCTTTATTACATATCATCTCAAAAAATCCTTAAGAACCTTCTCACCCTCACAATATTTTCCTCCATTGTTATTTTTTATTTTAGGGTTATCTTGTAAGCCTTCAATTGGAAAAGAGAGGCACTTGTACAGGCTGATTACACCTATTGCAGGTGTGGTAAGAGATTGTGTCACCTTGGGATGTGCCCTTTTCCCTGCAGGAGGCAGGAAAGCAAATGACTGATAGAATGGGATGCGGTTGCCAGCTGAGAACTTCACCCTGTAGCCATACAGAGATGCTGTTAAATGCAAACTGGGAAATTACAAGCTACCAGATGCACCTAGCACAGGAAGCTGATTGGGTTCTTGGAAGGGAGGTCACTAACTCATTAACCACATAATATAGGAAATACAAAAATGGGTAGAACAACTTTTCCATTTTTCATGACATTTCCAAATCTGGAAATTTCTAATGAATCTGTGAATTCATGAATGTCTATAAGGAAGGCAGTAAAATTAACCAATTAAAATTAATCAAAATTAAAATACATGGTACTACATGCAAGTAGATGCTTTCCTTGGCATGTGACTGAAAACTTTTTCCATCCACTGTAATGAGAGGACAAGGCAAAGTGGAATTAGAAAAATGTACTCTTGCTTCCCTAACACAAGATGTGTGCATACAGATATTTCACATTCAACTTGTGGCATTTATGTCACTGAATCTAATTCTGTGGTTAGATTTCTATTCTTTTGCAAAAGCCTTTCTAATTTGATAATTGTAAGATGTTGAACTCCAGATAAAAATCACATCACCAAATTAAGAGAGAGTCAACACGCTAAGTTAAAAAGGAAATATTTTCCTCAGAAAAACAGTGAACACTACACATAACCTGCATGTGTTTTGATAAAGAGAGACTGCATTTCTATTTAAGCTCAAAATAACTGATAAGAAAGATGTCTCTTTCAACTTCACAAGCTGAATTTGGCCAGAAAAAGTCAGGTTTCCTGATCAGAAAAGGACTTCAATATTCAAAACTTCTACCTGGGTTCTGCTACTGATTTGACATCCAAGCATGACCCAGCATAAATAAAGGTTGGATTAATCCCATTTTAAGGCTTTTTCACTACTGTTACAAAGCTTATGAGGTCATTTGTACTGATGTTAAAGCAGTGCAACGTGTTTCTGGTGATGCCATGAGGCACACAAGCCCTGTGCATGCAGCTTGCACAGGCTGGGGGACAAAAAGAAAAATCAAAACTGCAGAACATGCCCAGCTTTGAAGAGTGAGAAGATCCTAAAAAGCACTCTCTGAACTGAAAGGCTTTGAACAAAAGCATCAAGATATTTCTTTTTATTGGGACTTCATTCATGACACTAACTTTAGCCCAGAGTGAATATTTCATTAGTCAAATGCTAATGACTGTGTGCCACTTGCTATTTATTTGATCAGGCAAATTTTACTATGCTGCTATTCCTTATTCTTTCTTTATTTCTTTAAAGATGATCAAATTCATCTTCAGAGTAGCATTGCAAGCATTATCTCTACTACATGCATGAGAAATAGAAGAATAAAACCATTATTTCCCTGGAGGCAGTTTGTATAATCAGCAAATGGTTCTCTTTTTTGTCTCTGCTTCTCTTTTTATTTTCTAATGTTCAAAAATCAACATGTGAAGATTCCAGGATTTAAGAAAGTGATTTAGCATTTGGAATCAAGTTAATTTGAACCATCAAATAATTTGGCTAATTTGGAACAATATATTTAGTTAGTCCCATACATCATGCCTACTGATAATTGTACAACAAAATCATTAAGCATTTACATAAAAATAAAGAAACATATGCTGTAATTAAATGAAAATAATCAACACCACCAAAGCTACTACAAGCATTGTCCTACTAAGCATCTCTATTCCCTTCTCTGGAAAAAAGGAAAATCTCAAAAAATAAACAATTTGAATTTATAATTACAACATACATTTAATTACTTAAATACTTACTTAAATACTTAAACCAGATATTAGAAGGTAGGACTGGAACTTTTAGACGAAAATTTGTAGATACATCAATTATTTAAAAGCAGATAATTCAGAATTTTAATTTGTGAACAAATTGCCAGGTTTCATTAGTTTGGTTAAGACTGGATAAATACTTTGAGACATTCAAGGGTGAAAGTCAAAGTGAAACTTACTGATTTATGAAAAATCATGCAAGGATATAGCTGCCAGCTTCTAGCATCTGAGATGTAGATCTTCTGTGCTAGTGAAACCACAGTTTCTTACCAGCAACTTTCCAATGAATTATATATTAAATAATCTCATCCACTTCACAGTAAAACAAACAACAAAGTCATTTTGGGGAGCCTGATCAAGTCATCAGAGCTTACCTTTAACAGAAGAAACCAGTCTATGAATCTTCCTTTCTGCAACACTGCTTGCCACCCAACACCCATTACTGCTCCAAACCCTTCAGGTCTTTATGAAAAATAAGGTGCCATTACAATAGTTTTGATAGGAATCTCTTTTTTTTTTTGTTAATCTTGAGATGAGAGAAAGGAGAGCAAAGAGCATCTACTGTATATGGGTTCATTACCATAAGCTTAACTGATAGTTTATCCTGTTTCCTAATGAAAGCAGAAAAAACCCCACTGTGTCTCTATTAAAAAGCAATCAGATTTGGTATCCTGGTGACACTTTAAAGAGCACATTATGTGGGAAAACAAAATAAACATTTACCCTGGCAAATGAAAGTGAATTTGGGTTTTGACATACTTGGCAGGAAGGTAGAATTATATTCACGTCAAGTATGCAGAAAAACTAATATAATATTTAAATATTTGCTTAAGTAATACAGAATTTAAAACAACACATTAGAAGAAACATTTTTTTCGTGAAATATTCCTAAGCTTTTTAGTATAGCACATGACATTAAACTAATTTTTTAGCTGAAATTTCAGATTTCTACAGCCTTTGTTACACATTCCCTTCATTTGTAAAGTGGTGGAGAGTCCTCATCTTCCATGACAAGTCTCTATTTATATTTCCAAGACAAAGGCAGTTCTTGTACTGATGATTTAAACTGATAATGAATATATGCAGCTTTCCAAAGAAACAACTCTTGAGAATCTGAATCCTACAAATATTGATATAATGAGCTAATGCTAACACTGCCTCAGCTAAATCCTACAGCACTCTTGGACTGCTCAATATTACACGTCTGCAATTATTTTAAAACTACTTTAGTCTGCTACAAGGCATAATTCAGTGAAGTCTGACCTTTACATCACCTAGAAAATATCTGAATGCTGTATGTCAGTGACCTCTGAAGTTCTCAACTATATTTAATAATGCAGCACTAATTCATAAATTGAGCTGGATGCTGCATACTGGTTTAGTTCTGAAAGTATTTTGATGAGCTGTCTAAATATGCAGATATTGAGCTTCCCTTTTTGAATGTAAATCTCAATTCAAGCTAGCCTCAAATACCTGAAAAAATAAACTTTACCACTGTATCAGAATCATCAATCAAGTTTCAGGTAAAATATTCTAAATTATACAGAGTACCTAAAAATATTTATTTAAAGAAAAAGCTTTGCTTAATTTTATCCCATTTGGAGAGTTATGCATGATTAGAAAATATTTTGAAACATTTCTAATTTGCCATAATACAGTAATTCAAAGCAACACTATCAGAGTTCCTTGTAACTGTATACTATAGAAATGTGTCATTTAAAAAATCACTGGAAAAGAATTCATCGAAATGTAACTTTATTTATAAAGTTAATTATGATCTATTAAATTAACTGCTCAGATTCTCAGTCCTACTAAATAACTATAGGTCCTCTGAGTGCAGTCATAAGAGAGAAACCATTTTTTACTTCAAATCAGTAACTAAAATAGTATTCAGGTTGTGAGACATTAAGAAAAAGGGTCAGTTTGGGGCATTTGACTTTCAATCTTAATTTGCAGTGCTCGAAACACATTGTTATGTTGTATTAATAAGTGTTTTTAACATACCATTCATTCATCCATTCTGTTACAGAAATAAAAATTATATATTTATATAACTATTTATATATATATATATCATATATATATTTATATATATATGATATATATATAACTTATCTATAATATATATATAACACCTGTAATATATATATATAACTATTCCCTGCACACATTCTTAAAATCCCTTCCAACAAAAACAATACCTTCCAAAGGTGTTAGCAATGTTGAATTGTGAAGTTTTCAGTCATTTACAAAAGAGGAGAACATAGAACATTTTTAAATATAGGATGAATTCTTACTTTTATTCTATTTTATTCTGCAGTTGGTCAAATGATTTTAAAAGGTTGAAAGCTTTGAATTCAAGAGTTTAGCAAGAAATACCTCAGAACCCTAGAAATGGGAAAATCCAAGAAGAAAGCTATGGCTCTGATTCCTGTTCAGCATCTGTTACAAAGATATTAAATATATGCCATAGCTCAGGTTGATATTTTTATTGCTGGGCACTTACAGCTTTCTAAATTTAATTTGAAAAGGAAAATTATTTAATTTTGGAAATGTCGAAACCTGTTCATGTTCCTAAAGATTTCTCCCATTCTATTCAGATTTCCTTGGAGGTTCAGACTGACTGAACTGAAAGGGCTAAGGGTTTTTAGGGAAATGGAAGAGTGGCAAGGTGAATCAAAGACATATGAAAAAAAAGAAAAATGGAATAAATTGCACATCCTTGGTCACAGAATAATGGAAAACTGTCTTCAGTTCAAAATATTATACTTAAAAATTTAAGACAGTTGGGATGCAAACCTCAGTATCTTTAAGAATAAGATTTTGAAGGACAGCTTTCAAGGTTGAAGTCCATTAGTTACTGAAGGTGCCAATAATTAGCAACACTAATTAATGACCAGTTTGGCATTAATTCATTGACTGTGCTATTCGAAGATGCTCTAGATTTTCATGCCATCATATACATAGTTGGAGAAAAGTTACATTTTATTGGTGGCTAATTGGCTGACTGAGGGTTTTTTAATTTTTCCAACATTTTTAGAGTCAGATATAGCATTTCTCAAACGTGCCAATATCTCTTTAGTATTTTTATCTCTTTCTTTAAAATAGAATTCAGAGTAACAAGGTTAGCAGGCACAGAAGTCATCTCACTAATACATTTCTTTAAATACTAGAACTGAAAATCAGATCTCCAGCCATGGGGTACATCAAGAGTTAACTACCATTTTAAGAAGGGTGTGATTAGTAGCTGGAAATCTGCCTGAGCTTAGTACATCTGAGGATGCTATTACAATTTCAGATATAAAATAATTAGCTGATGATATGAGCTGACAGCTAATACATCCACAATAAACATAAAAAAAATTCTTTCCAAGCGGATGTAGAGTATGTGTTCCGTTTCTAAGCTGTTTGATATGGTCTGTGTAAGGAGCTAGGACTCAATACCAGATGCTGTATGTTCTACAAGCTTTTTCTGCAGATGTCTGCAGCCTGAGAAAATCAACAGTGCTTTGAATAACACTCCTAGTAAAAGCATCTTCTTGTCAGAGTCACTGTATGATATAGGATATGAATCCCACACAAGTGGATGAACTGATTTTAAATAATACCATCTGACAATGGTAGAGAAAAAAAAAACAGCAAAAAAAAAAAATTACAACTCTTAGTAGGTCTGACAAAGTCCTGGAAATGGCTGTTAGCCTTGGGAAATAAAATCCAGCCCTCTGACAGAGACTACCAGTCCTTCTTTCGTATGATCAAATAGAAAACCAAATTTAATGATTGCTTCCGAAGTTCCAGAGGCAAAGTTCCAACAGCACTTAATACTGCTACCAAGGAGGCCATAACTTTGCTCCTTATATGTGCCATTCAGAAGAGGAGTCAGGAAAAAAATGTCCTAAGATTTATTTGAGAATAAAATATATGCATCATAATGTATTTATGTTACCACATCACATTGTTCTCTTACCATTGTTTTTAAAGAAATCTCTTTTAGAACACCAAAAGAATACTGTATATGATACAGATATCATTAAGCCAAATGAATTCTAAAAGCCTTACATTACCTGCATGCAAAAGTGAGAAGAACTACATCTGAGGTCATTAATCTGCACATTCAGGTGAAAATATTACTTTTTATTATTATTTCTCCAAAAATAATCCTGTAGACCAAAAGACAATAACAATCTTTCTGAATTCACATAAATCCATTTCTAAAATTAATTCTCAATGAAAAATCTCTGTATTTTTCTTAGAAGTAGAATTATGGTCTCGTCTTCCATGAAAGTTCAGGTCTAGATGTGGATATGTTTTGTCAAGCCAAAGCAGCAGCAATGCCTCATTTTTGCCACCTTAAAGTTAGCTAAGTGGGAACCCCAGATTATAAAAAGGATCAAATGCTGATCTCATGAATATCTGTAAAATTAAACTCTGCATGTTCACCCCATGAGAATTTCATGTAAGGTAGCTCTCTGAAAATAACTTTCTTACCTGAGTATCTGAATTAAAACAACCTTTTCTGATTCTTTTAATGAATGTGTGTAAATCTCTGGGTATTCTCAGTTTTGTTTTCTAAGCAAAGACGGGTAAGGATCCATCTCCCATTTTGCAAAATGTAGAGCTGGATGGTATTACTTTACCATTTCATCAGACATTTAAAATGCTTAAATCTTACTGCTTCTGGTTCCATAGCTGTGACACATGTGTGAAGCTACCACCACGTGCAGTTTCGCACAGCAGTCAGATCATATTCTTACGGAAGAATACAGCAAGCAACATTATAGATAAAATAAACCACAGTGCCTGAGACAAAATGAAAGACAGAAAACCCTGTTCCTTGTATACATAAAACGTCCATTCCAGGAAATACCAGCAGTTACAGATTACAGAAAGTGCAGAAGCTGGAAAGTCCAATTATACGCTACCTACATTTTTAAACAGTTCTTAGAAATGTGAGATGCTTTATCATCTGTGTGTTTTATAAAAGCTCTTCTATTTCTACCCCACCTGCCATTTTAATATCTGAAATGGGAAACTTCAGTGAAGAATCATAGGGTGGTAGGATAATTCACACCAGAAAAAGTCTGGGACTTTTCCAGAAATATCTGGTTCAACCCTCTGCTCAGAAGAGGTCCAGTTAGATCAAATAGCTCAGGACCTTGACCAGCCAGGTCTGGAATATCTCCAAAGCTGAAGACTTCACACTCTCTGGCCAACAATTTTCAGTGTTTGAACAGAATTTTTTTCCCCACTACTTATCACTCCAAACGCTGTTCTTTATCTCAAGTCCTCCCACCACACATAACCAAGCAGGGCCTGGCTACATCTCCTCCATATGCTGCCATTAGTCATTTATAGACAGCTAAAACTTTTCCCTTTAGCCTCTTCTTTTTCAGACTGAAGAAGCTCTTGTCTCCTAGGCTTCTGTCATATGTCAGGTGCTCCAGGCCCCTGAAGTTCCTGATGACCCTCTGCCAGATTGGTTTCAGTTCATCACAGACCTTCTTGTTCTTGGGAGCACAAAATTGGACAGAGATCCCAGAACTGGTCTCACAAATGCCAAATAATGGGAAAGTATCATTAACTTCTCATTAACACAGCCCAGTATGTGCCTACAAGCTGTACTGGTGAATGGGGTTCTTGCATCCCACTTTTGTCTTTTTTGAGGTTCATGAGGTTGCCATCATCCCATCCCTCTGGCCTGTCAACATGGTTCTTCTGAATGGCAGAACTGCTTTCCTGGTATCATGACTCAGTATTTATTTGCCATGCTACAAGCTACTGCTTTATTTTTCAGTTTGTAAGATTCAGCAACTAACCAGCTAAGCCTGTTTAATAAGAAAGAAATGCTTCAAGAAAATGCAGTAAAAAGGAGGCAACTACCCTAGTGAAGAGATGTCCTATGCTCACTTTAATTCCTTGAATGCTTATTTACATGGAAAGCTGATTAACCAAAAATCACATTAGGATGTATAGTTTGCACTCTTTGTAGTAGTTCTTATTCTAAAAAATCTACTTTGAAAATCTGCTGTAGGATTCTGTTTTAGGGAGAGCCTGAGTGGCAGGTTACAAGTGGTGTCCTAACCAAAACAAGCTTTGAAACAAAAAATACTGGCATTTCTAAAAAACTTCTTAATTCAGTAGAAGCAATGGTCTCATCGACCTTCATCTAAGGCAAGAGAGCACTTGGCTTTCCCAATTGTCATGTGAGTGTTAGGGTGAATGAAGGGGGAAGCCTTGGCTCCTGGTGGCTTTGCAAAAGACAGTGAGAAATGACAAACTTTCTACTTAGCAACTGGGAAATATGTAGTGAAACCTTGTGACAACCTTTAGACTGGAACTTACTCAAAGGAAACTGGTGACAGTGACTACTAAATGAATCAAGTGCTTTTTTGCTTGAAGTCCTGTGACAAAGGTTCATAGGCCCTGGGCAGCATAGTCCAGAAGCCTGCAAAATGACCTCTTCTGAGGAGAAAAATTGCACTAGTCCTAGCTAATTGTGTGGTCAGAAGGAAAAAAGAAAAAGAAAACCCCAAAGCTAGTAGAAAAGGAGAAAAGCAAAGATCAAATACTCATAAGGAGAGACAGCTCAAATCTCCATGTAGCACAGGCTCCAACAGTAGTTAGCCATGATGGCTTAGGAATAATTACATGAGAAAATTATAATTATTTTTCTGACTAATCCTACAGCACTCAGTGATTTATGGCTCAAGCACTTGCTTAACCAAATGCAGGGTCTTTGTATTCAATAGCCTTCAACAGATTTCTTTTTTACCCCATTAACTTTTGCAGTTCAATACAACTGAGCTCATTTTGGTTATATTTAGCTGGACTTCAGCCTGCAAATTACTTTCAGTGCTTCTCTATATTGTCTGAATGCTACAGACTGGATGGGGAGGCTGTGATGACACACACTTCACTCACTCTGCTATCAGAGCATTAATGCTAATTTAAAAGAAAGGGATTCTTAGTAATTTGTTAGAATGGATTTAAACATGGAGTTTAAGAGATTAGCAATTTTCTATATAAGGGTTTAAAGACCAGAAAAAAAAATCCTTTTTTTCCCCCCTTTTACATCCTTCCTTGCAGAAAAGATTTGCATGATCACATTTCTATACAGCCTCAGAATTACAAAGCATTTTCCACACTGATTTGTTTAATTACTTTAAAGCATGACAGGAATTTCAATAACTTATCACCAAGGGGACCTCTGTCAGACTTGAGCATCATTCTGTCTTCCCAAAGTCTACATAAACAGTAACTACACTGTGAGTACCAATATATAGACCAGTACATCTAGGCAACAAATATGTTCAAGACAAGATTGCAAATAAACACAGTATTAAAATACACTTGAAGGAAAATGTTTCTTTAGCCCTACATTTGGCTCCTAATCAAATGCTCCATGGAAATACTGTTTATATGTATGTGCGTCTACATTTAATTATAGATATAAATAACACACGTATATAAAGTTTCTTCCCAAATGTTAGGTTAAAACACAGTCATTAGGGTGTCAAAAATACAAAATGCAGCAGCCCAGAATCTTCCTCAGAAAAAGCAAACAGTGGCAAAAAATTACTCAAAGAACTAAAAGAAAGAAAAGCAAATAACACCTCGTCCTCCCAAGCAAAACCACCTAAATTTGCAGTATGAGCAATACGCACTAAAATGCTCTAAAACCAACAATATTTTATGGGACTGAAGACCCAAACAAATAGCATGCTTTATGTATCCATAGCAATCAAGCCCAATGGGAAAAAGCCTGAATAATCTTAGATTTGTAGCAGTGTAAAAGGTCTATTGATATTATTGGCTATAGTAAGAAACTGTTTCCACTTGATAGCTTTTTCCCATCCCAAGGAGAATGACACAATATTTACAGACATATAGATAATAATGAAAAACTGGTTCTGTTTACTTTCTGTTTACTTTTAAGCAACTCAACCATTACCCAAAAGAAACAGTGTTTTCCCTGTATCCCAAACATTCCCAAGCAATGCGTAATCAGAGAGCCCATTAATCCCAGAAGGCTTACTTTTATCCCAAATAATGGTTGCAAACACTTTGATGCCCATAGAGCTAATTTACAGTGGAGATGCTACTAGTTGTGGTATTTCTGCACTCATCTGGAAACACGAGTGATGTAGTGACAGGAATTCCCTCTATATTTGGATTCCCAACTTCTGTAAGGTTATTTTGTAACTCTGAAAAAACATTGCCTAGAAAACAAAGGGCTTTTTTCTTGATTTTCATCTACATTCTTTTTAACCTTTGTATCTAGTTATATCAGAAGTCAACAGTATATGGAACTGATGTTAACCTTTTGGTCTATTAGATATTGTCATTATACTCATTTTTGCATAAGGTCCCACTGTGTGCTCAGAACTTCCTTCTCCAAAAAGAACCAGCCTGAAGGCACTGAAAGTGCCTTTTCCTATCACCTGATGAATTCTACTTAAATACGATTTTAATGTTTTGAAAAACAAACAAACAAACCCATAAAGCCCATAAAGCATTTTTTTTTATCTCTGCTCTAAGATACAAACTTCCCCTTGGGTTGTTTCTTGCTCATTTCTGCGTAGACACAGAACTCAGTTACTGGGATGTTTAAATTTGTAGGCAGATATCCTTAAGCAAAATTCAGCCCAGCTTGTGGTAGGGCTGCACCAAGCTCTCAAAGCAGATAAAGGAGGTGGGAGAAGGAGTTCCTGGTTTTAATTTCATTAGTGTCCAAGGAATCAAGTGTCCTATGGGTGGAGTTGATGTTAGTTTCACAGAGTCAGTGACATTATGGTGGCCTTCCAGTACCTAAAGGGGGCCAAAGAGAAACCTGGGGATGGATTTTATACACAGCTGTATAGTGGTAGAAGAAAGTGTAATAGTTTTAAACTGAGAGGGCAGATTTTGGTTAGACATTAGGCAGAAATTCTTCACCACTATGAGGGTGGTGAGAACTGGCAGAGGTTGCCCAGACGTGGAGCTTGGAGGAATCTGGTGCTGTCACTGCCCATGGAAGGTGGGGGGAACTGGAGATGATCTTTAAGGTCCCATCCAACCTAAACCATTCAATGATTCTAAAATTTTATGGTATCAAGGGTCTTTCCCAACCTAAATGATTCTATGATTCTATTGTCGTTATAAGCCTCTTTTAAAATTCAAGACAGTCTCCTTTTATTTAGCCTGGACACACAGGTGAGGATGATACTGGTTAACATTTTGAGCTTCAATTATTTAGTCTATATGAGAATGTAACATAAGACACAGAGTTTCTAAAGGTATGGATAGTCCTTCTGAGCCCTATCACTGGGATCCTTTTGTTTGTATTTAACAATGTTAAGCCTTATCTTCTATCTTCTTTTTCAAAATGTAGTGTCTTAAAATGTAAGGCTATAAATTGTGTTGCTGATGTAAATGTTATAACATTAGAAAGCTGCAATTCTAGATGTGGACCAATGCAAGGCAAATGGATTATAGATTTGTAAGAGTATTTTTAGAGACAGCACAAAAATGCAATGGGGATTACAGTCCTATTCTCAAGAATATTTACTTGTGGGCATATATACTCCAACCCTTTACCAGTTGCCCAAAACTCAAAGATTTTCCACTTCCAATATTTTCTACCTTAGTCTTTCAGCCTCCACTCCCCACATTTGGCCTGGATAGAAGCAGAATGGTCCCTGGCAACACAGAGAAACTCCCTGCAAGATAAATACATGCAAAGGAGTCTGTAGAGCTGTGCAGCAGCTCACCATAAAGAAGATACAAATATTTGAACAGCCAAACTGTTTTCTAAACTCCACTATTTACACCACCTGGATCTCCAGTACTTACAGTGGGAGATGAGACACTGAGCTCAAAAACAAAAAACCTGAAATAAATTTAAATGTTTCGGTCTGTAGCCAAATCTTGCCCCAAGATGTATTCTTTCATAGGGTGTAGCTGTTAGAATTTATAAAGAGTAAAAGCTTATAAACAGTGATTCTAAAAATTAAAAAATTATTAGATTTGGGCACAATATTGAAAGATAGCAGAAATTGCCACTCACTAAACGCAAAGATTCTTTCTCAAAACTGAGTTTCTGCCCACATGAATCCAAAATTGGTAAGAAAGTTAAAGTAATTTCTACCGAAGAAACAGAAAAATAAGTTTATAACAAAAATTACATAGCAAGAAGAGAAACAATATAAATATCTCTGAGAAACAATACCTTGGTACTTAGCAACAAAAAACCCTATATTTTGTCTTCCTGCATGCATTTTCTATTAAGTGTGTGTTATCCATACTACAGCACTAAGCTGTAATCTACTTGCAATGTTTTATTTATCATTAATTCTCTCCTACAGCAGGCAATGGAAGGGATATTGAATTCCCCAGCAACACCAGCTCTGGTTGTTAAGAGGCTCACCTGTTCTATAAATAAGGTAGAGGAGTACCCATGTTATTTCAGGAGTTTGTCATCTGTCATGAAGACACCTTCTGTCATCCCAGGAGGTCTCCTTCACATGCACAGTTCAACAAAACCTATGAACTAAACTAGTTTAACCCATATATAACTGCTCTTACTATCTCAGCATTTCACTGGTGTTTTACTGCTATCTTAGGAAGGCAAAATGCTAACCATAAATGAGACAGAGCTACTATTTCTTTATTTCCTCTGGTTTAATTTGTTTTGGTTTGCCATTATTAATTGCCACTATTGAAGTGTTATAGTAAGTCATCTAATCTCAATGCATCAGTAACACAATCATGTATTACGACAACGTACTGTGAATTTTGTTCTTAATTTCTGCCCTGTATTTCAAATGTATTCCATTTTTCTTTGCACATTGCTATTATTCCTGCTTCAGAGATAGTCTCTTTCCTTCAAATTAAAACCACAGTATACATCAGTAGACTCCATACACAATCCTAGAAGAATGTTCTTTCTTTTTAGTATGAGTGTTAGTGGGTGTTTTTTAGTCAAAAGTGTAAAGTCATTTGTCTTTCAGCAATGTTTGAAAGTGTCTTGGAGCTTTGCTTAGTCATCTGTGATACAAATACAGAGTAGATTTCACAGAACAGACAGCAATTTCATGAAGTCTTAGCTCTAATTTTATAAAATTTTTTTTAAAGAAATGAGCATGAACAATATTTGCTTTTTTCACCATAACTGAAACCATACTCCAAAACAATTATATCCTGTTTAGCCCATAATGACATCAGAAATATATGTTTATCATCTGCTCTGAACATCTTAGCATGATTTTGCCCAAAGGCAAAATAGAATTGAAATTATTTACAGTTGTTCAAATCAAGATCACCACACATTTCTGAGGTAATTGATACCTAAAAGGAACACTGTCTTAAGATTGCAGTTCATGATTTAAGCATACCAATTCTTTAAAGAATATTTAAAGACACTTTCAAAGCGCCTATTGGATTTCCTCCAAAATTTAGCATGGATTAAACAATCTCAGGCACAAAGAAAATGTAACACAGGAGATTACCCCATCCACTAACAACTCTTCCTTTAGGAATGGATCACATTTCCTACTATCTTTGATTCCTTTCCATCCACCTCAAAGTGACAACAAATTCCCAAACAAAACAAATCCAAAATTATGTTAAACATTTGGAATAGCACGACTCAAGCAATCTTTTTTATGTTTTGTTATTAATTTTAATACCTAATAATAAATAAAATACATAGTATTAACTTCATACTTGTATATGATTTCTGGAACTATTCTAAAAAAGTAGATCTTGATTTTTTAATTTTTTTTTAACATGAAAACAGATCAAGCCTTCACAATATGTAATAAAGGAGTGCAACAGAGGGAAGAATTGCTTTAAATATATATACACATACACATGCATACACACTATGGTTCATGAATTACAGTCTAGTGGGAAAACACAAAACATGTAGTCAGATGAAAGAGAAATATTTTATTAGAGGAACACATTCCTTGAGTCAGATTTGTCCTTGTCTATAACGG
The DNA here is from genome assembly GCF_036169615.1 of Heliangelus exortis. Lineage (NCBI taxonomy): Eukaryota > Metazoa > Chordata > Aves > Apodiformes > Trochilidae > Heliangelus > Heliangelus exortis. The sequence continues at coordinate 109,355,286 of NC_092424.1, read as the reverse complement.
ACAACTTGATACTTGTAACAATTTGTGTATTTTTTAATCACAAATTTTTTTTTTATACTGGAACAACAGAAAAGAATGTAAAGACAGGCACCTAATCCTTTCATTCAGAACAGTGCTGTTACCTACTTTTGTGCTTACAAGCTCAAATGATTTGCCCACCTTTATGCATAAGCAAGTAAGAAAGAAAAGAAATTAAAAGAAACAGTAAGTTTCAAAAACAACTGCTCTACGACAGCGGTTCTCAGGTGGGGAGAAATGGAACTTGTACCCAGACAAAATATGACAGAAAAAGGATTTTTTAATGTTTTGATTTCTAACCCTTGCAGGGGAGCAGGAAGGGGAAATAAGTCTGGGAAAGCCTCAGTTCTGAAGAGGGGTTCCATTAATAACAAAAAATGATTGTTACAACCAGGCCAGGACAAAAATTTCATTATTTCTAAAAATTTTTCATGAAAGTGACATGAGGCCCTAATAATTAAATTCCAGATACACAAATATAACTGAATGCTTCAGCCACCTCAGCATTGAAAGAAAACCAAATCACAGAACTCAACTTTTCCCACTGAAAGGGGATAAAAAACCCTCTAAAAATACAGACTTTCCAACAGCCACACATATACTCTACTACCAAGTAAAAAGGATTGAAATTGACCCAAAAACTAGTGTGGAATTGTGAGTGTGCTCCTGGCACAGTTCTACCCTTGACATGTAATTTCCCAAACAAGAATCACTGGGCATGAACAGGGGCCATGGATTATTCTCCATGTTGTCTATGGACAGGGCTTTTGAAAAGACAGGGTCCATCTATGGAGAATTTATCCATAGGCAACCAAACCAGGCCACGTCACCTGCCTTTGGGGCCAGAGAACTGATGCTGGCCTAGTTTGTTAACTAGTACAGATACAGCTTTTGGATCTTATAAATGCTTCATAGTAAATGACATCCAAGATGATGCTCTACTGACAGAAGACATAACTTTTAAGTTCTAATAAGGTGCACTGGCTATGATGTAGTATCTTGTGTCAGTTTAGCTAAGCCTTAGAGAAACTGAGTAAACCTGGTATCATTCCACAGATTTTCAAGCTAAGACAACTTTACTGAGTTCTTGATCCCACCTAGCTTTCTGAGAGTGCTATGGTACTGTACTCTGCAATATAGACATAGGTTTTCTTAAGTACATAGACCAGAAAATAGGACTTGAAAGCAGAATGGAGAAAGGAGAATATACTGAAGGATGTTTGCACAAAATATTCTCATTACTAACTGCAAGCTGTTTTATATTAGAAGAGTCTTCAGCACAATTGCATACATTCTATTCTATTGAAATATGATTTTCTAATGTGAGGAATAATGGAAAAGAAAAAAAATATTGTGAGAAATGCACGTGAATTATGTATGAATAGAATCTGTTTTCTCCAGGAAGGCAATACAAGTATGTGGGATACAGAAAGATCTCAAACTACCCTGTCATAATCTTCCTTCTCAGCATGCTTACTTAGATATCAGTAAATTTTTGAGGAAATAGGAAAAATATGGAAATAGTATTCCTTTACAGCATCTGGGCTAAAGGAAAAAAACACGTAATGATGATATAATATGTAGCATGAAAAAAAGCATCAGACCAGCATGATGCTATGAAATATTTCAGTTTTCTCTGCTGGAGCTGGGTATCAGTAAAAGAAAAGAATTACCTCCATCCGTTCTTGCTTGACATCATCAATCTCATCATCTTCAAACATGGCTAAGAGCTCTCCAGTTTGGTCAATGGAATGAAGAAAGTCTTGTGCCAGCTTCTGCCTTTTGTTGGTGTTGTTACTGCTGAATTTGTCTTCCCAAAGGTAAGCAGAAATCAAGAAGCTTAAGTTATTTGCCTTCTCCAAACATCAAGTGATATCCCCAAGAGGGACATGTTTTAGAATCTGATGCACTTTGTAGAAAAGGACTTTTCCTACTGTCCTCCTCATACAGGTTGTGCTACCTCACTGAGGTGATGTCACTGCTGTGCTGAGGTAGTTCTGCACTGAAAACACATCTTTGATCTTTTCAATTATAACCTAGTGGTAAAACCCGGTCATAATTACTTCCCATTGAAGCAAATCAGACAGAGCTGTAGAAGAAAACACCCTTCTTCTATCAATATAAAACATCAAAACTTTATATCAGCAATTTACACGGCATGAATTAATACATTTTCAACTCAAATAAATTTTTCTGTAGATGTACTGTTTATAAATTCTGCATCTTGCTCATCAAAGGGGTTAACAACAGTGTCTACCACATACATGACAGATTCGAGGTAAAAAAACGTTAAACCACACTGAAAACAAACCCAGGTCATATATTAGTCTTCAGTGGCTTCAGATTAGGGGATATTTTTGAAATATAATAAAAATATTATTAAATTAATACATTTAATATAAATAAATATTAAATTTATTTAATATAAATAAATTAATAAAAATATAATTAAATCACTAACTGAAGCCAGTTAGTGATTGAATTAGCACCAGTGTCGTATCTTGCAGTGGAGTTCTAATATTAAACATTACTTATCAGCTGGATGGTGTGAAGCATTTTAAATGGAAAAGCAGAGATTTTGAACCAAAGTACTTGGAACACAGGATTTTTGCATCTCTAAGTATTAAGCAAGTGCCTCAGACTTTGCGGAATGCTGCTCAGCACATTTATAAAATATCAAGCCTCCCCCAAATTAAGTAATTTTTTTTTCTACCTTCAAGGAGGTCATCTTCTTCTATTCCTTTGACAATTTTAGATTTGTAGTCTCGAAAAAACATGTATTTAAGTAGCCTTCTAAGCTTCTTCTAAGACAAAAAATAAATTTAATTAATATTACATGCATTTAATTTTTATTTAGAATAACATCCAAATGTGTAATACATTGCTCAGTAAACATAATTTTTAAATGTTCATAATATTCGATTCTGCAGAAGATCCACACATAGAAAGTACTCAAGGTCAGTAGCAATTCCATATTAAATATTATTTATTTGAGCTCCTTGGTACTTTGCTTGCCATTTGTGGCAATGAAATGGATTTGACTTTCTGAAAGTCAAATGTTGCTTAGTTTGGGAATTCAAACCTACAAATGCAATTTTTCATAATTTTTGATATCTAGATTGACCGCTATTTTCCATACCCCCTTATGGATCATATCAGACAGAGCAGCTTTAATTGTTTTTATCTAAAATTGTGAACTGAGATTTTTAATTTAGATATGGTTTTTAATTTAGATATGGTTTTTATGGTTTCACGTATCAAACAGGAAAGAAAAACAATGGGGAGAGGAAGAGGGGTGGTAAAGGGGGGACCTAAGGAAAAAAAGATTTAGAAAGAATAAATAAAATTGATTTTTTTTTCATATTTTTGAGATCTGAAGAAAGAAAATTAATTTAATCTTCCTGTGGAAAATGGTGGTGACTTTTTTTGTTTGTTTTGCTTTCTTTTTGTTAGTTTATTTGTGGTTTTTTTTTAAATTATTGACCTGTTCTTGTTATAGTTCAAAGAAAGCAAGACCATCCCTACATTAGTAGGTTCTAGTGAGATAAAGCATAGGAAAAAATATTATAAAGAAAAAATAAAGGATTTACAGAGAGCCTAGATGACAAAAATGTAATGGTCGTGCTGTCAAATGTCATATCTACACCCTGCATAACTAGGAGGAAATTGGAATGATTGATTTTTAATAAAAGGGATATGAAGGAGAAGGATCAATATTTATCCCCTTTAAGAAATTGTTTTAAGCTCTAAGGTACAGTAGACACTCCACAGCTACTGAAAAAAATCTATTCACAATTTAAGCTACTGGAACAATGAGAATTAATTAAAATCTTATAGAATTACTGTACTGTGCACTACAAGATAGAGTTGTAGAGCAGCTATAATTCTATATAAAACTCTTCCTGATGATGAACACCTTTCATTCAGGTTAAGCAAATACTTTAAACACAATAATCAATGTAAACTAAAAAAATGCTCTCTTATGACTGTACCTTATCTTTGCGCATTAAGAAGAGGAGATCTTCAGCAGAGATGACTCGAGCTCCTCTCAGCTGAGAAACTTCAGCTGCTTGCTGCAACTAAAATTAATGAATAAGTTAGGATAGCTCTTTCTGTGTCAAAAAAATGTATTCACCAGTTTTTTTTTTTTTAATATTTTCAGATAGTATTTTGCATGGGAGTGCGTAGCAAAATACAAGCTATGCACTGACACGCAAGCTGGGACTCTCAGAGGTGTCACTCACTTGGCTCTTGTTAGCCAAGAAGTGAAAAACAGTCTCATGAAAGGACTGAAAGACTTTTGACAAATTTCAACCAAAAGCTTTATTTTTTTTTTTATATTTTAATTGATTGCTTCAAAAAAGGACTATATTTTTCCCCCTCTCTTTCTTTCCTTTAGCCCAGAAAATGAACATTTAATTCTCTCAGGGAATGTAAAAATGCCAAATTCTTGCCATAGCACTTTATCTGCCATGTGGAAGGGTAGCTGATCCCTCTTAAATTTTCTACAATAACAAATATTAAAGACCTTACGCAAGCATTTTTTTTAAGAAGTTTTGCTCCTATTTGATTTATCATTAGTGCAAACCAGACTGACAGGAATATTTTTTTAGGCATAGTCTTTTTTTCATTTGAGAAAAATAAAATTAATTGATAGGAAACACCAACTCTATTAATAAAGTAATTGGAAAAGCCTTATTGAGCAGACCAGGCTGTTCAGACATGGAAGAGATATAGATGGGACTGAGCAGTGAATGCTACAAAAATCAACAAGAGGTGACCAAAGGAGTGTGAAGCTGCCCTCACCTCCATCGTGACTATGTCTCTAAAGGCCCCAAACTCCTAAAAATGTGAAGAGTAAAAACTACTTTGTAAGGGACTAAGCTTATCAGCTTTGGATTCACCTTCAGTAGGTGCAGGAAACTGAGCTAGTTTATACATGAACAGATCATATCAAAACCAGTACAAGATTTGAAAACAAACTTGCTCAAGGTGATGCTTATCAAGCTACTGGACTAAGGAGACCTATCCCAAATGCAGGAGAATTCTACTGGATTAACTCTATTCACTTCATTGGTCTTTGGTTCTTGTGTAAGAAGATGTTGTAGACATAGCTGGGATAGAAATGACAGAAATGTTTCAGTATGGAATACACCTTGGCCTCTAAATTCAAAAACATTGCCCAAAAGGCAAGGTTTAAGTCACAGTTTCTTTGTTCTTATCCTCTTCACTTATCTGATGGATGGACTGACAGTGAGGGCAGTGTAAAAGTTATCAAAAGGAGAGACACCTTAAAAGTTCTTGACATTAAAACTCGTACCCACCTACACACCTGTAACATGATCAACAGATAGAAATTTAATTTCTTTTAAAATATCTCTAGATTCTTCTTTCAGAAATGCATTAATGCACCTGAAAATAATTTAAAGAAATCCTATCCTTCATGCTTACACGAGCAATGGTTTCACTCAGTATCACTGACTGAATAAGCATATTATTAATCTGGGCTCCCATGCTGCTATGACTTGAAATAGGCCTATTCAGAAGTTAAAAAGATCAACAAAAACAGTAGCTGTTTCTAATATCCAAAGGAGGAGAGGGGGGGGAAAATGATTTTCATTTTGGCAAGTGTTCAGTGGGCAAGAGATTCAGTCCATAAATCATAATACTGGACTGCATTAATTTTTTTCCACACTAATCACATGCATACAAAACATTAACTGTATCTTGTACGCACAACACAAAACATACTGCGAGAAGAGGTTCAGATTTTCCCCCTGAAACCCTCTCTTGGCCCTTGCAGTCACAGAGACCAGAGAGATTTCAGGAATTCAAAAGTCACAGTAATGTAATCTTACTTGAAAAAAATGTAAGAATGTGAAAAACGATAGCTCTGTTTTCTGGCATAAGCAAAACTCTTTCTTATTCTGATTAGTTTGAGGGCACACAAGCTACTTAAATTTCTAACATAAAATATAAAGAGCTGAATAAAAATAAATTTACCAAGAATGAACCAATACTCATCTCTGGTGTAAATCTATTGCAGTTAATGGATTCGTGCCAAGGCTAACTTTGGCCCCACTAAGCTTAGAAGTGTTACAAAAGCTGACCTTAGCATGGTGATAACACAACACAGCTTTCCCAAAAATCACCAAAAGCAATGGCAGACGTATCCTGCTTGAAAGCACACACATTCCCTAACACATATTGGACTATAACTAAAATTTTTAAGGTCTCTTTCAACCCAAACAGAATAGAATTCCATAGAATACCATTCTACGTCTATTGAAGACATCTTATCCTAAAATTCGGGTTTGTTATTTAATATGTGAACCTGAAATATCCTATTTTTCCAAATGACAACATGTGAAAACATCATTTAAAGCAAAGATTGTGCGCAAGCTGTTTACGTGATCCTCCCAGTGAAGTGAGGGAGAGTAAGGAGGAGAGGCCAAAGTCACATCCCATTTGCATCTAAGTAAATCTTGAATAACGTTGTTTACTTTGATGGAGTTATTCTGGGCTAAACACGAGATCAAAATCTAGAATAATATTCTCAGTTTCTGCCAAAACAATGAAAACTTTATTCTCGTATTGCCTTGACTTCTGCATCTATTTTTTCTTAGGGAATGAACACACAGTATTTAATTTTGTTGGCTTAAAGAAAGCAAAATGTGAAAATAATTACTTCCTGTACAGTTATAAAATATGGATTATTTATCCAAACAGACCATAATGAGTTCTGCATTGGTACACATATTTACCTGGGAAACCAGGATATGCTGAGGTAAATATGTATCCAAGCAATTAAAAAAAAATTATGTACCACATAGCCAAGGTTGGGGGAAGATGTATTTATAGTTTTAACACACACATAATTGACTCATTCAAACCACAACACGAGTGCCTTGCTATAATTAGTATTATAACAAACTGTCTTATTTGATTGTCCCAGAGTTCCCATTAATATGCAATAAGCCCCAATTCCCTCATTTCTGGAGCTGAACACCTTGTTGAGTCATTACCATGGCCACGTAACATGATGAAGGGGGATTTCAGGAAGCCATACCAAAGAAACAACCCATCTCTGAGCTCCCCAAGCATTTATCATTCCAGAAAAACATTTTTCAGCAATGCAACCTTGAAGTCAGGAGGCCTGTCACCTTTTTTTTCGGTGGAAATATAGGGGGTTTTCACTTTGTGAGCAGTGGGTCTACTGCCTGTGGCTCCAGAAGTTCCTACAGAAGCAGCAGTTCCTACATATTCACTGTCTTTTCCCAATTTTACTTTTAATGATTAAAATTTAGTCCACACTACAAAATATTTTTTGGTTTGGATTATCCCAAAGAACAGCAAACAATCCAAATTACTCAGCTTCTTAAAGCAAAATAGGCATAATTTCCTTAGGCCAGAAAACAATATTTGACATCTCAGAATCTGAACACATTTTTTATTACAGCCAAGTTATGAACCCCTAAAAGTGAGGTTTAAATAACGGAAGTGTTGAAATGACTTTAAACTACAGGAGCACAAATAGCTCTGTTAATAATTAGGAGTTTATGAAAAATAAGTGTATTTTACAATTTTTCACATTACAAAGAAGGCAGTATATACAGTAACTATATTTTGAATTCTAAGAAGAAATGGCTGGGGAATAATATTTTAAAATGTAATCACTGGTTTAATGACTTTATGAAGTTAACTTTCTTGGCAGGATGAACTGAAATATGTTAACAGTCACCTTACGGCTATTTTCTTTTTGCAACTTCTGCAAATTACAGATTTGTTGAAAGGAGTATTCATTCTCTTATGACAGGAGCACAGTTACTTCAATGGTACTGTCTGCTTTGCCCTTTTTTTTATTTTTTTCCTCCTAATTATTTTTTCTTCCACTACCTCCAAAGTCAACAATCAGCAATATTTCTACAAAAACGTCTTGATGGACAAACAGACAAAAAGCTGGAAAACAAACATACTATCTTGTGACATAATCCTTCCAGCTAAACTGCAGAACAGAATTGAAACAGTCATGTTTGCATGCCTTGAAACTGCTGGGAGCCAAGAATAATGCTTCAGGAGCTACAGTTTTGTTTTCACTATAGAGGAAAATGAGATCATAGTTCACCTGGACGAATTTTTTTCTAAGGTAGGAAGGTTGCTTTGTTATTAAATGTGTAATACAGTGTCCTATTTTTTTTCTTTTCTAGATCAAAAATATGCAAGCAAAAAACACTACAGAGTATTTTTTATATACAATGCCATAGTTATATTCTAAACAGAGCATACAAATACTATTTGAAAGCAATTAAAGCTTTTCACTTAAATATTTCTACATAATATTTGACACGCTACCAATGCTGACACCTGGGCCTCTAATCCCAGCATACATGGAAAACAAAGAATTTGCTTCCCAAGACAGCACAGGGATGTGCTTCACCCAGGTAGCACATCCTGGGAGGATAATTATGTTATGGAGTCCATTAGAACACTCTAACAGGCACTGATGACAAGCTGTCTAAACCATAAAACTTTCATCTGCAGATTAAAAGACAATAAATTCTCTTTTTATTAGATACCTGTTTTCAAATCTAAGAATTTGTTACTGAAGACCATTTAATGCAATATCAGGTGATAATGCATGACCTTGAGAAGATGAAGCTCTGCATCTCAATTTGAGGCTAAAGAGAATTAGAGAATTATTTTGGCTTCAGATTATCATGTCTGTCAGCCCAGAACTACCAAGTCCACTTAACCATGTCCCTCACCACCACATCTTTGTGTCTTTTAAATCCCTCCAGAGACAGTGACCCAACCACTTTCCTGGGCAGCCTTTCAGTACCCAACAACCCTTTCAGTGTAGATTTTTTTTCCTAACATCCAATCTAAATCTCACCTGGTATAACTTGAGGACAATATCCTGTCTTGGGATCATGGCCTCACCTCACTCTACCCTCCTTTCAGGTAGTTGTAGAGAGTGATAAGAGGAGAATTTTCTTGCTTGGCATACAGAGAATTTCAGCCCATACAGATCATGAGAAGAAAACATCAGTTCAAGCCACACAGTCCCTGGCATTTACTGAGAGCTTGCTTTCAAGTATGCAATTTGTTATATTTGTTACTTTAAAAAGACCAAATAGTCTTCAGTCTCTAAGGCAAGATTGACTGCTCCATCTTGGCCTCTATCAAGTGGTATCAACTTTTGGTTTCCACAGTTCAGGCAGCTCAAAGAGCTGGATTTGGACAGAGAGTCTGCAGCCAGTTACTAGAAGCTGGAGAAGTATTATCCCAAAAGTATCTCCTGCAATAAGCAGGTTACACAAGGACTCTTTCCCTTTAAAAGCATAGGCAGTGCATCTACAGATCCAACATACAATTATGGCTTTGACATCAAATCAGTTGATGCAAATTTGTCAGGCTGGTCTAAAAAATGGGAGAAAAGAGCCCCTTCCTCAGCTGCCCTCAGACTGACATTGTATGAAAGCCAGTCTATGAATTCAAATAAACAGCCTGACATCTCAGGCTACACATTTTTAACCATACCACTGCTATCAAAGACCCCTACAGATTAGTATGATGATGAAAAGATATCTTGCTATTATTACACTTTGTTTGAATTGAACGTTTAATATGGTTTTAGACATCACCACCTCTTTTCATTCAACTGACAACCCACAAACTTCTTTCAATTCCAGAAAAGGTTGAAGGTTTGAGGTCTTTTTTTTGTTTAATTTTTTTTTTTTAGCAATTCAAATAGAAGAGACACAACAAAAGAAGGTACATACTTATAGGGAGAGAAAATAACTAAAGCAGAACACCATACAGCTTGCTCAACCTGATATTCTTCATGTTCCAAACAAGATCCTTTCAAACATGCAAAAGAAAGAAAGAAAAAAAAATCTGGAAAATAATACACAGCCTTTAAAAAACTATATGGATTCATTCTGTATAGTGGAATGGGATAAGAGGAAAATGCACCATGCTCTTGGAGCTTACCTGTGGTGCATCCATGCTTTCACCCTGCTGGAAAATCCTGCAACTGGAAGGGGAAGGCTTTCTACTGAGTAATGCAATAAAATGGAACATAACTAAACTATTCTAAGTTAAAGCACACACTGTTAATATTAAGAATAAATACATAAATACAGTGTCAGAACAGGCTTGGCTACCCAGGGCATCTTCAGGCTCTATCCTACAATCCATCTCAGTGGAGCAAATTTCCAGACAACAGCAATTCACAGAGTTATTCTGCCACAGGTATGGACATTACCAGATTTACATCCATCTAATCCTCAGGCTTATCAAGCTCCTGCCAGACTGAAATTCTGTCATTTGTCAGCCATCCTCCCACTTCAGTATCTTCAACAAAGTGGCTGAGCATACCCTGTGTCACATATTCACACTGCTGCTCAAGACCTGGGGGTTGGACTAGATGATCTTTCGAGGTCCCTTCCAACCCCTAGGATTCTATGATTCTATAGGCCTTGTTACTCCAGTCTTTACTGATGTCTGAAATACTTAAGTGTTGCTCCAGAGGGGAAAAGAAGTAGGTGAAAAATTTTTCTCATGTATGGTGAGTACAGCTAAATGCTAGGGGATGGCTCAGATAAAAAAGTGAGACACAGAAAACACAGAAAAACTATTGGTTAAAACAGTTTTGGACAGCAAAGACAGGCAAGATGAGTGTCTGTGATCAAAGGAAATTGCCTGAGGAATTTTGACAGACAAATGTTGATTAACAAAATGGACCCAAATTGTCAATAAACAGAGTATACAACAATAGAAATTAAATTAAGTGAAAATCATTTAGTTTAAATACTTTTTCAACACGGATATATGTGTGGAATGACATTATGACACTAGAGAAAGTTTCAGTCTGTTCTGTAATCTTTAACCTTCAGGAAAATCACCTGTCACTGGGAACAAAGTACCATCACAGCCACGTAATAAAATAGGAAAGTCTAGGAAATTTTTCTCTTCTATCAGGAAATCTCCCTCTAGTTCACTTCTAGATGGCTTAAAAATCCTAAATCTGTAGCACCTTTCTCCCAGGCATCTTCTAACACAGGGAAATATAAAAAAACAAAAGGAAGGAAGGAAGGAAAACAAAAGGACAGAAAGTGCAGTTTTTTGTTTGTGTGTGTTGGTTTGCTGTATTTTCATTTTTATTTATATGAATTATAATTATCAGAGCTTTAAAACACACAAGGTAAATTGTGCAGATGAAAGCATGAAGATGACAGATTTTCTCCTGGGAAGATGAAACAAAGGCAAAAGGAGGGAAGTCTTGCTCAGAGAAAGAAATGAAAGCAACACCAAGGAGCATAAATGTTAAATCTCAGCTACACATATTTGTGTTTGAAAAACAGCACTGATTTCCTAACTCTTATTTAATGTTCGTTCTTTAATTAACATTCATTTCCCAAGGACATAAGTTTGAAAAGGCTGTTTCACATTACTTTAGCATGAAAGGAATCACTTTTAAGCCATGAAAAGGCTGGATGAAAAAAAATAAACAGGCCTTCTGAGCATAATTTCCTCTTTATTGCTACTGCAAAATTATGAAATGAAATCTATTATTTAATTACATTGGATCAAGAAGCAGGAAGAGAAGGGAGTGCTTGAGTCACAACAACCCTGTAAGGAAAAATTACTACACTTCCTATTTCTAAAAGACAGTTTTAATGGCCTGAAACTGTGCAAATGGTTAAAGTCAAACTACTAGAAGAAACAAAGATCTTAACAAAAATAATGGTAACAATTGGGAAAAAAGAGGAGCAACATTTCTGTCAGAACATCAATAGCTTCAAAATTATTACATTCATCCAGATTCTCATTCAGAACCTGAAGATAGTTTAAAATCTATGCAATAGCTCCTAGCCTTGCTTTGTTTTATGCTTTGCATTGCAGATGTTTCAGATAACCTAATATGAAAAGTTTAAAAAGTTTAAAATTTATCTGCTCTTCCTACGAAACTGTTACTGGCCATAAGGGATTTCCATTTACTGGATCCTTCAAACTGAATGCAACTGTTGGAACAGTTAAAGTATTTTACCTTTTAAGTATGTTTTTGGCATAAAAAATATCTAAGGGCTTTAAACTATAATGAAATAACAGGCTGAAAAAAGTCAGAATAGGTAACTCAGCAAGCTGTATAGAGTTTACAACTAGGATATGGATGTGCAGATCCTGTGATCTTTTACATAATTTCAATTCACTTTTACTTGTGTGGAGATGCTCTGACAAATGTTTCATTAAAATACTATTTTTTCTCAAAACTAGAATACACTTGAATGTGAGGGCATTTCACAAATAGTTTGAATGACAATGGAAAACAGCTTTGAAGTGGTTTGGGAAAGCTACTCCTAAGCCTAAGGGCAATATGGCAGAAAGAGTTTCTTTGAAAAAGCCATCCTGGAGGCAACAAAGACTGATTTCTTAGGCCCACCAGAGACTGGACTGACTTCTTGTCAGGATGGATGACATGAAGAGGGTGAGTATAATCCATGAAGTTTTTGAGGAAAGACGCAGAGAGGCCTTGAAAGGGATAAAAGAAACAAGATAGTAAAAACTGTTTGCAAAAATTTTGTAGATCAAAGTTTTTCATGGTGTCCTACTATTAATTTGGTCCACAGTCTACTTCTAACCTTGTAATACAGTCCATGAAAGCAGCCATAAAATAAAACCTTTCAGTTATATGGTGTCTCACAGACCTCCATGATTTTTCTTGCATTTTTAAGGAGGTCTGATCTTTAATGGAAACTTAGGAGTCTACTTGTCCCCTATTTATCTAGAGAACCCAGACTTCACTTGCTCAGTGTAGGGAACTGGGAAAATATATCATGAACCTCGTCATACAAGGCATATTTTTTATTCTTCTTTTGAAGTTCAAGTTCATAAAACCATAGGATGGTTTGGGTTCAGAAGGGACTTTTAAAGGTCATCTAATGCAACCCCTTCCATCTTCAATTAGATTGAGTTGCTCAGACTCCTATCCACCCTGACCATCCATCCAAGCTTTTGACTACCATCAAGCTTCAACTGGCTGTAGGGACATTTGCTTGACCTCAGCATATTTTAAATATTTTACCTACAGATGCTTCACAATTAAAACTTGCATGTTCTCAAAATGGGTCTTGAACCAGAAAGGCTTTGGCAGACAGTGAGTCGAGAGGCAATCCAACAAACTATCAACTGAATGAGCAAGAAGTCTGATAAAATAAAGGAACTGAGATGAACATCAAGGGACAGAAGCATTTGGTCTTTTGCAAAAATCTTTGGAAATGGACAACAAGTCCAAGTCATGGATGCATCCATTTGGAGAGGACAAAAACTTTCCACTTCTCCAAGGAGATCTCTGCTTTGGGAATTCAGCTGTAGAGTTTTATCATTAAATGCAGCCCCACTAAAACTGCTCCTGGGTTAAGTTACCACAGCTGAGCAAAAAGCCAGGATATCCATTATCAGTACTAGAAGAGTCAGGAGAAGATAATGTCTATGATGCCAGTGGGGAGGAGGAAAACCAGTGTTTCCAGCATTTATCTTTGTCCTTTGGGAGCCACAAAGGAAAACGTTAGCACTACAGGTTCAGTTCCAAGAGACACTGAAACATCACCAAAATCTTCAAGAGGAGGGGGGTTCAGGGAAAAAAAGCAAAGATGGAGAGAAAAATTTTGATTTTCTCCCAGAAATTCATGCTGTAGGTGGGCACCTGAGCAGTGATTCTGCTTATGGTAAAGGCTGAGTCTTAGCTCAATCACCAGAATTCTGACTGTTAAACTCATGAAAAAGAGTAGCATAGATTTCTTCAAAAAACCCTGCTATTTCTCCATGAGCACACAGTCTAAATCTAAGTCTGCAAAAGAGTACATATTTCTCCAATTATTAGAGGTATTATCTACAGTTTTTATGGAAATAGAGGGAAGATTATTTGCTCAAGTGCAATTGCTATAGTGCAATTCATTAATTTCTACCAAAATGCAGAGTGGATGAAGAAAAGCTGCAAGGCTGGGCAATTTGAACATGAATTATTGAAGGGATTTAACAGGTCAAAAAAGTAGGAGACAAGATTCCTAGCAGTGCTAATGAAGCATTCTCTTTTAATACAGATCACTCCTTTTTGAGTTGCTTTTAATGTTGATTTCTTTATTTTGGAAAAGTGAAAATGTGAAAAAGTGAAATGTCTTTTCTTGTGGAAAAGACATGAAATTTTCACGTGTACATCTATTTTACAAATAGGCAAAACAAGACACTGAACAACTCATGCACATGGACAAAGACAGGATCAGGAGAAAAGATCTTATTTTCCTAATCTTATTTTCCTCCCTCACCAACCAATTAGCATCACTCTTTCACCGCTAATGATTCTTCTCTAGTGCAACAGGCAACACGTGTAAAATAATGCAGACATATATTGAAAAAAACCCCAACCAAACCTCTTTTGAGCCTTTAGAGTTTCTTCTATTTAAACTTGCATGCACTCCTAAGCAAAATCCATAAATACTTCCCAGTGCCTAAAGCTGTGAAATGCAGAGGTGATTTAGCAGACATGCAAACCATAAAAACTGTGCCCATTATATTTCTCTTCTAATTTAGAGTAAGTGGGCCAGCCTTATATCATCTAGAAACATAATTCTCAGTGACACTTAGACCAAAAACCAAGTAAACATTTAAACTAAAACCTGCAAACCTCCATAAACTTTTACGAATAGTATCAGTCATTTTAAAATAAAGCTAAGAGACAGTAGCATAAACAATGTCAACTAGTTTGCAGTTTAAAACCTGGAATTCTATAGAAGTAAATCCTTGCATTCATAAGAAATAATTTTCCAGTCAGTGGCTTTCTGAGAAGGGAGAGGATCTGCAGCACCCAGTAAAGGCCAAGAAATATAGAAATAAAGAACTGCCAAAAGTAAAACTTAGTTAGCTTTGCAAGTCCATTTAAGAAGCAAGGCAAAGGAGACTTCAGACTGTCTGTGCAGAATGAAACAGATGGAAAAATCTCAACATGGCTCTGAAACAGGAGAATAATTTTCGTTGAGCATTGAGAAGAACTGAGATCTTGAGCTTGGAGCAAAGGTCTGAGAACTCTTTGAGAGGTGCATGGAAATAAATCATTTCTAATGGGATGAATAGAGATGGAACTCGAAGATTTTAACGCACTCCAGTCATCAGCATTGGATATCTCAGATGTGAATGAACTGTAACCATAACTGAATGTCTGCTGGCATTAATATTCAAATAAATCAGCTAAGTTTTAGGAAGTTATAGGAACCAAAGAATTATAGGTCGCTGCTTACAAATACTTGCAGAGCAATTAGAAAATGACAGATTCAAATTCTTCTTGGTAGTGTCAGATGATTTAAGGAGGGGTAACTGGAAAGATCAAGCAGGATGTCTCTCTCATGGGGAGGATAGAACACTCCTGCAGCAGGTAAGCAGAAGAGGCTCTCAAAAATTCCTCCACAGACCTTACAAAGCCTGAGCTGGACAAAGGCATGGCTGACCAGATCTCCTAAGTAGTGCCTGTCCTCCTTTGGGTGGATTGCACTAGATGTCTCCAACGGTCTTAACTGTTTCCTTCCTCTCTGTATTTTATATATTCTTATGGAGTTTTTGAGCAAAAATTGGTTACATCTGTTAGTACAGGTTCCAGCACAACAGTTACTGCTACAGCAAAATTAAAATTCATATCAAAGCCAGTGTGTCAACAAAGTGGAAGTGCAAAAAAAAGAGGCCTGAGGACTTTGCACAAGACAAGACAACAAAGTTGGAGTCAAGACAATCACCAGATCTTGGATCTGCTGCTTAAACCAACATCTCAGAAAGTCAGCTGTTGGTGATTCCCCTATGTCTATCAATCACAAGGAAAAGTCTGCAACAGCTCTGCTATTAAGAAGTAAAAGAAGCTCTGCTCCCTCACACCAGTAGTCCCACTGTGTACCGAAAAAGACACAGGACAAGATGAAATATGCTGACTCCTTCAGCAAGAATGAATAAATACACAAAAATAAGGGGTTTGTCTGCACTGAGCAGTCTAGGCTGATGAATGGCAGTTGTATGTAAAATGAGTTGAGCAAGGTTATTGGGGTTTCTTTTGATACAACTTGAATGAAAATCAGCCTCTATGATGGTGTAAGTATTCCCAGAGTAGATTCCTTAATTATTTGCAGCCTTGGTTCATTCAGATAAATAGGCTGTGCTAATATATGCTTGAGCTTCATTTAGAAAAAAATAGTTATTCATGACAGATGTGAGTATCTCTGCTCTGTGTACTGAGCCATATACTGCAACCAGTAATAAAATGCAGAGTGGTTGAGCTCGTATCTCACAGCTAACTTTATGATTTCATCTGGTCAAGATATGCCTTCTTAAAACCCTATAAGTTAGATCCTAAAGTCCTAATGCAAGTTTTTACAGAATAGCTCCAGAATCAAGGTCTTTTTAATGGATTCATGTAAACAGCAATTTATAGTCCAGAATTACTATTGTTAATAAAACTAAAGTTGTTGGGTTTTTTGATTCTCTTTAGATACACTTCTCTTTATATCTTACAGATGTAATAAACCATCATGTGTTAGCTAAAGAATGAAAAAGGACATTTGTCTCCTGAGAAGGCAGCACCATAGGGAGTGTTTCTGCTTTTTATAGACACTTGCAGTGAAACTGGTGGCAAGGACGATGGAAGTGAGACTGAGATCCCCTACCCAAGGACAAATCTCAGGTTGTAAGTGAATAGACAACACCACAAGATGCTTATACTATACTTCCCTTTCCAATAGTTTCAGAGTACTTTACAAAGAAACTCAGTAACATTATCACAATTTTTATAACTTAATTACTGAGACACAAAAATAAAAATTATTAATCTAAGGACACTTTATATTTTACAGATTCTGGGAAATTATTTCAATACATGACTTCTTGAGTGTGACCTAGAGGAGAACACTTAAAACTTTAGTCTGCTGCTTATCTTCAGAGACAAACCATATTTCAGATACCTCACTCTGATCATCTTCAGTCTAATCTGTAGGATGGCAATCTGTGCAAGGAATTCTTTAAAGCATCCTTGTCTCATCCACCTTCTTTTGTCAAATCAACAGGTTCAGTGACATCTAGTAAACAGTCAGTTGATCAGCCCTGAAAGTTTTTTTAAATGGCATTTTAAGTCAGAAACAGAAGGATAATTCAATATGCTGATTTCCATAACTACCTCACAATTCAGAGAAAGGTGCATGTGGATGATTCCTCTTTCCTTAACCTTGAGTCAGCTGTTGGAGTTCAGGCTTGCACAGTCAATACAAGCAAAGAAAAGGATCATCTAAATAATTCCCATGTCCTGTTTCTCCAGGAAATGCACCATCCATCATGATACTGGTTTAAGCTGTACATCAGGTTGCTCAGTAAATTTTCATTTATTTTCTTCAAGGCTACTTTCAACACAATGAAAAGAAAGCTAAGTAATTTTTTATGGGTTACATATGGCCCCTCAAAAAAAGTTGTGTTGCAATAATAACAGGAATTCTCTGACAAAAATTATCCCCAGAAATGAGATGAAATACTCCCAACCTTGAAAATCTAGCTTAACTTCAGTGGATTTATATCCTTAAAAGATCAGTGTGCTTTTGCTAATTAATTGATTTTTACAATGCAACTTTGTTTTTTTAATTAATTAGAAATAGTGTTGAATTCTATCAACCACAGGCTAAACCAGTGTATCTGACAATATTAGTAATATTACCTTAGACGTAAAGTGAGAAATTCCTCAGCTAAATATTATTTATATGTATTTATAAATATTATTCAGAACATACAATGGCATTTCTGGCTTCAGCACAGTTATGCATATGAAATTAAATTAGTTAAATTAATTCATTCTCAAGATTTCATTTTGCTCCTATACCCAGCACCTAAATGACAAGTATTAAAGAATGTCTATAAATCTTACCTTCATTTTCAGGCTTTATACATATGTCAGAAGGAGTTTCCTGCAATACAGCAATGCACTTGAGCTCACACTTACCCAGCAGAATCCCCTTGGTCTTAGCAGAGCTAAACACTGAAATTATTTCATGTCCTGGTCTTCCAAGATTTCCAGCATTGTTATTTTATGCAGGTCTTTCCAATAGACAGATTATGCTCTACTGCAAATTCACTTTTTTGCAACAGTGGTGTAGCCAGCAGTATGTCAAAGTTCTATTTTATAATTATATGTCATAATTTCAAGTGTGACACGATCTGCCCATCTAAACCAGAATAATAATATCCATGGTACCTCTGTCAAGGAAAATTAGAATCTAAACAGTGGTCACTTTCCTGGGGGGCTAGGTAGGTAATCAGAGCACTAATCTGTCTGTTTTTATCTATCCTTTTTACTTCCCTACCTGCATTCCCACTTCCCACATCAGGAGCTGTTTCAGTAATTAGTAAGATTAGGGGAAAACTGAGTCACCTGCTTCCCTTTCACCACTGGGACACAATTCAAGCATGATTTAATTACAAAATCAAATCAGCACCTGAACTTCAGGTGCCAACCACTTCACACCATTTGCTGCAAGCTGACATCAGTGACACCCAGGAAAAGAAGAGCAAAGTGATGATCAGGGTTAGGAACATTGGCAAGGAAGAGTGGGAAATGGGACCATGTTTGCATCTCACCTCTTGCTCTTCAAGTTTCTAGCATAATTTCCAAAAAACAACGATATTAATTTTCACCAGGTCATCTATGATGTACAGATTGATTTTAAAAATTTTTTATTTCCTCCTTCCAGTTGCACTAATGCTGGCGAATGATCTCTATTCAAAATCATTCCATACTCCTGCTCTTTGGATAAAATACAAAACCCCACAGCTATGTGTGACTCAGGTTAAGTTGAATGTCCTTTCACATTTATATATATTTTTTTTACTATTCTAAAACACCATACCTTTCAAAAAGAACTTCTAAGTTTTTAAAAGCAAATTTCACAACAAATCCCTTTCTCAATTATTCTCATTTTTCTTCTTTTATCATGTTCCATGCCCAGTTTCATTATGAAAAATGTTTTGGTTTGAGTATGTGAGAAAAATGCACTTGGTAATTTTCAAGTTAGCCAAGATGAAGATAATTTTCTTACTTCAAAAGCCTTATGGGTTGTTTTTTTAACACACTCAAGGAATATGACTTATGAAAAAAAAGTAACTCTTCAGTGAAGAATCATCACAAAAACCCTAATAAATGTTCAATAAAGTTAGAAATAAGAAAAATAAACAATTAATCCAAATTTAAAAGCGTTTTTCTAAAATATCACTTTTTCCTGTTTTACTTCTTTTGTTTAGAGGCTAGAAAATACATACAGAGTAAATGCAAAATGTTGTTGATCTGAAAGCAGAAAATATGATTTTGATCACTTATCTAATATAATCTCCTTTAACTAAAAAATGCTCAAACGTTCCTCAAAAAATTTAAAGAGGAATGATTCCTATTATATTAAACATAGAGCTAGATCATAGCTTTAGCAATATGAACATGAATATTATCTATCTAAATTATTATGTTGAAAAAGTGGCAAGGTACAGCCCAGAATGAAGATGCAGAGAAAAAAAAGCAGAACACCTGAGGTCCCAGGGAATATTATAGCCTTAATCAACTCTAACAGACTAAGAGAGGAAAGATAAGGGGGCTGGTTTTGTCTTTCCTGAATTACAGTGGATAAAAAAGTACTTATAGCAAAGCATGCCAAAATACAGCCCTGGGTAAACACAGACAAGCTGAGAGGGGAGAGAGCAATATTCAAAACACCAGTGTTAGGATGATATTGAATCCTTGAAAGCAGATGAGGATAGAAAGCCCACTGATGAAAAAGAAATGGGGTAAGAACAGAAATTTGAGGGATGCCCAAAGAAAGTAAGAGCATTCTGTTGAAAGACACATTGAATTACATAGTGGAGGGAGAGAAAGATTGGAAGAATATGGTGTTTCTCCTTAGGTTGAAAAAACCTCTCCACTTAAGATGCAGAAATGATGTCACCCCTGAGAGAAGACTCATTTCATAGTTATGGAACTGGAGATCAAAAGAGCCTCAAAAATAGCTCTTCCCTTCAAATGCAAGCAGGAGAAGAGCCACATTTTCCATTTCTAATGCTACTTGCCACACAGTTGGTGCACATCATAATCTGTTCTTTCTCTGTAACAGGTCATGGGCTAAGAGTAAGCCCATTCATTAGAATGTATATTTCTGATGAAAACTACCAGCCCAGTCCCTTTCTTAAAAGATTATAGTTGCCAAAAGTTGTACCAAATATATAGTGCCATTTTTATCTTCTGTTTGAGCTAGTACAGAGGGGCAAGCTGGTTTGCACCTGCAGGTTTTATAAGGCAGGAGTGGAATTTTAAAGGAACTGATGAAGTGACTGAACACTTTATGTGGCAGAGCCAGCATGTGCTCTGCGTGCTTAAATTTGCTTAACAAATCATTATCAGCCAAATTAAACTGAAGTGTGAAATACAGCACTGGGAAAAATGACATAAACCACTTTTGCCCACTGGTAGAAAGAATAAGGCAAGAAAATAGGAAAAGATCTCACACCATTTATTGGATTTTGAGTTTTAAAACACCATTCACAGAGACACATGCATGAAAATGGGTTCTATCAAAGAATCAGCAGTATTTTTTTTAAAGTTAACAGCTAATTCTTTTAATCACTCAGTGAGTGGTTTCAAGGATGTCTATTTCTTATCTCATTCAACAAGGATAGATGTGTCTTCCAATGCCTGAAGGGAATTTTCAGGAAGGCTGGAGAGGGACTTTTCATGAGAGTGTTCAGTGAAAGGACATGGGGAAATGGTTTCAAACTGAAGGAAAATAGGTTTATACTGGAACGTAGGAAGAAGTTCTTCAGTACGAGGGTGGTGAGACTCTGGCACAGATTGCCCAGAGAAGTTGTGGATGCCTCCTCCCTGTTCAAGGCCAGGCTGGATGAGACTGAGCAACCTTATCTAGTTGAGAGGCATCTCTGCCTATGACAGGAGAAGATGATCTCTAAAGTCCCTTCCAACCTAAGCCATTCTATGATTCCTAACATTTTAGCATCACCAATTCTCTTCTCAACCATCTTCAAATCAGAATTAACCACAAAAAGAGATATCTCTCCAGTGCTTGTGAATAAAAAAAGCTCATAAAGCAAAACGTGAGGCTTTGATGAATTAAAAAAGAATGGGAGAACTATTTATACATATAAATGTATCTATCATGGCAGTATCTGTTTAGAGTTGGGATCACAATATTCTGGAAAATTGCAAAACCCAAGAGCTTTGCCATGAGAGTGCACAACAGCTAAACTGAAGCAGGTCAGCAACTAACTGGATGGCAAAATGAAAAAGGGAAACAGAAGTCAGAAAGGCCAAATCCTGCTACCAATTTTCTGACAAGAAAAAAAGAAAAAAAAGACTGAAAATACTGAGTCTTTAAAACTTTCAGAGGAAATAACCAGCACAAGCAATCTTTCTCACTTTCTCTTTGAATTATTGTACCAATTCTCCCTTCAGTTATTTTTTTATCAGGTTTTTTTTTTTACAGCACATCATATATGAACGACCAAACTTAGGCAGGATAGGGTCATGGTCCTTGTCTCTCTACTCAGCCAACAGACATTTAATTCTTCACAGAAAGTGAAATGGCTCACAGAGGAAAAAAAATGAACAAAAGAGAATCAGGCTTTTATGCATCTTGCCTAGAAGAGAGAAAAATGGAATTAATTCCCTTGCCTGAACTTGGCAGAAACTTGGGTATCAATGTCCTGTAGATACCAGGCAGATGAACTAAACCTTGGTGCAGAGCAGGAGCTCTTCTGTATTTCAAAGAAACTTCAAGATATTTTAGTCTCATTCAAATACAGGACAAGTCTCTTTTCAAGGCATGTAATAATTATTGTTCTGGAAACATTAGGTCTGATGATCAGACCTAAAGTTCCAGTGGAAACACAGATTAATTCATTTCTCTTAGGTTATTAACAGAAAAGAAATCATTTCCCTGTCAAAAATACTGGTTCATGACAATGCAGATACAATGTTTTGTCTGGTGAGGTTCCCTAGAAGAAAATGAAAAACTAGGTTTTTCCTGCAAAGGCAATGTCATATGTACTCATGCACATATGTTCAGTCACATCATCTTTTCCAACCAACAGCCATCAAATGTACATTCAGCAAATGTGGTACTCAAAAAAATACATGCATAGATATATATGTCATAGATATATATGTCCTGAATCCCTCAATTTGCCATGATGGAAAGTTCTCAAAACCTTCCTAGAAATTACTGCCATCTTCAATTTTATTACCTCAAGATCTTCACTACCTCTAGTTGCAGAGATATGCATGATGAATCATTAAATTGATGACCCAGAAAGGATTATCTGTCATCTATCCAAATTACAGGGTATGGAGGTAAAGACGTCTTCAGTTAAGCATAGGCCTGATGTGCTTTCTGTAATTTTGATTCCTGTAAAAGACTTTACTTCAAGGACAGCAGAAATAGCTCACGACTCTACTGGCATTGTTTAAGAAAAATAAAACTATTTTGGTAAACAGTAAAAACTTAGGCATTCATTTTTTAGGAATGATAAAAATCTTTATTCTGCAAAATAAAACATTGCTCTCATGAAAAGGGTTTTGCAATACCTGAGAAAAATCTGCCACCAGATGTATTTCTTTGGCCTTGTGAAAAAAAAAATATTATTTGCACATGCCAGTGGATAACTGTTTGGAATTCAGAAGCAAAATCTGCGAAGTTTCCACCCAGAGAAGCTAGAGGGCTGGAAACTGAACTGAATTTCTGCTGCAATTTCTTCTAAAAACTTCCCTCGACAGCTGTATGTAGCACTAGGTATATGAAATTAAAAGGGAATGAGTTTTGTTCCTAAGCTTTCGTATGTTTTTTTCTTAATGCCTCCCCCTTGTGTCCCCCTGTACAGCCATTTGAGTGGCACGTAGGAAAAAACTGGTGGGAGGGACCTATTAATTGTCTCCTCCTAGATGGATCCTTAATAATGACACTTATGTAAATGCTATTTAAGGTTTTAAAGATGTATGAATATTCCTCACTACAGAGAGAAATGCAGATCAGAGGTGCTGGGTAATTTTCATGCACTTAGACAATAAATAAAAAGACCAGTGAAAAACTCAGCAAACTGATTCTATTTGCATATATACAAGAGACAGCACTGTCTCTTCAGCAGAGGAACAAAATTCAGAATGTTTTTTTTTTTTGTGATTTTTCATCCAGCCCCAAGTATCCTGAGGGATTATCAGAACAGGCAGCGGAAGGCCAAAGACAGAATTGTCAAGATCTCAGCTAATTTATGGAACGAAAAAAGATGGTCAGTTGACAAGGGAAAAGAACCAGCTATTGTTCTGATGATGAAAGATGCACTTCAATAGGCAGGCAAGTTGTCTCCACCCTCCCATTATAGCTCAGATAGTTTTGTTGGTGGCTTTTTAGTAAGAATTCAATTGTTACAAAGATATATATCTTCTAAGGACAAATAAAGCAATAAATCCCTACCTTAAGAATTTTAAGTCTGGGGATTTTATCTTTTCATTCAGCATTTTGAGACAAAACCCGAGGTCCTTCCATCAGCTGACACTCAGTCAAGCTTGAGAGACCAGACTGTCAATGAAACCAGAAATAATGAACAGGGATAATAGGAAGGAGGGAGAATATAATGGGAAAGTTCATGATGGAGAGAAAAAAGGTCCAAAACCTAACTTCCAGTGGTGATGAAGCATGGCATATAGCTTTACTCTGTTGGGGCCTGCACAGATTTAACTTTTAATTAAAAGCATTATTCATTTTAATTAGCAGCCTCAATTTATGAATGAGGCTTTCTTTGAAAAACACATTGAGCAATCATTCTAAACTATTCAGTCCAATTTATCTGTGAAAGCTGGCACACAATTCAGGGAAAACAGATAAAATGTCCTGGAAATAAAGACACAAGGCAACCCCTCCAGAGGTCAAGGATTATACAGAAGTCATGTACATAAACAAGATGTGAATAATTCAGTGTTGTTTTCTGTGTGACAAAGAGCACAGTCATTTTCAAATCATCATGGATATATCCCAGTCCAGTTCCAAAAGATCTGACAAATAAAATTTCTGCTTAAATTAATTCAGCTTCAACAGGTTTGCAACCATGCATCTTTAAAAAAGAAAAAGCATCCATTGACCCATGCTGTTAAATTCAGGGTTACAATCCAAAATCAATTGTGCCTCAGCCAGCTTTCTATCAGCTGAGTCTTTTGTTTGGCAAAGACTCAACTCAAAATGAAGGGAATTCATTGGTGTGATAATTTGCAGTATGAGCACCTATAGGGTTGTTAAAATAAAGGTGCTGTGCCATGCACAGGTGTTCCAACATTCTTAGACAGTTCATCCAGTATCCCCAATGAACTTGCAATTACAAAGTAAGCAAACTCACATAAAGCCATTCTTCAGCCAGCATTTAGTTTGGAGCCCTACCTGGCAAACACCACCCTCTCCTGCTTCAAAGCACATCCCTTCTGTTCCAGTGATGATCATGTACTGTAAGGAGATGCATTAAGGTCTTGGTTGAATAAATTGCTCTGTCTTCAAACTGTCAAGTAAACTTTGCAGATCTGCACTTCATATAGTACAGTTTGTGATAAAGACACAGAAACCCCAGGATTCTGGTTTTGGTCACAAAACCACCAACTGAAGTAATCATCCAGTTCAGTATGTGGTGGGGGAATATAATTTATACAGCAGAGACACACAGTTGGTGAACCAACACAGTTCCACACCTACTTGCTTTCCCCTACCTACCTACAGAATCCTTCTAAACCTTCACAGGGCAGGAATCCAGGACAGTTTTGGTCCTAAGATGAAATAACTCTGGGATCACAACTTTGCCATTTCTATTTCTTAAACTAATTATCTGTTCACATTCCTACTTGTGCTTCCAAAATTATGGACACACCAGCCACGTCAACCTGCTGGAGGGATGCATGGTGTTAATACATGTATAAAAATATAGACATATTTATGCATGTATCTGTAGTCATGTAGGAAAAAGGATGAGGCCTTAGAGATCAGTCAACCCTTAATACCTCATGCAACAACACAGGCAAAAATGTTAAGCTCTCAGTGAACAAAAAAAATTATCATAAGACATTTTGTCTTAAGATATGGCTAAAAAAAGAGCATTATTTGTTCTCAGTCATTTAACGAGGTATATCACCAGTGCTGAAACAAACATCCCCAAGCAGGATAGCAGGATAAACCCTGTAAACCTCACGAGCACGGTACAACATGTCTTTTTATTTTTCAAATGATAAAAAACCTCGTTGCCTTTTCAGCACACAGATAAGATCCCAAACACTTCGGAGTAAGGATAAGGCCACTAATTGATGAAATGGAAACTGTTCAGATTACACTGTTCTACAAAATATTTTTGTGCTGATCCAGTCTCCTTGAACAAAAACAACTATATACATACAAAACTGTTTGCTCCACTTGCAATTTTTATGAACTTTGGTAAAAACACAATAAAACCAAGTACTCAGACTGGATGAAACTGCTTTGGGTAGGAGTCTGGATATTAGAGATGAGAACTGCCCTTGGCCATTCAGCCGTCATGGTATTTATGAGCAACACTTCATTTTCACAATCTTAGAACACTTAAAATAAACAATAATGATAATAATTTTCAAAACACTTGCTGAATTTCAAAATATTTTCCCAGAGAACAGTGTTTGTCTCTCTCCAGTCTGAAATGTGCATCTGAGTCACTTTGTTGCCTGTAACTTCAGAAAGGTAAGAAGCTACTGCTTCTGATAGTGAAGAGGAAATCTTGAGCATTAGCCTCTCAAATCTTTAAATAATATTTACTATTGTAATACACATGGTTTTATAAGCTATTTTAGAAAGCAATTTAGAATATGAATGAAAGTATAAACCCTTTTTCAGTTCAGCTGTGAAATTACAATGGCATTCTCACTCTACATAAATAACACCTTTCACTGTCAGTTCTGGGATGCACAAATCCTTCCCCCATAAAATTTATCAACCTAATAAATACTGACCTAGAATCAGAGATTTTGGTATTTACTAGGGACTCTAGCTGGATTCACAAATCAACGTAATAGCTAAGTGGGCTGTACTACAATAATTTTATATATTCTATATAACTATTTCACATAATATATTTAACGGTGAGAAGCTGGCAAGCCTCTCCTTTAGCATTTAATAAGTGCTTTTACATAAGAAATTGTATTTCAATCTAATGTTTCTATTTTGACTGCTCCTAAAATGTACTTTTTGTAGCATACTGCATTAATAAATGAACAATTATTTCTAAGTGGCACGTAAAATACATAGTGATGTCAGCAGCATTAAATTCTACTGCCAAGCAGGGAAACAGTTAAATGTAGTTTAACTATAAAATTAATATTATACTAATTTTAATAAAAGGAAAAGATTTACCTTATTATTTTTAGTTCAGACATGCAGTCATGTGCAAGGTAATTCAATACCCACTGTATAAAATATGAACTATGAAAATGTTTTACAGATGTTTTTAATCAGCTTCCTTTGTTTAACATTAGACGCTAACCTCCAGAAGATACATACAAGCTGCACATCCTACAGGTAATGTTATCCAGATGGGATGTTTTCCCTGAACATCATTCCTAATAACGTAAAGAATAAGGAATAACAGAAGGAATCTGCTGCGAAGAAAAAGCACCTTGGCAAAGAATTGCTCGTGTCATTTCATATTCAGTGGCACGACACATCTTTTCCAGCTTTCCTCCACTATGCCTGTGGAAAACTCCCAAAACATACAGCATAAAAATGTCTTGGATTGAGACAGCTTTATGTTGACTGCTCGGCTCTACCAAATACTAAATACAGTACTGATATAATCTTAATTATTAACTCCTTCCTTTGGTTAAATTGTACAGGCTTCCAGCTGTTAGATCCTTGGGTTATTCTTTCATTTCCACACGATACTGAATTTTTTCAGTCTACATCAATTCATCAGGAAGAGGCTGTTGCAATGAGTGAGGCAAGTATGTCTTTCTTGGCACCAAGAAATGAGCTTTCCTGGTCTGGATGCTGGTTGGCAGGGAGGAATAAAAGACCAGGCTTCTTAAAGTCATTATTCTGCCATGAGTAAATAGTAACACTGGTTCAGAAAAGAGGAAGTAAAGTGTTAAGGCATCACAGTTAAGTGATGAAAACATTCCTTGTGTGTTACACCACTAGATTCATCTGCTGAACATCATTAACTCAGTGTCTAATAGAATCATAGACTGGTTTGGGTTGGAAGGGACCTTAAAGATCATCCAGTTCCAACCACCTTTCCAGGGCCAGGGACATCTTCCACTAGGACCAGGTTGCTCCAAGCCCCATCCAACCTGGCCTTGAACACTTCCAGGGAGGGGAGAGCCACAGCCTCCCAGGGCAACCTGTGCCAGCATCTCACCTCCCTCATACTAAAGAATTTCTTCCTACTTTCCAATGTAAATTTTCCTTCCTTCAATTTGAAACCTTTTATCCCTTGTCCTAAAAAGGTATCTCATCAAAGCAATATCTACTTAGGAGAAGCCCCCAGATGCCCACACAACTCCTGTGACTACTGTAGAATTGCACCCTGTAGTCCTTTGCTCTGATGACTTGAGAGAAAAAAAATTAAAAAATTTTCCAGAAACAACTCTGGCAGAGACTGTAACCTGTCCAGTGCAAGGACTTAGCCCATGTCCATAAGCATGTTATTGTTCCTCATATGGAACATGGGGGAAATTTAAGCACCTATGCTTTTGCCAGGGACATCCATTGTATTTTATGAGCCTGTCTGCATTTCTGTACTACAGTTCCATCATGCACTGAGTTCTGCACAGAATTCAAAAGTCAGGGTTGCCTCAATGGAAAAATCCATATGAAAGCACAGATGCTTCCTAAAGTGTGTCACCTGGGGATAAGAACCATCACCAAAGAGATGAATTTAATTCCTCCAACCAGGGGAGACTGAAATCTGACCCTCAGGGCTCATAGTCTGAGCCATGAACCATAAGCCAGGCTGTGGAAGGAGACCTCTGCCCCAGTTCTGAGACTACGTGTGACCAGGAGGATTGAAATATTCACTGGATCTGAAAGTGAGTAAGAAGAAGAAAGACCCTACACACAAGAGCTGAGGGGATTCATTTAAGACAAACCAGCTCAAGGTTAACACTGCTACAGCTAGATCTGCTTGTGCTTGGCATTTTATGGCTGGTTACCTGAAAACCCAGAAGCAAGGCTGTAATTAGAGCAGCAATTACAGAGAAAACAGTGAAATCTACTGGTTTAACTTAATGGCTATGACTCACCATCCCTCATTATCTTCTCTCCCAAAATACCTGAGTTCATACGTTCAAGGGAACAAAAATAGACACTTTTAAGGAATAAATAAGTTATATAGTTACCTTAAAATGAGAGGTTTCAATCTCACTGAAAATAAGGTGAGAGCAAGTAATCTCAGGCATGTGGGTCTACCTGCAATTCCCATCAGTTCAGTCCTACCACTACAAAGTACCATTGAATTCTGACATCTATTTGTAAACATAAGAGAATGACACCTGCTTATTTCATAGGGGAAAAGAAGATTTTCCTCAATAACAATAGCAGCAATGCATATAAAACACAAAGAAGCCCAAGGATGAGTTCAACATACACTTTTTCATCTGGAGTAATGGATGAAACAGACACGGACCTGTGCAAATAGATCCAGAGAAGGTTCAGAGAGGATCAGGGTGTGGAGCATCTCACCTGTTAGGACAGGCTGAGAGTTGAAGTTGTTTAACCTGGAGAAAAGAAGGGTCCAGGGAGACCTTCCACTACTTGAAGGCACTCCAGGAAAGCTGGAGAGGGACAATTTATCAGGGAGTGTAGAGACAGGATAAGGGGTAATGGTTTCAAACTGATAAGAGAATATATTTATATTAGATACTGGGAAGAAATTCTTTCCTGGTGAGGGTGGTGAGACACTGCTACAGGTTGCCCAGAGAAGCTGTGGATGCCTAATCCCTGGAAGCATTGAAGGTCAGTTTAGATGGGGCTTAGAGCAATCTGGTCTAGTGGGAGGTGTCGCTACTTATACAGGGAAATTGGAACTAGAAGAGCTTTAAGATCTCTCAGGTGACTGGAAAGTAGATGTTTACAGAGCTGGAGAGCTGACTGCTTCACTGTCCATAGCTGGTACTTAGATATCTATAACAGACACACAGGTGCACACATGTAGACCTGAATTTAGGTATCTGAGCTGAGACCCGAATCCTACCTTCCTCTCTTCTTTCTGAAATCACACATACTCTCTACTCTCAACCAAATACATTTCCAACAGTCCATCCACCAAGCACAGGCTGTTACCATCAGCCCAGGCTTGCAAAGCCAAAAACCAAAAACGAAACCTGAGGTGTCAAGAAAATCCTCTGACACAAATATACTTATAAAGAATAACCATGGATTTAAGAAACTACATTTTCCATTAGGCAACTGGGTCATCCCAGATGCTAAAAGTGGATGCATTCAGGTTTCCACAAAAAGGCATGGATATCTACATAGATATCTTTTTTTTCTCTTGGGGTTTTTTTGGGGGTGTTTTTTTGGGGTTTTATGGGGGGTTTTTTTGGTTTTGCTTTTTTTGTTGTTTTGTTTTTTTTTTTTTTAATGCATGTAATTACTAGTCCACAGTCAGCAAAACAGAGAGCAGAACTGCAGTAGATTGCTCTTGCATTGACTCAAGCCTACCTTACAGGGTTCACACCCCTTTTGCAGAGCCTAACTGGAACCTCCAGCACATCTAACTGCTAAATACTACTAAACACAAGTTAAAATGTTTCCTGCATCTGAGCACCACAGCAGCCCTTGCATGAGAACTCAGTCTCCCATACTTATATTACTGAAGCATTTGGAATTTTAGTAAAAATTTAGATTCGAAATGGGTTGTGACAGGTTAAGATTAACATCCTCCTACTGCAATTGCTTAGAAGTAGGGAACTGGCAAGACACAGGCTATTTTTCAACCAGACAGGCATGTTTCTACTGACAGTGACAGAAACATTTCCACAAAACAGCCTCCTGCTGTCTCCAACACTAAGGATATGCACGGCGTACAGCGGCGTAACGGCACTAAATTTCCCCCAGAATACGAAACGTAAACTCTGTGTTAACCATTCTCCAGAACAGCACCATATCTATAACTTCTGTGTAACATTAAATCTGTTAGATTAACTGCTGAAGAGCCTAACGGCTCATAAAAAAAAGCACACCCTCCCCCCCAAGCCCCAAAATTATGTGATGAAGAAGGATTTGATGGGAAAATCCAGCTAGACGTACCCCTTACCCATTTTTTGTGTGTATGGGGTAAGGAGGTCTGCAGGAGCTGTAGCTAGCAGATAAGAGCAAAATAACTCATCATATCCACCAACAAGGAATATCCCATGCCTGCTCCCCAAAACAGGTGCCTATACATTTTCATGATGGCAAATATAGAGATTTTAAATACAAACTGCAAAATGGTGAGATGTAAAGCTTTCATTAGCATGACTTTGAGCAGCTGTTTCAATCACACATAGTCCTGCAAGAAAGTCTTCAGTAACTTAAGCAGCTTAGTTACATTAGACCATAGTTATACCATTGTTATAAAATATAGTTCTCTAGTTATAGAACATCATAATAATGGCCTACCTGGAGTCATTTGAAGTCCTAACTTGAAATTCTAATAACATCATAGATGTTAAATTAAACAATGAATGCCTTCTCATGGATTTTTTGAATTTTTTATATGTATTTAGTCAGTTGTTTGTATAGTAGAAACATACAGCAATATGTAAATGACACTGGATGGTCACAGGACTGTGATGTCACAGCACGTAAAAAGGAAGGACATCATCACATAGAAGTTACAGTCCAGGATGACACAGAAATACAACATGCAATGGAAATTCAGCTGCTATGGACATTTTTGCAGATATTAGAATAAATGGGAAGTTTAGCAAGAATTTGGAAGGAGCCAATATTTGCTTTTTGGAAGGAAACAAATTGCCTTTCCTTCATAATGATGCAGAGAAGAAAGCAAACTTTACAATACTGACTTTATTCTAATGGAGAAGATTAACAAAATTTTTTAATTAAGGTCACCAGCCCACAATAACATAATATGGCAGAGAATTGTGAAAGATTTCAACCATGCAAACATGTAGTATCGATGCAATAAATCCACTGAAGGTTTGTTTATTTATTTAAAGAAAGAACATTCCTTGTTTACCTCAGTTTTAATTGTTGAGATTAAGTTTTCTCTATAGTGACATTTTCAAAAACTACCCTATTTATGAAGTTATGGAGAACAAATGTTGTGGGAAGAAAGCTCTCCTTAAATAAAAAAACTTTCTTCATAATCTATAAGCAATATCAGATGATTGCATGTGCTAGGAAAAAAAAGTCCATGACTAGATTAGACTACCAATAGACATATTTAGTGATGAATCAAATAATCTGTTCAGACCATACTTTGCTGCTTTTGGTATTGTATTACAATAATGTAGCAGATTTACATCTGTAACAGGTTTAAAATAATTTTTTGTAAATAATGAAGTTCACCACTAATAGGAATTAATTGCAATTTAAAATGAATAAACACGAAGCAGTCAAGCTTTTATGAGACCCTGAAGCTATAGCTAAAGCAAAAGATTTTAAAATATTAAATTGAATTTTTAAACTACGAATAATTGCTATTAATTATTATCCCGGATTAAATGCACATGTGAAATATATGAATAATTTAATCATGAACACTGGTCAGTAACTTGAAATGAAATATATTTTTCCATTGGAAAAATCATATATCTTGAAGAAAACAATTTTTGAGAAATAATGATGTAAAAAAAAGCATTCATCAGTCCTGCATGATGGCACTCAGCATGTGGGACACTCTTATTTTGGGTTTACATTCTTCCTACAAGCAGAAACCTAAATTCTGGTCTTCCCCTCCAACTCTGTTGTCCTACCTATTAGAATCACTGGCTCAATCAGATTCTTCTCCATCTCAGTAGAATTTTTGCAAGATTTTTTTAAAAAGCTTTTAATTTTGTTCTGCTGGAAAAGTAAAGCAAATGTCAAAACCTCTACATTTTTCAGGAAATGGAATTCTTGTTTTCCAGCCAGACACAGTAATTATAGAGACCTCTGAGCAGGACATGAACCCTGTAATGCTTGATCAGGAGCCTGAATTTTAGGTCGCAGTGTTTGAGTTCAAAATCAGGCACCATTTGAATCAACTCTTAACAGTAATAAAATAGAAATGCCACCTTCTTCTATTGTAACTTCTCCCATACAGAGAGATTTGAAGGAGTTTCAAATGCAGGGATAAATATTGGAAAAGGACCAAAATGAATATAAAGAAAATTCAAGTCCTAAAAGCTATGCTAAAGCAATCTGAAAGGTTTGCTATAAACCTGTTAAAGGAAGGAAATTCACAGTTAAGACTGAAAATCCTGGCTGAAACTCCAGCCTTCAAATACATATACTGCTTTGCAGAAACAAAAAAGGGTAGGCAACCCATACAAATCAAGACCACAGTGTCAGGCTGGATTTCCAGTTTTAACTATGATTTGTGACATATTAGAGAACGCTTTATTTCATTCTGTTTCCATGAAGTTGTAGCTTTCAGATGGACAGGCCAAGAATAGTCAGACTTGCTGAGGGCTTATTATAGAAGCAAAATCACTTCCTTACTTAAAGTAGCAAATAGATTTCTTGCTGCAGGTCCATAAAACAAAAACCAAACAAAACAAAAAGGGGAAAAAAAAAAAAAAAAGAGGATAAAAAAAAGGAAACAATCTCTCCAGAAGTCACAACATTAGATTTAACAGCATTGCCTTTCCCAGTCTAAACTTCTTCTCAGTGCTAGCACTTTCCACAGCAATATAAATCATGATACTCTGTATAAGTATTTCAAAGTAATTGCTGGTAGCTCACATCAAACTTTGATTAGGCAGCTATCCATAACTTCTAAACATGGGACTCAGTTCAATAAGTAGTTATATATGTATGCATTTATACATATGTGCACATACATATCAATTTATTTATATATTATATATATTTATGAATTTTCCTGAACATAGACCAAAATTAGCTCAGGATCAGAGATATAGCTCAGATGACCTCTTGAGGCTCCTTCCAGCATAGTTCATCTCCCAGGTTCAGGATTAAAATTCCAACGCAATCAGGGTAAAAATGTGTCATTAACCAAAAGGAAATGCTCCATTTATAACTGGTGTGCCACAAACTCAGCATGTAGAGAGGCCAGAGGATCAGCCTGGGTAGTGCAGACATGGAATAGGCCAACAAAGTCCTCACCCAGGTGTCAAAACCATTACACAATTTTAGGCAAGTCATCAAGCTCACTTTTCACATGTGAACAGGAATGACAGTGAAATTCAGGACCAGAGTGAGGATTAAGTAGCTATTATTGCAAAGTGCTCTAAAGACGACAGGTGCTGAGTAAAAATGCTGAGTATTAGTGAGATGACTAATAAAAATTGTTAGTTACAAGGAGCTAAAATCAAAGGCAAAAGGGGGTACCACAGAAATCCAAGACATCTGTGGAGGAGATTCGGTGTAACAGAATGAAAACAAACCCAAACCGTGTTATTTGGCAATCCCACATGCAAACCACTTGAACTCTACACTTCTGGAGCTTATGACATCATTGAGCCACCACCTTCCCACTTTGAAAAAGCTTCAGTTTAGAGAACTGCTATTTTAAAGCATGTTGTAAAGCTGTAATGGAGCAGCTATTCAAGGAAAAAACCTACCAGATTAAGTCAGTAATTGGGACACTGCTAGAATCGTCTTTCCCCAAAAACGAATCCACCTCCTCCCAAGATTTATAAGAGAAGGTGTAGAAAATCCCAGGATTTCAAGAACCTCTGGCATAGTAGGAGAATGTGAGCATATTGCATATTAAATAAAGAAATGATACACTTTAAATATAATATACAACCCACCAGAAATCCCACAAACCCTCTCATTAACAGTTACGGTATGATTAATGTTTGTACTGGGCCATTTTAAATAGTTAAACAATTCAGGGTTCTACCTTAAAAAGCAGCTTTGTGAAACTGCAGTAGTTGCAGAATATTTTACTCCTGGGCTTGATAAAACACTAAACCAGAAACTGCTTTAAAATAACTGCCTGCCACAGCAGTTTTAGCCAACTTTTGCACCTGGTGCCGAGAGAAAAAGCCAAGTGAACTTTCACTCACTTGTTGCATGTCAGCTTCAATGCAATGTCTTTCTTCTGTTGTGTTTAGGTTTCTAACTGGAAGAGACAAGTAAGCTAAACTAGCAGCCAATCAATCCTTAAATTCTAAGAATGCAATAAAATTTGATACCAATAAATCTTTTCTTTTAACAGCCAGAGGAGATTAACAAAGTTATTTGAAATTTTATCCTCCTCTGTTCTTTCGATCGGACGATTACCTGACAATCCCATTGAATCAAACAGCAAAATTAAAAGAGACACAATTAACCTTGTATATACAAGGGAACAGGATACAAATGTATGCATTTCCCTCATAGGTCCTCCATTCTTTATTAGCCTTGATGTATTTTTCTTCCTCTTACAATAAAAGTTATTACACCTTTGGATTGTCAAATAAAAATCCAATTGGCTGAGACACAGACCGTCAATATAAAATAGCTTTGCACAGCTTCCCTCTCAGCTACAAGCAGTTGACTTTTTTTCAACTCTGCCATTCATTTGCATGGGGAAAATCCACTTAGTCTTGTTCATACTTTAAATTCTCACCAGTAAAGTGATCCATTCCTTTCCCCTTATTTGGAATGATGTGATTACATGAACATGGCAAATGATCTACAAACATAAAAATGTAGTTACTAAGTACTGTGACAATGGTTGGTAGGATAGGTATCTTGTGAGTATATTGAAGTGGATATAGTATCATCAGGTTTTGCATCTCTATATTAATTATATTAATCATTATTAATCTATACATATGCATGTGTATTTGCATGCATGTGACAATGCAGATGCACGTGTTCAGGCTTCTATGCCTGATATGGTGATGACCACAGAAGAAACACTTGTCACAGGTCTTTCTGTTTTAACATGAATTCTTTACTGCAATGTAGAACTTCTCTCTTTCTTCCTAGTCCTGTGTTCTCCTGGTGACACCAATGGCTGTGTTCCACCTCTTTCATCATTATCCACCTACTTTCTCTGGCCTCATCTGAGAAACAATTTAGGAGCAACATATCTGCTGACTCTCACCCCATTTGCTATTTCTTGATGACTTCCCTGTCATCAGCACTTAATGTCCTGTAAAGCTACTTCCCAAACTCATTCTCCAAACCAGACCTTCTGCAAGCTCCAGCCACAGTTTCTCTTCCAAACATCTCTGCCTCTTATTTCAATTACTCCTGTTCTCTTGCTGTTTAACAATTGAACAGAGGGTCACAGCATCCTCTCCCAAACTCTTTCAACTACAAGTCTGCTTTAAACTTTTCTTTTCTTTTTTTTTTTTCTTTTTTTTTTTTTCACCTCTTCAAACAACTCTTTGCTGAAGCTCAGGTGTCCTATTCCATATTTGAAACCAAGGTTCCTCCCTTAGCTCCATAACTCTTCTGCTGCAAGAGAAGAGTACATTACCACAAAGTCACACCTATTTTTTATTCCTGAACACCTTGTCTTGCCATAAATCTCCAGTCTTTTTCCTAACTCTGACCCACCTCAGTAGATGCATCATATCCTGCCTATTTAATTTTAGTTTTTCTTCACTCTTTGTCACTTCTGCTCATGGTGTACACGTCCTCAGTTATACTCTCCTTTAGAGAGCCCATATCTCAATCCAGTCTGTCTCTCCAAATCTCTTCCCACTTCTTACTCTCTGTCTGTAAAAAAAGCCCTAAAACAACTTAGACCACGTAGTTTTCAGCTAATGCACAGACTTCCTCTCTTCTAACTCTGCCTTGGATCATTTCCAGCTCGACTTGTCACAAATCCCCTTCCTTAAAACTTGTGCCTGTTCCTGGCCAGAAATCTGGACCTGCAGTAGGTCTTTTTCTCTGACATCTCTGCTGCTTTTGACACTATTATCTCCTTTTGCAATCAGAGAAGTTCCAACTATCCCTACATCTGAGCTGGTCATCCAAGGCATCATTCATAGTCAGAAAACACAATATCAAGTTCAAATCCACCCCACCCTAAAATTAAATGCCTGAAATAAGTCCAATAAATTATATTCTACAAGCAACATTTTTCTCTGTTGTTTTTGATAATTTCTCTGATAAGCACACTATGACTGCTTCACAGGAATATAAATTATTGATAGGCAGATTGTGTAGGCAATGGGCCTGTAAGGAGAAAAAACATCTTTGGAAGGAAAATTTCAGCTTAAAGTAGCAGAAATAAGAAGTCACATCTGGCTAACATAGTTTACCAAACTACTAACATAGTTTACAGCAGTTTACCCAAAGTTTATGTGAAGAGATTGTTTTTATGGCCAGGTTCTGACATGTTGGGAAATAAGGGAAGAACCAAGGGCTTCCTCAAGAGGTGACTATCACTGTAGGTGGGTATTCAGCTGTCTGGTTTGCTGAGAAGGCAGGTAGCAGGAGCACAGGAAACTTAAAACACATATGACTTGGTGAAGAAATGCAGCTTTTTGATGCACCTGCTGGAAAAGTCATGAAAAGAAAATGGGAAGAATGGTCAAATCAAGGACAAGTTAACTGCAGTTTCTCTGCATGAATATTTTTCCCTTTCCTATAAAACCCAACATTAAAACACAAAAATTCATTGATACTTTCAGGTTTTTGTGTGGGTGCATCTAAATATTTTATAAGGTGAAAATTCTTCAGTTAACGACCAGCAAAATCCCAAATATAAGAGCTAGAGTAGCTTTTATTCTGTTAGTTGCTGTCTTTGTCAGGAATGGGTTATAATCCAGACTTGGACTGCTCCACTTATTTGCAAGCCTGAGATAAAAGACCATTTGTGCTAGTTTTTGTGTAGAAGTTATTTTCTGTCCACTCAAGGACTGAACTGCCATCAACACTCCTATCAGGCAGAACTCGTGGCTTGAAGATAAAAGAACACAGAAATAAAACCCGTTGACATCTCCCACAATTAAGTAAATACTGATCTAAGGGCTTCTGCTGTTATCACTGTTTTTCTTGGCCAGTGACACTTACAGAGACAAAAGAGTTGTATTTGCCAAAACTAAGGCACTTAAATTTTAAGAAAACAGATTTCACAGCACTTCAAGAACTAAAATAGGCTTTGCCAAGTTTTTCATGAGTTGTGTACTATTTCTGCTTCCAATGTGAAATCTTTCTGAATTATGGCAACACACCTTTGTCTTCAGTTTTCTTTTGTGGAAGATGTTGACAAAGGTGAACTTTGGTATCGACAGTTATCTATTAATAACAAAGTGCAGTATTAGAAGCTCAAGACTGCTGAACACTAGGTGTCAGTGTAAGAAATGGAAAAATATCAAAAACCTGTTGTTTCCAATCAGGTGGATTAGCTAAGAAACCAGAACCAGCTGTAACCACATTTCCTTGTAACTGTGTAACACTGTTAACAAGCCAATCTTCCCCAAAAAAGTTATTCTGAAACTATCAGGTTTGCTTGAAATCAGATAAGGTGATTTAAAAACTACAATGAATTTGCTCCGTTACACACTCTGAGATGACCTTTCAGGTTTATGAGTTACACTTAACAACCATGCAGAATTTAACAGCACTCTTTTTTTTCACCACAGATATCCATAAATCAGTTTGTCCTTCACAACTTGAAGTTTGTAGAGTTTTGTTTGACATAATCTATGAAAAACTAAATATCAACAAATTCAGCTACTGCTGAAAGTCACATAGGTAAGATGTCTCTCACTTCACTCAAGAAGTTCAGATTTTAAATGGATGGTCAGAATGTTAGATAACTACTTTAGAAGATGAAAAGTCACATCCTAGAAGTGCCCATTTATCTCCCTGGACACAAAAGATGATCTCTCATCATTATCTCAGGTATAGAAAAATATGTTCATTTGCCTTTATGTTTGTTCAGGTGAATCCACTCAGGATCTCGGAGTAAAAGCAGAAGGAAGATTATCCTCCACCAGGCATTGACAGTCAAAATACTTGGACAACTATTTGAAACAAAGCAAGTAAGATGATAAAGATAATAATTAAAACTTCACTTTTTTTTTGATTATGGAACTGATTTCAAAGATACACAGGTGCTTTTGAAAGTTAACTTTAGGCCCAACTATCTAATCAAATATCTGTGTGTTTCACACTATTGATAAATTTTAGATACTTTTCATTTAGTTTACTACTTACTGCCAGGATCAGATTATTACATGAGATGGATCTTTGCATGCAGATACAGACTTTTAAATGTTTATGTACTTAAAATACTCAATTTATATCATATAAACAAGGTAAAGCAAGAAACCCTGAATATCACTTTCCCACTTGATTGCTGAAGCATAGGATGTAATAATGATTTTTCACAGACAGAAAGATTCTTCTGGCATTACAATCCAGATAAATGATTTGCAACATTTTTTCAGCTACATGAAAAACACTCTTGCCTGATTATTCATAAATGCTTTCAATAAAGAAGACTGGAAAGAAAAAAACATTGACAAAATACTGATTTACCAGAGTGCATCATCTTGTGTAATGAAAATCTAATGATTACTCTGAAGCTTCTTAACTTTTTCATTTGTTCTTTTCTAAAGAGAAATCATCTAGAATTCCATAGAGATCCAGAAAAATGTTAAGTGACATCAATGTAAGCAGTCAATACACCCTGGACATTGTGCATCTGCATATTGAATACCTCAGCTCATCACAGTTTACAGTAGATTTCAGTAGCTATTACCCTATGCTATAATCCTGACAGAGGCTCTCGAAATTAGAGGATGTATTTGTATTCTGGAAATTGAAGCTGGCATCAGCTTATTAGTTGATTCACAAAAGCCCCACACGCCAAGGTAATTGAGTACATATATACTTAAAAATGCCACAGATTCCAAAGCCCCCATGAGTGAAATTCCATACTTACTGAATTCCTCTCACTCAACAGCCTAAACAGGAATCTGATGTGTTAAGGGCGGAAAACACAGACTTGAAC
Organism: Heliangelus exortis; assembly: GCF_036169615.1. Lineage (NCBI taxonomy): Eukaryota > Metazoa > Chordata > Aves > Apodiformes > Trochilidae > Heliangelus > Heliangelus exortis. The sequence continues at coordinate 109,316,067 of NC_092424.1, read as the reverse complement.
ATATAGACTCCTATTTATGCAGACATGCACAACACACATAAATCTATGTCACTGTTCTTCAAGGCCAAAAAACTGATAGAGAAAACCAGGAAATAATGGGATTACAGCTGCCTGCATGACCTTCAGTCTTTATATTTTACACTCACTACAAGACAATCTTTAATCACATTGCTTCTTCCATTTAATCCAGTGAATGGTTTGTATTGCTTCCTTCACCATTGAGCTCAATGCTATAGGTATGTGGATATAATTATTCATTTAATAGAATTTTAAAATCCTTAGGTTGGAAAAGACCTTTAAGTTCATCATGTCCAATCATTAACCTAGTACATTGCCAAGTCCACCATTAAATCATGGTCCTGAGCATCACAACTGCATCTTTTAAATACCTCCTTTATTTTATTTGTTTTTTTTTAAGGTTCTTTACAATAGTATGTTAGTTTTTCCACTTTTTATATCAGTGAAGTCCATTGCCACTGGATGCTGAGGAGCATTTTTGCATGACAAGGCAAAAAGCAGCAGTTCTGTCTCATAGCATGTGTTGAGTTTGCAGAAAGATCCATGGGAAAGAAAACATCTGACCCAGTCAATCCCTTTCTCATCTTAAGAGAAATCAGAGAGTCCAGAATACCTGACTGAGACTCTCTCCTGAAGTAGATTTTGTCCTTTAAAATAAATATATCTAAATAAGGTGAACAAGTGGCAGCTAACATTTGAGTAGAACACTGAGGATACACTCAATTTTCATATAAATTACCAGTGAAAAAAAGGGAAGACTTCATCAAAAGCCAGACAAATAATTTCGTTGTTTCTCATTTAAATTTTCCATACAATGACTCCTTCAGAAGACAGTTTATAGAACTCTAATACAGTACAGCTGAAATATGGTCCATTTTCTCAACTAAACAAAAGTCAAGTGCTTGCCAATCAAAAAATATTATAAAACTAATATACATATTTATTTATTTATGTATTTTTAACAAGAAAATGAGTCTGATGTGCCTTTATAAACCAGGGTTGTCTTCAGCCACAGATGACAGACACAGTCACCAAGCTGAGTACAGCAGTAACAGCACCTGATCTCTGTAGAATCCCAGTGTAAGGGTTGAGTCTATACACATTTTTTTCACTGCATAGAAAGAAAATATGTACTCAGTGTGATCAAAGCTACTCTATGTTATTCTGTAAACTGAACAAAAAAGTGGTTTTGATAAACAGTCCTTACTTTTAGAGTTGCACAAAAATCTATCAGAAAATAAAGCTTTACAAATAATCAAAAAAATTGATGTTGAATGAAGGTCAAACATAATAATGTTATTTCTATTATAACAAACAAACAAAAACAACAACAAAAAAAACCAAAAAAAAAACCCAAAAAACAAAGAAAAGGAAAAAAAGAAGAAACTTACTCCTAGCAGTGCAATAACCTAATATAAACACTGAAAACATTTCAATGATGTAAATGCACAGTGAATAATTACTTGAAAAAATCCATTCTCTCTTTTCCATCACATAGGGGAAATGCTGAAAAATGCACAGTGCTGGTACCCAGTGAAGTTTTTCTACTACAGACGTATTTTCCACTTTGATTTCTCTCAGGGCAGGTGTGCCATGTGCTTGCCACAAACGCACGCGTGTTGTTTAATTTACTCTACAGAGGGAAGAGAATGAATGGTCAAAGGATTTTTCCCAGATGGTTTTTGTGAACTCCTTTATCCCATCCGTGTAAACACACAGTGTGTTCCGGTTTGCTGGGTTGTATATAGACCCCATGACTTAGTACAAAGTCTGAATGTTTTGTTAGCCAGAAGATTGTTTCCATCCTGTGATTCATTAGGTCCCTCTGGTACCCTCGACTTCCTTTATTCTGTACAATCACAAATTATACTAGTTTGTCTTATTTTGATAACCCTTCTAATTAATGTCCTGCACAGGAAACTTTGTAACTGTTTTAAAATAGACTCATAAAACAAGGACTTTTCCTGTTACTTGTGATAGTTGAGATCAAGAGTGAACAGTGCTTCACACTGCTTGTTATCAGCAAGTGGTTTCTGTAATTTCTGTCAATAAGTGAGCTGGTTTCAATTCTTTAATTTTTAAAAGGAATGTCAGAAAATCTAAAATTATGTATATAAATGTTACAAGTCTCTGAGTTCAAAAAGACAATAAGCAACACTGGAACTTTACAATTTCAGAGGAGTATAGAGGTTGCATAAATCAAAATGACTACTCCAGTTTGTGAACAAATAACAAGTGCGATTTGATTTAAAAAAAAAAACAACAAACAAACAAAACCAAACCTGTCAGAGAAGGCTGTAAACAACCAAGAAAACTTAGTACTTGTGTCTTTTTAAATCCTCATTTTTCCTGCTGCACTCTCCCACTCCTGTCATCTATTTCCCTGGATGGGCAAGTGAAGATGAGTTTTCTCTCCTCTCATTTTAAACTGCAAAATGTGGTTAAAGCTGAACATATAAAGCTGGGAAGTGAAGAAAACTCACCACATTTATCCAGAAAATGCACAGCCCTCTGAAAACTTAGAATCCAAGATGATTGTAATTAAGTACTTAGCATTTTCTATCAGTAATCCTACCCTGATGTTTGTATCTCTATTCTCACCATTCCTTTTCCTAGTTGTGGCAAATGGCTGCTCAATCTTTAAGTCCCTACTATTAAAAGCAGTTTACAGGATTTATTGTGGACTTACTCAGGACTTCACATACTGCTGAATCTCTGCATCTCACTGTAAGTGTTCTACCTATGAATGACTGCCACAATTTAAAATAATCTTCCTATTAGAGTATAGATAATTTGCCTGCTAACCTTCTGGTTGAAACCAAAGGACTGGTTCTGAACTACATTATCTGTGCAATAGGCAAATAGTTTCCAGTAGTAATCAACCAGAACAAAAAATAAAATTATCTATGTGTATACACAAAGTGTTCATATATGCATTTACATAACATAAAATCCAATTCAGGCTCCTACAAAGGAAGCAAGAGTGAAGTAAGTATTAGGGAACAGCACAAATTGTATGAAATTAAATTCTTACACAGAAGGATAAAAGTAAGTTATTAAAAACCCCAACCCAACAGATATTATGTACAACATGATTCTGAGCAACCAAAGTTCCTTTAAGTTGACACGACTGCATTTTTAAAACGACAAACGAGTCCCTTTGATTTCAATCACTTGACATCAATTGCAGAGATCAGAGTCCATCTTCTAGCAGACACATATTAGCTGACAGGCAGTAAACCACAACTCTGTTAACATGAATTCTATCATTCATGACAGCCTCCACAAAGATTTAGCACTGTTCACAAAGGATTCCATTGGAGAAAATTAAAAGAAAGGATGCAGTCCAAGGCTGTTGTGATGTGCTGTGGCCTTTCCTTTAAAGAGCCAGTCCTCATTGGACAGATAAGGTTACTTACCAGTAGTGAGGGTCTTCTGGGCTCTGCTGTTAATAAGCACATCTTTGTATTTTTGTTGTGCAAATGTGTTATTTCTCATATTCCCTTGCTGAGCTCTACATTACTGCTAAAATGTCTTTTACTTTGTACAGGCAAATCTAATTTCTTCCCAATTTGATACCTCAGAAACAAAATTTAAAGAACTGAGGTCCAGACCTGCTGCCAAAAATTTGGTGAAAGCAGGTGTCAGTACCACTACCACCATGTTCAGCATGCCTAGGGAGTAAATGGCTGGTAGTTCATTCTGATAATAAATATTGATTTGATACTTTCTCAGCACAAGGAAGGTAACTCCTTAAAAGCCTTTTTACTTTAAGTAGCACATCATGATCTTACTGCCTACCAGCCTTGGAACATGACAGCTGGAGCAGGAACATGGAACTATGGCCCTACCAAGAGAAGACACTAAGACATCTTTAGTCTAACAGACATTTTCTTATCATCCAGTCCAGCATGACAAAAATTCTGGACAGATATGGTGCAGGTGAGGAGAGAATTTTCCTCTTCCTTAAATATTAAATTAAACAATTTCCAGATGCTTTTATATCAGTTTATATGGAACACCTCAGCTATTTTGATGCTGAACTTCTCAACAGTGTTTGAATTACAAAGAAAATTTTCTAGTCCGTTTTTCTTAGTCACAGCCCCTTTTTCCTGACAAAGTGCTGAGTAATACTGATTTGTCCTAAAGCAGAATATTTTGAGTTCCCTTTTGAAGGGTTTAAGTAGATATCACATCTATTATAATCTTCAAAATCTCCCTACTGCACATGCAGATTGTACTGAATATGTTAAGAGGTCTCATTCCACCTCAAATTGCAAGCAATGCAAAGGCTTGACCCCTTCTGATTAGAATGGTTTTGCATTCTCTGTTGAACCCTTGCTGTAGCCACCATTTTCCTTTTAACAGAGATTCTATATATTTGTGCTTAGCCATAGGTCTTAGCACACATTAGTAAATACAGTTCTAGGGGTAATATTAAGGCATCTATAAATACATATTAATCAGTTACTAACAAATATCAGTCAACATTGAATTTGATTTCAAACTAAAACTTACATTCATTGTGCTCTTCAAGCACATTGTGCCTGAACAAAACCTACACAAACCTTTCTCATGCTAGGGTGGGATTTTTTATTGTTTTATATTGCTATATATGCAAATAACTAAACATTTATGAGAAAAACCCTCCCATCTCATGCTAACATTCTGACAGAAACTGGATGGAATTTATCTCTCAGCTTTTATGTCCACCTCCTAAATACTCAAATCCTAGCCAGCTGTCAAATGAAATCTTTATTAGTCAGCTGAGAAATTCCTCAAGAGATTCATCCCATTTAACTCTCAAACTGATTTTAGGGTGATAAGAATCATCCTCTGGAGATGCTCATTTCCTTTTACACATCAGTACATACTTCCAGCAGAATTTCACTTAACGTAAAGCAGTGTACGTACTACATAAAATACACAAAGAAAACCAATCATAAAATGTTATGCAGACATTAAAAAGTCTGCTTTTCAAGAATTTGACATGTTAGTGCAGTCATTTACTGTAGCAGCTGGACCTCATGAAGTATCTAGTGGTTTAAAGCAGTGACCGTATAAATCTGTCCAAACCAGATGCTGATTTAATAGGGTTCAGATCAACTTTGAAAATAGGAAGCTAGAACTATAAACCTGTGAGATATCACAAGTTAACCAATCATAACTAACCACACTGGTAAATTATTTTTTAATTCACAAGCTCAAACCTGGCATTAATCAACAAGTGTGAGCTATTCTTACAAAGGTTTACTCTGAAATAAGTACGAAATGTGCCACCTTTATTGACAGCATAAAAGTAATTTCTACAGTTTAGCCTTATACAGGTATTATGAATGGCAGAGAAAACATGAATTTTGAGAAGAAACCACTAAATTACAAAATGAGAACTGTGCAGTCCATTAACATGAGTAATATGACAAAACTCAGGTAGTATGCAATAAATTTACAGCTGCAGTCAGTTTCAGTTACAAAAATAGCCTTTTTTTCTTGTACTGGATATATATGGACACCTACATCTAAACTGAAAATTTAATGTAACTACACAGTAACAGATCAATAAGGATGTGCAGTTATAAAGGATGATAAATGTGCAAAAATCCCTATCAGAACTCAGCAGCATGTAGAAAGCTCTTGATTTAAGAGTTCCGGCATGCGAATGTCAGAGGTCAAAGCAATGAGCTATTAAAGATACTTTTGCTTCCTCAGAAATAAAGTGCTGTCTTGTGCTGAGAGGGGAAAGGTTAGAAAAGCTGTTTATCTGCAGCTCATTTCCCATTCTTCCTTCTGTCAGGAAACCATACGTGCTGCTACACCCCACGCAGGGCTCACCCGGGGTCATGGGCATTCCCCAAGTAAGACTGAAGAGCCAAGACCACAAGGCTGCAGGTTGCACCTTCTCAAAATGCATCTTGGATGTAAAGCTCAGCTCTGCTGAGCCTCAGTGGGATGTAAAAGCACAGGCTTTTCACCACGTTACTGCTAAAGGAACAGTGAAGCCTCAGTCATCAGTTTGTAGGGGCTCATTACAAAAAGAAGATGTTATTTTGTAATACTTAGAGGTAGGACATGAATTACAAATACATGCCCAGAGCAGCACAGAGAGAAAATAGAGATTATACATTCCATAGAAGACACCAGGCACATTTGGGACAGACCAAGAGCAGCATGAAAAGGAAAGGAACCACAACACAGAGTCATCACCACACTGAAGAGACCCGGATACACTGCTGGGTTTCTTTCTTTTGAGCAGAAAGAAATTACCCAGAGCTGGAAGGGACCCCAAAGCGTTTGCTGCAATGCAGGAAGCCACTGGAGAGTTGGTGGATTGAGTGCAAAGCTGAAGGAAAGCACCTGTCTGCAGGCAAACAGTGGGCAGGGGAGGTTTATTTATACTACATTTTTATTTAAAATATTTTTATGTAACAATATTACATATATGAATATATAAAAATATATACATATACACATTTATAATATGTGGTCTGCCCCACTCAGAGTTTTCTCAGCTTACAAAAGCTTTTAAGTTTAGCTAATTTAGTACCAGAACCTAGCTTGAAACTTAAAAAGTATTCTGACTTGCAGCTCCTGGTTTTAGCTGGTCCAGACACTCATCATAGGTAACTATTAATTACAATATGTATTGGTGTTATCTACATACATTAGTGCCATATAATGTCTATACCCTAACGTGTTCTTCATTTCATTTGAATAATCACTACTATAAGAAAAAAAAAAAAATCTGTTATGTTTCTGAGAAGCTACAGGTTACCTGTAAGAGTTTACCTTCCTGTAAAAAATGTCAGAAAGCAGATTCACACCATGGAGTAAAATACCATTGTTGATTCCTTAAGAGACACTGTTGAACTTCAATTAAAACTATGGAGAGGTTCAAATTCACAGCTGAGAGATGAGATTCGCAACAGCCTCATTTCTATAACACTTCCATTGGCTTTCAATAAGGAAAAATATGCAATACTTTTCCATTATTTTTTGGCATAAAAAGAAACATGAAAGAGTAAGAATATCAGAATATAAATATAAGAAAATAATGCACGAACAGAGATATTAGAACATAAAAAACCAGCAACGAGGTTTCAGATGAATGGCCAGGTTTTTTCTGAATTTTTTAACAAAAAAAAAAAAAAAAATCAGCTTTACTCCCAAGGTAGAAGGAGTTGCAGACATCACACAAATACATTATATATAACCATAAGCATCTGTTCACTCCCTATTGGTAAGACTAACTGTGACTTCTACAGATTAAGGCCAGAATATCACCCTCAGTTTCTGTGTTTTGTTTCTAAAAACAGAACAACCTGTTATTAGTCACTTGATCACGAAAATGTATTGTTTCAAGGAGTTTTAGAGTGAATACTTCTTTATCAGTTATATTCTTACCAAATTTATCAGCTGTGTGTGGACGATGTCTTCCACCAGTATTGCAGTTTCATGGAGTGGCCTGCGAGCATCTCCTAAGGAAAACCTGAAAGAGAGTTTTATTGCACAGATATAAAAATAAGTTAAAAAGAAATGAAGTAGGTTGTGTGCTTAAAAGTAAAAAAAAAAAATTGAATAACAATACCAAGCTTAATACACCTGTATGTACAGAAATGGATCCCTCTGTGGTGTAAGGACTAAAAACCAAAGTTAGCTGATTAAAGGAACAGAAGAGCTGCAAGAATGTATATTGGAGTTCATGCTGAGAAAAACTGAGGAAAAAGAAAAAAAAAAGTTTATAGGAACATTTGAATAAAGAGTAGACAAAGCTGTAGTATATCCACTACTAGGAGTAACTCTGTATTTGTATTCCCTCTCATGAAACAGCTACTTTAAAATGCAAAATTCTTACAGATTTTATTTCAAATCTAAATGCTAATGCTGAGATATGGAAGAAATTCCTATGAATTATGGGTAAACAGTTTTATGCATAACAATATATGAGAGGCTCTTTAAGTGTCAACTGCAAGATAGATGACAGGAGGTCATTCACAATGTAACAGTGTTGGCATTATTTCTCAAACAAAAGACTATATCATTGCAACAGGGGTCATTAAATGAGAAATTGTGGTGATGGGGTTTTTCAAGGTGTTATCTTCTCTAAGAAATACCAGAAGCTGCTCTCTGCACCTGCCTTAACTGTGAGCCATCCTAAAGCTGGGATTGCTCCTTTGATCAGGGATGGGTAGTGGCCACCATCAGCCTATTAGAAGAGACTGTAGATGCTGCAGAAAATCTGAATGCCAGACCTTCATTTTGTAGCACCACTGTAGCAGAGTCTGAGCATTTCCCATACAGTGCCTCAAAAGCCCTATGAAATTATTCATCTGAAATTGGGATGATGGGCTGTGGCTCCAGGTCCGGACAGGGCAGAGGGGAATTTAATTTGAAGTGTAGATGCACCTCTCAGTCAGAAGAAATTAGCTCAGACCTGCTACACTATATTTGGATTTCAGCACCCTAAAACAGGCAAAATATTTTAGAAATAAAATCATCCAACAATGGAAGTGTCATGAAAGCAAAGGGATTAAGGAAATCAAGGTCATTAACTATTCCAAAGGTTTAGTGGCTACTCTACTTTTGGTAACTCTGTATCTGACTTTTAGCTAAAATAGTTTTAGAATTTAAAGCTGTCTTAAATCAGTCTCAAAATGTTCTCAATGGGGCCCAACACCAGATTGCTGAAAGTATCTCATAATTACATTAACATCAAAACAAAACCCAACACTATTCCAGTCTTACATTGCTGCAGTGAAAGACAACTTGCAATGTTTTCAAATACTTCTGGGCATTTCTAAAAAAATGTCCCTCTTATCCTAAACCTGAATATTTAAAATAAGAATACTTGTACATAAAATAATCTAGGAGTAATTACATAGTTCAGGCAAAAAAAATATTTATAGGCAAGATTAAAATCTTTATAGGTGACTGAATATATCAGTTATTTCCTTACAAAAGTATTCATCTATCCTGCAATAAAATAAACCAGTATTTTATCTATAAACAACTTAGGGCTTTTATAGTAGGACATTTTTATTCATCTAATAAAGAAATTATACCTAGTATTCTTTACACAGAATTTGAAATGCTAACGATATTAAATTTCAGCTTTTTTTTTTTTTTTTTGTCTAAAAGAGCACAACAAGAACTATTCGGGCATTATCTGAGCAAACCCCACAGTGCTATACTAGTCATAGCATGAGGAAATTACACTCTAATTCTTCTATATCATGTGTCTCTCATATTGAGACTATCAGCATCTTAAATAGATGGTAATTTTTTTTATATGGTGTTTTACCCATATCTCTGAAGTGAGAACAACTCAAATAATCTTTTCTCTATTATACAGGAATATGCATGTCCATGAATTATAATGTCAGATACTTTCTAGGGCTACAAGCACAGCACATTAGTCCAGATCCTATTAAAGATTTCATAAGCAGTGAATACCTGGATATTATATAGAAAATATATATAAAATTTGCAATATTACACTGGAGTGTAAAACAATAGTAAAAATACCACAGATTAAAACTGTTGCTTCTGTAGGATAAAACTTAAGGCACATAAGTAAATTAATAGGAAAATTTACATATTTTTCCTGATTTTTTTTGGCACACATGCTGATTTCTGGCACACGAGGTATATCAAACCAAAGAGAATCCAGTTACCAATTATTCAGTTTATTTAGGTCTAAGCCTTAAATTCAAAATAAAACAAACATGTGAGAGAGCAGAGCAGTAAATGCCTGGTTATCAGCACTATCATCTTGAGGATAACAGATTTTGTTCACAGCAAAGCATTTTGACAAGCATTCCAAATACACAAATGTAAGGTTGTTGGATTATTTTTCTGAAGACAACGAGATGCAAGAAAAAAACTTTGTTTTTGAGACAGATGCTGCTTCTAGTTGAGATGCCCTCCCTGTCTACTTGTAGAAGTGTCTGTCATAAGTAACTATCAAGTCCCTAAATGGCACACGAAGCAGGGGAGATGCAATCACAATGCAGAACCTTGATCTGAGTGAGATATCAGATATTTTTGCTCCATTCTGATGCAAAAAGATACATCAGAGTTGATGCTGAAACGTGACATAGAGATATATAAAATAAAATGATATACAAAATCAACATAGAAAACCGAGTTCCAGGTGCACCTTCTTTCTTCCTCCCTTCCTTACACTATTTCTACCTTCAAAAGCTATTTCTATCTCAATTTGCCTTCACTGTTTTCCCACCTAATTTCTGCCAACATCTTTCCCACACACAGAGAACCAGATACTGGCACAGTGGTTTCAGCAAGAAGCACAAACCACCACACCTACCCACAGCCACTTCCTTTCCCTTTGCAATGGATATGGGATTTTCTTAGACAGGAAAAATTGTAAAGCTTTGAGACTTGTTAATGGTATTTGTACAGCATTTTTTGCCTCTCTTGACATGAGCTCTAGATTCTAACGTGGTTGTAGGGTATTATTCTTTAAGATATCAAACAATAACTTTTGTTATCCCTTTCTGCTTCCAGAGGTAATAATTACAATTGCACAAGCAACTAAAAGCAGTAAAAATCTTCCGTTTTCTTTTTCACTTTTGCCATTGTGCTTCTGCGTAGCAGAATAAACACTAAACTAAGAATGAAGGGGCTCAGATTTTTGCCAAGCTGCTGAATAAGAGGTAGGTTAAAAACCAAAGGAAAACCCTAAAAAACCACAAAAGAAAACCAAAATTTGGTGCCCTTGCTTCTGGGAACTGAAACTGAACTTGATGTTTTAATATAACTTACCAATTTCACTTCATGTGTGCTTTGCCTTTAATAGTTCATTAGAGAGTCTTTTAAAGAACCTTCCATTCCCTAGAAGTATAAATAAGTGTTCCAATGAAACATAAAAAAAATTCTGCTGAAAATAGAAAAAAGCTGTTTCCCCACAGGTAAATGCCAAAGAGGAATTATATCAAAATATCAGCAGTGGATCAAACCAGTAAAATGATATGCAAGACTGTCTTGAGAATAGAAGCATCTACCCATTAGACATGTCATACAATAATGAAACCTTCTCAGAAGACCTAAATTCAAAGGTTTATCTGTTTTAAGCAAACCTTTAGACAAGGGGGTGATCAACTTACTCAGCTTTTCACAGGATTAAAATATTAGCACGGAGACAAAAAAGACTGCTGCAGCTCTTCTTATTGTTTACTTTTCTAATTTATTTAAGGTTCCTCTAATGGTATTTCCAGGGTCATCAAAAGGGGTAAATGTCCAAGCCACTAAATGCCTACATGGAGTACCACGTGTGAACACACACACGTACTTGGTATGTGCTGAGGTGCAACAGCTCCCCATGGTGCAGGGACTTCCATTCGTAAGAACCTCAAAATCTTAAGCAGTGACAAAAATAGATAAAGCACTTTCTTTGCTACATTTCTTGGGGTTTTAAATGCCTGTGAAAGGTATTGGCACAGCACGGGCTTCCTTCAAAACCCCTCGATGCAGAGCTCTCCAGGTGGCCAGACCACCAGGAGAGAAGACTGTGGAGACAGAAAGCTGCTGCAATCTCCCATCCTCCACAGCCTTGAAAAGCTCTCTTGGCCAGAAAGGAAGTATAACCAGGGTGGCTGGGAGTGCACAGAGCTAGAATAAATAGTTTCCCTTACTGGGGCTTCTACTGAGTTCATACCATAACAAAGCAACCCCAGCTCATGTGGAATTTATCACCTTGAATAAATTTGATGAATCTAGCCTAGGAAAAGTATACAAGCGGTGAGGTAGGCCAGTGAGAAATATGTATTTTTTCTTTTTCTTTTCTAGAAATCCCTAGTAATTTTCCTTTTCTTTTCCTACATGAAGGACTTGCAGCAGCAGACATGGGACTGTCAGACTTGAACAAGTTTTTTTTATGGGCCTGAAGAGCTCACACAGAGCAAGCAGATAATTCTATCCTCAGCATGGAGATATTTATTTGCTCCTGCTCATTACTGGGGTGGGACTGTGGGTTACAGAGTCCGGGTGCCTGCAGTGTCAGCGATGGAAGAATCACAGAAAATTAGGGGTTGGGAAGGACCTGGAAAGATCATTGAGTCCAATTCCCCTGCCAGAGCAGGCTCAGCTAAAGGAGGTCACACAGGAACACATCCAGGTGGGTTTTGAATGTCTCCATAGAAAGAAACTCCACAGCCTCGCTGGGCAGCCTGTGCCAGGGTTCTGTCACCCACACATTAAAAAAAAAAATTTCCTCATGTTTATGTGGCACCTCCTATGCTCAAGTTTATGTCCATTGCCTCTTGTCCTATCTACTGGGCATAACTGAAAAGAACCTGGAACCATCCACCTCACTCTCTCCTTCTATATATTTATAAACATTTATGAGGTTACCCCTCATTCTCCTCTTCTCCAAGCTGCAGAGCCCCAGCTCCCTCAGCTTTTCCTCATAAGGGAGATGTTCCACTCCCTTCATCCTCTTGGAGGCTCTGCACTGGACTCTCTCAAGCAGTTCCCTGTCCTTTATCAATGGAGGGGCGCAGAACTGGACACAATATTCCAAATGTGGCCTCACCAGGGCAGAATAGAGGGGGAGGAGAACCCCTTTCAACCTACTAGCCACCCCCCCTTCTCATGCACCCCAGGATGCCATTGGCCTCCTTGGCCACAGGGACACATTGCTGGCTCATGGTCATACATCCACCAGCACTCCCAGGTCCCTTTCCCCTTCACTGCTTTCCAAGAATTTAGTTTGGTTTTTAGGGTTGTTCCTACCCAGGTGCAAGATTACACTTGAAGAGACCTGAGTGAGTGCACATTGTCTGTGTGAGTAGAGCCCATGAGCAGAATTTTGGGACACATATCAAGGTGGTTATAAAGCTGGGCTGGATATCAAAGGGTCTGTGAGTTGGCTCCTGGAGGGTCCAGGAGGTCCAGACCAGCTGCTGTGGGGCCTGGGGTTTGTACAATAGACCCATTTGAGTGTGTGTCTCTCTGAGTGAGGACTGAGGCTCTCCAGCATTGAATGACTGAGCTGGAGGCTACTGGATTCAGGAATTCCTAACATAGGACATGTTGAAGTACAAGTGAGTCAGACTAGGTGTGTTTGTGAAGGTCAAAAGGAATCAAAAGGAGCTTGGAAGGGTTTTCAGACAACACGTAATGGGAACCCAGAGACCAGACTTAACTCACACATAGACAATAACTTGCTGACATCTGACCCTGGCTGGCTCATTCCCATCTTGTGTTTTTATCCGACCAACCAAGCAGAGTATGATGAAGGTGTAAGTGCTCACCACACAGACAACCAGCTAATGCACCATTACAAATCTAAAGCCAGGCAAGGATCCTATAAAATCACAGAGGAAAAATCAACTGCTAAAATATATTTGTACTGGATAACATCTGGGCTCCTGTCTCACTATTGTAAGAATATACATTAAATGTATAGCTGTTGTTAATGTTGTTAATGTTGTTAAATGTCAGCTGTTTGGCCAGAATGTATTTAGAGTATGAAGTTTATTCATTCTTAGAGCTATTTCCATACTATAAGCAAGTGTCCTCCTAAATATATGAATCATTTGAGACCTGATAGCCAGGTGGTGACAAAGAAAATCAGTCTAACAGAACAGAGCACAAGATCATGTAAAAAACTTAAGAGAAATCCAAATATCAGAAGCCCAACCACTGCAAATCACTACAAGTAAAAAACAACAAAAACTGGAAAATCAATAATACAATATGTTGAGGTAATTCACCTTCGTGTTGATTCTGAATACAAAGATAAAAATACTGAGATCTGGTTCTTCAGATGGCAACAAATTAAGAAACTACAGGTTTCTTTCTGATGAGCATGGGAATGAACCTGCCATTGCAACAGAAGTCCCAGAGAAAATAAGATTATGGTACCTTTTACAAAGTCACAAAAGTTAAAGCTAGCATTTCTCCCTCCAGTTTGTTTGCCACAGCTACTGCTGAACAAATTAGGCAGAAGTAGAGCCTGAAAGGAAAGAGATGACTGGTGCCAAACCAGAAAACTGATTAGACACACACAGGAGAGTGCATGTACAGAGAGTAGAAGAGAAAAGAAAAAAACAAAATCTGAGAGGAAGAATTTGCTCATAGTTAAAAGGGACAATTTTAATACAGAAATTACAAAAATTAGGGTTATTTTATATTTTGTTTTTCTGCCAAGGCCTTCAGTGGCAAAGCTTGGAAGAAAGTAGTAGCATTTTGCAAGAAGCAATTAGTGGAGATTCAGACTGGAACATCAGCATTCACCCTAAAGTGGTTTTAAAAACCTCATGTGGCAATTTCTAAATAACCTGCACTTCACACCATCATAACTCCAGGGCTCCTTAACTCCAACTGCTGTGCCCAGGTTACAGACCCAGCAAGCAGCTCACCCATTCTGGGCAAGGCCAAGGTCAACTGCACCATGTGGACTGAGAAATAGTCAGGAGAACCACACTGAGCAGTCATTTGGTCTATCAGGAGAAATGGATCCAATGGGACAGGTAATTTCTTCATGACTTATTACTTGTTGGAAACATTTACCACCATCCTGACTGAATCTGCTCTCTGCACCAAGGGGAGTTGTCCTAAATGTGAAGAGGAAACCAGAAATGCTGATCTAAGTGGTCTCACAGTTTTTGCACTGCATATGCTCTATAATCAAGCAAAGTCTACACTAACACATTGGCAAATACAGCTTTTCCCTAATACAGGGGTGGTGTAAACTTACCAAGAGGTTATACAAAGCCTGTTACAGAAAAATACTAACAAAGTTAGGATCCAAGTTACACAAAGACAGAGGATACAGATTTCTCCTCACAGAAAGAAGAGCTGAAAAAATAGACTAATTTATATGGTAGGTCTTCTGTCCCCAATTCTTCTGGTGTGGCCTGCCCTAGGTTATCCTGCTCCTCTCTAGAGGTCCCTTCCAACCCCTAACCTTCTGGGATTCTATGAATTAATGGCAAGTTAAACAATTCCCCTAATGAATTAATGGAAAGCTAAACAATTCCCTATTTCAAGCAGTTCTCACCAGAGGACATAAGAAACCATAAAGTAAGTGTTCCACATACAGTGTCCAAATCTGGGTACTTCCTTCTGTCTATGACAAACCACATGGTTCCATCAACTACTCCAGACTTTTACATTACTAATCTCCCTGAGATATGTTTCAGATCAAGTCATACAAAAAGCTGAAATACCTGCAGTTGATGGAGAAATGTGGATGAACACAAAAGTGCCTACATCTCAGGCACTAAATTCCATGCCTTAATCCCACTCAAAATCCTGTATTTTTAACACCTGTGCCACTGTTTGAAAATGGTCCCAACTGCTAACCCTGCTCCTATCTCAACAAACATCACTGACACAAGACTAGAACTTGGTTGTAGATATACAGCTGCACAGAGTAGGTAACTTGCATATCAAAATAGATGTAGGTGAGTAGGCAGATAACTGGCTATATAGCATTCAGCTAACTGGAAAATAGCTGTTACATTATTTTGCATATGCAGTTGAGTTAATTGTTATTGACTTTAAAGTCTCTTCCAGCACTGCCTCTGCTACCAGCCCTTTTTCTCTCTGTCTATCCCATCCTATCTCATAGCCCTCAGGTAGTATTACTGTATCTCATAGTACTTGGAAGGGTTATCAATACCTTTTCTGATCCCTGAAGGGAGATTATGTATTTTCTTAGACTTTCACTTTTCTAGACCACATTTTCTTGTCTAATAACAGAGGAATGTACCTCACAACCCTGATGGTGAGAACAAAAGTGACTCCCCACTCTCCTGTGAAGTCAAGAGACGCTATAGGAAGTAACTAAAATTAATCACTATCTACTTATTCAACAAGTGGAGATGTTGTATTCACTTGTTTAAATACTGTAATACTAACTCTAATAATTTGGTTATTAAATTATTGAATCAATACTAAAAGGAACTCATCTTAAGGAAAATGCTTTTTCCAAAATATATATGGCAGCAAAAAGAGCAAGCACAGGAAGAAACAGCAATGTCAGCCTAAAAGATGGTGTTTTTTTCAGTATAAATTTAAGCCTTGATGATGCCTGCAGATATTGGATAGGTATAAACAAGAAGAGAAACATTACATAATACCATTTAATTATTCAAAAGTACAAAGTGAGAAGTAAAGGGATAAAACTTAGAAAAGGAGTATTTAGAGCAAACAGAGAAGGAAAATACCTGAAAAGCCCTGTAACCTTCTCAGAAGGAACAGAAATTTAACTGCTGGAAATACCAAAAACTGACCTAAACGCAGAACCCTGGGGTCTTGTGATGTTGAACAATTAAAAAAAAGAAATCTTGATTAGGTGATTGAAAATACTTAAAAATTAGATTGATACATTTGAAAATGGTACATCACCTGCAGTTGCAGACTGCAGACAATCTTTGGACCTCTGTATCTGGAGTCTGAAATAAACTGCACTTATGCTTATAGTTATTAAAATTCTAAAAGCAGGACTAGACTTCATAAATAATAATTATTTTGAGCTTATTGAAAACATATTAATGCTTATCCAATGGTCCTCACTACAGACACTTCTCAGTTTCTATGGTGGAAAGCAACACCCAAAGGCATCAGTCAAGCTCACTGCCCCACTGAGGTAAGATCTAAACAAGGCAAGACCTTTGTAAGAGGAACTTTGTTTACCTGCAAGTGGAATTTGTTTGTTTACAACATGAGTTTTCAAATGGTAAGGTCTGCCAGACTAGAGGATTAACGATGTCTTCACATATTGCTAAATGAGAAGTCCCCATTCTTCTCACATAAAGACAAACCCTGTCCTCAGTGACGCCACCATAAATCAAGAATAACACCAAATCCTCAGGGAATGAATTTCTGAGATGTTAAAGTCTCCCAGCTCCATGGGGGGTCACTCTGTTTTGATTCATGAAAATGTGGGTTTTTTTCTTAAACATGAACATTCTGAATCATACTGTTAAGCGTAGAACAAAATTGTTTTAATAACCAAAAAAATACCCTAATTTTCCTTCTTCTCATGTTTAATTTAATACATTGTAACATATGAAGTAAGAAATCTGTACCAAATTTTTGCCTTAATAAATTCATATTTGTACCTGGAAAATTATTATGTTGCAGGACAGAAGAGGAAAAGAAAGGAAAAAAATGAAGATACCAGCACTATGCTACTGTTACTCCATGAAGGCAGGATGGGACATATGGAGATACCTAGTCCATTCCTCGTGCTCAAAGAATTTTGCTGTGTCCACCTGGTTTTGAGTATCTCCAAGGATGGATATCTCCACAAACCTTCTGCACAGCTTGTTTGCACATCTGACCACCCTTGCAGTAAAATAAAAAATGTTCTTTCCTTTTGTTTAAGTGGAATTTCCTGTATTTCCACCTGCGTTCACTGCCTCTTGTCACTGCCCACCACTGAAAAAAGCCTGGATCTGTCCTCTTTACCACCTGCCCTCAGTTATTTATAGATGTTGATAAGATCTCCCTGAGCTTTCTCTTCTCCAGGCTAAATAGTCCCAGCTCTCTCAAGCCTCTCCATATCTGAGAGACTCTCCAGTCCCTTAATCCTCTTAGTGGTCCTTCAACTGGACTTGCTCCAGTATGGCCACGTCTCTCCTGTACTGGGGAATCCAGCAATGGACCCAGCATTCCAGGTGGGTCTTACAAGTGCCAAGTAGAGGAGAAAGCCCACCTCTCTCACCTGCTGGCAAGAGTCTGCCAAATGCAGTCGACAGTGGTACCACAGGAGCACATTGTTAGCACAAGTCTAGCTTGGTATCCACCAGGATCCCCCTGCAGCCTTCTCTGCAAACCCAGTTTGCAGATGGACACACTCCAGTCTGCTCTGGTGGCTGAGGTTATTCCTCTCCAGCAGCATGACTTGCCATTTCCCTTTGTGGAACTTCATCAAATTCCTGTTGGCCCACTTCTCCAGCCTCTTGAGGATCCTCTAAATGGCAGCACACCCATCTGGTCTATCAATAGCTCCTCACAGTTTTTATCATCAACAAACTTCCAAGTCAGTAATAAGACATTATACAGTATTGATCACAGGATCAACCCCTGGGGTACCTGGCCTCCAGATGGACCTCATACTCCTGATACCAAACCTTTGAACCCAGTCCTTCAGTCTGTCTCACTGTTCATCTATTTATCTATTTAACTGCTTGCTAAAGTAAACAGTATTCCCTGTTTTTCCCTCAGATACAGTTGTTTCACCATAGAAGGTTGGTCACACATGATTTCCCCTTCATAAATCCATGCTGAAAACTCCAAATCATCATTTGATTCTTAACAGGCTCAGAAATGATTTCTAGGATGAATTATACAGCGATCAAGGTGAAGACGACTGCTCTGTCATTCCCCAGATCTTTCTTGTTGTCTTTTTTGCAGACAGAAATGGCTTTTGCTTTCTTCCACTCCTCAGCAACGTTATTAAGACATGAAAAATGAACTCATGTATACAAAAGCACAACTTATAAAATGCATTTGAGTAAACAGCTTTGGAATACTTTTCCTTCCCTGTGCTCTGTTACTTCATAAACTGCCAAGATGCAAAAATGTTGTCAACATTGATGCAAGATGCTATAAAGCTCTACTTCCAAACTATTTATAGGCACTTCTCTTTCAGGGTGAATATGCCTAAATCCCACCAAAATCTAATTTTCTAAGTTTTGCTAAAAGCTCTGTAGAGTAATCCTTCTACATATGGTTTCACTGAAGTACCTTGGTTACTCTGTGTAAACTGTTGTAAGTACAATCCTCATGAGCTGAGAATGAATGATTTTATAAACTTGAGTAAATGACACAGTATGGTCAGATATGTTATATAGGTGCTTTTAAAAAAAACAACAAAACAACAAAACAGCCAACTTCAGTCTGATTTGTTTGTTGTTTTTGTTTTGGACTATTTTTTTCTTTTTTTCTTATCCTATTGTAAACACTTTCTAACTGCTGAAAATCAGCAGATTTACCCCAGCAGAAAGCTGTGGTGAGAAGCCTTTTCAGTACCATTGTATCGTAATCAGAACACACCAAACCCTAAAAGTTATGTGTCTTAAACATAAATTAATTCTAAAAATCCTTATGACTGGCAAAAGAAAAAGATATAATTCATTCCAGTTGTATAACATAATATGTTCCATTTGCTCATTCACAAAGAGTTTCAGTTTTTCAGGAAATAAATGAGACAACTGTCTTTCTAGACTATGCAGACTGGACTATGATCAGTCATTTCTGCTCTAGGAAAAAGTTCATCTCAACAATACGCCCAAACACAAATGGAATTCAACAAAGCCAAGAGAGATGAATTTTCAGGCTGCTCTCATGAGGACAGGGCGAAAAAGTGATGAGGAGAGCAGGAAGTCAAAACATCGTTTCACTGTATATATACATTATAAGTGTTAACCAAATGTGGAAATCCCTAGCTATTTTAAATCCAGATTAAAACCACAAGACAATTTAAACTAATCCACAAGATACAAAATATAAATGAAGATGAATGTGTTATGCTAATTTTAAAAGAAATAATATTATTCTTTTTATATTCTCCAAAATGTCAAGACCATTATTCATTGTTTTAAAAGTTCACATCCCAACTTTATGAACGAGATTTTGTTGGGTTAAATTATATCCACTTCTCAAATAATACACTTCGTTATCAGATGGTAACACATTTTATAACATCAGGTTTTTTATTTTACTACTTCTCCTGAAATCAACGCCTGGAGAAGGGAAGCAAGTTGTCCACAGTTGGGTCTGTGGGAGAAAAAACACCAGTTATTCCCATTTACCTCCCATTGCCAAGTGGTAACAAGTGCTCTGACAAATCAGGCTTTGCAAATTAGATTTATTTTCTTAGTAAATTTGCAAATTAGATGTAAATTTAAAGGTAAAACAGAACTATACGAGAAGTCCACCTATGCATGTAGAGAGCTGTATTCTCACTTATCAACTTAGTGTTACTCATGTCAGACAGATGTTACAGTACTTACTGTAATAATGGGGTGAAATATAAAGAAATGTTAAAAAACATAACCTGTCTCAAAGATATGGAAATATTTGAGCATTTCAAATCTCAGCATTTCTGTCAAAAACTGTAAAACTTAACTATGAAATTAATTTTATATCTATATATATGCATATATATATATATATGCTATTATATTTTATTAACAAAATTGTTATAAAATACTTAATTTATTTGACTTCCGGTTCATGAATGGACACCAGATCACAGCTTGGAAATCTTTTCTTTAAATTAAAGTTAACAACTTATGGGTAAGGCAGTTCATGCATTCTACAAGTAATGAAGCACCACAACCCCTCAGTTGCCAAAAATCAAACCCACTCTGAACTGTTGCAGTAGTTACCTTGTGTTATCACTGAACCTGTGAGTTAAAAATAGAACTAGAAATAGAAATTTCCCCACTGGGCACAGATAAAATATGGCCACTGAGAAGAAAAAACACACAACAATTAATATATACAATTAAAGTATAATTCTTTTGAATAGTTGTTTTTAAATCAGGTTTAACTTCAGAAAGCACTGAAAACACCACTTCTCTCCCTTCTTCCGAAAGTAAAAATTTTTCTGTAAGATACACACCAATTTCACTGAAAAAGGCAGATTTCAAATATATTTTATTTCAGAAATGAAACTATACTCCTTCCTGGAGCAAGAAACTGGAAGTTCTGTGATAAAATCTTTTTCTGGAAAGTCAGCACAATTTCATATCAATGGTGTGCTCTTTTTCCTGCTTTCAAATGGATTACTTAAATGTTTTAAAATGTTATAACCCACAATAATCTGTTCCAGGCACCAGCAAAAAGGAAGAAAAAAATTACAGAAGTCAAGATGTCGCCTGGAAGCACTTTATGGCAAACATTATAAAGATAACACAGAGCAGAGAAGCTCTGGCTCAATCCATTATAAATACCCCATTCTTCTTAAAATCACAAAAATGTATTTATAGTAAAGAACTTGTACAGGCTTTTTTCCTCAGAAGACTTCATTTAAGTACAATTTGGCAGAATTTTTGGAACAAGAAAAGAAGAGTATTATAAAATATTGATGTTTTACAGTCACCCTAGTCTTGATCTACTTGCTACAAAAACAAAAGCAAGGACTTTGGATGATGACCACATCCGCGTCGACTAATTACACTTAGTTTTTCATTTTGTCCCCAGTGTGTTTTCTACCAGTTATACTGAGACAATTAGTCTCACTTAGACAATTAATGCCTCATTAAAAACACAAGTTATTTTTCTCATTTTACGACTCACATAATATTCAAGGAAAGATATAGGAGTTTTGAAAAACGAAAACCAAAACACCACCACAAAAAGCTCAACCCCCCCAAAAAAGACAAACTCAAAATCCCAAGGGTGAAAATATATTCTTGTAAACACAAACTATATCTCAAACCTCTATTTTACTATGTGCCCAAATGACAGTATAGTTTCCCTCTCTTCTTTTACCACAAGGCCCTCCCAAGACTAAGGGACAGGGTATACACAGAACCCATAGGCTACACTGAGCCCCTTGGGTGATGAAATTATTAAATAAACACTTTGAGTGCAAAGATGATCAAAAGATAAGAAACAGCCTTCTTAGATTTCACAAAATAAATTGTTTGCTTTTTTCCAGTGAGAAGTGGAAAGATGGAAAGAGAAGATGGGAATATCTGGACTTGAGAAAGATATTCCCATAAGTAAATTGATATATGATATACGAGCCCTGAAAAGTCTTATCATAAAAACTAAATTTTAAAAAATATGAAAAATATTTACCCATGAGGGAAGCATGTTCAGAATTAATAAAAATGTACTATTTAATAATAACATAATAAAACATTAGGGTTTAGGTTACAAAGAAGGATCTGAAGTTATAGTGCAGTATGTGTAAGTGATGATTCAAGAATAAAAGACAGAATAGAGGGACAAATAGCACTCTGGTGGGGCTCACCACACCACCACATGAAAGAAATGCATAGCTAATGATTTCACTTTATTGGTGGTAGTTCAACAGGTGTCAGTGTAAAGGATGAGCTGTCATCCACTCAAATTTACCTATTAAAAAAAAAAAAAAAAAATTATTTTCCAGCGTTTTGAAATAAAAAAATAGGCAAATGTGAGCTGTGCTCATTCAGGTGAAATGTGCATGACTACTGCTGTTTATTGACAAGCATTTAAATTTAAATAATTGGCAATTTGGAGAGATGTTAGTAAAAATTTTTAATTTGACTTATTATCTTAATATGAAATTGTAATTTAAATTTACAAATTTGAGGCTCCACAAGTAGGGAAAAAACTACTAATCAAACATAGGCATTTTTAAAGGGATTTATTTATTTATTTTTAAACACTGTCCACACAGCATTATGCCCAGTACATGAGTTAACAACAAAAATCATTATCATGATACTGTACTTTGCTTTCTCTTATAATATCTGCAGAACATAATGCAAAATTATTTTAGGTTAAAAAGTATCTTAATTCCCTTATTTATCAAAACAGATAAGCTAGACAAAATAAAAAAAAAAAAACATACCAGAGTGTCCCAAAATCAATCCAGTGAACACTTTTAATTACTTACAGCACATTTCTATGATTGCAGGAAAAAAAAATCTTGAAGAAATTAAGAACATGTGCAGCATCCTAACCGATACCGAGAGATGCTCAGTGTTGAGCAGTTTTTACAAAAAGGACCACACTTCCAAAATAAGAATGAATCTCTACAGATAAAAGTCAGGAATTGCCATGCTTTAGGGAACAGTACTCAGCATCCCATCTTTCCCTTTCTCTTCCTCCTTTAGGAGCCAAGGAAACAATGGCTGGATTCAGGGCAAGACTGAATTCTGAAAAACTGAGTCTTCACTGCATCACACAGGTGAAAGGAAATGTAATCTTTTTTGTATTATAATTATCTTAAAGAGAACAATTATTAATGTCTCCCTTCCTGCTGCAGTTATTGAACACTTCTCATTTCCTTCCTTTCAGTTTCAGAGCTGGAGAAGAGAGACCAAGAGCCGCGCTCTGGGGTACCCTGGGTGCCACGGAAGGGGAAGCAACAAAATGCTGAGGTATTCTCTTCTTTTTTTTCTTAAAAAAAAAAAAAAATCCTGACTGTGTTCTTTATCCAGGCACAGTCATTGCTTCTTATAGCTCCAGCTTGGCATCACTCAGCACACAAGCAATGGTGCTCGTGGCTGAGATTTGTGTGGTCTACGGCAAGCTCTGCTTCCTCGAAAATGTGTGGCATCATACAGAGTTTATTTAGAACCCAAGTCTCTGGGGCACACTATGTAAGTTTATTGTTTATCATTTGCTGGGGAAGTCTTCTGAGGTCAAGGTAAAAAGCAGGAGGTGATATTTGATGTAAATGTTCCAAAGCACGTTATGTGGTTGCATGGTTGCAGTGGCCCCCGGAGCACTTTGCTGGTGGTCCGTGGAGATCTGGCTGGTAGAAGGTGCTGGCTTTCCCTGTTTCCAGATGCTATATCATATTTAATGTATTTTTAGCTTCACTTAATATTTTCCTAATATTCCTTTTCCATGTAAGCAATTAGTGTGGTTACCAGGAATGGCAACAGAAGTGATATTCAGCAGGCAGTGGGAGAAGAGGTGGTCTCGACAGCCGAGCATGGGAGAAGATCCGCAAGACCACCTCCTCATAAGGAGGTGGGGGGGAACCCATCCAAGAGCTACAGTCTTAACACCTCTATTTCTCCATTCACTGGAATGAACAACATATTTCTTTTTCTCAGAAAATTCTGCTGACCCATTCATTATTTTCACTGAAGACGAAGGAACAAACAAGTTGCAGTTTTCAGTCTTTCACTACGAAGTCAAAGCAGGATGAAAGGAACCCCATGAAGTCACATTTGCTTTCCTGATTAAGCTCAGAAAAAAGACACAGGGAAGCTATAACTTAGATTAAAAAAAATACGTGAAATTGCTGGCCTTGACTTTTGCAGGTCTACTTTTTCTTTTAAGTTTTAGCTTTATCATTCAACTAGAGATGACTAGGTACAGAAGAACTGCCTGAAAGCTAACTCTCCCACCTAAAAAAAAGAAAAAGTCTTCTGAAAAAGATTTTGCCATTACTGCTAGAATTGCACTATTTTAACTTTTATGTTTGAAAAAAACTGACAAGTTTCTAGGATTCAAATCAATTTCCTAGTCAGCTTTCACTGCCTTTGTCCATACTTAATTACTTTCATGATGCATTTGACTAATCAAAGAAGACTCATCAAACTGGAGACAACCTAAAAAAATATTATATGGAAAAAAAACTAAAATGGGGAATATTTGCTGAACCAAGTCTCTTTTTGTACTTTTTAATTTTTAGTCTTATATAACCATCCATGAAACTACAACACCTGCAATCTGCCTGTGAAGGAACAGCTGAGAGATGTCAATCCCTACACATACAAGCATGCTTTTTATTACCTTTGAGGAAAAATATACTGAATATTAAAGAAACTACTAATTATTAAGCTTCTGGATTCTGCTAACCATTCTAACAATGATGCTTATGTATAAGTTACTCTTATTTAGGAAAACAGTTCCTGGATGTGGGGATTCTATACATGAAAGGGAATCCTTGCCTCCCTCCAAAATGCAGCAGCATTCAGACTCCTAACACCTCCCTCCTCCTCCAGATAAGAGAGGGGTATTTTACACAATTCTCAAGAGCTTTTTGCCTGATACCTAGAAAACACCAAATCCCTGTTGGCTTTAGGTGTCTGAGGATGCCTAAAGCAGAGGAGTCTCACTGAATCCTTTTCTAAGACTTTGCAACTAAGGGCTTTCCTAAACCTCAGCTTAAGGAGGATTTAAGAAGACTAAATTTGCTCATCAATGGCTGACAGAGTAAAACACAAAATTGCACAAAGCTGGATAGAAAAATCACTTCCATGTATGAGGGTTTCCCTCCTTTTCTTCTCCAGAAGCTTATTCATCCTCTAATGGTCACTGTTCTTCCACCACTCTGACAAAAAGCAGCAGATAATGCTTAAAAATTAAGCAACAAAAATATTATTAATAAGGGGAATGTGGTGTTTGGGGGTGTTTTTTTGTTTTGGTTTTAGTTTTGGTTTTTTGTTTTTCTTTTTTTTTTTTTTTTTTTTTTTTTTTTTTTTTTTTTTTTTTTTTTGGGGGGGTGGGGCTGGTTGTTGATTTATTCATTTATTTATGAAATAAAAATAACCCCACTGACACGTGCATCCTGACCTGTAGGAAATATCTCTCACATCTGTCTGGACAGTTAAAGAAATGTAGAGTATAAATATGTTTTTAGAACTACATGAACATTTTCTCCCTGTTTTTCCTCTCCTTTGCCATAAAGACATTCTCTACAAAGGCAGATATGGTAACAGTATAGAAACCCCATTCCATCAAGATAGAAAGAGAGACTGCAGGGAAAGCTCTTTTCAGTGACATTCTGTGCAATCACGAGCCTTGTTTGTATGTTCAGGAAATACTCATGAGTTTTCTTAATAAAAAAAAAAAATAAATCACTAAAAAAAGATTTGCTGTAAATATCTCGTGAGCCATGACAAAGTATCTTATAAAATATAACTATTCATAAACAGTCTAGCCTCTGGAATTCAAACACTGACACTTTCTATTAAAAGGTGCTTAGTCACAGTTCACTAAATATTTACAACGAATCATTTATTCTCTAATTTCATTGACTTTACTGTCGTTAGCAAAAGTCAAGAAAACTTCCTGCATGTGTGTGAATGGCTTGTGTATGTAAACCGCAGCTCGCAAAGTCAATTTTATGGAGGCAGAAAGATTTTCACATTATACAAGGAGGTCCTCCTCTTCTGTAGAAAACTATTTGCTTAAACTTCACCTGGATGCAAGTATTAAAATGAGCTGGAATCAAAAAACAGCAGAGTAAATGGACATCACACCTTACAGGATAAAAGGGATATAAGGAGATTGAGTTCCCCAAGCTTTCCAGCTCCTTGTTTGTTTTTCAGACAAATAATAGCATCACTTCATATTTCTTTTCATCACTTAATATATGTCTTCATCCTAAAACTCAGCCAAGGAAATAGAAGCTCATGCAACGAGAGGATGACTTAAAAGTGCATTATGCAACATTAGAGATCCCATGTTATCAGAAACAAGTGTCAACATTTGCCAGCCATTTCACCAAATGAAGTTTTTCGGCTGCTGTTTTGGGTGGGGCGGGAATGAGAGGCTTGGGGTTTCTCTTTCAAGAGCCTGATTGAGATGCTGCCCAAGCAAGGGAAGCTCAAATGGCTTTGTAGGAAAATGAGGCACTTACAAAAATAAATAAAAAAAAAAGGCCTCTGCCAGAAAATGCAAGCTTTAATATTATCAGAAAACAGACAACCACCCACACTCAGCACTGAAAATAACATAATTCTACAGGCCTGTCAAAGACAGAATGCTGTAAAATGCTGTGGTTTTATGACACACAAATATCATTCCAATGAGGCTTACATCTAAACCACCTAATGGATTTTTATGAATATCTATAGCTGAATGCAGTCTCCATCTGGAAGAGTACTTTCTTGTAGCTCTTGAACCTTTGCATGGTTGGATATCTTTACTCTCTATGGTACTAGCAAGGTTATTGCTATCCTCTTGCTGACATCATTTCTGCCTCTTTTCTGACTCTTGGTTCCCACTATTGTTGCTTTAAGTTCCCTGATGTACTTAAAGACAAAAATAGGTTTTGGGTACATATCAAGGTGACCGCAATTCCTCAGACAGAGCCTGGATCATGATTTGGCTGGGCTCAGACTCTACAAAAGAATAAACTCGGTCCACAGTTCCCTTAACAGCACCAAGATGAAATGGCCAAAGAATTACTTGAGAAGATCTTGTAGGATAACAGCAGATCAACCATTAATCTACATGCAATGAAACAGAAAAATGGCTAAAAATTGATGGCACTTCCTCAACTTTTCAGTAGTAGTTTTGTCCTAGACAAAAAATTTTTGGTGACCACGGCACATGCTGACTTTCCACAAGAATCCTCAAAACAAAATGTCTCAGTAACATGAAGACAACTGGGACTCTTCCAAACCCTTCATTCTGAAACCAGAAGAACCCCACACCATAGATTTGTGGCCTTCATAGTTACCCTTTTCTCCTTTGAGGTAACACTGGTAAGACTAAAAAGCTTTCCTTAAAATCAGGCACGCATTTAGCTGGTAAAGTTTCACAGCTAATGGAAGAGTCACAGGTGTCATTTTCTTGACCTTTGATTTTTAAAGACTTACTCATACTAGACCACAAAGCTCAGGCACATGAAGAACCCACCACTGCCTTTCAGGATTTTTAGACTTCTATAGTATATGAACTTTAAATTTAATCACTTTCTTTGTAAGCTTACAGGCCTCAGCTTTCTGTGTTAACACTGACTGAGCACCTTATGACTACTTAGTTCATAAAGTACACAGAGAATAAAAGAAACTATGTATGATTTGGAGTTATTCCTGCCACTGTTTTCACAACACTTCTCTATTCCCACAAGTCAGGCAGGAATATTTAGATTCAAACACAGATGGTTCACACGAGTTCACCCACTGAATGATCAAGATCTGGTACTATCCCTATCATTATCTTTGATACAAAATAAATCTCACATAATTAGTCTGATAGTGATACTTTGAGCTACTACACTTGACAATGAAAGGAAAAAAAAAAAAAAAAAGAAAAAAAAAAAAACAAGCCAAAACCTAATAGCACAGTAAAACATTAAATGCTTCGAGGATATTTCAAATAACATGACCAAATTAATGCTATATGATTTTAAGCATTTGCATTTTGACATTCATTTTAAACAATATGGGTGACATTGCATAATACATGGTGAATAACTAAATCATATAGATGATGTCACTAATACTGATCTGTTAATATACACTAATGAAAAATAATACACTTAATATATCACAGATGTCTTTACATGAATAAAATCCTGATGGTACCTTTTGGGTCTCTTATAGTTTTCAAACTGAGTCTGGAAGTTACTTTTACTCACCACTATATCATCACAAACTGCACAGAAAATTAGCATATAATGCTTCTGAATATACCCAGCTCTGTTCTGAACAACTGACAAATAACTTACCCTGAAAAAGAATGATGGAACAATGAGTGACATAACGTGTACACTGCCATTTTATTTTTAAAATGCTTTATTCAAGCTTGAAGCAACACACCCTACAGTTTATTGTTTTATGGAAATATTATATTTCATCATTTCTTCCAAAGCCATAAGCAGGGCAAGTTAAACCTCTTGTCTTTCCTGTCCTTACATGTGATCTTAATTCTGAATTTCTTCATATAATGAAATAGACAGACATACATTGCTTGGGAAAACTGTACATAGGAAACACAGCTAAATGACTTCAGATGCCATTTCACCAACTAAAAAGCTGATAAGAGCTTAAGCAGAGCAGTGCTGGTGAGAACAAATAATGTGCAGGCACAATTAATATGCAGTCTCATCCCTATATTTCTGTCACATTTATAGATTTCAATTAACAGAACATTAACACCAGAAAGGACTGAAAAGCCAAAAAAAAGATTGGCATGAATTATCATAATTTTCAGTGCAATTCTAGATGCAGTAATAGAACATTCTGAATGACCAGTTAAAGAGTTTTTATAAATAAGTTTAGGAAAAAGAAATCACTATAGATTATGCTTTTGGTAAATAATGAAGCAGATTATTCTGATTTGTAGTTGGCACAGTAATAATTCTAACAAATTCTTCCAATAATTCCTATTTCTCCCAAACACAGTTTTTAAGTTCTCAATTTCCTAAATTGCATCAGTTATTCTAAAACTCGACAGTATGCCACTTAAGATACAACTGATCTTGCTGCTTGCAGTCTAAAATGGATGACATTTTACAACTAGAAAAACATACCATGCTTGAAGATTTGCCAACTCATGTTTTTAAACAATATGATTACAACTACAACTTCAGTGCATGGATATAAAGTCAATGGATACCTAGATGTTATATCTTCGTATACAGCTTAGAGAAATTGGAAGAGTGGCATTACTTCAGATTTGTTCCACTCAAAACAAAGAAAACATAGAATCACAGAGGTCCTATTTAGACAGATTATTAAAAAAATATTTTAAATATTTCACCAAACTGAATACAGGGGACAAGAAAAAAAAATTGTCTCAACTAATGAACTTAATTAGCTGCTGTGGTTTCTCATGCTTATCAGGACAGAAGCATGCATGAACTCCAAATATCACACAGACTTTTACATCTAGCAAAAATAAATCAGGTTAGATGAGGATACAAGGAGACCGTTTAGTTCCTGTCTTGACTTGGTTTTCATCCAGTTTGTACACTCCAAAGGCCTTTAATCTCTTAACTACTGTTTCATTAGCATCTCTGCAGAGATTCAGGGTGTTTAGAATATCTGTGAGGCGTTCATGTGCTAGAGTTTAAAAGCTTCACGTGAGAAACCAACAAGTCCTAGCAAAGTAAGCCTTGGCACAAAATACTGTATCATTTTAAGTTCATATTATGCGAGCACCTCATTCCCATGCTTGGCACTGCAAAACATTGTAAAAAACCAAAAAAACAACAACAACAAAAAAAAAAAAACAACCCCAAAACAACGATCCTAACTTGTTGACCAAAGCCCAAATGAAGAGCTATTCAATATAGAGTGCAAATGCCTATAATCACTTCAACAGAGGAAACACTGACATCCCACAGGCCTGAGTTCTGGTGGCATACCAGGGAGGAAGAGGGACAATTATAAAAGTTTTACATCAAATAAGATTCAGGGAAGAAATTAAAATTCTTGTGGAAACTCTCTTAGAGTCGCCAGTTTCTGAACACCATTTACATGTGCCTGATCTCCAGAGAGCATTGGAAGTTCCCATGTGTTTTTCAGCTTTGCAAAGCCTCCTGAGATTATGTCAAAGTTTACTTCACTTTGCAACACATTTGGAAAGGAAAACCCATGTGGATTCATGTCTGCTAATTTGCAGAATTCCTAAACCTAAAACCCTAAATGGGTTTTAACTACTTTTCAGGTAACGATGGAACTCAGCATAAAACAAGAGCCTGAGCCACACTCTCAGGAAACGCAGCAGAAAATTCATAGTTTGAAAAAGGAAGTGGGAAATGTTACTGGAAAGCCCTTTGTATCCCAGACAGAGCTACAGGTTGCAATACCCTCACCAAAATACCCCCTTGCAATGCTGGGACTCCAACGTTGTTCTCAGAAGGAATTTAATCAGACAGCAGTCTTCATATTGCCTCTGATGATGAAACTTCTCAAATATCAACTTTCAGGTTAAGCAAACCCTGTTATTTCTTGTTTTCCACTTCCTTTCAAATATAAACCCTCTTCTTCTCCTTTTTCACTTTAAACAACATTCAGAAATTAAATCATTTTCATCAGCATCTAGTCCACAGAAACCAATTACATGGAATACAGTGAAGAAAAAAACACGAAAATGGCACTAAACTAAAATACACAAAAACCTCTGATGGTTAATAAGAGTTTTGTATCCAGGCACAGGACAAATCACATTACATACTCCTAAAATTTTTCTCTTCAAAAATCTTAGATATCAAGTGACCAACCTTTCAGGCACACAGTAACCACATTTAAAATATCATAAAATACCAAACTGCTGAAATGGCAAGTGAACAGACACCTTTTAAAAGTTTTGCCTTATAATATCCCATATTCTGACAAAGAGGGTCTTACTAAAATTTTAGGCAAAGCTATTTGAGGATGTTTAATAGGCATATTTTATTTATAATATAATTTTTATTACCAACTAAATACTTAATATGAGAGTAATGGGAGACAACCTCTCATGCGTGAAAGAAAATAAAAAGCACATCAAATCATTAATAAGAAGCTCTAAGACTAAACTTTAGGACAGAAATTTGAAATGCTCCAAAACCAAGACTTTCCACTTTCTCTTATAACCTGGTCGGGGATTTATTTTTGGCCATTAATAACAATGAGACAGATCCTGAAAATATGGAGTTGTCATGTCAGAAGAGGACAAGCCCACAAGAGGACAAGAAGAGGTCACAAGTCCAAAATGTTTGCAAGCTCATAACAGCTCCAAACTGCTGCCCATTTTGCATACCCTGCCTGCTTCCCCTGCCTCTGGACAGAACCCACATCCTAAGCCGCAGGCCGGCAGGCACCTGGACTGGTTCTTCCCACAGGATGCCAAAGGGCTTTAAATTTACCAATGTCAGGTGGACATCCTCAAAATTTGTATAGCGTTTTTAAATAACAAACTTACTACCTCCTTCCTGACGTTTCCTGCAACGCAGGTAATGCAAAAAAATCAGCGTCCCTTTTCCCTAATCCTTACCTTTGCATTTAAAAAAAGGGGACTGTCAAGGTGGGTAAAGGACAAAATGTGCCTACTTTTCTTCAGTACACATCTAATGAAACAATGACCACTCCATGATCTGACTTTTGAATACTTGTGTTCCTAAGACTCAATGACACTCATCTCCTACTCTCTTCGTGCACCCTTGATCACACAGCTGAGGGACTAAGAGGGCTTTGAGTGTGCACATGTGTGAAGAGCGAGAGGAAGTATCAATGAAATCTCCTCCCCTCCCTTCATTCATCAGCAAAATAGGAGCTCTAATGAAGGATTATAAATTGTTTTTCACACCTAGCTTGACAAATGACAAAATATCTTTTCTTCTGGAAAGTTGAAGATGACTGCTACTAAAGCACAGGCAAATGCAGAATAAGAAATTGGCTTTTAATCAGCTTGATTAAAGAACATCTGTAAAGAAAGTATGTTATTAGTTCTTACTTCAAAGGCTACAAACAGAAGTTGCCAAAAATAGTTTTCCTGGTGGCAATTTCTGTCAGCCCTCAAACATATTACGCAGAAAATATAGAGCATTTTGTTAACTTTCTTGCAAAAGCAAAACACAGCCAAGTGTTATGCTTTGTTATAAAGTCAGAGAATCAGGTTCAAAACATTCCAGAAATAAGAGGCTGAGCTTTACTTCAGACTTTTTGGGTAAGAAAAAAAATAATAATTTTAACAATAAGAACCAAATGCATCGTTTTGTTTTTGGTTTTTTTTTTTCATGTTATCAAATAACTTCCTTACTTGGCCTACATAGGCCCTTTGTTTTTATATTTGCCTTCAGAGAATCTACAAAATCTTTCAAGAATAAGACTACTGTTTTGGAGAATACACACTACAGATTATATTATGTTTGAAGGTATTGGAGCACATTAATTTGAGCTTGAAAATTAGAAATTGCAAATATTAGTAGAGATGAATGTGAAAAAATGCAATTTAAATAAAACTGATGCAAAAAATGTTTCATCTAAATCTAAAGAAATATTAGGTAGGATTTTTTTTAATAATAACTCACATAATGTAACAATAATGTACAATCTTAGTAGGGAAATGACTAGGTATAATTAGAGGTATTTTAAAAAAAATATTATTGCACTAATTGAGTTTGACAAACTTTCATTTAAGAAATCTGTCTGCTTAGCTTCACAATGCATACATTCTGTAATTGTATTGATGGTTACATATATTACTACATAAGCTTTATTTCATATTTAATATATGTATCAGCATTTAAAGTGTCTATTAATCCTTTAAATGCTTCAGTTACAGTGAAGGGGTTAATATGGATCTTTATATTCTAAACAGCAAAAGAACCACCACCTAGAAATATTCAAGAAATCTCTGCAGTCACACATATTTCCTATTTGGGGAAGGTTGTCAGAAATAAAATAGCTGAGAAGGGGGTTTGCTTCTGTTGCTCACTCCTCTGCCTGCACCCCAAGATAAATCTTGCTTGTTACCACCTTTTGCAATAAACAGAATTGTCTGATCAATGTCTAATCTATGTTTTCATAATGTAACCCCAAAGATGCTTATTGTGAACTTAGTCTGTTATATATTCATACATGCTGTCAAGAGTTCATGTTCACATGAAGGAGCTGATTAAAAGACATGATGTTTCTTCAGAAAAATGCTGGTGGATAATTTAATCTGGATTAAACTATTATTTTAATGAAACCATAAAGATCAGTAACACAAATGTAGCTCACCCCTCTAAAATGCAACCTGCATCTGAGCTGCACCCTGGATCTGGATGGTGCATACATTGGGACTCAACACACTTGCTCATTTTTAACATGCTTCTTCCTGCTAACTCCTTCACTGTCTTTCTGGAGAATTTGAAGAGTTATAAATCACAGGGAAACTTCTAGTCCATTAACTCTCAACATTAATTCCTGTGGCCCACCCAGGAAGAAGGTCCCTGCAGTGTGAATTTACAACTTCATCTACTTTCTACACATATTTACTTTTTATTATAAAGCTTCACCTCACTCCCTGAGCACTATTCTCTAAAAAAGGCCCAAATTGGGAGTATTTGACATTGGCAAGTGAAAAACTATGTAACATCTTGCTGATCCATAAGTGAACATAGGGACTGCAGTCGAAGAATAAATCAAAATTAATTGCAGTTCTTTTCTTAAATGACAGTTGTCAGGAATCTGAGCTGGATTAATCTTACATCTGCCATGTATAAATATATGCATCTGCACCTCTTGATAGTGTTATGACAATATAACATATACAATCTCCTTCTACCTTATGCCTAGGAATGCAAAACAAAACAAAACCCAAATTCCTGGCTGAGATTTTTCAGCTGACACACTACCAGAAATCCATTTGAAATCTAAGTAATTAGGCAGGAAAGTGATGGAAACCAGCACAGAGCCAGCAACCCTGTGGAACCACACCCCAGGTCTCTAAAATAGAGATACATATTTTTGAGTGAGAACAGAGAATCCAACTATTTAAGCCCCCTTCTTTCTCTGTAAAGAGCAGAATTAAGCTTGAATCCAGAGATAAAATTACTAGTGGGGACACAGCTTTTACACATAGGTAAACACATTTTACATTTACATTTAGACATTTTATCTCCTCTAGCCCTTCTACTACCATCTATAGCCTCTAAGCATCCTACATAAGTTAGAGAAAATAAAAATGTCCTTCAGTTCCTTCAGCTGAAGTACTTTCATAACAGAATTGGCACTTAATCAACCGATAATTTATTTTTTCCTCAAAATCCCTCTTTTTCCATGAAGTCCATCTGATTTTTTTTCTCAGTATTACAATGCAATTTAAATTAAAAGAAAAATAAAAATCTAACATCCATCTTAATTACCCCAGTGCTAAGATTTTCTCCCCTTACCAGGACTGACCTGGTTAGCACAAACTCAGTTCTTAGTACACTTGTGATTTAATTAATTTAGCATTTGTAATATAGAACAAATGTTCTAAGGCAAGCAAAAACAGAGAGAAAAAAGATAGCAAACTCATGCATTCAAGTATGCACTTTCATTTTACTCTAAAACCAGATTTCTAGAAACAAAAGTCTTGATGTGAAGCATTTCCATAAAAATGGATGAGAACATTGGTGGTTTTTGCAGAGCATAGCAGAACTGGAAACTAAAAATATTGTTTTAGCTGGTAAAAACAAAACTTTTTGCATATGTAAGTGAATTACGATGGGTTTTCCTGTTGCCTGTAATTTAGCTTCAGTAATGAACAGCTTTTTGGGTCTTTCTGTGTTGTGCTTTTTTGTTGGTTTTTTTTCCCTGAGGAAGGGGGGATTTCTAGCAATTTTTGGAAATCAACTGAGAGCAACAGCATCTGAAACAGATAAAAACAACTACTGATTAAATAATTAACTTGATTTCAACACAGAGGCTGTATAAATGCTCTTGTAGTATACCATGAGCAGATGTGTCTTAATTACAAATCCTAGTCTTTCATTTAATTGTTTAGTTCCCACAAACTTAAAAAATTTCAAGTACACTGTACAGGACTTTCAAAATTAATCCAACTAAAAACTTATGATTGCTTTCTACAGTTTATAAATGATGCTACAAATCATATTTCTGTCCTAAGCTAGCAACATAGAGGAAGATTAAGTTTTAAAAATTGGAAGTCTTGAAAACTGCTGCATTTTACTGCAAACGTTCATACTTAATTTCTCTTCCCCTCTTTTTTTCTGTTTTGCTAAGAGCAATGAAATAGTAATGAGCATATCTAACATTTCAACCACGCCTTGTAAATTAGTAAATCAGTTATTCAAGGTGAGAAACCATTATCCTCAATGAAGTACAGGAAAAAATGCTATGAAAGCAAATGAAATTACTTTTTTCAAGATCACTTAATAACATGGAAAATTAATGCAATAGCAAGTAATATCCATTTTCCAAAGCATTTTTTCTTTGCCACACATACACAATATATATGACCAACAACGTTTTTAATTGGGGTTTTTACAGTACAATTTTCAGTAAAACTTCCAGGAAGAGGAGCAAGAGTTTTGTTTAAAGACAATAACAAGGATGAGGTCCACAGAAACTTCTCAGGTGGAGATAAGTTTCAGAAGATGCTTCCAGAAATTTGGCTCCACAGCATATACAATGTTGTGAGTGAATCAGAGTTTGTGAAGGAAATTTATCAAGGAAACAGAATATTCCCTAAATTTTGGACCAGATGATCTTTGAGGTCCCTTCAAACCTGACATTCTATGATAAGTCTATCTCAATAGCTTGGTTGATAGCTACCAAAATAGCTGCATTTTACTACTTACTCATGAGAGAAGCACACCAGCAGTGACACAGGTGAATTTACACTTTTCAATTCAGTTTTATCAGATAAAATTCTTAATTGCAAAACTCCTACTGGTGCTTAATGAAGACATGAGTATCACAAGATCAAACAAATCAAAGTGAGAAGTTCTATTCGACTTCAAAGATTTGAGCACTCTTGGTGGAAAGCTTACATACAAAGAGCAATAAAAAGGTTGACTGAAAGACAGAATTCAATTTCCTTTTCTGATGAAGTTACTATTTTGCAGTACACAAAAAGCCTTTAAGTCCTAAAAAACAATCAATAATCAATGTACACTTTTGTAAACAGAATAAAAATAAAACATAATGGTTTGCAAGGATGCTTAGGAGGTACATCACTACAAAGATAACATTTTAGTGTGCCTCAAAAATGCTCTGTCTCTACCAGCTTCAAGAGTTGATATTTTTTTAAAAAACTAACATTTTCAATAATTGTCTCATTTTTAGCTCCATCATCCCCATCCATTTTTATCTCACAGGATATTGCTGAAATTTGCTCAAATGTATTGAATTTTTTTGTAAAGGGACACTTTCTTGTCTCAGTAAGTCTAAGTAAACTCTTCCATAGCAAACTGAGTCAACAAACAGCAAAATGGTGCTTAAAAAGATGCACTGCTTGGATCCTTGATAAGATCAAAAACTGAAAAAAAAAAAAAAGATTAAAAAAAAAATAAATAAATAAAAAAATCTGTGTGTCTATCCCCACCAGTCAGCAACTGTTTCAAATTTAGTTGTGGCAGTGCTTTTGTATTCAAGTTTACCTGAGTAGCAAAATCTTTACAAAACTTAACCTGTTAACTGCCCACCCATTAACTTCTGATCTCCCTTTTCTTGCTCTGTATTGACCTGTTTTAAAGCAACAGTTAAGGCTGTATTTCCCTGGATTATTTCAGTAGTCATTGCAAGACTTCCAGAGATTCAAGACATGAAGGGCATCTTCCTAGAATCTCACAGCTACTGGGAAGTATGAATCACAAAAATGCTATCGTTTTCAGAAGGGTAGAGGTATAACCAGAAAAAATCAAAATAAAAAATATTGGTTGAGAGTACTTATCCTGATTTAATAGCCTATATCAGTCAAATTATAAAGTTTCTCAGCTTGTCCACAACCATCCTCATTGATTTGGAATGCTATAAGGGTGGCAACAAATGACTTCACTTTAGGTCTTCCACACTGGCTATTTCACCTCCATTTCTGTATCTGCAGCCAATTGTTGCTGTAAAAGCAAAATTCATGCAGAGTAGGGAAAGTAGCCCAAATTGCAACAGTGGCAGGGTAGGAAGTAAAGCCATGGTCTTAGGGGAGGGTCGTAAAGAAAGTGCTAGTGAGCTGTTCCAGGCATGCAACCACAGGCAGAGCAGTGCATGAGGCTCAGCTCTCTGAACTGCTGCCTCGCTGAAAGAGCCCATGAGATTTAGAAGTTGAGAGATGGAGATTTGGAGAAATTTTTCATAATTGTTTATGGTAACACTTGATTTTCAGAAGTTCATTTTGTAGATCCATATTCACATCACGCACCCATAGATTTGGAAGAATGGAGCTTGGGAGAATGAAAAGTATCAGAGCACCAAACAAAACCTTTTAAGTGGGAAAAGGAGGAAAAGAGAGAAAACTCTTGCTCACATGGCTGATCTGAGACTGATAACAAACCCAGAACAGTTCTTCAAGATCATTATGCTCAGCCCATAATCAGCATTGCTCATGATGTATCATCACCCACAGAACAGCATAAAGACCCGAAAAAGAGCTTAAGCACTCAAAAGCTTCTCACTTGTAAGCAGCTGTCTCAGTTTATGTAATGAATCACCTCTCCCTACAAATCCTGCTTCACTTAAATCAATCTCTATAAGTACTCGGTGATCTATTAAGTCACCTAATTTATTTTAATCTAAGTTTTGGATATAGTCCATGATTGTAACTAGTTATTAAGGCTATTAGGGGATGGCAGAAAAAACAAATTCAGTATAAAATCGCAAACCATTCTTCAGACTCCTTTTCTATTACTGCCATGTAACCGTTCTTTTTTTTTCTTTTTTCCAAAATCAATAAAGTTCTGGCTAACACCATCACTGCAACAAACCAGAGAAAATGGATTCCTGGCTTGTCAGCTCTGGTGCCCAGCTTCTGTAAAGGCAGCATCTGTAGCCAGAAAGATCTTGAAGATCTGGAAGCTGGATCCTGAGCAAGACACACTAGATGAACAGAGTGTAATATTTTCATATCATCAAGTACAACCCTGTCTTCTTAGCATGATCTCATGAGTCCTTCTAAGTGATAAAACATGAGCCAGCCCCACCCCAACCTACCACAGGTATCACAGGCACACATTCTACTCTATAGCCAATAGCTTTGTGAAACCACTTTTCTTGGACAATACACTAGATTAAAGAGGGATTAACTTATTGTCTCTAATGAATATATTAGTGATAATATAACAAAACACCCTAAAGACATAAAAAAAATGAGAGTGAAATTTATTTACATCACAGAGAACAAAACCCAGTTTTTAAACAATGTGTAAATTTTTGCTTGGGCTTCTATTTCTCTGGAATTTCAGCGCACTCTATGATGTATCCGTTGCAGAAACAGCTGTCTATGCATCCATCCATCCATCCATCCATCCATCCATCCATCCATCCATCTATCCATCCATCCATTAAATGCCATCTCACCTGTTCCCTGCTAGACAAGAAACAGCATATGCCACTTCTAGCCCACCAACAACCGGATGCCACTTGGCTTCTGGGTGCACACTGACCTCTCTGCTTCTGCTGGGCCACATCCTGTGCCCGTGAGGGAGGAATTCAGTATCTCTGGAATTTTAATCACTCAGATAAATGTGGTCATAGCATGCCCATGAATTTCATTGACATTAGCAAGACAATGCAACTGCATCTTTTTAGCGTGCTGCACTAGAAATTGTAAAATCATAGAAAACCAGCTTGCAAGGGTTTGCAAGGATCATCTGGTCCAAACTTTCTTGGCAAAAGCACATTCTATACAAGATGGTCCAGCACTTTGTTCAGCTGAACCTTAAAGCATACAAATCCTTAGTTAGAACAATTGTGCAAGGGAGAGAATTTCAACACTCAGTAATACAATTATATAATGTAGTCCTTTAACCACACTTTGATGTTATCTATAAGTAACGACCATAATCGGCATTAAATTATTTCCAATTTGTACATAGTGCTTTTCAGGTACATATAAAGTTACTCTGGAGATACAGGCAAACTGGAATGAGCCCAGCAGAAAGATACAAACACCAACAGCAATGCTGAAAAGATTGGGGGTCCATTCATGACAGCCAAGCCACCACTAAACCATACAGCACCATATTTTTTTTTAGTTTTTTTTTTTTTTTCCTCTTTTTGTTTTTCTTTTCTTTTTTTTTTCTTTTTTATGTGATGTTTGAATGTACCTGCTTTAAAAAAAGCTTCTATTTTCCCTTTCTATGCAGTCTTGCCCTTTGTCACCACTGAATTATCCCAGTGCATGGCACAATTGGTCTTTTTCAGACCAAACTACCAGCTCTTTGAAGTCTGAAGCCTGACCAACATGGGAAGCTGGGGACAGGATCAGGACCCTACACAGGCACAAGGTTTCTGCTCCTGGTCTTGACTACCAAACATGTGTTGTGCTCAGGAGCTTCTACCAGTGAGAAGTTTGGAGTGGTGGAAGAGCTGAGATAATGGTTCACTTGTTTTTTAGAACCATGGTAGATATGACCATATCTCACCTATCTAATCAGAAATCAAACTACAGTTTGGTTTTGAGCCAAATTTGAGCCACATCTCTTTTTTGCTGTTACTGTACCAGGTACAAATTTAGGCAAGGAAGACTTTCTTGCTATCAAAAGTGATCCTAGAACTCCTACCTATGACCAAATAACTGGCTAAAATGTACAAGTAACTAAAAAGATGTGAATGGAAAAGGGGTAGATGTAGTTGCTACTTTTATGAAAAAAGTATGGGTGAGGTCTTTTTTTTTTTTTTTTTTTCAAACCCTCAGGCATC
Source organism: Heliangelus exortis (assembly GCF_036169615.1). Lineage (NCBI taxonomy): Eukaryota > Metazoa > Chordata > Aves > Apodiformes > Trochilidae > Heliangelus > Heliangelus exortis. The sequence goes on along the minus strand of NC_092424.1, from coordinate 109,276,324 downwards.
AGACCACACAAAGACATTTTAACTGGTCAAGGCTCAGAAATTTAAAGAGGAAGTCCTCTGAACCAAAGAAAACAGCACTCTTTCCAGAAGAAACTATGGTGGGTCCACTGAAGTACTGAAGTCATTGAAGCTGAGACCCTTTCTAAGATGCAAGACTAAATTGATCCTTAAATACCTTTCTGATTTTAGAGATAAGATGGTTATTGACTTTATAGAATGTTTCATATTTAGTGAATATGGATCAACAGAATGTCCTTAAAAGCTCCTAAAAAATACGGTTATCCACAGATTAGCATTTGTCAGACTCTCCCAAGGATAAACAGATTTCTGAACATTAACTGTGGCAAAAATCATACCACAAATCAAAAAACAAATACACAAACAAAGTCCACTTCAAGATAAACACGATTTCAGGTCACCAAGACTTAGGACAGAGACGAGGATTTGTGATAAGGTTTGCTTCAATATTTAACCCAATAATTGAACATTATTGGGTTAATAAATTTTAAAACGCTGCAACAATTTTTATCTTTACAAAGAAACAGTGGTCTCCTTGCTTAAGTTACTTAAGTGGCTTATCAGAACTATAAGATCATATTATCTCAGTAGCAATCACAGGTAAATTTTAACACTGAATCTTGTAGGGGGTCCCAGTCAGCATCACACATCGGGCAAACTGCCTCAGCTGTAGCAGTGGGATAAAATCCATTTATTGTAAGTATTACCTCGAATGATAACTGATATTTGGCAATGGTTTTAAATTTTGGAAGAGATTTAGACTGGATGTTAGAAACAAGTTCTTTGCCATTAACAGGTCGCCATGGGAGGTAGTTGAGGCCTCATCCCTGGAGATATTCAAGGTGAAGTTTGAAAAGTCTCAGAGGAACCTGATGTAGATGAGGATGAGTCTGCTCACTGCCAGGGCGTTGGACTAGATAACCTTTAAAAGTCCCTTCAAATCCAAACCATACTATGATTCCATATTCACACATTAATCTAAAATATACACAACATATTAAGATACCAATTCTCAGAACCAGAAATCTAAATACCAGCTATGTAACTAATTGGCAATTATATTTAGGTGCAGAGAATTTTTTATGTAAACTGTATTTGAATTTCTTCTGTGTTAGTCTAAGACCTTCTTTCGAAGCAATGACATGATAAAACAAACAAATTTTCACAGTGTGTAAGATCACTAAAACTTGTCAAACAGAGCTTAGTAAAACAGGAATACCATCTCAGCAGAAAAGTTATTTTGGTTATATTTCTTTTCAAAGTATATTAATTTTTAAAAACTTTTCTAAACTGAGGCAATAAACCAATTTACTGAAAAATCCAGTTAGAATGGTATTTTTTAAATATCAACTAACATATATTATTTTCACACTGGCACAGCACTGCCATTTTTAAATAATGACATGCTTTTAACTGAAGATCCAACTTTAGTTGTCAGTCCACAGAATTAAAAAATGTCTGGATTTTGTCATTCAAGTCTGGGTACAAATAATTCAAACAGTAGCCAAAACACAACTGTTTTGAAATTAATCTCCCCCAAACTTTTTTTTTATTTATTTATTTTTTAGTTCATCATCTGAAGGGTTATAAAAATTGTATTTTATTTTTTTATTTTATAAATTACAAATTGCATTATAAAAATTGTATTAACACAACTTGACAAAAATGCAGCAAAAATGTTGCAAAAAACCATCTCTGAAGCTGGTACACTAAATATCTACTTGATACCAAATATGGTTTTGATTTTTATGGCAAACTTTTCCATTATTTACATGAATTACCATCAATAAAGTTTTATGGAGTTTTTTTATTATTTGATTTCCATCTGTGAATGATTTGTATTATCTTTTAATGAACAACATCCATTATGTTTTATTTCTAATGTATTGTCACGGCACTTTTCCATCTGAGGTTATTAACATCTCAGAAACCTATACATACTAATTTGCATATGTATTTAAACATACATACATACACTTATCATCTCCTAGTTTTTCAATCTTGTGGCAGACATTCTTAAAATAACGAGGGCTTTTTTATTTTCAGTGTTTTGGGGCCACTAAGAAAGACTTCATAAACTGGACTGAGGAGGTTCATTGACAAAGCGAATTCAAAACAAAACTCTCAAATTTGTCTACAATATTAATTTTGGCAGTAGAGTTCTCTGACAGTCAGAAGATGAATAGAATTACAAGCACTGCCTGAAGAAGGCCATGTAGAAAGAAACACTCTTTTCATATATTAGAGAGCCATAGAAGCATCAAGGTTGAATAAGACATCAAGTCCAAGATCATCAAGTCCAACTCTCCACCCTACAATCCCTACAATCCACTGAACCACCCCCTGTAGCACCTCATCTACCTGTCTTTTGAACACCTCCAGGGATGGGGCCTCCCCCAGCTCCCTGGGCAGCCTGTTCCAATGTTTAATCACTCTTTCACTCAGGAAATTTTATCAGGTCTTAGCAGTGATGAGGTTTAGAAGACTTTAAAAATAGTGTGGGACTACCTAACTCTGCTGACAGCTTAACACAATAATACTGTTCTAGGTAGAACACTTTGGAACAGACACTTGTAACTCTTTTTTTCCAAAGAAGTATTCAGTGAAACTTTTTTTTTTTTTAAATAACTTTATCAATGTGTTGTAACTCACAAGAGAATGTGCTGTCTCTTCCTCTACTTCTTAAAAATAAAAAGTTGCACCAAGTCCTTTCATCTTGTATTGACAGCAAATATATTGAAGACACAGTGTCTTGGAACAGAGACAGTGCCACTCTTTGTCAGAATTTAAACCTAATATTACATTGACCTGAACTTTTTAAGACTATAAGGGTATCTGTATATGTATTTTTTTTATTACAGTATTTTGTTACAGTAAGGTAATTCACAACCTCATAAAGTAACTGTCCATGGGATGCTTTGTTTTCACTCTTTGCTGAGGGCATTAACACAACCATTTCAACACCATTGCCACTCACTATTTATTAAAATTAAATTTGAATATGCTGTAAAAACTACTGCAGACAATATACAGTGGTGGATCCCAAAGCACAACAAATAAATCACATGTTCAGATCAATATTTAAGTAAAACTCACATCCAAGTGCAAGCGTGGTCACCTGAAGCCAAAGCTGGAAGGCTGGATCTAAATGCCAAAAATTCCACACAACTCAGGACTACAAGAGAAAAGTAAATAACCCCTGGGTTGCAGGATGAGAGCAGAAAGAGCCCCCATGAAACCACCAAAGCACCACAGCAAGAAATGGCATCCCTGAGATTGGAAATGTAACTTTTTTTCTGCTGCACATTGTAAAAGGTTTTACAAATTCTTGAAAATTGTTGAAAAAGTTGAAATTTAAAAACTTGTTATAAACCAGAAATAGTTCTATTTATATTAATTTATATTATATATTTATGATATTTATGTCATTTATATTAAGTAATTACAGTAAATACTCACAAAGCCCTGGATCAAAAGCAGACTAAACTGAAATACAGCAGTGAAATTTCTGAACCATGCTGCACCCATCGAATCAGGTAGCAAGTTTATCAGCCTCCACATGACAATCACAAGCTTCTACAGAGGGTTAAACTATGCTATCATTTTGGACTCTTTCCAGGCTTATAATCTAAATTAATTATGAAATGTAGTTCATTATTAGCGTAAAAAATTCCTTGGGAAAAACTTCTTATGCCTGTTATTTCTGAAATGTTTTGAGACAAAAATTATTTAAAGACTTTTTTTTTTTTTTTAATGAAGGAAAATTGATATTGCTAGTGGGTTTCAGAGTAATATATCCAAAACATAGTATTATACTATCTATGGCAGATAATGTGACTACATCTATCATTTAAATGTCAAAGAAATTAAACATACCCATTTTCATCAAATTATTTCAAGTGTTGAATGCTGCTATATCTGGAGAAGTAATTTACTCTACCATGGAGACTTTTAAGGAACCAATAAAATTGGTATGCTGAAATAAGCCTGAATTGTGGCACTGGATTTCTGGCCTCCTACCTCCTCCTATAATCTCTATAAGTAAGATTATAGACAGGTAATTGTCTCATAAGACACTTGCAAGGAATAGCTAAGCTAGAGAAAAGTGGATATACCAAATGTATGAACTGCTTAAAGTAATTCAAATATCCATATGGATAGCATGAAAAGATATAGATGAAGGTATTCCTCTTATTATCCTAAAGTTGGATTACCCCAGAGAATAAAAATGAAGGTGTGAAGACAACAAAATTCTGATTTCAAAAACCCCTCTGCAGCTTTCTGTGCAGAGACACAGTTACAAGTCAGTCTTCAGAAGGACTCCTACCATTCTAAAAATACTGTCCCACAGCTGTTTAAAATTTATTTTTTTAGACCATAGCACCACTGTTTGGTTGTTTCCAATTTCTGAAACCACAAATAGTAAAAGTGTACTCAGTCTACTGCAAACATAAATAGCAAATGCACGCTTCAGCACTTTTAAAAGGATATGGAAATTGGCAACAAAAATGCAGTTCATGTTGAAAATTTACGAGGGCCCTGCCATATTTCTTCAGAAATACAATCAGGTAAAAATTAGGAAGATCTCTACCAGCTGGGTGGCATTTTTGTGTTTTTTTTACTTATATTTTTTTTTTTTTTAACTGAAAGACTTTCATTATGCAACTTCTGGCACTTGATAAAATAGGGCATGGTACCTTTGCTAAAACCACAGTTTCTTTGGTTATGTTTAGCATTACACAAACATCTTTCACCTTAGATATCCTCTTGCATTGGTGTGTTTAATTTCAAATACTCTAAGGCACATTACTTTTTGAAAAAATATTTTAATGATTACTAATATCATTAGGATTTTAATTATAATAAAAAGAATTTTAAGTGGGATGGACAAACGAGTCTTTCCCTCCCCCAATTTCACAGTTAATTTAAAAATAATCCAACACTTCACAATTACACTTTCGTATATTTGGAGTTCTATGTACATAGTTCTATTTAAAGCTAAAGTACTCCAGTAATATAATATTTTTAAATGGATTTATTTCAAGAAACACAGCACATAATGGCAAAGTATCTTCTATGTAAAGGTAACAGTAGACATGTTAACAAATGTGATTACATTCTTTTGATGAACATCAAAAGTCTGAAAACCTGAAGGAAATGTCAATATTTTTTCGTCTGAAGTACACTTCTTGAAAGAAGTCCGGATCCCAAGGAAGTTGATGGGAGTTTAAAGTCAACGGGGCTGAGATTTCAGTCCTGGCATGTGTGAATTCAAGTGAGCTCACTAAGAAAAATATCTATTTAGAGTGCTATTTGTGAACTAGTTTATCCTGACATAAATGCAACTCGGAGTAGAAACAGGTAATATTCCTTTTGATCAAAGGCAGCATTTTGGTGGTTTCAAAGCAATAGACTTTCTACAAATGCCATTTCACTAAAAACCCTAACCCTGAGCTGTAACAGTTCTAAAAAAATAAATAAAAATACAGTAATTCATGAGCTCACACACACACAAAAATTCTTTTAAGTGCATATATTTTATAAAGGATGGAGAAAAAAAAAAACAACCTTTTCAGATTTTTTCTGATCACTCGCAGCTAAAAAGATAAGCTAAAAATAAATGCAACTTGCTGAACTTTGGGGGGAATTTCTTTTTGTACAGATGTTACTTACTACAAGCTTTACTAACCACACAGTTTGGAGGTGGCTTGGGCATATATATTTATGTTCTTTAAAACAATTCCATACATTTCTGAATTTTTGCCTGAGTAGACATTTTGGGTATTCCCAGAAACCAATTTCCTGGTAAACTTGAGCAAACTGCAGACTTTTATGCATGATTTTCCCATGTATGTCATATAAAAAACAAACTGGAGATAAGATGTTTATTGTCAGACTATGAAATAAAAAACTGTCAAAAAAACAAGCCATAACACACATTAAATACTCTGTTACATAATTTTGTTCTGTTGGCTTGATAACTTTTTTCTTTCCAATTTCCTAAATCTGAAACACTACATGTTTCTGCCAGCCTCTCAAGTATGTGATCAAAACAATCCCAAGATAAATTAATATTTCCCCCCAGCCTCCAAAAAAAAAAAAATAAAAATAAATGCAAAAAATTGGAAATGGATAAAGTGCTCTTGTGCTGAACTTCCCACTGGTACTTGACCCAAATAAAAATTCCCAAGCTTGGAGCTGAATCCTCAAGAGGAGACATGAGTCTAGAAATAACAATGAAATTGGTATCATGAGCCTGCAAATGATCCTGGCTGCAGAACTGGGAACAGGTCACGACCTCAAGCTGGCAATGACTGCCTGGAGAGGCAGTGGCATGAGCTGAGCATGACTGAACCTCATTCCTACTTCTATACATATTTTAAGATTGCTTTTAAAAATGCACCATAGCAATTAGGTTATAATATATGAAAGAAAGGAGTAAATTTAAAATTAAATCACAATTTGACAGATCCTAACTTGAAGATCTTTTATAGAGAGAGCCTTTCATTTTTTTATTTTTATAATGTTAATATAAAGAGACTATCATATATATCTTTTTAAATACCATTAATATTTTAGAATGAAAATTATGCCCAGAAGAAAGTAAGAATAAAAGAAAATACAAAACCTCTTGCACATCACTTTGTATTGCTATGGAATTACCTGTAGGGATTGTGAAACTTTTTAGTTGGGGGGAGCACCTGGGACACTGAGGAATTGCTTTGCTTCACAAGCTCTGTGTTACACAAGTATTTTTCACTGGATATTATGCTTTGTGATGGAAAACTTCTCCCAACTGCTCATTAGAAGAAAAATATTAGTTTTAAATTTAAGCTGTTTGCGAAGTATAATTTTAACTAGGAAAATTCCTGCTGTAAATATAGGACTGAAAAGCTGTGATGTGGTTAACTGCACCTGCCACCCAAAAGGGTTCTGCAAAATTATGCACAGAGTTAAAAGGAAAAATTATTTGAGAGAGCAAATAATGCCTAGAGTACCAATAAATGTTTGATTAAATTTATTTAAAGGAATTATTTAATTCCTTTTTAAAAAAATACTCCATCTAGTTTACTAATAACTACATGTTCAGAATTTCATAGAATCATAGACTCATAGACTCATAGAATCCTAGAGGTTGGAAGGGACCTCGAAAGATCATCTAGTCCAACCCCCCCTGCCAGAGCAGGGCCCCCTAGAGTACATATACATATACATACAAAGTACCTACTTTTGCACTTTGATTAAGAATAACATTTAAATACATGGTTTTCTTGAAGGTCGTCTTTAGGGGCTAAAGCACCCCAAAAATTAAATGTAACACAGAATCAAGGCTGTTTGTCTATCTGTTAAAATGGGCTTAAAGGATAACCTACATTTGTAAAACACAACCTAAAATGCTATGAAAAAAAAAGATCTTTAAGTGAAGAATAAAACCTAAGGTCACTCAACATAGAGAAAGAAAAAATTGATGGTTTTAACCATAACATAGTACACTCTTACACAAGAAAATGTTTCATTCCACAAGCTGTAGTTAAAGAAATTAAATAAATTATACACTCACTATTCATGGTGCAAAAATTTATACACTTCACGCAAAGCTATGGCAAGAGAACTCTAGCGAGATTCAAACCTTTATTTTAACTATAAAAATATTGTTGAGAAGAATAGCATATCAGAAGAATTAAGAACTAGAATGACACTGGGAATATAAAAAAAAAAAAAAAAATCAGGTTTGTCATATTTCTTATTGTGAAGGAGGGGGGAGATCTGGTATTCAACCAGTACAGTACGAGAATGAGGGGAGACCCAAGAAGACAGCACAGGCAGAAGGGAGACAGAGCAAACAGAAAGGCCATTGCCTTTCCCAGTCCATAATCCAGGGGGCTTTTCAACAGAAAACATGAAGTTTTTATTTAGTTTAAGTCTTGGGTTTTGTCTTTTAAGAAGAAAACGTTTAATACATTTATCTCCTTCCAATCACCGTAAAGAAAAAAAAAATTAAAATTAAAAAAAAAAAAAAAAAAAAAAGAGGAATCTTCATTCTTGTAGCTTGTAGACATTTGGCTTCTAGAAATATGCCTGCTTAAACCAAACAGGCAGCGACAGAAATTAGTTCTTTCTCCGGATACAGTAAGTATCTGTCAGCAATATTTACAATTTAAGAAAATAACTTTAACAGTTTTCCTTGAATACTTTTCAATATTTCTTGAGCAAATTCTTGAGATGCAGTGGGACAGCACTGCAGCTAAATCTGAAAAAGCTGAATAAATGAAAAATGAAATTTATACATTGCATTGAAGATCTCTTTGGTGCTGAACATTGGCGTAGCTTCTACATAATAAATTATTGCCTTAGTTCAATGCACTTGAACGTGCAACCCAGTATTAGCAATGTTCTAACCTCTGAAATGAAAGGAAATATCATCACTACTCTAACAACAGGCAGCGGGCAAAAACTTCCTAGTTTTAACAGGGAAAAATAAAAAAAAAAAAAGTAGTCTTCACTCAACAATGCAGAAAAATCTGGGCTCTAGTCCTTCAAAGACAGACACAGGTCCATGAGAGCTAATGATGAGGAGTATGTTAGAATTTACTGGCACAGCCTCAAGTATTGAAGTTAAGCTTGGTCTTAAGAATCTCACCTTGCAAACTTGTAGAAGTTTGCTTGACGTGAGCCATGTGAGCACATCCACCATCTTAAGACAGCACTACTCTCACACATAACATCTGGCACATGCTGAGCCTTACAATACAAACCCTCTGGAGCAGGGTCTGTCTTCCTATCTGCACGAAGAAGCCATAATCCTGACTGGGCTCTTTGAGCACTACCACAACACAAATAAAAACTGCACAAAAACTGCATTAAACGACATTTAGATTTGCCAAAGCCCACATTCCTAAATTTGAAAACACTAGTTTTAAGATGGACTACTTGTCTTAAGATGACATGTATTTTTTACACCTTTCACCTTGAAGAATGCTCGCCTCTATCCCAGCCCAGTAATGGGGCCCTGGTGCCATGTTGTTATCTTCCCCCATCTCTTTCATTCTTCCCATCCAGCAAAGCGTGGGCTCCTTGCCTCACCAATCCATGTCTGACCTCTTCCAGGCACTCTCCAGCTTTTGAAATAACTGCTTAAGGCACAGAAATGATGAGAACTCAGGGTTAAATCAAAATCTTGGGTTCTTCCCCCCACCATGAGGGGAAGTATGTTATGCTGCAAAAATTTATTTTGCTTGAGCAACTTTATATTATAGTCTTTGCTTAAGTGTGGTCCCATTCCTCATAGAGCAGATGCCTGCCCTCACTTTCTTTTCTTCTTTTCATTTTAATCAACCTAACTATTTCTATTTCCCTCCCTGACCCTGGGGCACCAAGACAAGGTGTCTCTTATAGTCTATAGAAGCTGCCAGAAAACACATCTGTGACATCCCCACAGCCCTGAGCTCAGGAGTGCTCTGTAGGGATGCAACCATGAGACCATTTCACTTCCCAACTAAAAGCCTTCAATTGAGAATGGAAGCCACTTTCAGGGATACATCTCTCTGTCTGGGAGATTTCAGTTCAAATGGTTGAAAGAGGAACCACAGCAGGTCAAGGAACCTTAAAACAGGGGAGGCTGCTCATCTGAGCCATACTGACACCATGGTGGGGTTATTTACCTGAACATATTTATAAATTTCTGGCAATCACTGCTCTTTGAGATCATTTAACAATAAACACAACAAATTTCCTGGGTAAAGTTTAGTCCTATATTTCATAGTTCAGAAAGAAGATGCTAGACTACCCAATGACAATACTTCAGAGAGTGAAGCAAAACTTCCCTAATTTTTCACTCATTTTCTTATTTTGCAATCAGATGCATCTTTCTGCCATGCAGAGAAGTCTCCTGACAGGAGTGACACAGAGACACAGAGTAAATACAACAGGATAAATACTCTCAAATAAATATCTTGTTCAGTTGTTGGTAAGAGAAGCAAATTGGTTTTCTGTTAATTGGGGTTTCAGGGGGTTTTTTTGATTTCCTGAGGGCGACAGAAATTACAGAGCATATTAAATGCCTGATACAATACACAAGTATGAATCTGTTCTGATCAAGTACAAGTCAGTATTAAAAAACAAGCAAACAAACTCCAAAACAAAACAAAGAAACAAAAAAAAAAAACCCAAAGAAAATAGGAGAAGAGATAAAGGTATGTAATCATTGAACCACTGAACTATTCTATTTGTACTTTCAAAAAACATCTTAAAAAGAAAAATGCCTAGATAAGGAGATAAGGTATGTACAATATTTTGTAGTTTTAAAAAATGACAACTTTGATTTAGCATATGTTAAATAAAAGCTACACTGGCTAAATACTAGAAAGAACATCTTCTATATCATAATCTATGCTCTTAACTAATCCACTCATATACTTACTCCTTTCCTACTTCTCCTCAGTTAGGCTATATTTTTTCTTTCAGCAATGAAGTATGTAATACAGCACATTTTCCTTTCCCTGTTTTTTTTCCCCTATCTTTCCAAGTTCCATAAGCAAAATAATTTCACCCATTAGGTACATAAGGCATATATAATTCAGAAATTCTGCAGAACAGAGCTTTTGAACTCATATTTTCAAAGATCAGTTAAGAAATATGTTGCTCTAAGACCAAAGTCTTATTTATATGAGTTTGTGGCTTAACTGACAAGTATTTTTCTCTGACAAGTAAGGGCAGACAGTTTGTATCTTAAATACCATAATCCAGTTTTCAACCCATGTAGACGTCTGGAAGGGAACCAGTCAGTAAAGTAAATTACATTATATCCCACTGACAGTCCAAATACAATCCATGAGATTCATTACTTTTACCAAAGACAAAAGAAAAATATGGGAGAGGTGTGGGAGGGTCAAAAATATTTGCAGCTCACCAGATTGCTTAATCCAAGTAAATAGACTTCTATTTTTAAGAATACAAATAGCAGTTGGTTCTGGGTTTAAATGCAAAATGTGGGATATAAGCAGTAGCTTGCCACGTTTTTATGTGAGGCCATGGGCTAACTGTTTCTGTTTTACAAGCTGCCAGGAGTTTGACCTGTTTAATTTGCTGGGAGACATACAAATAGCATCTCAAAATTTATATTTCTTAGCTGGTATGAATATTTTCTCTCTGCATTTCTTCTACATGAGTTTATGTAGTAGTTATTCACAAGAGATTTTCCAGTTCTTAGATAGTGGTCTCTCACATGTGACAGACTTCATTGATCTAGAAGCCAAGATGTACAGATAATTGCAGTCAAAGCTGCAATTTAGCCTTTATAATTCAGAAGTAACATCTGAGAACATTTCTGCATTAATTAGAATGTGAAGCTAAATAGGACTTTCTTCTCTTTCAGTAACCTCTGCAGCCCAAACTGGACATTTATAAACTTAGTTTCACCTTCACCTGAGGGGATTCCATATGAATGAAGAGAAATTCATTGGGGTTTTTTGGGTTTTTTGTTTTTTGTTTTTTTTTTTTTGTTTTGTTTTTTTTTTGAGGAATTTTTTTTTTTTTTTTTTTTTTTTTTTGTAACAGGAATTACAAATACATTATAACTCAATCAGTAGTTTCTTCCTAATGCAGGTGTTTTAAAAATAAAATTATTCTAAACTTAATGTATAGAGTGTTACTCATACCATACAAGATGCGGACAGTTCTCTCTCCAGGTTCCAAATGAGAAATCAAGCAACTGGCATTCTTAATTATAATACTTGGCTGAATTTTCATATGAAGGTCACATCATATTTTACAAACCAAGAAGTTGGAAATCGGGTGCTAAATCTGCAGCATTTTATTTTCTTAATTTTACTCTCTGATTCTAGTCTATCAGTGCTGTTTTCAAAGTTACTTGTGATGCTGAATTTTACAAAAATTACTCAAAAACTTTAGAAATAGAAATTTTTTCACTAAGCTCTTTTTTTTTTTTTTTTTTTTTTTTTTTTTTTCCCTGAAAACATCCATGCAGCCATCATTTCAGTTTGGTAGTATCCATATATATACATCAATGGGAAAAGATTCCTTTGTTTTGACTGAAATGGGAAAGGAAGAAGCTGGGTATGTCCTAGGAGCTAGTAACTCCTTTGAAAATGCTGTATGCATGGCAGAGCCTCGAGCAGTTAAATAGAAATTTATTTCCCATAACACACAGAAATGTTCCGTTTTTGTGAAAACAGGAGAAACCTCTTTATAAATTTGGTAGCTACAACTGTAAAAATATTATAAGTTGATGCATAAGAGAACATGTTTTTATTCCGTAGGCTTGTATTATGGGAAGCTTAAATACAGATTATCTCATTCAGTAACTCCCCACTTTACAGTAGTAGCAATTCATTCTAATTGCTTGGGTAGCACACTCAGGAAAAAGAGTATTTTTCCTTTTCAGTGAATAATGTTTCATGTTCGGTTAAATGCAGGAAGTTACACCACCAGTGGAATGCAATTGTCTGCAAATGCAGAGTTACTTCTTATTCACAGGTCTGTGCTTAGCTAAATATTAAAATTTTAGCCATTCAGCATTACATCTCCAAATATCTTTCACTTCTAACCAGCTCAACTAAAAAGGAATCTATCCGCTACAATCAAAATAAATCTAAACCATGCATAATCATTTTTCACAGAATTTTTTATCCTCCTGTATGGAGCGGATTAGAGTAAATGTAATTCACACATGCTGTTTCTTATTCAGAGGAAAACACAGAATAAGGATGTGGAGAATTTCTAGCCAAATCTTCATTCAGATCCAAGATCCACGGACGCCACTGTAATTGAGAGACATTCACAACCAGATAGCTGTAGACTTCATTTTTGTTTAAAATAATACCTCTCCTACATGAGTTCCAACAAAAATATTCATGTTATTTAACTTCAAGCAAGCTGCCTTGAGACGAACTTAAAACAGATTACAGTTTCTTGTTTTAATTTCGTTCAGAAAAAGACATCTCTTAAAACCCTATCCTTATAGCCACATGCAGATTATGTAAACGTGCTGCTTCTTTTCAGACTACTATAAAATTATGTGTAACTAATAACCCTCTTTCAGAATTCGACTTGCCTGGCAGTTGACAATGGAAAATGAACTATTCCTCCCATACCTCAATATATGCACTTCACTATGCAAGTTATTCCAGTTCCTCATGAGCAGCCTAAAAATGCCTATTCATAATGCCTGGCCTCTCAGAAATCTGAAATGGGTAATTAACTGTCAAAGAAGCAGTTTTATTGCCTTCAGATTTCAAATAATTTGTGATTTAGTTCCACTGTCTGATATTCTGCGTTGCATCAAAAAGAACGATTTCAAAAGCCACATTTAAAATTCTATAATAAGAGGGGAGATAGTTTTTGAATTATATTATATTTCTGTGTAAAGTAAACACACAGCCCCAAGAAACCTTAAAAGAGGCACAGCTGCACAGTGGTTTCACTAGGGCTCCTCACCTACATAAGATGCTTATTTTAATTTTTTAAACATTGTAGTTTTCATATTGTCTACACTGCTAGCCTGCAAAGAAGAAAACCTCATTAAAGCACCGAAGTAACTCGATTTCCAAGGTAATCTTGTTTTAAAATTAATTCTAATACAACAAAGAGCTATTCCTCCCCTCTATTCCTCAGTTATTCCATACACACTCCAGTGCTGCTTCTTGGCTTTGCCCAAGGACACTCCCCCAAACATCTGCAGCTGACTCCAGTCACTTCAGCCCCAGGATTTCTGATTTGAAAAATTTATGCAAGTATTTACTCAGTTCAGTAACCTTACAAATTGGACAGTTTTCTTACTTTCATTTCAACTTTCATTACTAACATTTTAAAATTATTTCATCCGTCTGCCCTGTTTCTGATTTTCCACACACAAAATTTTTATAAACTGTATTTGCTAAATTTATTTATTATTTCAGTTAGCCCTGCTAAATTTTGTATAACTTTTAAACAACATAACACACCTGAAACTGATATACAGATGCCAAAAAGAAAGGAGTATCCTTTATGCAGTGACTTCAGTTCAGTTTAATTTACTATAACAGAAGGGATCATGCCCCTCAGAATCCATAAAAACCCAGCCACAGTGCTTTCATATACTCAGCTTCCCATATTTCCAAGAAAACAGTAATAAATATACTCATTTTAGAAATCAAATTAACAGCTCTCAACATACAGTCTCCATACAATAGCATCTTATACCTGAAGTCTGTGAGACTAAGCTAAGGAGGCATCTATTTCCATGAGCAGAAAGGCTGAGAACTGCTGAATGATGGACAGATCAGTGCCTCCTGACAACATTTTAAGGAAATTAAAGCCAGGCTGCTTAAGCATTATTTAAAATATAAATTAAAATATTTTTTCCCGCTGTAATAAAAATTATATAAAATTTCTTTTCAGAATTTGAGCATTATGTCTAAGGTAGCAGTAGTTGTTACTAAGCTGTAATATTGGCAAATGTTCCAGACTTATGTTTAAATTTTATTTACTAAAAAATGAATTCACAGGTGCTTGCTGAGGTAAGCTAAATGATGTAAAATCACTGAAACTTCTATGTTACTGAAACACTGAAATTCCAAAAAGTTATTCTAAAGGAAAAGCATCTTCTTCAATAATTTTAAGCTTCAAAGACCCCTCCTAAGATTTTCTAGATTGTCACTTTTTATATGTATTTAAGTTCAGAGGTAAATAACATCTTAGCAAGCAAAGCTAAATCTTAATGTTTTTCCATCTTGCAATAATCACTAAATAACATTTTTCTCCTCAGTAAGCAACAAAGACAAAATTGCAACTCTACTTTTAAATTTTTGATCAATACAGACTCTACTGCTCATCCATCTTTAAAGTATGTTTTTATTATGAGACCAAAAAAAAAAGAATCTGTTTTTTTCTGAGGTCTTATTTAAGTGCATTTAAAAGAAAAATATATTAAACTCAGAAGTAGCATTTTTGAAGAAAAGATTACTGTTAAAATTAATGGCAAAGAATAAAACAAGACTTGAAAAAAAAAAATCAAGGTTTTTCTTTTGCACCTTTTAAGAAAATTAAGCTGTAAAAATACCTATAGGTATAATAAAATAGCTAAAAATATATTTGAAGTTATTTTCCACTCTGATCAGCGATTTTAAAAGTGAAAATAGATGACATTATCATGTGGCAGGCCAGCATGAGACACATAGCTTTATATTGATTTGAAATTGCCATTTTCAAGGAACAGTTGAAATAACAGGGACTAAACATTCAAAGGTTTGAAGTAAATCCTGCAAGAAACGGCAAAAAAACTGTCAATGGAAATTCAGCCACCACACAGACTCTTCATTTTCCAACATCAATATACTGAAAGAAGTTCTCAGCTTCAATACTCACATTCAAAAATTATGTTAACAGGACAAAAATCTATGCATTTTATATTCCTATATTTGTTAAATTTGTTTTACTTTCTCTGCAGTGCATTGCCCAGGCAGGAAAATAAAACTGGGAACCTCGCAGTATTTTAATTTATGATGCCCCAATTCAAATCATAGCAAGTAAGATTTCACACAGTCAGCACTGAAGTATGATCTGCAGGCACTAAAGGAAACGTATTTAAAAAGAAAAGGAAAAAAGAGATACCATGCACAAGAGGTTTCAAAATTAAACAAAAAATACTTGCCATTATAAACCAGATTAAAAGGATTAATTACAGTGTGTTTGACTGTGAAAAAAGACACCTCCCAATGATTTTTAAAATGCAGCATCTCAGAAGAAATTTGAGTTAACAAAAACAGTGTAACTTTTACAAGGAGTCATTAATCTACACAGAATTTAACTATTAAAACCATTTCTTCAGAGTAGCTTCTCATATTCTAGTGCCATGCCTGCTCATTAACTTTATTCTCTCTTTTCCACTAATATTTTTCTGTCCCCTGATGATTGCACACCAGTAAGATTATACTGTTCCCAATCCAATGTACAGTACACGTGTAGGACATTGGGTTGGGAAAGGGTACAAGCTGATCCCAAACCACGTCCCTACCAAATATAAGTATATTCACTTTAAACCACAGCTGGATAAAAAAAAACCTCTATGAAGAGGTATCACAACTCCAGCTTTCCATGACTTCTCCATAAACATGCATGTTATGAAAGGTCAGGTTCTCAGTTTGGTACCTATGAATTCTTTCCCTGGTGGCACCTCGGTCCACCTCAAGGATCAAGAACAGAGCAACTATTAAGACCCTCTGGGACCTGATAACCAAGCTGTGTACACAAGACCTATGATGCTGGCTGCAGTACAAGTTAGAAATCCTCCCAGATGCCTCAAAGGCGCTCTGGAAAAAATGGGCATTAATAACAATATAGTCCATACTCCAATCAACTTTAATCTGGAATACAAGTGCCTGTTTTTAGGTAGGAAACAGATGCCCACCTCCCCAGAAAGGCACTTTTGAGCATATGTTGAGGAAGTACAGTTAAAGAGGCTGTAAACTGCCATACTAAATACAAATACAGAATAATTCATTGAAGGGATTTCTGATCATCGTTCAGTTTAAAATCCCACAAGGGATGGTAAACAGTCTTCAAAGATTAAAGAACTTAACTGCTCTCTGAGCTGGGGTTTTAGTGTCCGAAACTCAACTCAGGCTGGTTAAATTTTGCCTAATACTGAGGTTAATTTTTCACTACTGCAATACCTAAGTTCACAAATATTGAAATTTCCATTTTTCTGCCTCAAGAATTTTTTTATGAATGCCAATACTGGAAACCTGCTTACTTGAACAGTCCAGTGTCTTGCCATTGAAAATAAATATTAACTATCACAGAATCACAGGATGGTTAAGGTTGGAAGGGACCTTTAGAGGTCCTCTAGTCCAACTGCCCTGCTCAAGTTATAAACCCAGCTGTAATTTGAAATGCTCTACTTTCATCTGCAACAGAGTATAGTAACAACTTGTATACTCCAAAATCCAAAGAAAGCCATATACAATTTGTTTTCCATCTAAACTCCTTAAACTTTTCTTCTGGCTTGTTGTCTTCACTCAAAGTTTTCCAAGTGCTGATGAAACTGTTGTTTCAAAAACAAAGCATCACAGGTAGTTCAAGCTTTCAAGAAGAGATTTTCCAATGATTTCCTCTCACCTTCAAATCCAGCTTTTCTTAACTTACCTCTCACACTGTAACTACAATCCTGCAAAAACCTGCAACTTGTTTTGTCCTGCTCAACACCTCCCTTCTCCAGTAATAAACTTTTTACTGCTTCCTTCCCCCTTACCACTGTGGACTCACTATTTCCGTGAAGACTCCTACACAATACCCTTACATTCAACAGGCTGGGCATGAAAAACACATTAGTTTTAGTTTGGAAGGTCATGTACAGATGGTCCAGTAAGACTTAAGAAATGACACTATCCTGTTCATGAAGTGCTACGCTTTCCATGAGTGGCAGACAATTCACATCTATTTTTCTTTTTATAGGCAACAGGATTTTTCATCTACTAAATCAGCTCGGACAGTAACATATCCAGAAAAGGTTCTTATTATTTCTGAGATTAAGCTACTATTTTATCTGATATAAACTACAAGGTACAATACAGCAGCTCTGAAAGACATTGTTGCTTACAGAGAACAATAAAGATAAACTCAACAATCCTCTGGGGTGTACACATGCTGAAAATTCGAATACCAGGTTTATCAGGTGGTATGAACAATTTTACTTCTTAACTATTTAACTAACTAAACAAGTAATTGCAATAAAAACAAAAGCTGTAAGACAGGATGCTTTGATAAAATGATTATGGGATATACCGGCTTTTTACTTTGTTTCCTTTCCAAATTTTGTTCTGTCCCTCAACATTTTTAAGAAAAGCTAATACTCACTTTACCAAAGAGTTTTATATAAAAAAGCAACTCAACATAATTAAATAAAAAGCCATACATTATATCTTATATAAAGAACATACTACCATAAATATGAAAATATCTTTGTAAAAGATCCAGTGGATCTGTCCTCCAAGTCAGATACCAAATAAACGAGGTGCCCCAGAGCATCCTTCTCCATCCTGGTAGAAAACAGAGTATGCAGACAAGCCCATGTCTTTTCAGTTTGTTTTTCTGACTACAGATATATGGGCAGAAAATCAAGGATTTCAAATACCAATCTGATCTACTGCTGTACTAAATAACAGTGAAATATTTTCCTGAACACTCCTAATCACTTGAAAAGTATGATCAATGAAAAGATGTTGCAGAAAGATGAATGGTAAACATATTGCCATGAATATTATTTAACATAATTTGTTAAAATTAATTTGCTGTACCATAATAAATTTAAGGAAAGCAAGAGCACACTGTTAAAAACCTTAAAATTAAACTTTACAAACCAGAAAAATGTCATTATAATGAGAGCAATTAACTGCAGGAAGAGATTTTAAACACTAAAACTATGTATAAATGAGCAGCAGGGCTCACAATGACAGTATCTAACCATTCAATGACCACCCAAGTAAAGAGAAGTTTAGAAGCAAGTAACATTATTTCCTACAACAATCTTATAACTTTCTGACCACACACAGGCTGCATGGAAATACTAAGGAAAAGAGTGTAGCAATTTAAACAAACAGAAGTTTATAAATCTGTTTTATTAAAAAATTCTAACAACATCCAAGAGACTGAAATATGAGTTAAAAAAGCCATCCATGAAAAAGTAAGAGAAACACGAGGGGACGTGAACCATTTCTCACTTTTTAATAAAGTCTTCAGTGTAAGGATTGAAATGTTATTTTGACATTTCATTCCATAAGAAATTAAAATCTACAGTTGTTAAATGCATCTAACTCTACATCAGGCAAATCAGCCTCAAAATACATATAAATAACTCTACATAGTTAGCAGTGCTGTATGTAGACTACACCAATTTGACAAATATACCTTCTCTAAGTATGATCTTTGAATTACAGTAACAACCTGAGGACCAAGAGAAATCATAGAATCACAGAATGGCCTATGTTGGAAGGGATCTTTAAAATTAATCTAGTCTGGCCACCCTGCAATAGCCCATCCATGGCCTTGAACATTTCCAGGGAGGGAGCATCCACAACTTCCCAGTGTCTCACCACCCTCACCATAAAAAATGTCTTCCTTATGTCCAATCTAGATGTACCCTCCTTCAGTTCAAAACAGTTGCCCATTGCTACAGGCCCTATAAATAGTTTTCCCACATCATTCTTATAAGCTCCCTGTAAGTATTGAAAGGCCTCAGTAAGGTCTTTCTGGAGCCTTCTCATCTCCAGGCTGAACAACCCCAACTCTCTCAGGCTGTTTTCATAGGAGGGAATCTTAGTTATAATCACAGAATGTTTAGGTTGGAAGAGACCTCCATGACCATCTAGTCCAATTTTTGACTAACACCATACTCAACTACTAAACCATGTCCTTAAGGACCAGGTCCAAATGCCTTTTCAATGCATTATTTATCTTCCCTCATCTGTGTGGGATGCCAAGCTCTTAATAACCAATACTGAGGTCAAACTTTATTTCTACACTCTGTTAAAATCCACTTATCATCTTACACACAGACTTTTATACTACTGTAGCAAAAAAAAATGAAGGGTATCATGAAGATACAATAGATAAATTTATCTTATACATGCATATCTTATACTATGCATAAGGCAGGGCTTTTTAGTAAACTGTAATTTTAACACCCATTATACATGCCCATTAGAATATACAATCATATTCTACAGCTATTTTTAATGCAAAAAATTAATAATCAGTTTTTTACAGATCTACATGGTGCTATGAAACAAAATACACCTACATTATAGATAGGATACTATTTATTTCCACAGTGTTTTGTATTGCACACGGAAAAAAACACATCAATGTTGACATTTACTAATACTTCAGCTGTACATACCTACATGGCATTCTTTTTTTTCAGACTTGTAATTTGAAAGGTAGGACCATACTCAATTTGTTCTGCAGGCATATGTATTTCCTATAAGAATATTACACTAACTATAGGTAAGAAAAATATTTTAGATACATTTCAGCAGTTAATCCATTCAGAGTTTGGAATTCCTTTTTTAATACATGGAAATCGCTTGTACTACCCATAGTACATTAAAATACACCAGTAATACAATTCTGCTACTATAGATCACATATCATTTTCTTGATTGGCCAAGTGCCTCAAAAAGACTTTTCTGTCAGCATTGTCTCTATGCTTGCAAGTGTTAAAAAAATCAACCTACAGTGAAATAAGTCTCTATTTTCCTTAATAGGAGAATGCTCTCAATAAAACTCAGGTGTTAGAAAAGATCTCCAAATCTTGGAAAATAGTATAGGTATTCAGCTTTCAGCCATGAAAGTGCATGAATGCACTGAAAATGGCCAGCATTTAGTTTCTGATGTTTTACAGAAATTAACTTCTCATAATTCATTTCTCACTTGCAATTTCCTCAAGTCTCCCAACGCTGACTCAATTCATTGGCTACAAAAAGCAACAGCTCAGTACTGTTAAGTAATGATTTTCACTCAAAGCAGGCAGTTATTCTCATCTACACTTTGTGGTAAACTTGTTGAAAATAATTTTGAATCACTGAAATGAAATATTTTCTTAATTAAATGATTAATCAAAACAGTCTCCAGTTTTCCTGAGTTCTCCATAGAACTTTTAACTCCTATAGAGTACTCTCTGCTCCAAACCACTTCTGTCATGGAGAGGTACACACTAAAAACCAAGTATTAACACATAATTCATCATCAAGATTCATTTAAGAAGATGAGATTTCAGGGAAGAAAAATATCTTCCTTTGGGATATCTTCTCTGTCTTAAAATTCACCACATACACAACTTGTTTAAAGAGATTTCCATCAGCAATTGACCAACATACTCAACTGTTTAGCATCATAAGGGGAAAAACTAACAACCTGTGGTAAACTATTATGCACTTAAAATAAATTCCAGCCTTGAAACACGCAACATTATCATAAAAATAAAAGTAGCACTCTTTATTATCTCAAACTACTAAAATGAACAGAAAGCTTGAAAGAGCTTACAGGGTGGTTTCCAAATATCCTGATGGAGACTATTTACAGGTTAGTTAAGACTTTACTGAATGCCAAAATTTAAAGAAAAGGAAAATGTAAATAACTGAAATTTAGGTTTTCCAGATAATGATCCAAGAATGGAAATTCTGAGTAAGCCTTAAAACACCAACATGCTGATATGTATAAAATATAATGGTCTTTAACAGCCAGTGCAAAAAGAATGGAAAAACATAATCAAGTTCTGCTAAATAAAGCCTCCTGAGTGAGCAAAACAGATTTTACATAGCCATCAAAGGGAAGCACTCTAAGAAAGGATCTTTTATTCAGGTTTTTTCAAATAAACTATGTCTGGTTAGAAAACAAATTTAACTAAAATAAAACTTTGCCACAAACTTGTAGCAATTCCTTTAAAGAAGAACTGCATAGTATAAACATTTCTAGAGTGCCTGATAAGAAGCAATGATTCCAAACATGAATTTTCATTCAAATATTAAGAACATTAACCATTTATGACAAGACAACAACATACACCTAGAGGATACTACCAAGTACTGAAGGCACCCAGTTTACATAAATGTCAACTCTGCAACTTCACTTGGGCTTTTCACGGGACATAGAGCATCCTAATCAGTGCTGTGGTGAAGATTTAGCAACCATTATTTCATTCCTGCATTTCCCCATCAAAAAGAATTAGGCTTATGGATCCCAGCTGGAAGAAAATTTGGGACAGGCTTTCCTGAAAGAGTCTGTCTTTACAATACAAGGAGTCTGCTGCTTTAAAAGAATTTGCTGCAACCATGCTTGATCACTACCTGGAGTGCATTGACAAGAAAAGTACAACTAAGCTCTACCTGAACTGGAACAGGGACTTGGAAAACCAGTATCTCTAACATTTGGGATGGAACAAGTAAAATGGTCAGTGGCAGATCTTGCACACTTACCAGAATGAAAGGTAGTTTTCAGAAGTTGGAAAGCGGGAGAGATAATAAATACACCCGTAGCCAGATAGAAGGGCAGCACTGTTTCTTAAAAAAAGTTAATTTTAAAAAATCCTGTTTCCATGGTTATCCTTGGTATCTGTTTTTGCAAAAGTGAAGGCTGGAGAACTAGACTAAACCTTACTGTTTGCATGCTGTGAGATAATAGGAAAAAGTGCATTTCACTGTTTTGCACAACAGTTGTATTTAAAGTGCCAGATTTATCAGTACTACATAAAAACAAGCTCCTAGTATTAGAATATTTGAAGATAATTCACAAAATCCTTTTGAGAGATGAAAGCCACATGATAAAGTGGCTGTGAAAGTGTGAAAGTGTAACTGATACCATCAATGTCTCCTGGTGCTGTATGTCACTTGGTGAGATGGTATCAACCAGAGCTAAGGAACAGCTGTAGCTTTTGAGGCAGCACCCTCACGAAACAGAAGCAGTGATTGGCACCAGTTCATTCTTCACTGCACAAAGGAAGAAATCAAGGTTACAGAGGTAACCTTTGTTGTAGCCTTTCCTAATTTTTACTACTTCATTTTGCAACACTGACATTCTTCTACCATAGTTAATAAAATGCAACTTGCTGTACTTTTTTCACGATAAAAATAACAAGTACATGTATTAATCTCAGTGCAGATATTTACTACACGCATGGATCATGAGCAATTTTGAAATCTTTAGAGAAAAGTAGTTATCATCCACCCCTTGATTTAACACATAACAGGTAAAAATGAAAAGTCACTTATTATGTCTGAAGATTTTCCATATGGATACTTGAAGGATCTACATGTTCAAAAGGATCATGGATCAATAATCAACATGTTAAAGGATCTATCTTTGTTCAAAACAAAGCAAAGAAATTCCAAGGCTCAGAACCAATTTTATCTCCGAGTTTATTAAAAAAAAAGACCCCTCAGGAATCAATTCAATCTCTTCTGTTCTGACCCGTGGATTTTTCAGGTGTCATCCATCCTTAATGCCTACCTCTTGCTGACAGGTCCACTATTGATTTCTCACATCACAGTTTTTACCCATAACTCTATTTTATTTTTTTATCCCCTTACCTTTCTTTCCCATTGATCATCTGCTATCACATTATCCTCTTGCTCTCCTTCTTAACTTCTTAAAGCCCCTACTAAGAACATCTACCCAAAGTTCAGTTCTGAACCATCACAACCTCACCCACCTCTCACTTTTTTTGCCCAGCATCAGAGCACTGAGAAAGGCAGTGGCACAGAGAACATGAAAGGATTTACTATCAAACACCACACACTTGTATCACCACAACTGCTGTCCAAAAATGAAGATTAAAATCTGAAGGAACCAATAAAGTCATGCAGCTTAAAACCCTGTTGCTCAAAAGAGTACAGCTCTTCTGCTGTGCCTTTTATATTCCTGCTCCTATTGAAAGACAATCTGTTTCAAAATTCTGTTTTCTTCTAGGGTTTTTCAGCATCCACACTAAATACTCTGCTGAAAAAGAAACTTCTATTATTTCACTCAAAAACTTGTGTTATCCAACAGAAGTTAGGTGATAAATAAATAAAATTACTTTCCAGAATCTTTAAAATAAGGATAAGAACTTATATGACAGTATGAAGCTCATACGAGGCATTATTTCACTTCCTTAAAAATAAAAACTGGACAAAATTAGGTTACTTTACAAATCACAAGAAGAAACATCTACTGAGAGAATCAAACTTTTAGATAAAGGCTTCCTCTCCTTGCATATAGAGTCATAGAATGGTTTGGGTGGGAAGTGATCATAAAAAAAAATGAATATATAAAACCTTTAACCCTGTCAATTAGGGACTTCTTTGATTTCACTGTCTTCTAAATTAAAGTGGATGGAATTCTGTGCCATAGAAGTAATTAACTTTAGCTTAGCTTATGAAAAATTCAGCCAAATTCCATAAAGCCAACCAGTGACAAGAGAGCATCTTGAGTTACATTAAGGGGAGCAGATAGGCACTGAACAATTTTACAAGGCACTGGTCAAAGGTTTTACTTTGTGGTTACAGCTGTATTTCTTTGTATGCACATGGGATTTTAGGCAAAGGTTACAAAAGGTAAATTTTCTTATGCTAATTGTATTTTGAAAATAAACATTGAGCTTTACACATTACAGATATTTTTAGGAAATTTATACGATAAGAAGGTAAGGAGAATATGCTCTAATTGTAAAATATTTTTTTATTCTTGGCTTACTTGCAGTGTCCTCCAGCTTTTAGAAGTATGAGTCTTAAGTGCTGATGTGATTTGTATAATGAAAAATATCTACAAGATGACCCAGAGACCAACTGTAAAAGTCACACTTCCTTCATATGGTCTACAGGGCTAAGTAGCTCTCAGAGCACTTTCATCCACAGGTGTTAGAGTACACTAAAATAGATTTAGCATAGTAAATGTCAGGTTTAGGACCATTTCATTTTATAAAAGGAGAAATAAAGTCATGTCTGCATGTGTAGTAAGTGCTGTAAGTTTTGCAAGTGCAAGTTTTGCACTTACTCTGCCTCAAAGCATGCTGGACATGAGTCAGGCCCAGTTCAGAAAACACCTGCATTAACACCAGTACGTCAGTGCTAGGATATTTTGCCTCATAGAAAATTGACACCATTTGATTAGGATTGTACAGCTAATCAACCACTGACACAGGACTTAAAAAAAAATAATTTTTTTTGTTCCCACTCCGAAATTCCAGTTGCTTATTATACACCAAGCAGAACAACTGTTGTTATTAGAATACCTTACAGAAATAACATAAAACTCATTAAATTTCCCAATCTTTCCTCCTACCCAAAGATCTGGGAGTTTTTATAACCATTAAAAGTCATTCTATATAAGCAAGAAGAGGAGACTTACAAAATTAAAGGACTAGCTGCAAGCTACCACTGAAAGTTTAGACAGGTTCAAGCAGCAGCTGGATAAACTTATGGAAGAAACAGTCATCAAGTGCTACTACAAACAAAGACATCTCTAGCTCAGGAAGTCTGAACTACACATAGCTAGAGGTTAGGAAAGCATCCTGTGGAAGTATCCCTGTATGTTTCCTTTTTTCTCATATTCCTTCCTTAAAATCCCAAATAAACCCTGGTCAGGGCTCTTCTGAAAGTCCTAAAACATCATGACTTTTGAATTATTGTATTACATATTATGACCAAACAAAGTGTTTAAATCAGAGAACAGAAACAAAAGTTTCATTTTGCACTCATTACTTTAGCAAGATGCTTTACTGAGCATTTAACAGAAGAATCTAGCATGCTATGCAAAGAAGAAGAAATGTCAAGGATGTTCTGAAAATAGAGACTAAACTAACAAAACCTCATACATCAGCATCAAAACCCCTTTTGTACTGTAATCCTACCCGTTAAAATGCTTTTAAACTCTCTATTTGCAACACACTACAGGATCTTCCATTTAATAAATATATAAATATATCCATTTTCTAAAAACCAGCATCAAAGTACTAATGCCTGAAAAAGGTACCAGATTCAGACCTTCCCTGCACAATCCTGTGCATCAGTGTAAGGGAGAGGGAGAAGCACCAGCACCACTCTCTGATAATGCCCAAGATGTTGGTACCAACCTGGTAGGGGATGAGAGAATTAAAGGTAGGCTTAATGAGCACCACATTGAGACTGTGACACTTTTTGCATTTGAAAACTGTGACATAATTAAACAAAGTTAATGTTTCAGTGCCAGGGGCTCACAGTATTTGCAGTCCAGTTTTGGAAAAATGAGCATAAACTGACTTCATATTAAATACAAGAATCCTTCCCGAGAGTACAAGGCATAGATTAGCACCCCATTGTATCAGTATGGATTTTAAAAGTGAAAAAATTGATAAATATAGCCCAATTTATGTTTGATCTACTTTAAATTACTTCTTCCTCTCCCTACTTGTGGAGCAGGCTGTGCCAGTTGCAGCAGGAACTTGACTTCATGTGATTGACCTCATTTAACCTTGTGCTTACATGAACCTACAAAACAGCAGCCTCTTCTCTCCCATGGCATCAACATGTCTACGACCTTAAAGTTACTTCTAAAATAAGGAAAAAAACCTGAGCCATGAGAAAGTGTCTCTTATTTCTGAGAGCACTGTTCTCTCCAAATCTTAAATTGAATTAAGTCCTAGCAAAAATAACTAACGATATATATAAAGCTGATGAGAAAACACCACTAAGAGAAAAGAAAAACATTTTAAGCTTCAACACATACTTGTGATCTGCCACTCTAGAATACTTTCTTTCAAAGTCCCATTTTTGGAGACAAATCACAAACCAAAGCTTCAGAGCTCACATATCAGGTAAATATTCATATGTAACTGAGATTTTCAAATTACTTTTAAAGCACTGAATAGTATAACACCAGAAAAGTTAAGACTGAAAAATGGTTACTTATTATTATGTTTTCACAAGAACATCACTTTCAGCTTATTAGCTGCTGTCTTCCCTTTCTGCTTATTTGCAAATCACTATTTCCCATCTCAGTTTCATGTCCTTAAATGCCCTTCAGAAACAGGGAATTCCCTTACCAAGGATAAATTCTGTAACAATAAGATGAATAAAGAAATGCTTTAGAGGAATTTATACATAGAGGTCTTTCTGCTGCTCTTTTTAGTACTATAGCTGTAGGGTTTCTTAGAAAAAGAAAATGCTTGAAAAAGAATAAAGACCTGCACTGAAAACCTTCCAGAACTAAGCTGACTCTAAGTTATTGAAGCTGTACATTCACTAACCTGTGCTCTTCTCTTAACCACATTTCTTACTCTGATTTATCATATCATGATTTTCAGATCTTATTTTACCTACAGTGCCTCATTTTTGGACAGTCCTTTGGATCTGAGTGTTGTCCTCACTACCCTGACTATCTAAGGAAGCTTGCATGGACAGTCTTAGACTTCAGAGACTTTACTCACATATATTTCTGCATTGCAAGTTTCCACACTAAACTCTGCAGTTACACAGAAAAACATTCAATATCCTTTGAATCTCTTAAGCAAGATGCTGCTGGGCACTGCTCAAGAACACTAATACACATATCATCAAGTTACCTGCAACAATAGGATCTGGTGGTGTTTGCCATTTACCCTGATGAAGAAAGATGAAAAAAAAAATACATGGAGGAACCAAACTGCAAGGAAAAATCAGCATATAAATACTATTTAGTTTTGCTACAAAAAGGTTTCTCTCAATTTATGTGGTCCAAGTGACAGTTTACTTGCATCTCATTATTCTGAACTTGTATTTATACAGATTAATTTTTTTTTCTTCTCCCTCTGAACACCTCCTCTTCTTCTTCTTTAATCCAATTATTTAATAATTCTTACTGTAATCAGAAAGCTATTTTAACCCTGCTCTTATCTCTAGCACTCCCACACTGGGAATGCTATTTCTCTCTCAGCCAAAATCAGCTGTGATTCTCACCTTCCTAGCCAGGAAGCACAGTACTGTCATTTAAATAAATGATTTATATGGAAATAAATAATTGTCTTTCAAACGATTATTCAACCCATCATAGTAATTACCCAGTTTTAAATGTCATTAAAGAACAAGAAAATGAAAACTGATCAATGAAAGCTCATCTATTATAAATCACATACTAAGAGTCAACAACTTTCCTAACTAGTACTAATCCTACTTCAAGCTATGGTAATTTCCTATATACTCTTAAGTTTCTGAGTGCAAAGGAAACCTCAAAATTTAAAGCTTTCCAGGCATGGATCCATGAGAGATCATCAGAAAGAGTCACAGCTGGAAAGGAGAGGAACAAGAAGCAGCAACAACATTCAGTTCTAAGCCTCAAAGGTCTGCTAGATGGATGGGTCAAAAAAAAAAAAAAAAAAAAAAAAAAAAAGGTATTTCTTAAACTTACAAAAAAAATTGGTACACTAATGTTGCCTTAGACTGTTTAATGTTCATACAGTCACAAGTTCTATTCCTGAGAAGCTTCTTAATCAGAACTAATCATAGAGTGTCAGGCTGGAAGGGACCTCAAGGCTCATCTGGTCCAGCCCTTCCAATATTATTGTTTATATGTTTATCAGCACCCCATTGAGCTGAGACTTAACACTTTCCAGAGTGGGGGAATTCACCACTTCTCTTGGGAAACCATCCCAGTGCCTAAAAAAAAATAACTTCCCATGGAGCATAGGCTGCCCTTTATTTACATGAATTACAAGGGCAGGAAAGGACCGCTTCCAAATTAACAACAAAACTGTGCAACAATCCCTTCACATTATCTTCTTTCTAGTAATTAGGTCAAAATCCATGAGTTTTCACCTTGTGGGATTTATTGTCAATTAAATCTCATCATTCCTGCCCAACCATAGCAAACAAAACTGCCAGTCAGAAGCAATGCTTGCAAGCCTTTCAGCAGTGTTCTATTTTTTATTTTAACTGTTTCTCGTCTAGGTACTAGACAGTGCCTGACCACAAACCAGCCAAGTGCTGCAATTATTCCTACTATTGGTAATAATCACGTCTACATAGCTGCAGCACAAGCTGTAATTACACAGGCAGGATATCCCCAAGGCTTGGGAAACTGCATCAGTTTTACAATACAAATTTAACAAGCCCAAACTTATCCATGGCTGAAAAAAATTTCAAGGAAAGTTTAAACCTTGCCAGTTATAACTGGAAAACTAAAAATACACTGGGGACAAAAAACGGAATGTGAGGACAAGGCTCGTCATCTTTTTTTTCAAGAGCACAAGGTTACAGAGGAATCCAATGGGATACAGACCTGGAGAGAAGACCTAGCTGGTTTTCCCAGATGACCTCCAAGCTCAAGAATGATCCATCACAAGCAGCTGGAAATCAAGCAAAGGAGGCAGGAAGCCTGTTTCAAGAGCAAGGAGATCCTAACTTAAACATTCAAAGGACGAATAGAAGAGGAGAAAGCACAGACAGGTGACACAGGAGTAGATGGGCACTGTCCAAGCAACAGGTTGTTTTTTTGGTTTTTTTTTTTTTTAAAAAAGGATATGTTTGTTCTAGCTGACCCTGCTAAGTCTAGATGACCACCAGATTCCGTGAATTTCAACTTTTCCGTGATCCCACTTAGACATCCTGAGACAATTTTGAGTTTTCTCCACCAAATATTCATTCATATAACTCTATATATCCTACATATTAGACCATATTGATTTTCCAAAGTTCTCACAAACAGAAGTAGTAGTCAAAGTGATTAAATACCTTACTTTGCACCAAATTATGCTTACTAAGCCCTCTAAAACCATGGATATTTTGTAGGAAAAAAAATATGACTACATAAGAATACAGACTATTCAGGATCCTAGTGGGCATAGAAAGTTACATTTTAAAAACTTTAAGAAAGCAGACCAGACAAAAAAATATTCCTGCTGCAACAGACATATGTGTTTGTGTATCCACACATTGCTGGAAAGAGTTTTTCTTTAGGTATATTTTGAAGAGTGAAAGGAAAGTTTCTTTCACCTGGTGATGAAAGAATTTTCAGGAATAAGAAACAATAAAACAAAATATGCTAAAATAAATAAGAAATGAAGAAATAAAAATGGAGGACAGGGGAGAGTGACTAAATTAGAAGCTAAGGAGCACTGATGCATGTTCTATAGATTCCTTAATAATTTATGAAATACTGCTAAATACATTATCATGAAGTATGCAGTATGGGAAGGTAGAACAGATCTCACAGGCAAAGCCAGGGCCAGCAGCACTTGCAAGCTTACTAAACAAGGCATCAAATTTCTGATCTTTGCATGTTCATCAAGAAGATGAAGCATGGGCTGGATGAGCAGTGAGGTGGGATGAAATTCCCTAAATGGTTGGGCCCAGAGGGTAATAATCAGCAGAACAAAATCTAGTTGGAGGCAAGTAACCAGTAGTGTACCCTAAGGATCCATACTGGTTCTGACTGTTCAACATCATCCTTAATGATCACCTGGCTGACAATAAAGCTGAGTTCTTGTTGCTCTGGCCCTTGAGTTATCCAAAAATTCCAGCAAGGAAGCTTCTGAGCACACAGAAAGCAGATGGCAAGCATCATGTTGTCTGTAGCCAAGTCCATAATCCTCTTGCACTTATCATAGAATGGTTTGAGTTGGAAGAGACCTTAAAGATCATCCAGTTCCAACACCCCTGCATGGGCAGGGACACCCTGCTAGACCAAGTTACTCAAAGTTATGTAATCAAGTGATGAAGGAAGAGGAAATAAAACCTGCAGCTGTGTCTGAAAGTGTAAATCAAGCCTAAGTATTCCTTGACTGATGATTACTTCCACTTTGTTTTGCTCTGTTCGGTACAAACACATTTTTGTCCCTGACCAGTGAATGACCATTGCTCTGACACAGCACAATGAAATAAGTTTCATGAATACTTTAATTAGGTCACATCAAAACAGCATTTGTTCACCATGGTAGAGTAAGAGTCTGTTTCAAAATGATGGAGATATTCAGGCCATCAGTTGACAGTAAAAAATTGCCTAGTCAGTTCAAAGATGGAAAAAAAAATCATTATCTTTATGAGGCAGACTTACAATAACACTTTTTCCCAAGAAAACCTATGAAGCCACACACTTGTATATACCTGCAGTAATAGGCATGTACCTTTCATGGTATTTAAAAAGTGCTCTGAATTTTCCTGATTTTTTCCTAATTCCCTGACTCCATCAATTACCAGTGGCATTTATCAGCTACTGCGACATAAAAAGAAGTGAGAAAAAAATAAGTATATTTGGTGTTAGCTCACCTTAGATGTAGAAAATCTAAAACAGCTTTACAATGCATTTTTCTGTTTAAACAGCAGCATCCTTAAAAGTCACAAAGCATGGATGAATGTAAAAATTTAGGAATGTTTTGTCATTGCCACTCTAAATGACCTAAACATTGTCTGATGGTACCTAAAAGTTGTCCTTTCATTTTCATTGTATTCCCTTCCAAAACTTGTAATAATTAATATTTAAGCTGATAAAAATACACAGTTAGTAAATGCACTGTAATAACTGAAGTTGATTACCTGCCCTTCAATGTCCTCAGTTCAGCAGGATTCTGTAAGAATGCCTGGAATGTCTGCATTGTGTTGTAAGCAGAAAAACACTTTTATATTTCAGAAGAAGTAAATGATTAAAAGAAATGCATTCCATCTTATCTAAGCTGAAACACCAGTGATGACCAGAGGATTGTGTGTTTACCAAAAAAACCTGTACAACCCTATAGAGTATTTAATGAAAAACAGAACTTCCTCAGTGCTAACTGCAATAGCTGGGATGTCTGATACCATTTCAAAAGGTGGAAAGAGAAAATTATGTGTGACGATGTGTTTTAAACCTGCATGTTGGAATTAACTTTTTTTTTTACTTTTTTGTTGTTTTTAAGAAGAGACATCAGCCTTTCTGTAGTAAAAGAGGTCACACAAATTAGAGACAAGCTATTAGTTTGTTTCTGTCATTTCATAAAACTTGTCCCACAACCAGAATTTTAAAAATTCAGATACTATGGCCCTTGAAAAATTAGATGGAAATCATAATGATGTTAAAGGAAGTAAACTGCCTTTAACAACACAGATTTGGTTTCCAATATATATACACTCTGCCCAATTTTGTATTTGTTGTTTAGAGCCCAGGTAGGTGGCAAGTAAATCAGATACCAGAATGGTTCTGTGTGTGATCAGATGGAGACTCTTGCCAGCTCCTTTAAAGCACAGCTCCCACTCAAGATCTGATTTATAGTTTGAGCAGTGGGTAACAGGACCACAGTCAGTTTTTTCCTAATACAAAGATGCACATAAAACACTGACAAATCCCATATACAGCCACTCTGAATGTACAGGAAGATACAATGCTGAGCACCACTACAGGTTTGCAGATAGAATCCTCACATTTGAATTGGAACAATATTCAAACTGCTTCAGAACCTTTCTTTCTGAAACTTGTGTGTTTGGTACCACACATGCTGCATTTATACTTAACACCATTTATAAAACCAGATCAAAAACATTTTTAAAAGGAAACCAACTTCTATAAAAGGGATTTTACAAGTATTTCATTCTTGCAAAATTACATGTGTAGCACACAAAAATCCTGCAAAAGAACAAATTAGTATTAACAGGCTCATTTTTGTTACATTTTAAAATCACCAGATTGAAACATGAGCAGTTTCTGTCCACAGCCTGTCTGATGTTCTCCTATGTACTATAAAGTGAAAACAAGACCAGGGAAGAAGAAACGTCACTTGTGTTAAACATATTTTTTTTCATATTAACCCCTCTGCTTTCTTACAGGAATTCATAATAACCTCAGAAACCTTTAGAGAATATTGAGAGAGAAATTACTATTTAATTATACAAGTTTAAAATATCTCCAGCATTGCTGGAAGTTAAGCACACAGCAGCCCTTGTAATATCAGCAATACTGGTAGGTGTCAATGCTACTGACTCAGTTTTCAAAGCACTGAAGAGTTTTTGAGGTGTGACAGGTGCCACAGGGACCACTGTTACCAAATTCTACTTGACTACCACTTTCTAGCACTGAAAGAGCATCACAAAGCCCTTTGCTATCACTTAAACCAATATGGAAATACTTAAAACAAAAACATTATTATTATTATTATTAATATTAAACGACAAACACAACCTACAGGGAAAAAAAAAAACCAACTTCAAGCCTACAAATACAAGGTTCAAGATGCCATACTGAAAATAAAACAACACTTTACACAAAAACAATGCAAATGCTTTTCAAAGTAGTGGTCCAGAAAAGTAAAACTCACAGTAGGCAATTTCTTTCCTTATCATTCTATGAGCTGCCTGAGCATAGAAAATACTCCAGGTAAATCATATTTTAAAAGCCCTAACTAACTAAACTTTTTATTCACTTCTAAGAACAGCTGTTTTTCCTGAAGTGTTTATATTAAATTTTGAAGTTCTATTATAAATTACTACAAGTTGCTTTGCATAGCTGATCTGCAGAAAATCTGTTGCTACAGCTATGGTACAATGGCTTTTCATGGAACTAGGCCCTGCCCAGTTCCATAAAAATGTACAAATGGTGGTTTAGTAGACATAAAGCCCTTCTTATTAAGATGGAAATAGCCAAACACAGTAGCTGTCTTGCTATACTCTGTCCTAAACTCTAGAATGTGAAAATTTCTCTCCTGGGAATTTACAAGATTTAGGTATAAGGACAAAGAAATACTTTTGATCTCAAGCAAACAAACAAACAAACAATTAAAAATCCCACTATAATTAGCCCAATGGAAAAAAACACCAAAACTTAATTTGAGAACACCAAGGACTTTAAATAACACTGCAAACAAGGTGCTGATCCATACCTTTTAAAATACTTGTGAGTGTGAACTTTAACCATTAAAAACTTGAAGAAAATATAACTAAGATTTCAAAGAGGATTTTCAGAAGGCCTTAGGGTCAATATTGAGTTTTTATGGGGCCACCAAGCTCTGCCTTTGCATGCATGTGTGTGGTATGGAGGAGGGTAATAGAGAGGAATCTGTGGAACTAAATAGATTAAAGATATCTTTAAATACTTATTTATGATCTCCAACTTCTAAGAAGTCGGGACTGTTGATACAGACGGGAGAAAAATGCTGGCTTCTGAGATGGAGTGGGATGGAGCTATGATCAAAAGCTCTTCAGGATAAATATAAATATTTAATACTGCCTTCCTTAAATTAGCAGCGACTACCATCATAAACTTTCCGAAAGTCTGAGGGCAACAGTTAATCCTAAAAGTTTCACCTATGAATTCAGAAAACCAAAAGGAAAAATATTAACACCAGTTAGCAGTACCATACTGGGACACAACAGTAAGATACATTTGCTTTAAAGGGAAAAGCATACTTCTTTTTCTTAGTTTGGCTGTCTTAAAACTTCAAAGGTTAAAAAATACTTCTTGGTATGTACATAGCTGTCAAATATAAATCTGGGGAGTTTAAACTGTTCTCTGCATAAATGGCAATTTTTATTTTTTTTTTTTTTATTTTTTTCCAAATCTGCATTCAAAATCTACTGAATCCAGCTAATAGGTATTATAAAATTATATTATATTATAAAATTGCCAATTTTCTCCTCTTGGTATAGATACCATGTGCATAAACTATTTTTTACTGTTGAATTAGTATAGTTAACACTTTAGCAGCATCCTAGCTGTAAAGAAATAATTTGTTCTTGCCACTGGTCCTGACAACCTGAAAATGGAAAGGGAATTTTACACTCTGCTTCATCCTGTTGAGACCTAAGAATTTGTTCTTTTCAGGTTTTTCCCTTTCCCTCAAGCATGTATTTTTCAGTAATTAGTTCACTACAAAGTTAGTGAACTAGTCTTGCTCCTCAGCTAACCTGCACATCACACAGTATTGCAGGAAGAATGCAAACCAAGTACACAACCATGTGCCTTCTTCACTGCTTCATTCAGACTTAAAAAACATTCTGAAAAAGTACACCTCCTAATAAGCTTCCTTCTCTTTCTGAGGAAAGAAGACTCTGTAGAGACTTTGTTTCAGCCCTCTGTGGAAAACAAAGACTGGATGATCCTTGGGAAGTAATGGAGTCAAAGCCATTGCCCAGACACATGCTCAAGGGAATTAGATCATTGTGGACTTTTGCATACATTCATCAGGCACACACAGGTATGGAAGTTTACAAATTACAAGAGATAAACTGGAACTAAGTGTGAAGAAATAACAGGTCTACTATCATGTTTTCATGGGCTGTGCCTTACTTCTAAAATATGAAGAATGAGGTCTTCATTCTGACAAGTCTTAGTGGCACTTCTTTCTTTTCCATTCCTGGATGTAACTCATTCAGAAAAATGTATCCTTATATTATCCAGCAAGTTATTACACTTATTCACTTGAAATGTTCTTGAATCTTATTTTCATCAAGTGCTAACAAATATCTTGAGTATTAGATGATACTTTCCAAGGATACTGACAGTCCTGTTTCCTTAGGACAATTTATGGGCCAGTTCATTAAGAAGCATGAGTGGCAAAAAGACTAAGGGACAGACAGGAAACTCTGAAACTTTAAATCATTAAAAAAAAAAATGCAGCAAATTTTTATCCATACACCAATTCGATTCTCTTCCAAACCCTTCACAATTTTTACACAACAAAATATTACCACAGAAGCAGAGACCCCACCAGAAAACAGTCCTAGTTTCTGCTGAACCTCACAATGCTACACAAGCACCAAGCAGCCAAAATCTCCAAGGCAAATCATCTAGAATTAAAAAGCAATGCCATGAACCCATCAACACCTGAAAATAAAGCCTCAAATGAAGAGAACTCATGTAAGATTACTTGAGGGACTGCATTTTCACTGTAGTATCTGCAGATGAAATGGCATTCTGACAGGATTAATTACCCACATTGTTCTCAAAGGAGGTGAACATAACTTCATGGCAAAATGATCTTAAGAAAGTCTTGGAGTTTCTCATCAGTGAAAATTAAATTGTAACCCAAGGAATGCTCCAAATTGGGTTCCACTTCCCAAATAAACAGTATTTTACCAACACAGCTATTCAGAGAAGGTGTATGTTTTGAGGATTATGCTGCTGACCTCTGGATCAGATGAAGATTGTTCTGCATCACCTTCCCTAAACTCTTCTGAGAATTTCTAACTGTTTATTTGATTGTTGTTTCCAAAATTTTAGTGGTCTCTAGATTGGCCTATAACTTGCTCCTCAATTCAGACTCAAGAGTAGCCTCTACACCTCTAACATCTTCAGTCTAGATTTCTAAGAAAATAGACAATAAACATATTTATATTATCATATGGTCGATCTCTCAAGCCCTCCTTAATGACTTGTGAATCATGAGCTCAATAACTTCTTTATTGAAAAGATAAAATACCCAAACAAAATTAAGTCCCTCTGTAGTTTAGGTTAAACAACAAAAACAGCAGCTAGACATAGAAGAGCTCCCAATGCTAAGGGAGGGGCAGAAATTATTTTTATTCATTTATTTATTTGTTTTGGTTCTCCTGCCCAAATTTTGATAAACAGATATTATATATCTGTATTTACATTAAGAATAATTGTCCTACACTCTCAGCAGAGAAAAATAAGCAACTCAGATTCACTTTATCCTAAAATAGGCTGTATGAATGCTCTAGTAGAGGGTTTTTCCCTCTTTGCTGCAGATCAGAGACCAAAATGCACAGTTATGGGTTGTTTACATTTGTGTTCACTTTTCTAGATCACCTCTTTTACTTCATTTTACTTTTAGACAGTAACTGCATGCAGTTTCTGTTCTTCATAGATCTAGATAACTTTGCTCTGGTCCATAACCACAAATCCAAAGTGCTAGAGTAAAACAAGGTCAGTGGTGCTAACACACAGTATCTACTTAGAAAACCAAGAATTGCTCCAACTATAAAACAAATGACAGAGAATTATTTATTTGTGGCATTAAAGAGAATTTCAAAAATAGGGAAAAATTATAGTCAGCACTTAGAAAGCTTGGAGGAGATGATGCCTGAAGATTATGTTGCTCAGGAAGCATCAGAAGAGAACATATTTTCCTGTAGCAGAGAGAAGAAAACAATGCTTATAGAGTCCTTTTTAGCCTTCAAGTGTTTTTTCTGTACCACATCACTTCCTTACAGCAAGAGGATACCCCAAAAAGGTCTTCTTTAAAAGCTTGGTTTCATTCTGACATTTCATTAACATTACAATCAATTCATGCCTTTCCAGAAAATGTGAGCACCTGTAACTGGGTGAGTCTTTCTAAAATTCATTTCCATGCTGATGCAATTACTACTCACAGACACAACCTACTATCATGTTAACAAGATAATATTTCCAAGAGCTAGAAACAAGGGTAATAACCTCTAGAAAGTTCACAATCTCTCATGCAGTTCAAATGCTGCATCAAAGCACGCCCTCTCACTTTTGCAAAATACAAATGGAATAATTCAAATTAATTCTACGCTGTGCACTATCCTGAAGCCTACTTTCTGGCCCTAAAGAAACCATAAAATCATAAAGTAATGAAAAAAAAGGAAAAAAAAAAAAAAAAAGGAAAAAAAAAAAAAGAGAAAAAGAAAAAAAAGGAAAAAAAAAAGAAAAAAAAAAGAAAAAAAAAAAAATTTGTTGACCTTCTCCAGCAAACAGAAATCTGAAAATGTTTTCTTTTCCTGAAAGAAAATTTGATACTGAGGCAGGTGGCCAGACTAACATTGTATTAGTGAATGCAGCTGTGATCAAAACTTTAAGATTTATGGAAATTTAGAAGATTTGAGTATAGACTTAACAGTGAATTTCACAGATACTTTAGTCACATTCTTTTTTGTTGAATTCCATTGCTGGGCCCCCTGTTAAAGTATGTGATGATCCCTATAAAAGAAACATTACTTCATTTTAACTACATAAAATAGATCCAGAGAATGTAAACAAAGTTCCTCTCATTGTAACCACAATTTTTATTTCATTAAGCCCTAAAGTTATATATATATATATATGCATACACCAGAATAATTTACTTTGTCTTTGGAATTCCTGCACCACCTTGACCCTAAATATCTCTCATACAGTTCTACTTCTAAGTCAACTTAACCTAGTTCAAAAAAAAAAAAAAAAAAAAAAAAAAAAGTACAAACCTCTGTTCATGTAAGAGTTTCAAAGTGCAGCTGAGACATTCTCATTGGATTCTGCTAAGGCATGAGGCAACTGCTCTTAGAGCTCCCTCCTCCACCTCTTCTTTTTCACCTTATCCTTTTCCCTTCACATTCTTTTCACATGTTCACCTCTTCCCTTCCATTCAGCATTCCTTTCCATTCCTCAAGTCTTCCACCAAATTCTATCCTAAACCCTCTCTTTCATCCTGCCTCATCCACGTCTATAAAGTTGTTTCAAATTTTGACAAGAGTTCAAAGTTTGGAGACTGAAAACCCCAAAGGCGATGAGGTGGACTGACCCCAGGCAGCCGCTAAGCACCCACACAGCTCCTCACTCCCTCACCTTCACTCCAGCCCCTGCTGCCCCCCAACCAAATGCCATACCAGCACCATCCACTAAGAGAGAGTAAAGTCATTTAACACGATGTGGATTACCTCACAAACAGGAGGCTGTTCAAAAACCCACAATTCGACCCAGATCTTAAAGTGAAGCTACGTATTTCAAATACCCACTGTACGTGCAAAATGAACAACTCTCTAGAAGGTAAAACTGAAAAATCAACATCTAGAGCAGATAATCAATTTCACAGGTGTGCTTACTGCAAAGAAAGTCAAAATTGTTTAATAAGATCACCAGATGCAATAGTGGAAAGTTCCTTTACTTCTTTATGCTTCATTTATAATACAGATATTGAAATCGCGTGCCCTATCCCAAGATTCTCTTTTAAAAGATAAACAAGTTATTGACCAGAAAACACAGCAAAAGTCAGAAAATCCAACTTGTCTAGATTAACAAAAAACCCAATCATGAGGTGCCTCAATGTCCTAATGAAAGTGTACCTCCTGGAGGAAGATGTTTGGAAGTGGAGAGAGAAAGTGTCTGGAAATCAACACTATACACACTCAATTGTCATTTAATCCAAGTACTTCTTGATTAAGTGACTGATTAATTAAACAGAATACCAAGAAACATGGTAGATTCATTAGTTTTTCATGTTCTAAACACAATCTGGATTACATTCTGGAAGAGAAACTTTAGTCAAACATCCACTAACACTTTTTTGGTATAAATAATTTTTATCAGGGATAACGGATATGATACGTTAGGCCAGATAAGCTACAATATCCTTTTGGACTTTAAATGCATTAACTAAAAATATGTCCAATGGGGGAGTCAGAGCTTAAGGAAGCCTGAGAGATGCATGGATTAATTAGAGGACATTCAGAATGTATGAAATACTGAAGCTCGGGGAAGATAAAAACAGTATTACTTGGGGAAATCAAGTTGTGCAGAGGAAATAAGTAGGAGGAAATATGTATTGTGTTACCCAGAACATGCAAAGGAAGCACCTCATAAATATGAAATTTAATGGTAGTGCTACAGTCTGCTTTTCTGTGAAGAAATATAAAAGATGATGCAGACTGACAATGGGGAGAAGTAGGAGGACAAATGGCAAGGACTGTTGGCATGTGAAGGCACTCATTGACTGTAGACAAATAGACTGCTCAGAAAACACTAAAAAATTAGTAACCAACTTAGAAGTATCTCTACTACTACATTACACTCTTGATAATTTTGGCCCATGTAATTATCTCAAAGAATAACAAACCTTATGAATAATTTTTTTCTTTAAAGAAGAAGATTAAGGTGTATCCTCACATAAATCTGAGAAAGAAATTGTTTACTTGGTTTCAGTGTAAACCACAACAAGCATATTCTACAAATGAAATTATCAAAAAACCTCACCAGCATTTATTCTTCAAAAAGCAATTACTCTAATCTGTACAATTCTTAGCATCTTTAAATCTTCCTACATTTTTCAAATATTAGCATCTGTATTTAGCAACTAAATGGATTTGGACTCATTTGTGCTGAGCATTTGCAATATTCCATACAAAATCAAGTGTCAGAGCTCCATACCTATGCAAGTCTCACTGTATTTCTGTAAATGTCCAAATATGGATTTATCTATTGAGCTTCAAGCACCCACAATTAAAAAATGTGGCTTTCATTTATAATTCTATTATTATATATTAATGTCTATTGCTTTGATACTGTAATTGCAGTTATTACTTCAGCATCTCTCCTACACTATCCTATCCTAGCGTAATAACTGGTTTAAATATCAGTGGATCAAAATGTTTTCATTCATTCCAATATTTCTTTCACATGTTAATACTTTTTAAATTAAGTCACTGCCCCTAAACTGACATCACAGATTTAACAGTTATTTCCTGATTAGAGAGGAGAGGAAGATGAATAACTCAGACTTTTCAGATATGTATGAGACATTTTTCAAAGTATACCTCTTGAACCCCATAATCCCAATAGTTAAATAATTATAAACCAGATAAGTCTTTACACAGAAATTTTATCATGTAATTATGAATCTGATCATTCAGAACTATCCCAAATGTCTCCAGCATTTTTAAACAACTAAGCAAAGTTATTTTTAAAATCAAACATATGTGCTTTTTTCGGTTTATGTCTTCGGAAAGAACATTCTGTATAATGAAAAACATGACCAAATTTTTCACAGTACATCACTATAAAACCCTATAATTGACTTTTTGGGTTGGTTTACTCTGTATCTATTTTTGTCCATGCAGAAAGCAGCAATGATGTGGCAAAAAGACCAAAATGTAGGTCCCATTGCAGGATAAGGCTCCATCCTGATTAGTGAAGAAGTATCATGTTTTCCCTGGGAAACATGCCCATTTTGTAAAAGGGAATTCAGTCCACATGAACCTTCACTTTAGAAAAAAAAAAAAAGAAAAATTAGTCCTTTTAGCAGCACAGCCCTACGGACTGCTCTCAGCTTTGGCTAAGAATGACTCAACAGAGCCTTTCCATTAAACAGAATGGAATTCTGCTGATTAAGTTTTTTATAAGTTGCCCCAATCTGAATTTCCTGCTTTTCAATACTATTCTTCCAATCATAGAGCCAGGATTCCCCTGTATTTTTATTTTATTTCAACCTGAAATGACAAAAGTGTTTTCTTTTTCCCAGGAGAAATTAACTTCCTAAAAACAACACAAATACAAGTAGGCTGGTGAGAATATTTTCACCCTTTTAATTTCTACTGAGAGAACTAAGTACATAACTCAATGGAAATGAAAGTCAGCTTGGCATAGTGCATCAGAAAAAAACAAATACCTGCACTAAA
The DNA here is from genome assembly GCF_036169615.1 of Heliangelus exortis. Classification (NCBI taxonomy): domain Eukaryota; kingdom Metazoa; phylum Chordata; class Aves; order Apodiformes; family Trochilidae; genus Heliangelus; species Heliangelus exortis. Next base: position 109,235,510 of record NC_092424.1, on the reverse strand, counting down.
AGTATTTTGTATTTTAAGTGTTATCCACCTACAAGTATTAATTTAGATTACACATTTTATTTTACATTCTATTATCATTCCTTTTTGAACAGACTTTAAGCTCTATTATGACAGATTATATACATGCCCCAATCACAAAATAGAAAGAAACTGTGTAAAAACATTTCCAAAGAAGTTCACATGCCAAAAAACCTACTTCTTTCAGAGTTAAAGTAAATCACATGGCACTAAACTGTGTCAAAAAAATTTGAAGAAAATACTGTTATCTTGCAAAGTCTTTAACAGCAAGATATGCCATAATTGCTCTGAGGTAAATCTTAAGAGAAATTGAAGATGACATCTAAATCACAAGCTTGGGAAACAGGGAACATATTATCCACAGTCAACAAAAGGAGGCTACCTAAGTTATGTCCTCTAGCTCAGAAATCAAGTTAAACTGGAGCTGCAATCACTAATAAGAGATTCTCCCAAGATTTCAATGAATCTGGGTATGATCCCCAAATCAGAAGTTCAAAGAAACCTGTTTAAAGTGCTGAAAGTCCAGCATGGTTTCTCTCTTGGGGCAAGTGTCCCCTTAATGGGCTTCTCTTCCTAAAGTAATACCTAAAGGAGATCTTCCTACCCCAGCCAAGCCCCAGTGTTGTACCCACAAGCACAGATGCTGATTTACAAAAGTGAAACCAGGATCTGTTCCAAAGATGAAATGGGATTAATGCCATGTGAGACCTTAGTATGGGCTGATCAATTGGTTTTCTTTGGTTTTTTTTAAAGGAAGAAGAAAGATAACAAAGCTTGCCATGACAAAATATCAAATCCTTAGCTACACTTATTTAAGTTTTAATGAGACAAACACAGAATATGAGAATTCAGCAGAAGCATACAGTCCATTTTAATTAAAATATAATGAAGTGCTTGTAATGTAAGAAAAAACAAATCATAAATTTTTAAAAGATGAAAAGGAGAAAGAAAAAAAAGAAAAAAAAAAATCAAAAAAAACCCCAACCCAAACCAAACCAAACAAACAAAAAACAAACCAGATTTAAGTCCAGCTACGCAGCCTAGAAAAGAAGCTTTGCTGACAATCACAACACTAATTTACACCACTCACAGACACAATGTAAAAGTAGTTTAAAAATCTGCTCCAGTGAGATTACACTGCACAAGGAGAACAAGGAGTACAGCAGCACACATTTACAGCCAAGATTCTGACATCAAATTTTCTGACTGCACTTCATGCACTGTTCTCTGTGAGAGAGAAGAGAGAAGAGAGAAGAGAGAAGAGAGAAGAGAGAAGAGAGAAGAGAGAAGAGAGAAGAGAGAAGAGAGAAGAGAGAAGAGAGAAGAGAGAAGAGAGAAGAGAAGAGAAGAGAAGAGAAGAGAAGAGAAGAGAAGAGAAGAGAAGAGAAGAGAAGAGAAGAGAAGAGAAGAGAAGAGAAGAGAAGAGAAGAGAGAAGAAGAGGAGAAGAGAAGAGAAAAGAAAGAGGAAAGAGGAAAGAGGAAAGAGGAAAGAGGAAAAAGAGGAAAGAGGAAAAAGAGGAAAGAGGAAAAAGAGGAAAGAGGAAAGAGAGAAAACAAAAACTTCAGGCCTGGTTAACACCTCAAATAAAAAGAAAGTGCACTTAAGAGTTACAAACAAGTTGTGGCCACCAAGGAGAGGTTTCCCACTAAGGAGGGACGCTGTAATGAGAGGTAGTGAAGTTCAGGCATACACTTTCCCAGAACTTGAAGTCAGTCAAACAGCACTCACCAAGAGACCGAAAAGGTCTTGGAAGAAGTATTTTTAAAACTCTACCCAAATCTAGGGGTTAAAATAGTCTGGGTAACAGAAGGATTCCAAGGGGAATCACACTAAATCTTTCTCTTCATCTAATGGAAAGACTGCTGACACAGAAGACGTGTTGATCTGTAGATACTTTTCATCACTGAAAACAGCAAACACCTGTAAAGAAAATCTCTCATTTGTCAATCTCATTTGTCAATCTCAACAACTATGTGGTGGGTAAAACACTGCATCACTCAAGATGAGATGCTGTGAGTCAACAGAGGAAGGGTTTCAAACCTGTTCTCTCTGTTAGTGCAGAATCTTTTGATATTACCATCAAAACCATGAGATACTGTGTTGTCACATCTCATCTCTATGTCCTGTCCCTTACAGAAAGCAGAAAGACTCATGGAGCCACTTCACTCTCTCCACTGAGTTCCAAAGGACAGAAATGGTTATTTCCTTTTAGCACACATTCCAGCTACCCACTAACTGAAAGAAATAAACTTCTCACAGAATGTACTTACATTGTATTACATGTTCACAGTTGATGATGCTGAGTATAAGTTAGCAAGATAGAAAGATAAGCAAAGGGCAGCCTTAGAAAAGACAAAATGGGAGACTCATAAAATTCCACTAACCTGCCTTACAAGTGTAACCTCCACAAACATTAAGTACAGCTGCTATTTAAAAACAGAAGATGAACTCACTGATCTCTCAGCATCCTCTTTAGCACAATTTGTAGTGTTATGCAGTTGCTCTGACCAGCCATCTACCACCCCTGTCCCTTTTAATCTTCTCAAATTTTGCTGAAACAGGCCACTGAGCAAAGGGTAGTAATGATGCAGTTTTTGTAAAAACAAATTCTTATGTAAAGAGCCTTAAATCAGCTGTGATACAGTTCCCTTGCCAAATCAAAGCAGTAAAGGTAAGAAATGGAGCTTCTTTACAAGAGAAAAGCAGCTCTCAAGTATCATGAAAAAGAAGTTCCGTGAATTATTTGGTCAAAGGTTTTATAACTGAATGCTTACATGAGCAACAATTATCTATTCATAATCAAACATATCCTGGATCCTTGAGAACTCGTATTCAAACTTGTTTTGAAAGAGATACAAACCTCAAGATCTGAGGTTTAAAATTTTATTTTGGTATTAAGGATTACACTGACATTTTCCTGGAAAGCTGAATATCCCACACATCTACTGCAAAGTTTCTTTCATCTCCCTCTAAAATACAGTGATAATAAAACATAATACCTCAGGTTAAAGTTGAATTAAAGAATTCCTAAATTCCTGTTATATAATTTATGAAATATGCTGGTATGTCAGAAATCAGTTAAATCAGTAACTGATGACTGGGTGTTTGGGGTTTTTTTTCCCCATATGAACAGCTGTCCTCATCCAGGAGGAAGAGAACACCTCGTCCATATTCCAAGACTTTTCCAGATATTAGCAAGCACATCTGGCTACACTGTTTCCAGCTCTACATGCTTTCAGAATTTTCATGCTGATAAAAATTTTAAATAAATTTTAAAAAGAATAACAATATTGTTGTACAATGAACATTAATTTGATATTTACAAGAGGGTTGCTATTATTCTTACACTGTGACAGTAATATCAGACAGTTTATAAGTCCATAAAGTCTAAGAATCAAAATAAACATTTTCCCTTTAAAGACGAAAAGGAAGAATTTACCTGTAAATGTCCAGACATTAAATGCAAGTACACTTTCACCAACTATACAGATAGGCATGCATGTATGCCATGTAGGCTATACCCCAAAAAGGTTGTAATATAACTAAAAATTTCATCTTACCACTCAGTTCTGTAAAGTAGTTTCAAGAAATCTAAAAATACACTTAACAGTTTCTCATCTGAATTTTCAGTATCACCTGAAAAATTTAATGTACCACCTCAAAAAGTTTTTTAGGGGAGGCATTCACTGGCAGGAGGGGGAGGAAGAGAAGTGTACAGTTCAGCATGCCATATTACAGATATTCCATTTTAAACCTAAGAAATATTTAGAAATAGGAAAAGCAGCTCAGTTACCTTGTTATCACACTGATAGAGGCACAGGCTTTTACATAATCACACAGAAATCAACAGTCAGGTCACAAAACTGCTGCCTCACAAGCATTTTTTAATGGATGAGAAAGAGGAAGGGGAAGTTAGAAATTTTTGCCTGCTACCCCTGGAAGTAATCAGGATTCAGGGAAAACAGAACTGAGTCTTATGCAACCATTAAAGAACCACTTACAATATGTGTGGTCCTCCTGCAATCCCAAAACACGGAATTAACGCTTTTGAATAGAGTTCTGAATATAGTCTGGATGTGTTTGGATACATTTACATCAATCAACCTTTCATAAGGAAGTTTTGATTTACTAGTCCACTGGGTTGAAATGTTTGAAAAAAAAAAAAAAAAAAAAAGGTGTTTGAATATAATCATCATAAACTGTGACAATATCAGGATAAATCAGTCCAGATGGCAGTGTGATAACACTGTGAGCTTCTGATCTATAAGAAAAATGTATAAAGTTCACCCTCAGGCATATATAAAAGCATGACTGAAATCTAAGATGATAAATGCTGGATTCAAAACTGCAATCAGAAAAATAACCCTCAAATAACTGTTTATAACAGCTACACATAAGTTTTCAACATATTTTGTCTATCAGGTTAAGAGTTGTTATAAAATTATCATTCAATTATTATTATTATTATCATCTATAATGTTATATTTTAAACTTTACTGGGGCTTTTGTATTATTAAACACACCTTAAGGCTTAATTTTGTTCACGCTTGAGGATGAAACAGAAACAAATTCATGCCCAAAGGCTTTCATCAAAGCATACTTTTAGGAAAAAAGCAGGATAATAGTAAATACACAAGTGAATCTCTCCCACAAAACTCAAGCATTTTAGATGAATTAATAGAATTTTAGTAGGATTAATACCATGGGTACTCACACAGCTTCCAATGGAATTATTTCCTTCAGAAAAGGACTAAAAGATTGAAGTGAAGATTATTTTTAAAGCGTGCACAATGCTGGTTTTAAATAGTAATTACTTTTCCATTGAAAGCCTCACTTTTTTAATAAATATATTTACTAAGGGTAGTCCCATAACTTTCAATAGGCGAGCTCTGCCAGAAGGACCAGGTAAAATCATGAAGACTCAACCACTGGAGCACAAAATCTCCTCATTCAAAGCACCAGGCTTCAAAGTGTTAAGAAAACAAAGAAGGGAAGTCAGTGGAAGATCAAGAACCTGAAAAACCTCAAATTAAATACTCTGATAAAACAAAACTGGTAAATACCTTATTGTTTTAAAAATTCAAATTAGTGTTTGGATTAGTGCTAAATTAGAAAGCAATGCAATACTACTGAGGTTATCTGCTTAGGAAAATACTCCTACAGAAGTACAGTCTATTTACCTTTATAAGCTTAAGCAATTCAGGTTTCTGCACTCTGATTTCACACTGCTTATTCCTTTATACAGGCTTTGAAGACTTGGTGACATTTTTTCTCAGAGTAATACACTAATACACAGCATATAGCACCATAATCCAGACACTGTTGTCAGTCCATCTATAAACAAAACCTTCAGAGCAGGGATCAGTAGAGATCAAGTACTCTCTCCAGAAAGGCCAGTACTGAATTCTTAGGGAAAGCCCCTACTTGGTTTTCTCTCCTCAGATTTAAAGCTTAGCCCTAGGTTATGATTAGACAATTGTGTTTTATAGCTATAGATAAATTTCTTCTCCATCATCTTCTCTTATTCCTTTTTAAGCTACTGTAAATTTTGGCTTCCATAGTAGCTTGTGGCAATGAATTTATGAACTCAACAATTTAATTACATGCTGTTAAAAAACTACTTCCTTGTGTTCATTTTAAGCCTGTCATCTGATAATTTAATTAGGTGCCCCTAGTTTTTGTTATGAAAAAAGGGAAATAATCGTTCCCATTCACATTATCTCTTCCCAGGCTTAAGAACCCTGCCAATTCAGTTTTTTCTTTTATGGAATACATTCCATCCTTTTCTAATTGTAGAAGAGAGCTTTTATGATAGAAGAAGTGTAAAAGAACTATTACTAACACTATTTTCCTCATATACTCTCAAGTTGGTTAAAATCTAATCCATTTTTTACAACTAAGCCTCAATTACTACATTTTGACAGCCATCCACTGTGAGTATCAGATGTCTTTTTCTATGAAAATAAACAGCACAGTGTTCATACCTGTGATGGGTTTGTCAGCAATGGATTTCACCTATTTTATCACCCACTGAATTCTGTGAAACTCTTGGGTGGCTTTACACAATCTATGTTTTATTTCAGTACTCTGTAAGAACCACCATTAGCAACTTGCTTCTCTGAGATTTTTGGTAGATCTGACAAGTAACTTTGCTCCAGTGTGAAAATGCACCATTTCTCTTCAATTTCTCATCTCTCATTTAGCTGGTGTCTTATAAAAAGATATTTTCTTTATATTCTACAACATTTTGCAAGTCTACAGGGACACTTAGACTACTGAAAAGTCACTACACCATTTTACTCAAAAGATTGCAGCTCAGAAAGCCAACTGGGCTGCATCACAAGAAGCGTGGCTAGAGGGCCAAGAGAGGTCCACATGAGACCTCCAGTGCTGCATCCAGTTCTGGAGCCCTCAGCACAGGTAGGAATGAAGCTGTTGGAGCATGTAGACCCACGAAAATGAGAAGACTGAAGCTGTGAAGACAGGCTGAGAAAGTTGGGAGCTCTTTAGCTTGGAGAAGGGAAGGCTCTTGGCAGACCCAGGAGCACCTTCCAGACCCTGAAGAGCTATAGGAAAGCTGAAGAGGGACTTCTACAAAGGTATGAAGTGATAGGATGAAGGTTAATGATTTTAAAATAGAAGAGGGTAGATTTATGGTTAACATTAGGAAGAAATTCTTTACAGTGACAGTGGTGAGACACTGGAACAGGTTGCCCAGACAATCTGTGGCTGTCCCATCCCTGGAAACCTCCTATAGACTTCCTGCCTTCACAAATATCAGTGTTCAAGGGCAGGTTGCATGTAACCTGGTCTGTGGGGGCTGAGCTGGATGATCATTAAGGTCCCTTCCAATCCAAATCATTCTGTGATTCTATGATTAAAAGCACTGGGGTTCCACCAAATTCCATGCCAATGTAGGAATTTTTTAGCAGGTAAGGCAGAACCTTAAAACAGTTTTGCAGTTCCTTTTAAACAGCATGTTCTACAGAAAGTCTAAATAATGCATATTGAAACAATGTGCAGTACTGACATTTAATTGATAAACACCAATTTTAGACACTAAAATACATTCTCCAGAGAAACCTAATTTTTAATCAATAGCCAGTCATTAAATAAATCCTTTATTGTGTGTTACATGCAGAACAAGCAATAATAAACTACATTCAGCACTGTTAGAATAATTCAAGTAGCAATACTGAAAATAAATAACATCTCTGCTCTTCACATTTTTTTATTCAAGCCACACAAAAAGGATGATTTATCACGAATAGGAGATAAAAAGAAAGAGTAATCAAATCTCACATGACAACTGAATTTTCTTTTAAGCCACAAATGATCTAAATTGAAGTTACATAAACAGAAAACTAATGCCACTGGCAAACAGCCCTGTTCTGTAAAGTTCTATTTGAGAATCACTGGTTAAAGAAAAAGAGACTCTAAGCTCTGACAAAGAACGATATGGGAGATGACATCAACTTCTTTCAGCAAATGAGCTCAGCGTGCCAGCTAGCTGACAAATTAGCTTCTAAAAACCACTAACAGTAGCTTACAAAGTCCCAGCTGTTATCCTGTTTTGAACAACAGAATGTTGATCTCAGTAGAAATGTCTAGTTTTACAAAAGATTTGTAAGTGCCCTGATTTTTTTTTTCCTTTTTTTTAAAACAAAGTATTAACTTATACTGATAAAAACACAAGGGACAGGCAATGACTCCGATGACTCTATGGTGATGTTTAATAGACAGGATTAAGGATAAGATTTACAGTCTGACACCTCCCTTAAACTTAAAACTAAACCTAGAGTTACAGGTTCAGTAGCAACACAAATCTATACATATGAAAGTACCACAGTCACAAGTAATTTCCTGAGCAACCTCAAGCAATTCCCAGGATATTAACTTTGATAGTGGGCAGAGATGCATCAGGAAACCTGGCATCAAAACACTTGTAGGAGATTCTATTAAGGGAGTTAAATCAGTTGAAAGATGCTAATACTGTCCTAACAAATTTTCTACAATGCTGATACAGTAGACAAAGTTGAAAAAAATTGTTCATCTACTTAAACAGTGTAAATCTTCATTTGTATGGTAAAGTATCAGACAGTCTTCTCTGTTTCTCAGTTACATGGGAATAAAAACTATTAAGCACAACAGAGACAAACTCAGTCAGTGCTGGTATTTCTGTGACTTCATCACTGGTATTTGAACATTCCTCAAATGACATAAACTAAACTTTTTTTTAAAAAAACAAACAAACAAACAGTAACAAAAAAAAAAAAACAAACCCTGAAGGACAGAACCTTTAATCAAACTTCCTGAAGGCTCAAATAGAAGTCTGTGCTTCATCCCCATGGCTAAACTCACCTCTCAAGCACTAGGCTACAGCCCTTCACCACTATAGCACTCTCCCTGCCTTTTTGCAGGTCTTTTACCTCTAAAAAACTGCAAAAACTTCAACATAATTACTACTGAGGAAGAGTAAATGAAAGGAACAATTAAGGCAAGACAGATGTATGTCAAATTCAAGTGACTGACTCAAAGCCAACAAAAAACCCCAAACACTGGTCAAAACCTGGACTGGAACTTCTAAGACTCAATGTTTTGACATCTAATAAAGATCTTTAGTTAATAATGCTACATAAATGTTGTTTCTATCAACACATTTTCACATTTCATTCAGCTTTAATTAAAGCAGAGATAGTATAACAATGAACTAATAAGACTGAAGACATGTTCAGAGCTGAACATAAAAACATATTTTGAACAGCAAGCCTAGTACAAATATTGGAACTACTACAAACTCCCAAATTCAGACCCAAATCCATCTGTCTCCCTACGTACTTGTCAAACAGAAATTAATTTATCTCCTAAACAAACAAGAAGGAGGACAGAATCTGAAATTACAAACCACAGCACAGGCAGCACAGAGGTGATTTTCCCCCTCTGCTCTGCCGTGACCTCACCTGCAGTGCTGTGTCCTGTTCTAGAGCTCAGCAAAGGCATGGACCTGCTGAAATGGACCCCATCCCTAGAAACATTCCAGGTCAGGGCTCTGAGCAACCTGATCCAATTGAAGAAGTCCCTGCTCACTGCAGGGGGAGTGGACTAGATGACCTTTACAGGACCATTCCACCCCAAACCACTCTATGAGTTCCACTAAAAAATGACTTGGGTGTTAACAAAATAAAAAGCACCCACCCACACATACAAATCTTTTTCTCCTTATATTCTTGGTTCTCTCCCTTTCCAGGGAAATATGAGAATTCTGGAAAAGGAGGATTAAACTATAGAGATTTCTATACAGCCATCAAAAGAAATGAAAAAAATATAAAAAGATATTAAAAATGTTTTAATGATCTTTCCGCAGCTGAACAGTAACAGTGGCTTTGCTGTTTATAGAATTCTTTATCCTCAAATACCTTAGCTACTCTGCACCCCAATTTCACAGATCAGTAACTGGCAAATGAAAAAAAAAAAAAAAAATTGCATCACAGATCAGTCCCTAAGAGGTCTTTTAAATACTTCTTACTAAACCTAACACTTAGTTCAAACTCAGTTCTTGCACATTAATTCTGTCAAATGATCATCAAGAGGACAGTGTTGGCAAGAAAGCTGCTGAAACAATATCAAATACATAAATCCAACAGCCTAGATGGCCAATTTGTCAGGAGATCAGGCCATATGAAGATTCCAGTGTTCAGGTGAAGGAGACCTGGAGCCTCAAACTGCTACTTCCAGTTGTAGCAGCTGAGACCACTTGGTCTCCATGAAACCACCTACTGGAATCTATAAAAAGTTTAATATGGTCTTGATGCTGAGTTCCAAGTCATTACTTTTATGTTTCAAAAACACACAGAATGAAGCTCATCTATGTACAAGAATAAAGAAACCAGACTGGAACAACACTTCATCTAACCATGCCTCCCCTTTTAGGAAGTGCTCAACAATAATAATTAGTTGGTTAAATCACAGCATTTGATTTGCAGATGTTCATGCACCCCTCATTAAATAAAATGAGCTGTAGAAAATCACAATTATGTTTAGATAAAGCTAAGCAGTTTCAGAAAACTTACACCATGGTGCAAGACAGAGTGACAAAGAAATCTGGGTCTTAATTAGTCTTTAATTTTTTAAATTTTATTATCTCTGTACTGCCACTAAACTATATATAAGATAGAGAGAATAATGTATTCCCCCCAAGAGTACTGTGAAGTAAAAAAAAAAGGATTTTTTGAATGCTCTCATGGTGTGACATGTGTCACCAAAGAGCACATGAAAGTTAGTAATTCTTCTTCATAGTGAAGTTTGAATACTGTGCAGGCACGATGGCAGCCAGCCACATAATGAGCAATGAGTGATAAACAGAAGATCACTGAATAGCTAAGTCAGAAGTGAGCAGCATTTGTTCCAAGCAAAGAATGAATCAGGAGTTCTAGGGACAAAATAAAAAAAAAAAAACCTGCAATCAATTAAATCTCCTATAATGTACCAGATAGGGTGGGCTGTACTAAGGATCACTGGAAGTCTTAACTCCAGCATTTCTGTGCTACTTTCATCCACTTCCAGTGCAGTTTAGTTACTTACTTTAGAAGAGGAATACAGATTTAGGGAAAAAACAAAAAAAACCCACACCCAAACAAAACCAAAAACCACTATCAGATGGGAGCAGTTCTATTTGCAAGCTATTCTGATTTCACCTCTAAATTAATAGTAAAGATTTTCTAAAAGATTCCCTATTTTAGCTGCATATCTATCATATATCCAATCTAGGAATGGTTACTAATAGGAATTGAAAATAAAAGTACTAGAATTAGTGTTCTGTAAAATTCACGTATTCTAAAAATGTGTCTGGGAATAATAATGTCATGTAATGACTGTCTGACTCTTTCAGTTTATTTCAGTTATTCCAAAAGGAAAATGAAGCTTGAATTACTGTAGCTCCTATACACAGATAAAACAGATATTTCCTACCCACATCAGAAATGAGAAGATTGAATTGCATTCAGTTATGAATTGGATTTGTTCTTCAATTAAAAGAGAAGAAAAATAAATCATACTGAAACTAAATGACAAACCAAATGCTATTCTATTGTAATTTTGTCCAAAAGACAACTAAATTTGTTATTTCTTCAACTCTTTGATCATTATGTTTAGCTTGTAAAGATGCCACTTACTACTGCAAATACTGTATTTCTGAACAGACTGGTATCATTTTTCCTAAAACTAAAATATAAACATTCTGCTGCAGAGCTGCTTGAAACCCACACTGGGCAAAACTGGACTTAAAAAGCATGAAAATATTTTTATTTTAATAAAAAAATAAAATTAAAGACTTGGAAGAAAAGACAACAATTACAGATTTTACAGGATAAAAAGGATAAAGATGGCAAAATAAAATTGCATATTCTGCCCTATTCCCAAATCTAACAGTTACTGAAGTTTCTTCTTGAAAGAAGAAAACTATATTCCTCCTAAGCAGACACAAAATTTTCACAAAATGTGAAAGATAAAGTTTAGCTCATTTAACACTTTGCAGAGCTTACAGTTATTTCTGAGGGCCCCAAACTTAAATCCCGTGCCATAAGTATGAACTCTGGCTCAAGAAAAGCCACACTTAGGGTTGGGGTTTTGGGGAAAGCAGCAAACTGCTTCATCTTACAAAATGGTTTGGTAGCATTAATCTGTACATCCCCATGGGTTTCCCAAATATGTGAAGAAGCCCAGATACAAGGACCTGATTTGGCAGCACAATTATAGAGTATGAAATCGAAAGGAAATGATGTCCCAAAGGATGTAACTCTTATCATCAGTGTCCTCCAATGGATTTTAGTAAGTAATAAGAGTTATAGGAATTGATCTATAATGTAGACCCTACATTCTAAAAAACATTCTTCTCTAAAATCCCATGCTTATGAAGTAAAAAGAAATTTTATTATTCCATCAACTATTAACCAGTCAAAATGCTCTTTGATATGCAAGTACCTGAAACAGATTTGATTGATTCTTGAACTAGTTTTTCAGATAGACAGGTAACCCTGAGTCCAAACCCTTTTCAGACCCTCAACAACTAAAACAAGCACCTCTCCAGAAGCAGGAAAGGAAATACAGGAAATACTAAAGAACACTTTATTTTTAAGCCTTGTGACTATGTTGATGAATTTTCTAAAAAAACTGGGTTTTAGCACTCCTATGGTCTTATCCCCAAGTTAAAAGCACCCTGTCTACCCAGTTGTCAATACACTCCACAGAGCTAATTGGTTTGGTAACACTTTCTTCATGGAGCAAACAAGCAGACCCAGTGGTTTATCTTCTTAAAACTCTGGATGGATTATTTATCCATCTAAACAGAACATAAATAAATGGTTAAAGTAACAAAACATCTAGGCATCAAAAAAACAACACATATACTTACACATATACATGTGTCTTATCCACACAGAACATTTAATTTCCTCAAAGTCTGCATTATTTATCTTAGAAGTTATAGGTCTGGTTTCTGGCAACCAAACCACAGGGCCACTGTAAAAAACCAGCCCTGCTTCCTAACTTTGAGGGAGGTTGGAAGGTCAGAGGAGGAGGAGGTATGTCTGGAAGGATTGACTGTAATTCATTTTTTATATTTTTTTCTTCATTCCCACCATTCACTTATTAAGCAGTCTGTAACTCAGAACATGGTACTGGTGGATGAAAAGAGGGTCAGGAGCCAACACTGAATGCTTGGAGCCCAGCACTTCAAGAGAGGTGATTCTGGCCCTCAGCCCTTCTTTGGTGAGACCTCCCCTGGAGCACTGTGTCCAGCTTTGGACCCTCAGCACAAGAAGGACATGGACCTGTGAAGAGTGGGTCCAGAGGAGGGCACAAAGGTGATTAGAGGACTGGAGCACCTCTCCTAGGATAGGTTGAGAGAGTTGGAGCTTTTCGACCTGGAGAAGGCTCCGAGGGGACCTTATAGCAACATTCCAGTACCTGAAGGGGGGCTACAAGAAAGCTGGGGAGGTAATTTTTACAAGGGTAGTAATAGGACGAGGAGCAATGGCCTTCAACCAAAGAAGGGTAGATTTAGATTAGACATAAGGAAGAAGTTTTTTACTATGAGGGTGGTGAAACACTGAAACAGGTGGTGGAGGCCCCATTACAGGAAGTGTTCTGGATCAGGTTCGATGGGTTCTGAGGAACCTGATCTGGCTAAAGATGTCACCACTCACCATAGAGGGGTTGGACTAGATGACCTTTAAAGGTCCTTTCCAACCTGATGCATTCTGTGATTCCAGTATCTCCTATACTCTTCCCAAAGTCTCTTAAGTTCAATTCTCTTCTATTATTCTTCAGGCACACATATCCAGGCCATTTTAAGAGCTATGCAGACAGTCCAATTCAATACAAATGAGCTCAGCTCCATACTGAGAGCATCTAGGTTGCTTCCAGTATATGAACTGGATATTTCAGAATAAACTGGATTTCCTATTGCCTGGCAATATGGGAAGAGGGCAATTTCTCCTATGTATGCTGCCACCATGAAGAGGGCTGCACATTTTGGCCTTCATCACATTTCAGTGTCTCATTTCTCCCCACTTTCAGTACTCCTCCTCTATAAAGTGGAAGCCATACTGTTAAAAAGGAAACTCGTTAAAAACCAAGAAGGTTTTCTTCTTAGCTCTCCTCCTTCCAATTTTATTGCTTCTTCAACTCATGAATGATCTTCAGATCTCTTCTCCAACAAAAAAACCACAATACATTTTTAATTGCAAGGGAAAGCTTAAACTGTTGACAAGCTGTGGAAAAGAAGTAGATCCAGGTATTTAATACTTTATAAAAAAAGAAAAAAGGGCACAGAGAGAGAAATGTGAGAAAGGATGAAACTACCTCATTTCACTTTTTTTTTTTCCCCTAAAATACTGTACATAAGATCTCAAACTTACATAATCATAAACAGCAGAAAAATATTTCGACTTGCAATCATTGCATAAGGAAACATTACAAGGTTAGGTTTGCCTTTTTTTTTTTTTTTTCCTCCCAAAAATAGGAGCAACTGTGATGAGCAGGCATCATCCTCAAGTTCAAGCAGGGAACAATAACCCTGCAATAACTAACACTCACCACACTACAAAATGTGGAGAAAGTTAATAAGAAAAAGAAAACTAACTGCTCTCTCTTCTCTATGAACTTCATCAAACCACTCATTCTTACTACAGTTCATTAAGTGAGTTTTTCCCTTCCTATTTATTATGCTGTTCTTAAATGGCTATCTGCATATATTTAATTGTATACTGCTCAGGACAGTGACTATTTCCTTAATTGTCAGCACAGTCCAATGCTATAAACAACAGTATTTAGGCAATGTTATGAACTAAAAAAATTATTATTGTCTTGTTAAGAAACAGCCATGCATTAATTATGCAAGATAATCTCAATAATACAGAAATATGGAAAAAAACACATTGTTAAGTATCCATAATTGTAAAGCATCACTACCCAATGAATGGTTTATGATATTCCATTTCAGTATTATATTTAATTTCTCTTGGGGTATCCAAAAAACATCTGTTCTGAAAGTTACCAAATGGGTATTGTTTACTCTGAAATTCTACAAGGTACAACTCCCTTCTATATTGTCAGTTAAACATATAATGTTTTAAATACACATTATGGAACCAAGTGTTGAAGAGGGCATTTAGAATGCAAAGAATGATCTACATGTTAAAATACACATGAAAAATAGTGTCCAAGAGTTAAAACATAAATCAAATACAGATTCTAAATTCAGCATTTAATAACTATGCACTTAAAAAAAATCATTTTTATTACTTACTGAACTAATTTCATGTCTTAAATCTACATTGCTGCAGACTTATACAAGCACAGACACTACTGAAACTGGCATAATTTTAAAACCAGAAGCAATTTTTTATTGCTGAACTATGCCCTTGAAAATGGGCTTAGATACAAAAAAACTGACACCAAACCTGAAAAGAATGAATACTTTGCAGTATTTTTTTTAAAAAAATCTCTAGTCTTGACAGAGGCTTGAAAGTAGCAAGTCTGTATTTTTCCAGAGTAAATGTTGTGCAAAAGCTTTACAAACAGATCTAAATCTGCAATTGCCATTACTAAAATAAATGAAAAATCTATAAGCAGCAGTTAAACTGGCATGCAAATAAAAGAACTGTCAAGACATATATTGCCTAAAAATAAGCTTACAATAA
Source organism: Heliangelus exortis (assembly GCF_036169615.1). NCBI lineage: Eukaryota > Metazoa > Chordata > Aves > Apodiformes > Trochilidae > Heliangelus > Heliangelus exortis. Next base: position 109,220,291 of record NC_092424.1, on the reverse strand, counting down.
CTATTTTAAAGACTGTGTGTGGTCTTACCCATATATTTTGGCAAGATGCACTTTCTCCAACCACAGCTAGATTCATCCAAAAGCAGTGGCACTGGAGAGTCTCTGTCTCACCTGTCAAACTTGAAGAACGTTGTTCAGCAGACCACCATGAGTCCATGGATAGGATCCACAGCACTACAGCAGCTGTTCTTGATAAGTGTTCTCTAACTATAGAGGCAAACGCTTCAAAAATGTTCTGCAAGAAGATCACCCTTCACATAAGTGCATTTCAAAACAAATAGAAACAAAAATACATCCAGAACAAGACTTTCAGGACATTTATGGCAGAGCAGCATCAGTGGCTTCATACGTATCTCTGGTATTTGGGAATAATCAGACAAGATTCAGTCTATTAAATATACTTCAGAATTTAACTAGATTTATTTACCTCTCACAAATTATTACACTCTTCAAGTTGCAGGCAATCAAATAAACCAGGCAGAACCCCTTAAACTGTCATACAGTCTAGGAAGTTGATCTTCCCTCTTCTCAGTTCCTTTCCCACATTTGACAGAAAATACTTTCACACCAGCCTACAAACAGATTAAGTGGGAAGGAGACTTGAATGCTTGGATGCCATAAAGGTAAGATTCAGTGAAAATGGGATGAAGCATGAATAGCTGCCAGTTTTAAAACTATGAGGATATTTTGACAACCAGGAAAATCTAAGGAGAATGCTTATCTGATTTTTGCCTCCATAAAATAACCTTCTCTGTTATTACAAAGCGTATAATCATTAATTTCCAGAGCTATGTGCATATTTTCTAAAAATAGGTCATTGGTTTTAACTACTGAGATCTGCTCTGGGTTAACTACTGGTAGCATTGTATCCTAGAAGCAAGAAAGGCTCTAGAGAGATTACTTTCACTTTTCCCTAGATATATTTAGTGTACTAACTAGCATAGTTAGGATATTATTTTTCTTTGGTTTTGTCAGTAGCATGTTTGAAATAAATTTTATTAAGTGGTAGTGTATGTAACATTGCATTGTGGGTAGCAGTTTCCTGCCTTAACCTAGCCACATCCTCAGCTGTTATATGAGACAAGTTTCCCATATTTTCTGCAAGTTGACTTTAAAAAAAAAAAAAAATGTAGAAAAAAGGTTAGGATGATCTTAAACACTCTATCTTGACTGTTTAGCATGCATGCATCTACTCAAAAGGGCTTTTTTCCCAATTGCTATACAGACTACAAAGTATGTATTGGAGGACACAAGAAAAGTAACACTTGCCAGAAAAAAAGTCTGAGTAGCAAGAATAATCAAGATGAGACACACAGGACCATTAAGGTGTAGCCTGGTCAGGGGTTAGATCATTTCACTGGAGAGTATCTTTTCTATTCTATGAAGAAGTGAGAGAGCTGGCAACTCAAAAGGAATGCAAACAATTCAGTACTACTTGCTATTATGTAATGTACTCACTGGTTAATAGAAGATGACCACCTCATAAATTTACATAGCACTTCAATCTAGGGTTTAATTTGACCTTCAGTAACCTGATTCCACTGTACAGAAAAACAGACAACATTTGTTTACACCAGAAATATAAGAACATTTTCTCCCTCTTATATCCTTAGCAGTCCCAGGCAATGTCTACTCTTCAAACCATGTATTATGCAGAAAAAGGTTATAAGGCAGGGATCAGAAAGTCATCATAAAAAGGCAGCAGTAAAAGTCAAGATGTTCAGTGCTACTCCTTTCAAACACCAATAAGTAGCATTTTTAAATTAAGGACTATTACAATAACTTTGCTCTTAACACTTATTTTAAATGAGAAGCAGTTTTAGCTTTTGCTTTAACAGATTAATCATGTACGTGATATCAGAATAACTGAGGCTGTTCTAGAGTTATTGAAAATTAGAAGTCTACAGGATACCCAACTGCAGCAACAGAAGTTCCACAAAGGTGCAGAAATTTTAAATCAAAAGGTATGTTAAATATATTAGCTAGGAACCACCAGAAAACACAGCACCGTCCCTCTAAATGTCACAATTACTTCTAATTTATGAAAAACAGATCCAAAGAGAGAGGTTTCACTCCCTAAAAAAATTTTTAAATTGACAGTGGCATTGCTCTAGTGGAAACAGATATGTTAAGAACACCTACAATGAATACCTGGATCTGAGAAAACTGCATTAGTATCTTCTATATTATAAAAATCAATGTCTTGTTATGCCATATAGTGTAAAGCTTGCAAATAACAAGTTTGTCATCAGGCTGGTTTAAACAGAATATTTATATCTCTCCAGCTGTAGCATAGAAACAAACATTTCAGTACAAATAAACTTTTCGGCAGGATATCACACCGTTTATATGCTGTATGAATTTTGAGTGACAGAAGGCAAAATGCTTGGAAATCAAGCATGGCTTAAAGGTTTCAAAACACATTTCAAAAAAAGTGAAAGATGTAATTATCTCTTAGTGTTGCATTACAATTGACTTTAAATAAGATTTCATTTGTCGTCAAGGATCAAGCTCATAGTTTACCAGAGAAATTCCTTAGCATAATACTTCCTTTGTAAGTGTAATTGTGACTTAAAGCATCCCCTATGCAGCAAAGAAGTTAACTTCAATTTTTGTAGATCTATCTTCCAAACAAAAGACTGTGAAGCATAAGTCTGCAATCAAGACACTGGTTTATAGGGTGGATTTTCAGGCTGCATGCATCTGCTTTATTAAAAGTGCAAACTATATTGAAAGAAGCCACCAGTAGATATTAAGTCTGCAAGAAGTTTAGATTTATAATGTCTCTCTAGTTAAAAGTAGCATTTCTTTCAGGGAATTTCTGCAAAAAATATCTAGATCACTCAGTTAAACTAATAGGTTTTCTGCTTTTAATAGATTCTGCTTTAGTAGATAAAGGCTTCACTGTACTGCTCTTGATAAGACAGGTGAGAAGTAAGAAAAAAAAAACTTATAAAGGTATCATATCAGAATATATTAACAAAGTTATTCTCTAACTTTGCTTACACAAGGGGAAGCATTAAAAAGCCATTGCAGAGAAAACCTGAGCACAGTATTCAATGCAAGACATTTGAAAATTCGGATGTCTGTAGGAAGTTTAATATTCTAATATTAAAGATGTGACTAAGAATAAAATCCAGAGTTTTAAACATCTTCAGCTGCATTCATATGAACGAAAACAAGACGTGAGTTATCTATTACCTAAAAATACTGACTCTACCTACCATCAAATAGAGGTCAATAAAAATCTTCAATGCATAACTGGAGCTGAAGAAACATTTTGCCTACAATTAGTTCCACGAGTAACAGAGGCAGCACCTCCAAAAGCTTTTGCTGCACCAGACATTGAGTAAAACTGCAATCCATACAAACGTATTTTGTTTATATGAAAAGATGACCATTCTTTCCATCATTTTGATACCCTTTTTTCCCCACTAACGTTCTTAACCGTGCTGTGAAAACATAAAGAAATAAAATTAAACCATCATTGGCAGAATTAAGTATTACTCTGACTTTTACACGAGATGGGTGATTTGCAGAGTCGTCCTTTGCCATCTTAAGTTAGAATTCTATAACTGGGGCAATATCCAGTTTTTACTTTTCAAGTACTGAATTAAGAACAACGCCATTTACCTCATAATAAATATTATGAAAGCAATTTTTATGAACTGAGTTTTATGCTGTTTTGATACATGTGTAATAAAAATGAAAACTCAATCTATAGATTTTACTGAAATCTCCTTTGCCATTTTCTAGCCATCTCTGCAAAACAGAGAACCTGCTCTCCCACCCACACCTCCAGCTATTCATCTCACATCATTTCTGGCCAACTTCTTAATGAGAAAGCTAAGGACAAAGGGGAAATAAAAAGAGAAGGGATGGCAGCTTAAAAGAGATGTATTTTATTTTACAAATAAAAGCTGAACAATATCTAGAAAGTTTTTCATGCAATTATTCTGCTCCTGGTAATATTTGACTTAGAAAAAAAACTTTAAAATCACTCAGCTAAAACTAAAAAAATACAGTGCATCTGTGATACAATCAGGTTAAAACAAAAAGATCTATACATAATGTCCAAAGAGGCAAAAAATAAGATACTTTCCCAAAGATGTTTCCAATTTTGTTCTGAATCTGAGTGAGCAAATCAAGACTACTAATACACACTGTCTGTGCACATTATTCCTTACTACACACAGCATTTTGCAATTTATTTCAAAGCCTCTATTATAAACAAAAAAAATACTGCTTTTGTTAACCCACTCCATACTGGTACAGTAAAGGCTTATATTACACAATCAAAGTCAAAGTTACAATATGTTAAGTATATAAAAAATATTATATACACATGCACACATATGATATTAAGCACTTAAATCTTACATATGCATCAAATTTACGTTTCATTTTAAAACTAAGTGTTAACATTAACTGGTGAATAAAGTTATTTATAGGCTCCCCAAAAGTCTAAGACTCGTCTATTTCTCTTAAAGACTGAAACTATAATAAACAATTAATGTAAAAGCAATCAAAACCTCCCCAACTCTGACAGTTCATTCTGTTATGCAACGTCCACATTAAATCCTAGCAGTGCCGGCATTCAAAAGCATCCCTTAGACTGCAGCACACTACTGGCTGTGATATCCAAATGACATTTTTAGTCCCAAATATAAAAGAAACATAATTGCCCTTAATTTGCATTACACACAACTGCCAAGTAGTTTTGAAGGCATGTAAAGCAAGGCAGACATGATTTAAGATTTGCAAAGGAATCCCCAGACTAACACTTCTGTGACAGCCAATTACAGTAAAAAACACAACCCCAACAAGCAGGCTGCTACCAGACCTTAGGAAAGGTAAAGTTTCTTACAATGAGTTACAGATTCACAAGTATAGGAAGACAAGGAGAAAAAGTAAAACAGAAGGAATCCAGCCACCCAGCAAATATGAAGCAGACCCAAGATTGTGATACAATCCAAAGATGTAAATTATTGTAAATCATCACTGTTGTTCAGAATTTCACACAGCCACTTGTGCCAATTTTGCTCACTTTTCCACAAGACATAATAATGAAGTAGGGAAAGGGGAGGGGAGGAGGGGAGTAAAAAAAAAAAAAAAAAAAAAGAAGGGGGGGGGAAGAAGAGCGGGGGGAACCTGAACTGAGAGTACAAATAAAGTTCTGCTGTCCATATGCTTTAACTGTACAGAAGTTTGGGCTCTTACAGCATTTTGTACTCTCTCCAAATCCTCATGAGTCACAAAAATTAAAAAGCTATATCCTTCTGGATGCCAGGAAGGGCCTTACCACGGACCTTTTGTCAAAATATAAAAAATAAAAAAATAAAAAAAAAAAAAAAAAAAAAAAAAAGAAGGAAAAAAAAAAATAGAAGGGGGGGGAAAAAAAAAAAGGAGAGAGAAAGAAAAAGCCACAGTGTAGGCAGTCCTACTTGGAGTCCTCTGATGTCACAGCCACATGACTCGCTCGCTCCAGTAACAGTGCTTGCAAAAAAAAGGAGTTTTAAAGCTTTTGCTTTTTTGGATTGTGTGAATGCTTCATTCGCCTCACAAACAACCACAGAACCACAAGTGCGGTGCAAACTTTCTCCAGGAGGACAGCAAAGAAGCCTCTGGTTTTTAAATGGTTAATCTCCGCAGGTCACTACCAGCCACTGAGACCAACAGAGTCAGTAAGTGCTCTCTAACCACAGTCTATGCAGTAATAGTAGGTCCTTCAAATATTTGCTCATTCTCTTTTTTTTTTTGTTGTTTTGTTTCCTTGCTTTTCACATGTTAGCAGTGCTACACAATTTTTTGACAGGGAAAAAAACAACTATAGAGTCTATGCAGTTCAGGAACACTGTAAAACTAAAACAAGGTTTGGCTATGGTTTGTGTTTTCAGTTTGAGGATCCAAGAAGTATTTACACCAGAAGGTGAAAGCTCTGCGTGAACGGAGAGGGACTATGGCATCAAACAGCCTGTTCAGCTCAGTGACACCATGTCAGCAAAACTTCTTTTGGGGTAAGTGCTGCAATATTTGAACTTCTGTTTTCCTTTGCTGGGAGTTTTCTTACTTTTAACAATGTTGGTTATAGTTATCTAAGCAAAAACTTGCTGAATGGGAGCGTAGGGTATTAAAATCCCATACCTGGTTGGAGTGGGGGGGAAGTCACCATAAATAACTTCTGCTGATTTATAAACATTTTTGTTAGGTGACAAGCTGAGCAAAACGAAACCGGTGGCTTAGTCCTTGAAGTTTGACAGCAGGTGTGCTCAGCTGTCACCCACCTCAAGGTGTAGCTACATAGATTTTGGGAGAGTATGATGGGTTCTAGTGTAATATTTAATATTATCATAGGGAAAAAGATAAAGTACTTAGTGAGTTAATCAACAACAGCACAAAATGTCTTATGAAGAACTCATAACACTTTTAGATGTATCCAACATGATTGGTTTACAAAAATACTGCAGGAGACTTGTATGATTTAAGACTGCTTATTCTTTAAACTTGATGAAAAGGAGTAGTGTGTAGTATATAGCAGTCTAACCTACCCATAATTGCCCTTGCATTGTTCTAGACATCTTATTTTTAAGGCTCTATATCAGATGAAGTTATCAGGGTATATCTGCAGTTCTCCAGTCTTCTGTTGCCTTCATTTCACAGCAAAGATCATTTGATACATACTCATTTGTAAAAGCAAATCCTTCTCATTATACTTCTTATGAACAAGGCAAAATATTAATGCATTAAAATATTAAACTATGAAATTAAATACACATGATTTGATTTGCTGATTAATTTAAGCTTTAATTGGAAGTGGGATTTTAAAATCTCTGTAGAAGAGCAGTGCCTATTACTTACTTCACTACTCTGAACTGTAAATATAGATTCCTATAAGAAATCATATATGTACACTGAGGTAATTATTTATATGCACCGCACACGTACATGCCCATAAAAATCAAATATGCTCTAAAATTGCACCTCTATCATTGCTTACTTTGAAAAGCTTCTTCCTCTGAGATACAGTTTTAGAATCAATACAGAGCACCACACTCACAAAATATTAAATAAAACTGAATATGACTAAGTTATTTATTTGCAAGCAGAGTTACGTTTTTAAGCCTTTTGGAAAACGAATTCTAGTCATCCATGATGAGCAGTAAATATATTCAAATTTTCTTTTTCCAAGGCATCTTTTACTGAGACAGATGAGGAAAACTAACTGAAACATCTAAAACACCCAGAAAAAAAAAGTTCTGAAAACTTACAAGATTTTCTTAATGTTGTCCATCATGTCGAAACTATTTTGGGGCTGTAGTTAAACCTATTTCTTCCTCCCCCTGCCCCCCTCCTAAGAAAAACAACAATGCCAGAACCATCTTCAGTATCTACATCCCGATAAGTTTTGTATTGTAATGAACTGATGGCTGGAGTTACTTTTACCCCTCCTACTTCACACGCTTTGACTGGTTCCCAGTTAAGCACAGGAATAAGCTGGAAGAGCATGTGTAGGAAAAGAAATGAGGAATAGCTTCTTCCAGGAGAGAGCCCAATTGAATTCATTATGGTACCAGAAGAGATAACAGAACCTGTGGCTGCTCACGTAGCTCTAAAACACCGAACCCTGAGCTGAAAAGCTGAGGCAAAACTGGTAAGCAGCTTTTCTACTGAAACTGCTGTCTTAATGAAGCACAGCAGAAGCGTAGCCAGACCACATTATCCCAGTGTTTACAACAGGAAATACAGTTTACATGTATAGGGACTTTCTTTTGCTTTTACTTCCAAAAAAGATTAGAAGAAATTTAGTTGGCTAAAATTATCAAAACACGGAGTGCTGACTGCTTAATTCATCTACTTTTGATCAGTTGTAATGCGAGTGAGAAGCACTGTAAGGTGAAGAATACTTTTCCCCAAACTTCTCTAAAGAGGGTTGGGTAAACAGATTTCTCTTTGGACAGAAATAATGAATGAGAGGAATAACAAAGCCTCACCAAGTCTACCAGTATGTAAGCAATATATCTTAAGCTAAAAACAAAACTAATAAACAAACAAACAAATAAACATAACCTTTGTTAAGGAGGAGACAGTATATATTAAAAAGAATAAAAAACAGAATAAAAACTCATGAATTTTGCCATTTCCTACCAATGTGCATTCTTCCTCTCTATTGTCTCTATCTCCTTCGACTCCCATCTCCAACTAACTCTTTTCAGAACAGTTGAATGTAATTATGTTTCTCTTAGAGCATCAACTGATGAAACATAATGAGGAGTAATAATAGGGAAGGAAAATAGGACTATGATGATCAGCTCGCAGGGTTACTAATCTAGACCATTAACCATTCCTGAAAATTCTTGTTTCACATATTTTTGTCAGTGTGTGTGGGTCTATGTGACTTCATATGAAAGGGAAGACAAGAGTAGTGAAGAGAAAGGAACCCATCCTAATTAATGTGAATATATATTTTGCTCAGCAATTAATACATCAGAATTTACTAGGTACTACAGTTCATATCCAGAGTATTTCTACTTTATTCTAGTTATACACAGGCCTTGCCTGCCTAGGGAAACCTTCTTAAGCTTTTAAGTGTAAGTGCATTCATTTCAACCAGCAAAGAATGTAATATTCATGTGCATATTGTTTTGAGAAAAAAAAAATGGCAAAATAAAAAGCAGGGCAAAAAACTAAACAGCATATTCATTAGAAGAACTGGTAAGCATTTTTTGGATGAAGTGTTTCGGAGAATGAAATACTTTTGAAATTTCTCCCACATGGATATAGTCATATCTTTCAAAAAAACAAAGCGCCTTCATAGGATGATTTCCCCAAAGGAAGTAAACCAGATCAAAATTTGGCTGGTGATTTAATGAATAATTGCACATGTAACTTCTGGAAGTTGATCCCAACAGACAGACATGGTAAATCTACATGAGCGTTCACATGAAAACCGAAAATTTATTCTGCTTTTATTGAAATACTCCTGTATTGAAAAAAAAAAAAAACACCCCAGACAAAAAACCCCAAAACAAAACAAAAAAACAAACAAATAACAAAAAAACCACAAACAGAACACAAACCTTTTACAGCTTTCAGTTCTCAGCTGCTTTCCTATTTGGTAAAGATTCTTAAGCTTTTTATTTTAATTAGGATATTGATAAGAGAAAAAATATTTTTTTTAATTATCTGTGTATATAAAGTAGAAATCTCCCCCATGTTCCAGCTCAATTTAACACACTCATATTATTGCGAATGCGAAGCAAAATCTCAGGACTCACTACCCTTTGCATAAAAATATAATTCAAAATACCAGGACTTATAAAAAATAAGAGTGAAAACTATGCCAGTCTGATTATTCTCATGTGCCTTAAGAAAGCTGCAAGCTTCTCGCTGAGGCTGTTGGTATATGAAACCTCTAAACCATGAAGAATTGCACTACACCACTTAAAGGATTCTTAGGCAGCAAAATGCACTGATCTGCTTAATTATCTGTCTCAAATGAACTATTAATAGTCAATATAGTTTAAATCAACTACACTGATGTAAAATTTGCTAAGATCGAAATGTTCCAGTTTGTTAGAACATCAAAACATCTCATGGTTAAATAAACTGGGAAGAGGGAAAAAAAAAAAAAAAAAAAAAAAAAAGTCCAAACTCATTAGGGGCACTAAGATTTTTATCAAACATACAGGATTAATCTCTATTGAATAGAACCATTCACAAATCAAAACTTACTCTACTTCAATATTTTCATGCAGTGCTAATCAATTACAACCTTTTCTAGTTATTCACAATCCATGTGCTTTTAATTTTATTCACTGGTGGTCTAAAATATAATATTCAGGCCAAGCTAAGTCATTCTGTATTGCAACTTTGCTTTTTTTCAATAAATATTCATCTAGAGGTTTTCTTAGAGAGAACTGCTCATATGAAGACTGTGGTAATATTTTTATACTGTACCTCCTTGTTGAAGCAAAAGGTTAGGGGTTACCTAAATACCTCAACTGTATATACAAAAAAAGGAAAAGGTAAGTATTCACATGAAAAATCCAAAGGGACTATATTATTTATTTTTGCATTTCCTATGATTAATGATGCACCAGTGCATACTTGAAAACTGAAGTCAAAATAGGGTAACACCTCAAATTCCTTTACAAACTGTACAAATATCAAACTTCCATGCTGTATTAACTACTCTACCAGAAATATTTAAAGGCTCTGCCACCCCACATTAAGAGCATAACAATAATACCAAAATTCCTCTCAAGCAGTGTGATTTCTTGGTCATGGTCAGACTAACATTAATCTTAAAATTGCACCTTATCCCTTTAATTTTTCCTGATTCCTTTTCAGAACACAGCTCTACTTTTTCAGAGTAACAAGCAGCTCAGAGCAGTCTTATATAAATAATGAACATCTAATACTGTATCCATTTAAGTATAAAAGGGGGAAACAGGGCAGTAAATAATTCCTTGCATGAGATGCTAACTGTGCAGGGCAGACAGTTCAAAAGAGCAAAGAGAAGCTGGGTAATACCTGTGCTTAAGGACAAGTCACACCTCATGGCACACGTCCAGCAATGGGCAGAATTAATAACAACTAAAGAGAAATACTTTTTAAAAGTCTAAGTTAACACCAGAAGCTAAAAGACTGGGGATTCTTCTATGCCCAAGTCCAGCACACTCCAGTGAAAATTTAAGCAGAGAGGGAGTCATTCTCCCATCCTTGCCAAGATGCAAAGGTGCTGAGCACCCACATTTTTCCTGCTTTGCTACCAGAGGAGCCAACAGCAGCTGTCAGTGCTGGGACCTCTTGAAAATAAGACCATGTGTATGTTCTACTCTATGTCTCTAATAAAAATCAACATTGTGTGCTCTAAGTGATGGAGCTGGTTCTGAAAACTCATTAAATACACTCCATTAATAAGAATTACAATAAATTGCCATGTCTAATATGCCCCAGAGTATATAATATTTTAATTAAGGCAGCCTCAAGATAAATAGCGAGCTTAAGATGGTAAAACCTGAAGCATTTTTAAGGTCTTAACTTCGGCCCTGAGAAAATCCAAGTTTCAAATAACCAGCTGAGAAACTGCAACAGGAAAATACTCAACTTTTATTTTAAATAGATAAAGAAGTTAATTTGTCTAAAAAGAATAAAGACAACATTTATTCTGATAAGTGTATTCAAAAATACGTTAGTAAACTGTATGCTATTTCAAAGAGAGTTTCCTTGTAAATTTTGCCAGACTTGGGAATTAACTACAGATTTTCACCCGGAGAAGGCAGACACCCACAAAATGCAGAAAACATCCACCTTCTCCACCACAGGACTCCCACAAGAAACTACTATTATCAACAATATTTTTTTTTTTTTTATAAGCAATAGCCTTAATCTCTATTGTATACATTTATTTCAAACTGGCTTCTGAAGTCTTATAGGGAACAGATTAAGGAGGTCTATCTGCTGCTCTCAGGTGGTTTTGTTTTTAAGTTAATAAAGCTTAAATCTAAGAGCACGTTTCCTTACATAAACATGCTCTCCTCTACAAATAAATACAAGACCTGCCACTTAACATACTGAAAACCATACCCTAAAGAGAATATTTTAAAGATGAGCACAAAGACAAAACAAACTCCTGTTGCTATATCGTAAAACAGTTTAACACTTCCAATAAAAAAATCCATTATTCATGCATCTGTTTCCTGTATATAATTTTTTTATTCTTCTTGTTAGCATACTGTGTACTGTTCTGGCCTTCCTCATGTAGCTGTAAGTTTCCTATTTCATGTATGAACTTGCCCCAGGAGGGAAAAACTATAGGTTTTCTAGTGACTCACTTTAACTGCTGAAGTCATGTTAATCAGAGCAATTAAATTAGCCTGCACAACCTACTCTGTATTTAACATTTATAAAAAATAATTTTAACGTAACAAAAAGATAAAAGGAAAAAAGGCTACATTTTCCTTTAAATACACATGGAGCTTTAAAAAGTATTTTCATATTTACTGTATCCATCATAGTTTTCTTTAGGAATATTTTTTCATCTCTAATAAACTACCTTTATTTACACAGCAAAGGCTAAAACCAGTTTATTCTGCTGTCTGTCTGCTAAAAATGCCACATTCATTCTAGTTCTAGAATTAACAAACATTTCCAGTTTTAATACTCTATAGCTAAAAACCCCGTGGCAAAAATCTTTTGGCAGGAATTCATTCAAAAATGGTTAGTATTTTTCTGATAGACATTAGCTTATTTCACATACCATATTTCATCACAATTGCTGGTGTTTCATAATAACTGAAAATTTATTATCATTCATTTTCTTGAATGAGGAAAAGTTAAAAGCTGACGACCTTACATACATACATTTACTTTCCCCCAGAATTTATTTGAACCATAAGTGTGCCAAACCATTGTTTACTTATCCCTCATGGTCAGATATCTTACATCTAAATCCACTCTGTGGTTTACTGAAACAGAAAGACAGAGCCACTGCCAGTTACATAATGTTTTATTGTGCAGAGGAAAAGGACCCAGCCCGGATCACAATGAAAATTAAATGTAACACTAATAAGAAGTGTTTGTGCATGAATGTATGCACATAGATCCACCCCGACCATAGGCTGAGTGCAGCTCTTCTGGAAGTGAATCTGGTACAAAAAAATCAGAGCAAGGTGAGACTAGAAGTAATTTTTAATATTCTGATTCAATTCCTCCAAACGCATTTCATCCGTCTTACCCGAAAAACACAAGCAAGAGAGTGGAATTTTTCTTCTTTTTTTTTTAAAGGAAAAACACAGCCTTAAAAGAGAAAAAAATATGCCTATATACAGTCACTTCCAGATAGTACTAATTTCCCAGGGTATCTGTAATTCATTTAATTGTAAATCAGAAGAGACAGAGTTAAAAAAAGCATGATATTTTAATGTACCCATGTCTGGTAGCAGAACAGGGTATTCCTTCTTTTAAGAAATGTTAATGAGCTGTGTATGTGCAAACATGCACATGTCTACAGTTCAAAACTCTAATTCCAACTAATCCATACTTTCAAAATTTTGAAATTCTTAACAAAACCAGTAATAGTGTAAATTTAGAAAATGTCTGTATTGGTACAGCATTTCCTACCCTAAAACTGAAGCTGGAAAAGAAACTGTGCTATTACATTCACATTTGCCACCAGTACAAATACCCAAGGAACATTTACAGCTCTTCAGGTATCTCCACTGTACTCTGCTCATATGCAATGTGGGAACTTGCAGCAAGGGTCTTCCCTTAAAATATTGTAAAAAGGAATGTCTATTAATGCTATTAGTGTTCTACATAAATTGTAAGCATCAGTGCTAGCACTGAAATAATAGGTGACAGAAGTACACATTTTAGAATACTTGGCAGTATTTCTGAGGAAGTAGGTGTTTGTGAGTCTCTTGGTACCTTCTTGCTTCTTCCCAAAGCCCCAAGAAAAGAGAAACTGCTTTGTGATCATCAGACTGGCCAATCTGAACTCACCTCTGCTTTCAAAGTGAAACCATACATTCTAGCCAAAGTAGTCGGATTTGTAGATTGGCTGCTAGTTTTCACACAGGGCAGTAATTTCTTCTGAAAGTGATATATAAAAACAAAACAAAACAAGCAAACAAAAAAGCACACCAGATTTACAGTGAAGGAATTCTGATGGGAAATTCAGAGTCATAATTTTGCAGAGTTTAAACAGTTAGGATTCCAGAGGAAAAGTCATTTTAAGACATGATCAACAAAAAAATTCTCAAGACTGTGTCAGAATTTGCTGCTGTAGTTTATCGTGTCTCAAAAAGCCTTTAGGTGAGCAGTAATACTGAACTGCTACACTACCTATGCCCTTGCTGCATTTTCTGTATAAACTCCACAAATAACTGCTTTTATTGAAATGCATCACCTATTCTGTGATTCCCCCAACTTTATAGAGAAAAGTTTTCAGGGAAAAAAAAAAAAGTCTCACATTTGCTCCTTAAGACTGCAGGGACACTCATTCTAACTTAGGGAGTCTTCATTAACAAGCATCTAATGAATTAATAGTACAATTGTAAGCTAGTCCAGCAGAGGATCAGCTTTGTAATAGAATACTTGAAGTCTGCAAGTCCATTCACTTCCTAAAACAATCTGTACAACTTGTTTCCTTTAAGCAAAGAGCACCAGTATAAATTCACATTGAGAGAGTTCATCATCTGCGCTTTTCTTATCAGTGGTATCAGAGTTTAACCCCACTGTGTTTGGTTATTTGTGGAATAACCAAGCCATAACAATGAATGGTTTATTTAAAACTGACAGGAGCAGAAAGCAGCAACTATTTACTTAGGCGGCGTACCTCAGTATACACCAGTAAAAATGTTCTCTTTTCCCAAAAGGATTTTCTGCATAAAGGGCATTCACTTTGCTTCCTTCCCACCCCTCTTACAGCCAAGTCTGTACATTCAAAACTAAGTGCTATATTTTTCTTGCTATTCAGTATATTTTTATTTCCCCCTTTCTGATTAAAAGGGATAAACAGAAACACTAAAACAAATTCAGAGGGCACACACTTTATCCTTACGTTTTATTAAAGAAATCAGCATTCAGGAAAAAAATCCAGTCACTTGTGGATAGTAAAATAACATCTAGATAGCAAAACAAAAACTTAATTTAGCATGAACTCGGAAGAAATATATCTTCCCCAGCACAAATAATTTTCATACTGTAGCAAGAAGAGTTTCATTCTAGTTCAACACTGTATATTGCATATGCAAACATTAGAACAACTTTAATTTTACAGTATTTCAGGAAGAGGAGCTAAAGTCATGCTCTGTTACCCTGTATAGCAATTAATTCAGTCATGACCTCATAATAATTTGGGGTTCTAAGCTCATTGAAGGAACGTTTTAATATTACCTTTAAAAGCAAAACAAAATCTTAATTACAGCTAAATGTGTATTAATTCATCTTAAAATAAATGAAGACTCGAGCTTGACTAGAGACAAAGATAAATTTTATGCTACTTACTAGGTACAAAACAAAGGCTTGAAAGAGCCCAATTTTGTCACTGTAAATTATAATATTAGTTTACTAACTAATTTCAAGGCACATGTGTAGTGCACATGTGTAAAAGCTACTTGAAGCAGCCAGCTTACATACACACACACGCAGGAGTTGGAATGTTCCAATTCTGATCAAAGACGCGTGTAGCCGGATGTGTGGTTAATTCACTGATCAAATTTTCACAACTGAAAAACATCTTGAAACACACAGTCCGAGTTACCAGCAGTGCTTTTTTTACTTTATCAGAATTACTCTCTGCATCATTTTACATTTTAGGGTGCATCTTAAAACGTAGTAGAACCTCTTTCTCACGCTTTCAAAAATAAAAAAAAGGAAGAAGCAAAGAAAAAGATAAGAAGGCACTGGGGGTTTCAGTTCCAGTATTCCTAAAGGGCACTCGTAAGACTGAGTGAAATAAATTTAAAATACCCATACAATCTGAACTCTAATCTTAGTGACATGTTCTAAGAGTAAGTTTGTGCTCCATAAAAACCTATATAAAAATGTCAGAAGCAGAGTTGCGCAGCACACGAATGCAATGTAAGACACAAATCTGCCCTGTAACAATAATATACAGTAGCTCAGTAGCTCCTCAATGTGCATGGAAGATTTTTAAATGCACTAAATCTATAAAAACAGTCTACTGTCAGGCTTAAACACTGTCTACTGAATCACCCAGATGTATTGAGTAAACACTACTGAATGACTATTAATTTTTATCAGCTTTGTATAAAGTTAGAAGAATTTGTGCTAACAATTGTTTGAACTCTTCTACCATCACATTTAATAAACTTACTTGCTTACTGAACTGGCTAGATACAGAAAAATATACACAGTATCATGTCTATTCCACTTTGGATATGCATAAAATAAGATTCATCTAAACAAATAATAAACACCCTGAGACGGGCAGCAATTTTACTAGTCTCAAGAGTGATAAAAAAGATGTTTCTTTTTTTCTGTATTTACATACCTGTTTGTTATCAATTACTGACGTGTCTTCACCCCTTCTTGTTGCAAAACTTCCTTCAAAACTTATAGCACACACAGCACAACATTTGAGACCCATATACATAAAAAATAGTCTTTTTTTTTTCAGTAGCCTAGAAAATCTGAAGGTTTTTTTAGACTGACGATATCTTCACATAGAAACACAGAACGTCTGCAGACAGTAAGAAGCCTTTAGTAAGCCTTTTTGCTGCACCATAATAATCTGATCCAGAAATTCAAGGGTACCTTAAACAACGGGCTACCTGTTCTAGCCACGCTTAGGAATGTGGCCAAATCATTTTTATTGATTTAACCTTTATAGGAATGCTACATATCCTCAGAGCAAAACATTTCTAATGCATTTATAATATGATATACCTCTGAGAAGTTATGAAAAAAAAAAAAAAAAAAGAAAAACGTTATGACAGATAGGCTATCCCCCCCTCCACTATTATGTTTTTTTCTGATTTAGTGATCGATAGGCATTTGAGTGTTAGAGTATTTTCTGAGTTTGTATGTGTCTGTGATCATAGGATGAAGTCAGAAACTGCAACACTTACAGAGGACAAGACTAATATCTGACCTGTCTTTGTTTAAGGAGTAAGAACTGGTGAACTGATAGCCAAGACTCTAAATACTCCTTTCATTCTAGAGTTACACATCAATCATGTTACCTGCAAACATATCAGGTTAAAACCTCCAGAATTTACAGTCCTTTTTTGAATAAACCGAGCAGCATGGTAGTTATGTTCGGAGAGCTTACAGAAGGTGGTTTGTGTATCTCCCCAGAATTCTTAAAGAAGTACTTCTCAAATTCCCTCTTCATTAGAAATCTATTCCAAACGTATTTCAAACCAGTATTTCTTTATGTCAGATTCATAGTCTATTATTTTGAAGCTCAGGTTCTAAAAAAAAAACATGTATTTAAGCATTTGCTCATCTTTGGAATGTTACAAACCACGCTTGAGCATTACCAGGAATCACTTTTAAGTCAGAAAGCAAACTGTTCCGAGTTGCTCATGATGGTAAATGTCTTAACAGAGTAAAGCAGAAAGGAATACAGTGACTGAACAGTCAACATTGCTCAATAAAAGCAAATATATTTGTGTCACAAATTACATTAGTTATATTTCTCATAAAGAAAATTGGGCAACTAAAAAAGCTGGGGTTTTTTTCTTTAAATATATATGAAGAAAATCTAACAGCTACTAGCGTGAAATGCCAGTATTTTTTTCTTCCCAACAGAAGGCAGTACAGCCAGGCACAGTTCAGGTGGGCAATACACAGACCACTTATTAAAATAAGATTTACATCTATATTTTTTCTGAAGAAAACATCTAGAGACCACTGATACTAAGGTCTCTCTCTCCTACAAAGGAACATGTAGTAATTCTAAAAAGAAAGACAAATGTTAATAAAATTCATTAGTGAGATAAGTGCCAATCTACACATGTAGTGTAGTCAAGTTATTGTGCAGTGTGTCAAAGCAATAAACTATAATCAGAATAAATGGCACATAAACCAAAATTGTTTATCTGCAAATTCACACAGGTTTTTGTTGGGGTTTTTTCAGTAAGAGTTTGGCTTGTCTTTCAGAAAATCGCCATTAATTTTATCTCTTCTTCCAGTTTTTCTAAGAAATATTCTAAAGGTTAATGCATAGCCAAATATACAACATCCACACATAAAATATCCCTTGACAAGAGCCTTACACTTTGCTAAGCCAGATGAAACTAAGACCTTAATGTGACATGTAGCTGTGATTTTTCTAAGGTCAAAGTTTCTAAGGTCACTAATTTCTAACCTAGGTTAGGTTAACTAACCCTAGTTCTGCCTTCTTTCATGCTGCACAACAAAGATGTGACCAGGTGAGTGCTGGTATTTATGCCAGCCCAGTTTGCTTTGTAATGCAGCCTGAGAGCATGCAGACCATCAGCTATCAGGTGCAGACCAGGGACAATACTCATTAAATAAATAATTAGTAGCTCCAAACAAGATCCTGAAAGGTCACTGAAGCGTATCAGGCCAGCCTTGATTTCAGCTTCAGTATTTGTAAAATAAGTGCTAATTGAGCAACAGGAATGCAAAACAACCTAGAGATTTTAGAACAAAAAATTTAAAACTGCATGACAGATATTTGAAAAAGCTTGGTGGTGAGAGCTGTATCTTTCTTCCACTGTTATATTACAGAACAGAATGTGTGTTGTCACTTGTTATTAAAGTGCCCCTTAAGGTAGGACCTAAGCAATGCTGAAAAGTAGTGGAATTAGTAGTTAGAAATGCAACTTTTCACAGACAGCAATGATGGAAAAAGGCCTAGTTTAAATGCACTGATACACTAATAAAACACTTACAGTAGCCCACAGTTTTTTAATAACATAATAGATACATTTGTACAAGAGGATTTATTAGTATAGTTATCCTGGCAAACAATAACATCTTTTGATGCTTCAGAAAAGCTGCTCTGTGCTGGCGTGTGAGAAAGGTCAGATGGTGGAAAACTAACTTCATGCTTTTAACCTGTAAACTCTTTCCTTTCCTGAACTACTAACAAATGTCCTAGCAGGGGAGATCCACAGCCTTTCCAAGAACTCACGTAGGGAACCTTTTGCTCTGTTCCAATGGAACATGTGCACGTTCACCTTCAAGAGTGCTGGCCTCTGTGGCAGCTGTCTGAATGAGTCTGTCCACAGAGGTTTGCCACAGAAAAATTGCCTCCAGATTTTCAGTTCATAAAGATTTTATACATGCACACACATATATACATATGTATATACACACACACATATATATACATTTACAGACATTCATGGATGTAAGTAACACACCTACTCAAGTCTGCATGCTATCAGGGAACACCTGTGATACTTCAAGAACCCCAAAACTTGATTTCATTTTTTTGAATAAGGAAAGGAAGGAGACAGCAAACCCTGGAGCATATTTTGCAAGGCTGTTCTGTGGGGACTCAAGCAGGAAAACTATAGATTAGAGTAAGTTAACTTTCTGACACATGACTGGTTTTATTCAAGAGAAGAGCACCAAAAAACCCCAGACTTGCCCTCACTGACATACAGAGAGATTTGAGGTGATGGGAGCATTACAGGTCAGGCAATGCATACATTTTGGCAACGTATAATTTGAGTAATAAGGCTTGTTTTCATGGCAATTCTGAGAATTCTTCCACACTTCCCAGTGGTTTATTTTTTTTTACTTAGTGATTCTTCCCACATTTTCGTATGGAGAAAGTACTAGAATACCATTTCACAGCCAAATATTTTGACTCTGGCAAACTTGTCCTTAGCACTTTACTACCCATGTTCCATACTTCTGAGCCTCTCAATCTCAGGTCTTGAAAGGAAAGAGTATACTTCTGGCTCCATTTTCAAATGCCAGTTCTTGGTCATGGGTCTTTTCTTTCAAAAGTGTTTCTAAGCATCCTCATACTTGTGTACTATCCTGCTCTCTCTTCTGTTTTCTGATAGAACAGGGCATAGCTCCCACAAGAAGCTTATTCCAAACTTACCTGAATGTATTATGATAATAAATTATATTCTTTTACTTCCAAAGTTGGCAAAAATAATAAGACAGACTGACTACAGGTATTTTAACTGTCATGTTTTCAAATGGCAGTGGTTATCTGGTATTGCTTTCTAGAGGTCTCATATAGAAGTCAGAGTCACCTGAAAACTTTAGACATCTTTAAACAAAACAAAAAAACCCAAAACAAAACAAAGTAGCCTTCATTTCTTCAGCAGGAATTTTTAAGATTATATTTTTTGCCCTACGTTTGTTCAACGCCTACATTAATAAAAATACTGATCCATAGTGAATAACAATGGCAGAACTCTCACAAACACCATCATCAGTTTGGTTTTGCTGAGCATTTGTTTGTTTTAGCCCAAACACGAAGCTGGTTCCTTCAAGGCTAACTTATTTTGATGTATATTTGAGAAGTTTGTTCTTCAAAAAAAGAAAAAAATAAATAAAAAGAAAGACTTACTGATGACTCACATTGTCAGGACTTAGTAATTTTGGTTCTTGCTGGAAAAATGCTCAGCAAATAGTCATCAAAATGCTGCTATTTTCTTTGCTTAAGCATATTTTAAACCTGAAAATAGCAATGTTAACAATTGTGCCATCACCAAATATAGCTGTGTCCTACTTTGGATAGGATCTTGCAGGTATTTTCAACTAGAAAACTGGTTTTGGTTACAATGAAAAATTAAGAGGAAACCAGAGCATTTATGACTTTCAAAACCTCACTGTCTGACTTGGTTGTATCAACAGCACAATACAGGATTCTGGTTAAAAAGAGTTGATTATTATGTTCTTTCTCAGCTGGTTTCCTCAGGGCACAGTTCACACTGTATACAAAGTATTGTCCTAATACACCAAGTCCCTTCACTGAAACCACTGCCACACCTGAGGTTCTGAATAAACTGGAACAGACAACCCATAAACACTTTGAGAGCAACAAGGTGAAAAGACAGCTAAAATGGATTAGGAACAAATAATTACACATCAACCTGATTCATTTCACCAAAAGAACCTGGCTTTATCTGTAAAGATGAAGCAGCACAATCAAAGCAACCTGACTTCAGAAAAAAAAATTGATGCTGTCTACCTATTATCCAAGGGAAATTATGTAAACTTAAAAGAGAGGAGTGTTGCAGTACAGACTGTTACACACTGTAGCTGTGTATTTCTAACAAAACAGAAGTTATTTTAAGAGTCCTACAGAGTTATGCTATGCCCAGTTTTGTTTAGGTTAATCTATTCAGCTTAGATGAGAGAACAGAACCAGCTTTATTGCAGCTTACTATGACATCAAGAATGGTCATCCCAACATTTGAAGAACATGATGGTGTTGATCACTTAGACAAATCCAACATGATTAATTTCAACTGACAAGTGTGAAAATGCAGGCTTAGAGAATAAAGTTTTTACTTATGGGTGAATAACTTTCTCAAAAAAGATTACTTAGAAGCAAATCTGTACATTAAAAAGGGCCACAGATAAACTAGTGGGAAGTATTCAACAGATTCTTACCCATGCTGTCAGGCCTGCTCTATACAGGAAAAGTTGGAGACAGCACCTGCCAAAACACTGGTAGAAAATAAAATGTTGATATCAATAACTTATGTGAAAAGGTCAAAGAAACTGGGTTAGCCACTCTAAAGTGAGTTGTGACCATTTCCTTGGTCTTGTGGTCAAAGACCAAAAGAAATCAGGCAAAGGAGGTTTAAAAAGATATTTTGAACAATTCAGTATTTCATGGCTAGGTTGCAACTATGAGAAACTTTGGAATTTCTGGGCCTTTTAGGTTTGTAAAGCTATCTACACAGCTTCTAAACCCTGCCTGAGTCTTGAGATATTTAATTCTTTTTTAACCAGTGAGAAAGCTAATGAAATGCATGCTCTATATCTAATATATTTTCATGATACCCAGAATCACTAGCACTGATCAGTTATACTCCCATCTTTTACAACCAGAAAAAGCCTAGTAAGAACAGAATTTTTTCCCCTAGTGAAATAGAGGAGTAATTATCAGAAAAGAAAGTAAGTTCTGTGACAATTACCCAGCAATTCACTAGAGTTTGAAGCAGATGAGGCAGCTGGCTTTCAGGAAGGGTTTGGCAATAAAGAATCCTACTTTAGATTCATACTGGAGTAAGTAAGGATCTTCTAACTCTCTGCCAGCCCTATAACTCTTGTATTCAATGACTAACATGGAACAATCACAGATCAAGGTAAAGGTTTTGATACCTAATAAACTTTCCACAAGTAAAGTTAGGATGGAAACCTTGCAGTAACTCAGAAACTTTGAAGGCTATGCTCAGGTGCACACATTTATTCTTCAGCTGGTTATACCATGCCTGAATGAAAGGGGAAAGAATAACTTTATATTTAGTACAGGAAAGAATAACTTTCTATTTATACAGAAAATAACATGTATACAT
The DNA here is from genome assembly GCF_036169615.1 of Heliangelus exortis. NCBI lineage: Eukaryota > Metazoa > Chordata > Aves > Apodiformes > Trochilidae > Heliangelus > Heliangelus exortis. The sequence goes on along the minus strand of NC_092424.1, from coordinate 109,198,293 downwards.
GCAAGTATGATAGCATGTACAAGGCTGTACAAATTCACATCCCAGTTTATCAATAGGGAATCCATTTGCACACCCAAAATCTAGCAGTAATTTTTACCAGAAAGTAGAACAAGTCTTGAGATCAGTTGAAAGGTTTTATTTACTTATAAATAGTCCTTCCTCAGCGGAACACTTAAGTACATACATAGTTTTTTATCTCACTCCCAACAAAGCCAATTCTAATATACTAATCAAAAATCTGAAATTGCCCAGTTAACCTGCTCACAGTCTGTTCTCAATGTGTAAAATACAGATAAAAACTTTTCAGTTCTGATAATTGAATTTGATAAATGATGCACCACTCGTTTTTAATTTTCAGTTAAAAAAAAAAAATTAGGCATCACTTCTACAGCTTTTTCCTGTTGAGTGTAAGATTTAAGTGTCCACAAGCCAACTTCAGTCAAGTTTTAAGTACCCTAATGTTGGGAATAAGAGAGGTGCTAATTCTAAGAACACACTGAACAGTGGAATTTTGTTGTTTTTTTTTTTTTTTTTTTACATTATACATAACTAAAAGAGAAAAGTCAAAAACTCCACCAAAGGTTACATGGTAGGCCTGCTTTGCTAGCAGATAGCAGCTTAAACAGCTGGTTAAGTCATGGCTACAGCTGCTTTGGGGTTTTTTTACACTCAGATGATCCAAATCCCTAGACCACTCAACTAATGGGCTTCACTGCAGAGTCGTTTGGGTCCATGTAAATTTTAAATTTGCTGCCAAAAAAAGTGTTTAATCTTCAGTAAAGCAGTGTTCCTAGTAAATTTTAACAGAGTAGCATTGATTTCTGAAAAGTATCTTTGGAGATAAATTGGTTTCTAGCCTTTCACCTCTAAACAGATTTGAATTTAGCCCACATTCATTTGGCCTATAAGTAAAGTGGGCCACTTTAAGACAAAGGTTTGGGCCAAGACTTAGAAGATGTGACTCCAATTCTTAATCCAAGACTGATCATAGCAAACTCCAAAGGTTAAAAAGATACAATTATACAGGTCTCTCCACCAACAGTCTCAGAAGATCAGGGCTAAGACATACTGACAGGTGAAAGGAACAACTGAGCCAGCTCATCATTACCTCTTTGAGGAATCAAAACCACACACATTTGGCAAAAAACACAGACCACTTATACATGTTGCTGCATGAATTATAAGCAATATATCAGAAAAGCCTCAGTAATAAGATTTAAATTGCAACTATTTTACTATACAAAAAGCTACTGCAGATTTTTAATGTGTGCTGACACACATCCCTTCAATCAAAAACCCTTCTTATTTTGTTTTCTGGGGGGTTTTAAGTTCAAATCTCCCTGAAAAATCTTTTCTCCAGCTCAGGCTATAATAGGTGGACTGCTCTTTGAATGTCTCAGCTGCATGAGTGATAGATATGTTCTTACCAGCAGCACTAAAACATTCCTAAAGTCCTTTTTTTCCCCATGTACAATGAGTCTTTCACTGATCACAAAAACAGGCAAACATTAATATTACCTAATGTAGCCAAAACTATTCTTCATGCTTTTATCACCCCACATTTAGAGAAACAAGAGACTACCAAAAGAGCAGTAGCCATGCCAGCTATCATCAGCTGCAGAAGATGTTGGCTTTCAGCTTGGTGCATGGGAATTGTTAGTGACCAGCTACCAACACTTGCTTTTAATAGCAGATGTTATACAAGGAACATTTGGCATGCACAGAGAGCCACATGGCAAGCTTGCATGTAGGTTTGCTTCTATGTACCAAATAATGACACAAAAAAGGAACCCTAATTCCTATTTAATTTTTATTGAATAAAACAACTCTCTTCCCTTGCCTGTGAATGGAGGGAACAGTCTTGCCAACAGAAAAAAAAATAAAAATCACACAACCTTACAGATACCAAACACATTTCACTATCACTTATAGAAATAAAGAAAGCTTTGTTAAAATGGATGAGAAGAGTTTCTGTTAAGACTAAGTGGTGTCCTGCACCCAGGTACAAATTTTTCACTTGATAAAATGGTGTTATGACTTGCCTTTTCCAAAAGGATCACACTGATAAATCAATTCATGTCTTTCTCTCAAACCTTGTTACTAGACAGAGAAGTCTTTTTAAGAAAGACATTAATGCCCCGTATATGGTTTCTCAATTTGATGTTTAAATAAGCAAGTTTCAAAATTTTGTTCTATTTTTCTGGATTAATCTAAACATTAAAAAATAGCTAGTGGTTGGGATTTTGATTTTTATCTGTCTTAAGAATTCAAAGATAAATATTGCCATCCTAACCTCAGCTCCAGAAATGTACTTGACTTTGACTGTTCAAACACTGCAGCACTTTTTCAAAAATAATTCTGCAATTCATTGGGAAGAACCCCTAGAGTTTCATCTCTCCTTCTAGAAACTGATCACTTACCTTTTCACTCATCTAAACTCAGTTGAGCAGGGCTCAACTGATAAGGAGGTGTCACTTTAAAGTCAGAACTGGGCATGTAACCAGAGCAGTATGTGAAGGATCCTACCTGGGCAGGCAGAGTGGAAGATCCTGCCAGTGCAAACTCACAGACAGACCTTGTTTTAATACATTTCTTCCCAAAATGCAGCCTAAAAACTGGCATTTAATAAAGAAACAGAGAATATAGAATTTGCCAACTACCTACAGAGCCTTTCTCTTGGAAGTCACTAGATACTCATCTTGCCCTGTTTAACATGTACTAAAGCAGGTTCAGCTTAGTAGACCCTCAGTACTCACTTCACTGGGCTACTTACAATTTCATTTCCATGAGCATAAACAGACCTAGGAGTGCCTCATCCAGGATCAACAGCATTTCTGTAACTCTCATAATACACCCCACTTGGAGATAACAAGCATTTAAAACTTCATGGTTTCTAGCGTTGATTTTCATACAGATAAATTTGGTTACATTATTTGTGTTCTATGTTTCAAGGTTGCATAATATTTATTTCTACATCTGATCTGTCCACTTCCAAGGAAGGCAGTTAAACAGGTTAGGAAGTTAGGAAGTTAAACAGATAAAACCAATATATTTGTGCATTAAAAACAAAAAGTACTAGCATGACCATCTTCTAAAAGTTTATGCTCCCTCCGAGTAGGTCATACAGAGAAAACTGGTTTCTCTAACATCAAAGCCTGTCATATGAAGTCATACTCAATTCCATGGGTATAAAATCTTTACAAAGACCATGTATTATATTCTTAATCAATAATTACCCCCTTGTATCAGCACACCATATCTAATAGATGCTTTTTCTTCTCTAAATTCTGTAAACACACACAGATGTGTTTATCTTACCAAGAAAAAAACCCCAACCAGAATAATTTTTATACTACCCAATATACTACAGTGAAATTCTCAACAGAGAGAGAGTCAAATCAAGAGACAAATGTATTTGGCAGCCTTAACTGCTACTAACTGAACTGTCTAACCAAATTATTACCTGAAACATAGCTGAGAGAGAGCTGGCTGCAGTGCATCTGCCTCAATCTAAAATTACTAAGAGGAGCAAAACACTAATTTAGGTTACTTTTTGAGAGGTGGAGGCATGTTAAGACAATGCATTCTCCCAACCTCTTCCTGTATGATAACATTTTTATTCCATGCTTCTTCCTAGATAGGTAGAGAAACAGATTAATGCTATCTGGAAGTCACCAAAATGTTAAGACAGTATACAAGCACATATATAAACATGCATGCAAAGAAATAGACAGAATTTAAACATGCCTACTAGTTTTTTCTAAAAAGAGAGAGAAATAGAAGGGTATTTCTTCATGCTTTCCAAATACTTTATCAAGTCTCCAGGCTTGCTTAAACTTTTTTAAATGAAAAAGAAATATCTCTTCATAAAAACATTCAGCAATGTAACAGCTATAGAAACTGAACTCCTTTTAACAGTAATTCAAAATGTATCATAACTGATAAGCAGGTCCCTAAAATAGTAATTAGTGATGTATTTTTTTAAAGCTCACCAAACACTAGGAAAAAAAAAAAAAAAAAATCAGACAGACCTCAGGGTTAGAAGACAGTTATCTTGAAGTCATATTTTTTCAGGCAAAGATGTAGAATTGCTCTGCTGTCTACATTTTACATTATAGATTTGCAGTCACTTTGCAGTCTAGCAGAAAAAGTAGTCATAGGTCTGGAGTCACATATTAAACCACATTGATACATACCTTTCATAAGAAATATATACTTTCTCCTCTTACCTTGACTACTGAAAGGGACTTCCCAGAAAATGAAAACTAAAGGTTTTGTAATTTTAGATGCTGCTTAACATTTAAAAGTTTTTCCACAGTAATTACACTAGCTTAGCTATGTTGGAAAAAGCACTTTACTACTATAGGGCATAGCAACTAAAACAAAGTAGCCCATAAAATAAACACACATTTTTCTCACCTAGTTGTAGAGCAACCTGATCTAATGTCTGAAGCAGGTAGGTTGGGCCAAATGACCTCCAGAAGTCCCTTGCAATCTAAATTCTTCTCTTATTCCATTGTATGGTATTATTTTTTAACTGGCCCAGAAATACTGCCAAACTTGTTGAGAATTTGTGTGTGCACTCATTAAATGAAAACCTATATAATATGAGCATACAAAAAAAGCAGAGGCCTACTGCTTGCATTCTTGGTTTCCTGTGAACAATTCAGAATATAAAAACTACACAACAACGAAAAACTTCAAGTTAGGTTTATAGGTGAGCTACCTTCTTTGTAGAACTAAAAGGAACATTTTCTAACATAAAAGTAATAACCTTTTAATAGGAAAAAATAGTTTGCCATGAAATTCAATATTTTCTTTCTCCCACCCTTAAAATGGCCAGTCACCTTTATGTATACTCTGTGGAATTCAAATGTATTCCTGTTAGGCTTTTTTTTTTCCCCCTTGCTTAGTGTGCACACATGAGATGTTTATGCTACCCTGCTGTACTTCACCAAAAGCACAAAAAAAAGTCCTTAGACTTGTACTAGATATACTGAAGGCTTTACACACAAACAAGGAGTCAAATATAGACTGATTCATAACAAAGTACTACTATAGTTTCAAAACAGATAGTCATGCTTTATTTCAGGACCAAAATACACTCTGAGATATTTTATCCAAATGACTCTGAATCATGGTTAAAGAAAAAAAACAGCTCATCTGCTAGGGATATAACATTGATACAACATTTAAAAAGTATTCAACACATTGCCCTTTCCAGAGTCACAATAAAGTCTGCCTGAGGGTCTCTATAGTACTGCACCTTCTTTCTTCAGGGGGTAGGACTGTGTCATCGTTGTTGCCTTTTAAAGAAAGAAAAAGACCCACTCAGAAGCAAGCCAGTGCTTCTTCAGAAATACTCACTCAGTCTAGAAATGGAGGATGATTCAAAAACCACAACTGCTCAGCTTTCTAAAGGTTGTACAAATCATGTTAGGGGGACAGGGGAGAAAAACAATCCCAGCTAAAAATAAGTAACAAAGAAACATTATCATTCAGAGGAGGGTATGTAAGGTCAGAGGCTGCTGCTTTTTAACACCATGAAGTGCTTATAGCTTTCTGTTCAAAAACTGAAGCAGAAAAAAGTCACCATCACCAGTCAGGAGAGCAAGGAAGTTGTTTGCATTGATAACATACTAAGAACCCACCAATCTCATTTTTCCCATTTAGCTATTAGTCTTATAGAAATTTCTGCCATCCAGCTACATAACAACTGCTAAATTATTATTTACCATTTCTAAAAGCAAGCTAAAAGAATATTCCATTATTTCACAGCCATGGGAGGCAAGGAAGGGAGGGCAGGTACTCTCCTAATCACTGTAGTGCCTGAGAGTCCATCATTAGAGAAGGTCCTACAGAAATACGAGAAAGTATCAAATGGTGGTCAATGGGATTTAAAATCAACTTTAAAACAATAAAAAAAGACAGATCTAATATATAGTATATATTTGTATACAGTATAATATATATATATACTGTTAAACAGACATTTATGGAGTCAAATCAACAGTAAGAAGAGTATTCTGATAGAAATTAAAGTATGATAAAGCTATTACACAGCCACGTAAAAAAATGATGGTACTACTTACTTATAAAGTGCTAGAAACTATTTAGAGAAGCTATTCCATTTATCATTATTTAGCTAAACCATCTACGGTCTATTGAAAGCCCCAGACCCAGTGAGGGATCTGAGGATAAACCACCTCACAAAACAATTTAGGGAGAATATCATAATCTAGATGAATATGTTGAATTCACAATGACAAAGGAAAACACAAACACTTTTCTCTAACCACTGAGGGCTATCTTGTCTATTTCTCACAGCATTCTTCTTCAGAAACTTAGGGCACTTGGCTTGGCTAAATATACCCTGCATTGGATAAAAAAATTGGCTGGATGATCAGGCTGAAAGAGTGGTAGTGAATGGAACTAAATCTGTCTGGTGACAAGTGGTGTCCCCCAAGGTTCAGTGATGGGACCTGTTCTCTTTAATATCTTCATTAATGATCTGGGTGAGGAGATTGAGTGCACCCACAGTGAATCTGCAGATGACACCAAACCAGGTGGCTGTGTGGATCTGCTGGAGGGAAGGGAAGATTTATAGTGGGATCTGGACAGGTTGGACCAATGGGCCAAGGTTAATTGTAAGAGATTCAATAAGACCAAATGTCAGGTCCTTAACTTGGGTCATAACAACCCCATGGTGAGCTACAGGCTTGGGGAAGTGTGGTTAGAGAGCTCTAAGTTGAAAAGGGACCTGGGGTATTGGTTGGCAGTCGACTGAATATGAGCCAGCAGTGTGCTCAGGTGGCCAAGGCCAATGGCATCCTGGCTTGTGTTAGGAACTCAGTGGCCAGCAGGAACAGGGAGGTGATCATCCCTCTGTACTCAGCTCTGGTCAGGCCACACATTGAGCACTGTGTTCAGTTCTGGGCACCTCATTACAAGAAGGACACAGAAGTGCTGGAGAGTGTCCAGAGAAGGGCAACAAAGCTCCTGAAGGGCCTGGAGCACAAGTCCTGTGAGGAGCAGCTGGGGGAGCTGGGGGTGCTCAGTCTGGAGAAGAGGAGGCTCAGGGGAGACCTTATGGCTCTGCAACCACCTCAAGGGAGGTTGGAGCAAGGAGGGAAACAGCCTCTTCTGCTTAGTGGACTGTGATAGGACCAAAGGAGATGGATGGAAGCTGTGCCAGAGGAGGTTTAGGCTGGATGTTAGGAAATATTTTTATTCCGAGAGTGTTGTCAGGCATTGGAATGCCTTAAGGACATGGGTTACCAGTTAGCTTTATGGTGTTGGTCAAAGGTTGGACTGTTAGAAGAGACTGAAGGTCTCTTCTAACCTAAAATATTCTGTGGTTCTGTACCTCCAAACAGCCAGTCATGTGCTAGGGGAGAAAGACTTCAGCATCAGTCCAGCTAAACCTGTTATACAGCCTTTGTGTCTTAGAAAAGAAATAATATATATATATATATGTATAAGTATTACTCTACAAAATGACAGAGCAGATGCCTAAATGATGCAGAAATAACATCCAGACAAGAAAAATGCTCTGAGTTGGCTACCTAAGACACAGTAGAATCAGCAGTTTCCTTCTGGTCCTTCTAAGTCTGGTCACATTATGTACATTCTAACTGTAAATTTTCACTCAATTCTCTGACACAATTGGAAGCAATTCCATGGGGTAGAATGACTTCAGAAGAATTAAGAAGCCAATAGTAATTATAGTGTCTACTGTCCTAATGTTCTGTACTGATGAATAATGTTATATAACACCACTGTACTCTGAAAGGTGCTACCTGTGCTATCAAATTAAATATGACAAAAATAAATTAAGATGTCGAGCAGCTGAATTTTAACAACTTCACTATTTAAGAACAGACAGATCCGCGAGTTATGGCTGTAGCCAAACTTGATTTTCAGGTTCAGTCTGCTAGAATTAATGTAATACAATGTAATACACTGAAGAAAATAAAGTAGAAAATACAGAACTTGCATAATGTATTAATTTATAGCTTAATCAATATTTGTTTACAAAATACTTGTCCTCACTTATGCAGGACAGATCATTTCCAAATTTTAAAACCTCTCATTTATGCATTACATGATCTCTTAAAGCAAATTGTTAAAATGTAAAACCAGAGAGTTTCAGGAATCTAAGCTTAGAATCCAGAAACCGTTATCTTAAAATTTTGCAATTCAAAATCAAATTTCAAACACAGGAACTAAATGAGAAGCTGTGTGCAATTCAGAACAAATTGACTAGAACTGTACACATCATAAGCTCACTTTGAGAAATTCTTCTGATACTTACCAAAACGTATTTCACAAATTAACTACAAAACCTATATTAAGTTTGAACCAGCAGTAGAAAAATGCTGTCCTAGTAGAGCAGAAATATGAGCTATACTAAACCTAGACTAATACCAAACTTCTGTTAATTTTGTTCCTAGTAAAAACTTATCCAGTATAATCTCCTCAGCTTTTCCTCATAAAAATAAAAACAATAAAACCTAAAAGGCAAAATGAAACTGCAGAATTACAAAAGGGAGGTCTAAAATAACTACACTTTAAAATGCAGTACTGAATTAATTTGGTTTTTCACAATGGGCTTTGTTGCTGGTAAGTCCAGTTTGCAGTTGTTAAACCATGGCCTTGTGGTTTTATGATTTTTTTTTTTTTTTTTTTACTACCGTATCCAAATGTATAAGCTTGACTCACCCTTGTGAGGCAGATACAAGCATGAATCATAAAATCATCACTGCTGGAAAAGACCTCAAAGATCACCAAGTCAAACCATCAACACAAAGAAACCCCACCATGGCCACTCAAGTGCCACACATACACATTTTTTGCATACCTCCAGCTATAGTGACTCCACCACCTCTCTGGGCAGCCTGTTCCAGTGCCTGACTACACTTTCAGTGTAAGAAAGAAGAAATTCTTTTAATATCCAGTCTAAACCTCCCCTGGCATGGCTTCAGGTAATTTCCTCTAGTCCTATCATTATTTACTTGGAATAGAGGCCAGCATCCACCCCCCTAAAACCACCTTTTAGGTAGTCATGGAGAGCAATAAGGTTTCTTCTCAGCCTCCTCTTCTCAAAACTAAACAACCCCAGTTCCCTCAGCCTCTCTTCACAGGACTTGTTCTCTAGACCTCTCACCACCTCGGTTAATCTTCTCTGGACATGCTCCAGCAACTCAATGTCCTTCTTCTCTTGAGGTGTAATACAAGACCTGTCATTTGCCCCTGTGCTCAGCACTGGTGAGGCCACACCTCGAGTCCTGTGTCCAGTTCTGGGCCCCTCAGTTTAGGAAGGATATCGAGGTCCTGGAGCAGGTCCAAAGGAGGCAACTGGGCTGGTGAAGGGACTCGAGCACAGATCCTATGAGGAGAGGCTGAGGGAGCTGGGGGTGTTGAGGCTGGAGAAGAGGAGGCTCAGGGGAGACCTCATCACTCTCTACAACTCCCTGAAAGGAGGTTGGAGCCAGGGGGGGTTGGGCTCTTTTCCCAGGCAACTCTCAGCAAGACAAGAGGGCACAGTCTCAAGTTGTGCCAGGGGAGGTTTAGACTGGATATTAGGAAGAATTTCTTTACTGAGAGGGTGATCAGGCATTGGAATGGGCTGCCCAGGGAAGTAGTGGATTCTCCATCCCTGGAGATATTTAAAAAGAGCCTGGATGTGGCACTCAGGGCCATGGGCTGGGAACTGCAGCGGGAGTGGATCAAGGGTTGGACTTGATGATCTCTGAGGTCCCTTCCAACCCAGCCAATTCTATGATTCTATGATTACCTTCATGCCAAGGTTCCTCATGAGGTTTCTCCCCATGCCAAGTTACTTTTTCCCCACTAATAAGAGAGTTGGCTTTCACGGGTCTTAGGTTTCTGGGAATGCAGGGCATATGCAGACCCTGATGCTACTTGAAACAAGTAAATTATTATAGTGACTAGGAAGTTGTGCTGAACACACAGTCTAGAAGATTGCTTTGGATAAAGTGGTCCTGAGTTCATGTAGCCGGCAACACACAATGAACATGTGCTTGAGTTCCATATTGACAGTAACTTATTTCATCTTGCTGTATGATGAGGTATGGCAGTATTCACATAACCCTGTTATGACTGTTACCTTATGGCTTCAGCTGGTAACATGGCTATTCCTCTCTGCTTCAATGCTGATCAGTAAAACCATCTGATTTTGTATAGTTCATTTGGAATGATAGTGGAAGAAAAGAGCAGTAATGACCTGGCTGAGGGAGCACTCTGGTTAACCAAACTGTAATTTGGGATTGTAAAGTATTTCTCTATCCTGTCCCATACTTGTTTACCGTATTTGAACCCAGAATTGTGCTGAGATTGCATAGTTCAAAAATAGCTGGGGTAGTCTAGTGAGATGAAATCCTTCTCTGTAAACATGCAAAGGATACTTTCACCCCCCTCTTTAGCAGAGGGACAACGGAAGGGCAGTGGCAGCAGATGTGGTACTTGTTTATGGGACAGGATGTTGCTTTTTGTTAAGTTGTTAAATATATGAGGCAAGAATGGTACCAGACAGAAAACTAGGAGCAGAACTAAGATTTTGACTGCATCCTCATAGCTACTTCCCTGCACAGAAAATTAATTCCAGGAAGGCTTTCCATTGCTCATTCATACATCTACACCAACCATCTTCAAGCTATGGGCTTCAGCTCATAGGAACAACTAAAATAAATCAATTTCTCACATATTTGCATTCTGCTGTGAATTAAAGTTAACAGCAATTTCAACCAAATTGAATTAGTGTGGTAATACAGCCTACCATTACCAACAGTGCTGAATGTTGAAGTACAAGAAAATGCAGTAGAAAAAAAAAACCACTCATCAATATGGAACTTTAAGTGGTAATTTACACAGTATCATTCAAAGATTTATCAGTTTGGAGCCCAGACCTACCTATAGCTGTTGTAAAATTACTGAAACACACAAAGTTAAGCACTGGGTCCCCTGCAGGAACAAGCTAAGGGTGTAGAAAAATGAAGAGTTTGATTCATGTTAGTTTTAACTATATATTCACCATTGAAAAGTTTTACTCCCATGATTTTAAAAAGTATTCTGTTGATAATCTACACTAATCTTGAGTATGGCCTCTGTTCCCTCTGTATATAATTTTCCAAGGGGAAAACAAACAAACAAAAAAACCCTAACAACTGCAATGAATCAATAAAAACTTCTAAACCAACTGCACATCACAGTAATTAGTACTTTTGTAAATAGATAATAAATAGATAAAATACTTTGGAAAATCAAGATATTTTACTGAGGAGAAAAAGCCCTCTCTCTTCATCTGCAATTTGTTCAACTGAAGCATTTAGAACATCAGTTGTCAGAAATTCACACTATAGATAGTGCTTAGCTGTAAAAAGCTCTCAACCAAATTAGGAATTTTGACAGCTACTGTCAAATCTACTGAACAGAACTACAATATAAGTGCAATGTATCTGAGGTCAACAGTTTGGAAACAGGTTGTAGATCAGCCAAACGAAGATTTGTAAAACAAACCTCAGCAAAATGCACAAGATGTGCTGAAAAACTTTTTAAAATTATTAACACTGCTTTGAATTCTATGGTAAAATAATAAAATATCCCAACACACACAGAGGATGTGGGAGCCAAAGCAAATCTACGTAGCATAATGATCTTTTAAATTTTTAAAAGGTAAATATAAAATAATTCCAAGGTCTTAACAATTAAAAGCCAAACATATCCATGTAAAATAGAGCATGTAAGTTGAGATGTATTTGGGTGGTCTGTGACAGTCTGATACTTGCAGCTCAATCTGTGTTCCTCTTAAGGTAATCAGCATATTAAGTACTATCACCAGTTATATTTAATACCATTTACATAGACATCAGGCATAGCACAGAACTGATTTTTATTTACTGACAAGCAAAAATTTCTTAAAATTCAAGTAAATTTTTAGATCTGTGGAAACATGGAACCATTCTATTAGTTAAAAAAAAAATAGAGATACTATGAAAAACTTGTATGTATTTTAAGACACCTTTTATGCAGGGTTTTGGGATTTCATTTCAGGACTCCTATATACTTCCTGCCTCCTCAAATATAAGTGTCTGGCTGGATGGTGATTTAAGCAATCTGGCCTAGTGGGAGGTTTCCCTGCCCATGGCCATGGCTTGGAACTAGATGATCATTAATGACCCTTTCAACCCAGACCATTCTATGAATCTGTGATCAGAAAAATATTTTTGAGCTGACTATAAAAACACAATTCTAAAAAAGGATACAGATCATTCTAACAGTGTCATTTAGAAATAGGAGTAGCACTTAAAAAAAAAAAAAAAAAAATTAAGCATTCTGGGGAATCAAACCCTGACTCAACACTTATGTGCTGTAAATCACCAACAAATAAAAAATACTACCTTCAGACTTTGAGGCACTGTTATCCACAGACTTCCAGATCTCACTACTGGGTTATCACAGGATTTAAGACACTGCTCCAGAAAGATTCCTCCACTTTCCATCTGCCTTTTACATCTGTAGAATCCAACAGCCTATTCTTGAAACATAAGCACAAACTAGCAAATGACACCTGGATTAGCACCCAACATCATTCTGTGACACATTTCTCACAAGTTCATCCACTTCCTGCACACATTTTTTGTTGAGATAGGCAGGATAAGTTGAAGTTACTCTTCATATTACTCCCTATGGATGTCAATGCATAGGAAATAGGTGATTCAATTCAATTTCACAATAACAAATTATGCAGAGATAATACCTATTTTCATTTCTTCAAGGAAGCTGTTACCTTTTTTGCACTGTAACACGTCAGCCTTTACTATTTCTGAGGATGTTAAGATGTCAGCACTTATTCATTATAAATTGCCTAAATGGGAGAATCTGTAAATTCCTAAGTTATGTAGTTTATAAAAAATGTCAGCTTCTGTCAGGGCCTGGAAGGTTCTTTTAAAATGGTAACTTCATTTTGTGGTCCTGGCCAGAAGAAATAGCTGTCATTTTTTTTCTCCACATGGTTCAGCCCTGGCACTTCATCATTTCAAAAGTCTTCTTTTTTTCCAGCAAACAATAAAAATGTAACTTTCACTGTGCTCACTCCATTCAAGGAATTTCTTCAGCTTACACTGGTTTAATGAAGCTATGAAAACTGTTACTGTAAAGCACAGATCTGTTTGCATAGCTCTCAATGTGCAACTGCACCAGTTCTGAAGCAAAAGGAAAATGTCTATTTCTTCCATTTATTTGGCCAACAATAACTTCTACATTCTGACAGAATCATGTTTATACTGGCGGGGAGTGTAGTTTCAAAATACTTTATCAGGAAGTCCACAATTAAATAAAATGCAGGCTCCCCCAGTACTAATCCAAACTGATGCAGGGGGGGTTTTGACTCCAAACTTCATGGCTGCTCTTTTGTTTTCAAACACAGTCTCAGTTATTTTCTCCACCAAGAACAACACATATATTCCAGTGTAGATGACTATAGTAGATGTGAACAATAACTAAACAAGATTCTCTTGAAGCAGAGAACTAATATTTTTCTTTCTGAAAAGGACTCAGTACAGCAAACCACTGGGTTTGTAAGAAGTACTCATCTAATTTAGAAGAATCAGTACACAGGAAGCAGTTCATTATCTCATTTACATTATACTGAAAAATACTCCATTGGAATGTATTCCATGCTCAACCTAACAACAATCTAATAGTCTCCTAAGGACATTTAACTGAAAACAAACTCTATTTTCTACTTTTGGATATGGAACTCTGTAGAATTTAACACAGGCAAAGTAATTCCTTCATAACTTCATCCCACATAACAATTTAAATCAAAAGTTTTTCATGACAGTTAAGGTGAAACCATGACATGTGATGGAAGGAGAAAACCGGCATTCTTCACACCATCATTTAATCTCCTAAAAGGAGCAGCAAAGTGGCAGAGGAGACTTAGGAACAGGTTGAGTGTGAGACAGTTGGGAAAGGGAGGGCACTTGGAATTGTCACGCCCATAACTGACTGAGACAAAGTAAAGAAAGGCAGTTCAAATGTAGCATAAAGTGACTTGAAACACTTTTTCACTCCTGAAACTCTTTCACAAGTATAAAAGTAGTTAAAAAAAAGCAGATCAAGTGTGATACAGCTATACTAAAATGTTACAAATTTCTATAATCTCAGAAAGCCAAACACAGTTTTCAGGCAGGTAAATAATTATCTACGGATGCTTGAAATACTTTAACTTATTTATGGTTATGGAATGCAACTGGCAGAAAAAATATATAAATATTTTTATAAGAATTTATGAATATACAAATAAAACTTCAACATTTTTCCTCTCCTAATACTCAGCTGTAACACAATGGACAGGGGAAAAAACAGAGTAGAATGTTTCAGATAAGACTATAAAAATTTTAATTTGAACAAAGTAGTACATTAAAAGTCAAATGTAACAAATAGATAGTCAAAAACTAAAGACCTAGAGTAAAAGGATCAAAAGGATGGTAACATAAAAACAATCAGGATACACCCATTACTGATAAAATTTCCTTGCCATTAAAATGTAGTTACCCATCTACGGGTCAGAAGGGGGATGCTGTAACTATTTTGATTTTTATATAGCTGATTAAAAATTCATAAAAACAAAATACATGAAGCAAAGCTGTAAAAAGCAACTCTCAAACACTGAGTGTTTTTGATGGTCTTACCAAAATAAAGATCAGTAGCCCAGAATTAATTTCCTGTTAAGTTCATCCTCCTTTACCTCATCCTATCTTAAACAACATCCTGGACAGTCTTTCAGAGAGCCAAGACTGATAAAAAGAGCCAATGATTACTGCTATCTTTTGAAACCATGGATTTATGTCTCAGTACCTTGGGACTAGCTTTCCTCATTTCATTTTCAACTCTGACAAATGAACATAAGGAAAAATGCTTTAAGACAGTTTTGGAAGATTTTAAAAAGTAAAACTCCCTTTCAAAAAAGCTCCCTTACAAAAAGCTGACCTCAGCAACTGGCAAATGTGCATCCCTCCCCCCCACCTCTGTAAGTAACATTCATAGTCATAAATTTTTTTTAAAATGTACAATTTAGACATGGGCCACTGTAGCCAAGCTATCTGCAGCCTCAGAGGTAAGCCATCTTTAAGTTCTAGGTTGAAATATTCTTTTAAAGTGTTTAATAAATCAGCAACATTAATCCACACACAAACAAGCTCATTACTTTTCCCCCTGCCCCCACCCTGACAGTAAAGTGCCACAGATACACACAGAAAAGGCAAAAAATTCTCTATAGTGGCAGGCAAAACTTTTTGATTAATATGCTGCTTTCCACAAAATGAAAATTTCCAGTCAGTCCAGTGGTGTAGGTAACCATTCAGGATAAAGGAAGGAATCCTTCTGATCATGCAAGTGTCAACACTGACAAAACACACCTGCTTGAATAACATTCAAGGTTTTACAAATTGTAAACTACAAAATCACACAATATCACAGCTTGGAACTTGGATTCTAGAAGTCCACTGTTAATTTACAGCTGTTTTAATTTAATAGCTTGTCTTTTTAACAACTTGATTTCCTATCTGTAAAAACTCAAGTTATTTACAACTGTTCCACATATTAATTTCAGCAGCTGTATTATAATCTCAGCAGCAAACCTTTCTTGGCATTGGTATTGGCATTGAAAGATGGCAATACAGAATACTCAATTAAATCAGCATACACAGGAACAGGAAGCTTAGCTGGCTTTGATGAAGGACTGAGAAATACAGGCTTTTAATGACTTCTAAATTAATGTTAAACCTGCATTTCTTAACTCAGAAGTCCTTTCCCTCCTTTCAATACTGCATGGACTTCTATCTAACCTCTGAAAGTTGTACCAATTAGAAGCAAAACAGTTCCACCACTAAGACCTGTCCTTCTTCCCCACTATCACCCTTACACACACATTCTATGAAACCAGCTCAAAGATGCATGCAAAATGTAGCTATTACCAGATATTTTCACTGTTTACTTACATCATACTTTGAAGTTCAGGTGTAAAGCTTGTTGATTTTCTTCCACTGCTTGAAGAGGCAGTCATTGACATGGGGCTAGCCACAGTGCTGCTCATCTGAGTGAACAAAGAAATAACAGCACTTAAAATATTTTATTTTGAAATTTTAAATTTTATTAAATTGTAAATTAAAATTTAAATTTTTATTTAAAGAGAGTGTACAAATACTTCACACTAGATATTCAAAAGGGAAGAAAAGATTTGGAGGTAGATTTGAATGCAAAGACTGCATGCAAAAAGAAGTCTGAGACACTGCAGAAAACAGAGGAGAGTTGGTGTTCCCTGTAAGCAAAGTACTGGAAACAAGCACTGTTTTTAAAAATGCCATCTCAGCAATCTGTTTAGATGTGTGCTAGCAGCATCTATGGAAAAATATTACAATAAAAACACTGTTATTCTGTTTTCATAGACCCAAGTATCTTGCTATGCACAATATCCCTTTTTACTCCTGCAGTATCCTAAACACTAGTGTATCACATCCATATCATCTCCACTGAGACTAAAGGGAGTGAAAAAGAACCTTAAAAAAGCCAGATAAACCTCAATGAGCATCAAGATCTAAGCTGCTTTTCTGAAACACCAGCTTCATATACACGTACTACTTAGTCTTCAAAACAGACATAGGTTGGAAATCATCACCATAAGTATCATCATAATTCTTGGATCCATAAAGGTACTGACTTTACATAAATTTTTAATGGATTTTTCTAAACAAATTTCTCATTAAAATCTCCAAACCAACACAGGATCTGCTCTTATTCTAGGGATTAGCTAACTTAACTACACTCTCCTCTTTAATACAAGAGAAGTAAATGACTTCTATGAATTTTATTTTTTTAAATAACTTCCCTTTCCTAGGACACTGACAAATCAAAACCCACCTAATTATGGAAAACTATGTTTTTCCCTTTATCAATTTTTAACAAAGAACAGCATACACTATGTAAATCCCCTGATAAACAGATTATATTTCCCACTTTCTTCCTCTTCTGCACACTAGTAACATCTGAGTTGTACTGCTCATTTCTTGTCCTCTTAGTAGTACCAGTAGTACTGTCAGTTTTAAACACATTAATAGAGTTTGCACTGCTGCAAGACCTCTAATGAGATCCTATCATTCTCCACTTCCAAATTTTAAAGTTAAGATAGATTTCTCTTCCAAAAATAATCTAAAAACACCAGCCAGATTTATATTAAAAGCCACTATAAGCATTACAATCAATCACAAATACTATGTTTAGGTTTTAATACAAAGCATACAACACTTTCAAAAGCAACCAAATAACTAGTTGGGAAGTCTAATGACATGGCAGCATAAGGATGAACAACAAAAATTAGAATCTCTGCTTTTAGATAAGTTTACTTTTTTTTTATTAATGCTTTCAAGTAGATTTCCACAGACTTCTGTTCATCCTCAAGCAGATTCAAGCAGATTCTAATTTAGATCCCCATCCTGCAAGCACTTATGCACATGGGTAACTTTAATCACAAGTATACTCCTACTGAAGTCTGA
Organism: Heliangelus exortis; assembly: GCF_036169615.1. Classification (NCBI taxonomy): domain Eukaryota; kingdom Metazoa; phylum Chordata; class Aves; order Apodiformes; family Trochilidae; genus Heliangelus; species Heliangelus exortis. The sequence continues at coordinate 109,180,717 of NC_092424.1, read as the reverse complement.
TTTTAATCATGAGTAGTTACACACCAGGCTTAAGAGTCAGCAGGATCCTGCCACAATCAGCAGTAACCAAAGAGTCATAAAACCTAAATAGTCAAATTAGTAATTAAAAAAAACCCAACCATGACATAAAGGAAAGGCAACAGAGTATTTCTACAAAAGCTCTGTGTACTCACAGTATGTACACATGGAAATGAGTGCAGAGGAGGATGCAACAGCCCAAAGACTTGGAAATCTGTGCTTATTTTATATACTTATTTATATACTTATTTACAAACCATTTGAGTAGCTTTATCTTTATACCCAATGAAGTATCAATATTCCTAAATATAAAATAATACACTTTCCTTTCTATCTGTTACCCATACCCCAGGAACAGCAGTTAGGGGAATGCCTCAGTTAATATTTTCTAAAACAGCTGTGGAAATGATCCTGTCACATATCAGTCACACATGCCTTAAAGTTTAAAAACTAAGAAACATTCAAACACTTAAATGGGTTTTTAAGGTTGGTTTTTTAGGGTTTTTTAATCTAACTACATCATTTAAAGCACATGACAATTTTCTTTTAACCTTTTGCTTTATCCATGAGGTTCTGGTTCTAATTTATGAAACATTCTTCCAAAACTTCCCCCAAAAATGGGACAGTTCCACAGTTGTGTCCTCAAAGCAGAACATTTGCAACTGATGCATGTCCTATTTTGGAGTAAAAGTTTTTAAAGGTTCCTGCCTCCCAAGTGGACAGTTTAATAAAAACAACTTGGAGGGCTGTACATCTGTTGAAGGATCTGTAGTTTTGCAAGCTGAAAGCCTATCAGCTACTGCTTCACTAAAAACTGAGTCTTCCTATTGCAACCAAGTGATTTAACTTTCAAATCAAGCAGGTGTACAGCATTTTCTTGACATAAAAAAAAACAACAGCTTGTCAGGCTTGGTCAGACCCTTTACAATAATTACTTCCACAGCCCACATTTTGTTTGATGGTTTAGATAATTAACTTCTTTACACATCAAAGTCCCATCGTCCGTATGTTCTATTTCCTTTCTTCCGGACATTAAAAATCATTCAAAAGCAGAAGCACTCTCAAATCAATTTTCTTCCAGAAGTACAGCTAACACAGAACTGAAAAGCCTACTGTAATCTTCAATGGGACAATATACTGTATTTGTTTTAGCTCCAAACTGAAATGCAGATGTTTACCATATTCCACAAAATGAATTCAGATGTTCAGATTAGGTCACAGATTATTTCAACATGCCCTGTTTTAATCATGAACTCTAGCAAGGAGAAGATAACTTCTGATCAGCACTATCTGGACTAGTAATTATGAGTTCCTATCCAAATAGGTCCAGCTTTTACAAATCCTTTTCCCATAAGCAAAGTATGCAATCAGATATATAATACAAATATACATTAAGAGGATATATATAATAATTAATGTATTTTAAACCATCTACTGCAATCTCAGTGTCTTTTATACTGAAGAGTCACAACAGAGAACAGCACTGGTTCCATATGAATCAGCAGAACAAAAGAGTTCTGCATTGAGGGAAAGCAATTCTAAGCTGTTTCTCATCATGTTTAAACCCATTCTTCTCACCAAGGTCAGACACCTGGGCAAATGTTCATTTTAGAGCCATCCTTCATATCCACATCCATTCTGAAATTACCAAGCAATATTAAATCACACTGATGGCTGTCCAGTCAATAAAACACCTACATAACCCATCTCTGCATTCAGCATCCAGCTGGGAGACATAAAACTATTGAAATTCTACTGCTCCTAAAACTTGAATTTAATATACAAGCTACATATTCACCACGTAACTGTGGAGCACCAAAGCTCCAATCTATTTCAGATTATTTGGGGCATACACAACCAAGCTGTAAAATACAGATACACACAGGCAACACCTCCATCTTTTGAACTCTTAGTCAGATACTTCCAACAACCACTATTGCCAAAATGTCACATGAGGATTTCAGAGAAGGGTTCACTCCACCAGTCACTCCAGAACATCAGCCACTCCAGTTTTCTAATGTCTTTTTAATAGCTGATCTAAACTTAATTAGGAAGATTAATATTAAGATTTCTACAACTTTCACTTCACATATAAAAGGAACCAAGTCTAAGCAGGGTGAGTTTAAAGCAGAAGCAGAGTCTCACAGATTTTTGTCTGATGACTCTGTTACAGGCTAGAAAAGGTGCAGAATTACCAAAAAAAGCAGTGTCCCTGCCTAATTTTTACACATTAAATAACACACCAGAGTAGAGCTTACTGTTATGACGACTGAATTTGAGCAGACATCTAATGTGGTTACTGCATCAGTCCTCTTTTCTTGCCTTTCATAAACACATTTTGCATACAATCTGAAAAAATGCAAAAATTTGAAGTCTGACACATTTTCATTTCTAAAAACCCGAACAAAACAGGAAGAGAAATAAAAGCCAATATGACTGTGAATCAACACAAAATTAAAATCAATGCTTTGGTTTACACACCCTCTACTTCAGAGTAATTAGATTAACTAATCTGTTACCACTGACGATTTTCCTACATTCATGGCAACATCACCAGCAGACAAGAGTGTAAGAGTATTCTATGATAGGAGATGCAAGAACTTAATTAACTACAGGAAATACAGATTTTTGTTAGTACACTTCTTTTAACAAATACACAACCATAAACCCTGCTGAACACGCAAGACTGACTTTCTAAGTGTATGCACAAAATGATTTTAAAAAGTTAAAAAAAAAATAAAAATAACCCATAGCCAAATACTGGAGAATATATTTTGTTTTGCTGATTAACCACTCTCCCAGTAGCCTGAAAATTAAAATCTTAGAGTACTACATCCTTAAGTTCCCCAGAGCTGTTAAAACAGGCTGGAACTAGAAACACTCTAAAAAGTCTCAGATAAGCACAATGTAGAGATGACCTAGATTTTATAAGAAATTAATGATTCAAAACATCTAATGAAACTCCTTTATCATCCTCATATTCCCTAAACATGGCCTCTTAAAAGCCAAGCAGACAGAGCAAAGGCACAAACTTTCAAGGAACAGCCAGACCAAATCCAGGACTGCAAGCAAGCTGTGGGCAGGCAGTGACACATCTGCATCAGGTCCGCACACTTTAATATTGTTCAAAGCTAGGGATGCAATCTCAGCTTTCTTTCATTTTTTTAATTAATTAACAAAGTATCACAAAGTGGAATGCATGCACTATTCATGCTAAGGCTAAAGCATTACATCTGCTACTGCTGCTTCCATTTACTTACCTGATAGATCAGATGTTTTATTTTTAAGTGAACACCAGAAAGCAATATTCATCTTACAGCTGTCAATGCACAGCCCAGCTTTCACCACCCAGAACACTAAGCATCTCATCTTTAACCATGACACTCCATCTTGGAATGAAACATGCTTGGAAAGCCCACACAGATATAAGGAATACAACTGAACATCATTTCCCCCTTTACATTTGTAAGGCAACTCTTTCATTCACATTTAATGGAAGTGGAAGAAACATTTATGGAAGAAACATCCATGCCTGATAGCACAGGTTAAAACAAATTTTCTGATACCTGTAACCATAGATTTTGGTCCAGAGATCAAAATTCACCTTACTGACTTTATCTTTAAAATTGTCCTGTTTCACATCCCTTGTGATAAAATAATCCTAATCCTTAATGCTCACTCCTGCATCTTATAAGAATATATCTTTGTGCATTAATTTTTCTGAAGGCCATAAATGAAAGCAGTAAACAAGCACAATTCCCTCTCACTAACTTTGCAGGGAAAGAAAAGTCCCTAACCTTGTAACTCAAGACATAAGCATTTAGATTCCTGACTATTTTCTGCCTAACAACCACTGTACTTTAGTTAAAATTACTATGTCCTCATATTTTCAACCATTATTCATTCATCTATGAGTTAGACATGACAGTTATTTAAGCTTCTTCTGAAACAGACCACAGAACCTACTGAAATAATATTAATACACTGTTTTATTAACTGTTACTATGTATATAACTGTATTATGTATATAACTGTAATATGCAACTGTTTTATTGGAGATTGACAAACATACAGCATAATCTACAGGAGAGGTAGACCTCCACATCTGGAGATGTTTACAAACACTTTTCAGAGTTTCTAATCAGAGCTGGTCCTTCCCCAGAAGCGATTTATTTATTTTTAACCAAGAAAGCAGAGAAAATAAATCTAAGTACTGCGTCCAGTTCTGGGCCCCTCAGTTCAGAAAGGATATCGAGGTCCTGGAGCAGGTCCAAAGGAGGGCAACCAGGCTGGTGAAGGGACTCGAGCACAGATCCTATGAGGAGAGGCTGAGGGAGCTGGGGGTGTTGAGGCTGGAGAAGAGGAGGCTCAGGGGAGACCTCATCACTCTCTACAACTCCCTGAAAGGAGGTTGGAGCCAGGGGGGTGTTGGTCTCTTTTCCCAGGCAACTCTCAGCAAGACAAGAGGGCACAAGAGGTCTCAAGTTGTGCCAGGGGAGGTTGAGGTTGGACATTAGAAAGAATTTCTTTCTGGAGAGGGTGCTCAGGCATTGGAATGGGCTGCCCAGGGAAGTAGTGGATTCTCCATCCCTGGAGATATTTAAAAAGAGCCTGGATGTGGCACTCAGTGCCATGGGCTGGGAACTGCAGTGGGAGTGGATCAAGGGTTGGACTTGATGATCTCTGAGGTCCCTTCCAACCCAGCCAATTCTATGATTCTATGATTAATGTATATGCCCATCTCCCTCTGAACTCAAAGTGCTGCAGCCTTTTTTGCACTTCCACATTTGGCAATTAATGGCACTGTTTTCTTCCTTCCTAAAAATGCTTTAACAAAACAGTGTAAACACCAAGACAAACTGTTTTATACAACCTGAGCAAGCAAAGTTTCTACAGCTTCCAGGCTCTGGCTCCTGTGACCACAACTTTGCTTGGACTAGCAATTATCTTTTTTTTTTTTTTTTTTTTCCAAAATGCGTTATTTTAGGAGTAATTCTGAATCTTCCACACCAATTATTAAATAACTGTATGTACACAAAAGCAAGTTGGCCACCATGACCCTCCTGCAATAACAACAATTTTCAGTGAAAGGAACAGTGAAACAGTGAAAGTTGCACACTAGACATCAGCGTGCAAATACATACTCAGTATTTTACCATTTTCTGAAGAGTAAGACATTTCTATATGAATATGCATAAATCAAGTTAGTTTTGCCAGTATGCTTTACTGTTCATGTGCCAGCAAGCAAATCCAGTATTATCCTGGGTCACACCTATCTTTAGTTACATCTAAAGTAACTTAAAGTTTAAGGGTTTGCTAATGCATTTTGATTCTCTGTAAAGTGCAACCAAGTTTACTCCTTTCTTGCCACTAGCTTTAAACTGTACTTTCCTGGGGATAATTTCTCTCTCTAGACTGAGAACTAACTCAGAAAGTTCTAACTGAACTTTGGAATGTCAGGAATTTCATACTTTGTCCCACTGCTGTCTTCAAGTTAGGGCATCAACATGTACATCAAAAATTCCTAATCAGGAATCAATAGCCAAATACATAGATGAGGTAAGAAGAATTTTATCCATTTCTTACTCTTCCTCTCCTTTCTGAAATCACTTCTTGCCTCTCTAAGTCTGAATTACATAAGGCAGAAAATGTTTTCCTGCATTACTGCTTATTTGCACAACACCTGGCACAAGGAAGACTAATGGAAAAACAGCCACAACTTTAACATAAATTACATTAAAATTAGCTCTGAAGAAGTAGTTTTAACAGCAAGTCAGTAACACTCAGGACACCAGCCCTTTTCAGAAGTCTCACAATCACAGATGATATCCAAAGGTTTCTGCCAATAAATATCCTTGTTATATATAGACAATACCCATTTTTAAAAGCACTTAACATTGGAGAGAGATGATTTACATCAGAGACGTTAGAAAAGAGTTAGGCCAATACCCAGGACCTTCAAATCACCCCTTCCATACAGCTCTTGGCCTCTTTTCACCAGAACTGTTACCCCTATGAAAGTATAAGGAGCTGTGTGAACTAGAACCTAAGCAGTTGACTCTGTGAATGCCTGACTGTAATCAAACATAAAACTTCAAACGTATGCAAAATGCAGGGGTAGAGAAAAGCCAAAGATTACTTTATAAATAGAAATTTATTCTGCATTAGCTTGCAAATGAACACGTACTAAGATTACTTCAAATTAATAATGATTACATGTAGCAGAACAAATGCCAAGTATCTGAAACACAGATTGCAGATCTAAGCAATAGCATTTTCAGTACCTTTGACATGCAGTTTCCTGATAAGCTTATAACTGAGCCATTTCTGTCATTTTCCATAAGAACATGGGCCTAACTAGTTTTCTTTTCTTTACTTTGTAAATCTACACATCTGGATATTTCACAAATGCAATAAGAGCACCAACTCAATTAGTTTCTATAGTGTAACTACACTGCTCCAGTTTGGCCTCATACCTTAAAACACCCTTTCAATGACCTAGAAAGACACTGTCCAGCTGGGCTCACTGCTTGAGGTCATCAGAATAGCAGTAACAACTTAAACAATGTTCAGTGTTGCTGTAGATTATTACATGGAAGTAATTCTTGAAACACTTGTAGCTTACTAAATTAACAGCATGCTTATGCTGACAAGTTACTAATTGACTAATCAAACTTCAGACAGCTTAATTTTACCTTGATTTCCATTCAAATCCATACATTTGAAAAGCATTAGTAAAATACCAGTTAAACATAGAAGGATTTCTTCACTTCTCAGAGAAACGAATGAGTTTTTCTTCCCTTTTAGCATATTCTGGTTATACCTCAAGCTTTTCTTAAGAAGCATCACTGCTAAGAATTTATCTTGATGAAACCTAAGATTTTGCACTTTCACAAGATTAACAAGAGACAGGGCTTTCAGAAAATCATAAATAAACACTGCTACAGTTGGAAATGCTACTTTTAACATCAGCATTCCCATCTGCACAGCAGCCATGCACAGGACAAAAAGGAACCAATATAAATCAAATATAATTTGCATTTTAGTAACATGCAAATATGTGCCTGGGCAAAGTCCACCAGTTAACAGTTGGAGTTAACAGGAGGACTGACACAGCTTTCCATGCCACTTGGATCTGGCCAACAATGAAGAAAGATATGCAGAAAGGGAGGGTGCCCTGCACCCTGCCAAGTAAGTTAGCACTGTACAGGGTGCAGTGCCTAAAGCCAAAGGAGGGGAGAGGCCTGTACCAAAAAAGGGAATGATGTGGGAGGCAGATCAAAGACTTCAAAAGAAAATTTAAGTATATCAACACCACCACAGCAAACTTTGAAACAGATTCACTCTCAGGTAACCAAATGTCTCACAATACATCATTAACACTAATGCCATGCAGCAAACCTGGTCATTTGCAATGTCAGGTTCTAACCTCCTCTTCATATACACAGCAATACATATTTTGCATGTATATTGTGCTTTGCATTCATAGACTGCAAAGCATTCATTTTCGTAACTTCTAGGAACCCATAAGCAATTGATCTGTATACAGGACCTATAAAAATTGAGTTAATAAGTGGCAAATACACTCAAAGCCTTACACAGATAAGTATTCTTCTGGACTAGCTGCTCTTCCTAGAGTTGTAGCATTTAATTCTCATTTCTGTAAGGACTAATAATTTCTGTGAGGAATGTCACAGGATTCCTGTTAACAAATCACCATGCCTGTCTGTGCAAAAGAAAATAAAAAAAACCCTATCCGTTTCCTCCAGTGAGAAATCATCAAGCACTAACATTTTACAGCATCAAAGCCACAAGAAGAACTTAATAAGAACCAAGAGAACATGGCAAGACTGCAGGCCAAAGACTGGCCTCTGTCACATGATTTCAAGCCCACGATTAAAAGAGAGCTCTAAAAACACCTTCAGGATCAGTTGCAAGACAACAAAACGCAGAGGGCAGGGGCCACCGTGTTGTAACAACACCAAACAACACCACGAGCGAAACCATGGCAAAAGCTGCTCCCTGCCACCTGCCAGCTCTAACACTTCCACCCCAAGCAGCCTGCTTAGAGGGGCTGCAGAGCTTCGAAGCATCCCTGCCCGGGTTGAAGGCAGGGCCGCTTCCAAGCATCTCGGTTTCGGTACCAGACCGGACCCGGGGGGGGGGGGGGGGGAGCCACATACCCCCCACAGAGGTTTATGCATGGCAGAGCGCTGCTCGCATCTGGCCAGCGCGACCTAAAGAACGCAAAATCGCGACACAGATGGGAGTTAAAAGCAGCACGTTCACCCCTCACCCCCCACACACACCCACCCCCACCCCCAGCGCACAGGCACCCACGCAGCACAGGCACCCACGCAGCCCCTTTCCTTCCTCCTCCCCCCCCCCTCCCCGGCCGCCCTGCAGCGCTCCTCGGGGATCGCTGACTGGAACCCGCGAGGTTAAATCATTGAGAAGGCCCCAAAAAAATGAGCAGCCCTGCTGCGTTAGTTCACAGCAACAACACATGGCCTCGCTTGCGTGCCCTCGCTGGTGACTCACCCCAAGGCTCAGCCCCAGGGATGGATGGATGGATGGATGGATGAGGACGAGATGTGCAGGGGAGAAAGGAAGAAAGGAAGGAAGTAAAGGAGCAGCCTGGCTTGGTGGTGCCTGCTTCCCCCCCCTCACACACACACACACCCCTCCGTGTACGGCTATCCGAAAGGGGAAAGCTGGACTGAACCTCGTCCCTTCTCCTCCACGCGTTGCCTGGACGGAGGCAAGAACGGAGGAGAACGAAAAACAGCGGCCTCCCGCCTTCTTCCCCCCCCGCCCCGCTCGCCACCGCCGCCACAGCAGCCGCAGCTCCGGCGCTGAAGAGCAAAAGCGGCGCTGCGGGAGAGGGGGGAGGGAAGGGGGGGGCAAAATGGCGCCGCCCGCGGGGAGGAGGGACCGGTTCCGCCACACACGGCCCCTCCGCCGCCTCCATCTGCTGTGTGGCAGCCGCGGCCTCCCAGGGCGAGGGGTGGAGCCGGGCCGGGGTGAGGCGGGGCTGCCTCCGCTTCCTTCCTCACGGCGCCGCCGCCGATCTCCGCAGCCGGCGTGCAGCACCTGTGAGAAGAGTGATCCTGTGGCGGGGTGAGGGGAAAGGCGCGGCCGCCATGGCCGTTCCGTTTCCCCCCCTACGCGCCGAGCGTAGCTGGAGGGTGGCGAGGGGAGGCTTCAGGGCCGCTCCGAGGGCTGAGAAGCGGGAAGGGTTTGGGGAGAGGAGGCTGCATCCCCCGGGGAGGAGGGATGTGTGTACTTGTGCAGGTGTCCGGCCTCAGCGCTCCCTCGCCTTGCAGCTGCAGCTCTGTAGAGGTGTTTGAAAATATCCCAGTGTCCTCCTCCTCGCTGCGTGAAATAGCGCTCGGTTTTACCCCGGGGGATACCAGCGGATCCTCACGGCATGGTGTGTTCAGCCTCATCGGGGTTGGTTGAGTAACTTCCATCCATAAGCAGGGCCTGTGTTTTCCCTCTGATTCCTGGCAGTGGTGGCTTTCCTCTTCCCATGGCCTGACAGCTTGATGGGGAAGGGCAAGACCAGACAAGACACAACGTTTAACCAACTTTCCTTTCTTCTTTTAACCCTTTCTTCTTCCAACCTTTCCTTTCTTCATTTAACCCTTTGTTCTTTCAACCTTTCTTCAGCACCTCCTGAGTGTAGGTTTTTGTGAACTCTGTTCAGTCATTCCACTCATCTGCCAGTACACAAGCAGGTTTGTTAGGAGGCAGGCTGGTTTGTACCATGGTATTAACTGGAATTCACCAATGTGTCCAAAAGAGGTAAATTGAGTGACTATTAGTGCTTTATTCACCATATTGACCTCTACAACTCCCTGAAAGAACTTTGTAGGGAGATGGGTGCTGGCCTCTTCTCCCAAGTGAATTATGACAGGACCAGAGGAAAAGGTCTGAATCATAGAATCATAGAATTGGCTGGGTTGGAAGGGACCTCAGAGATCATTAAGTCCAACCCTTGATCCACTACTGCTGCAGTTCCCAGCCCATGGCACTGAGTGCCACATCCAGTCTCTTTTTAAATATCTCCAAGGACGGAGAATCCACCACCTCCTGGGGCAGCCCATTACAATGCTTGATCAAAGTTGAAGTTGCACTAGGGGAGGTTTAGAATAGATCTGAGGAAGAAATTCTTTACTGAAAGAGTACTTAGGTATTGGAATGGGCTATCCAGGGGGGTAGTGGAGTCACCATCCCTGGAAGTATAAAAAAAGCTTGTAGATGAGGCCCTTTGGGACATGCTCTAATGGGTGATACAGATACTGATACATATATTTTATTTGGGGGATGTTGACAGTTGGACACAGTGATCTGAGAAGTCTCTTCCAACTGTGGTAATTCTGTGTGCGATTCTGATATGTAAAATCTTCCTCTTGAAGGTACAGGATGTAGAACATTTAAAGTTACCATCCGTCTTTCACCTTGCTGCTTCTCAGTCCGTCCTTGATTAAAATTCCTACCTGAAGACTGATCAGGATCTGTGTTACTTCTACTAGGTTTCATTCTAAGAAACTGAGAGTTTAGAGACTTCATAATTTTATGTACATCTTAGCATTTTACTTCTCTGTTTTTTAGTGGAATAAGACAGGACCAAGAAACAAGCTCTGGCAACTACTGCAATAATCTTAACACTCTAAGCTTGTTTGAAGGTCATCTTATTTTCTGCCTTTTTCCCTAAGTTTCCCGAAACTTTTTTTTATTTTTTTCTATAGCTCCCATTACCTCCTCATCCTTCTTACTGCTTCATGTAAACACCCAATCTGTCCTCTGTGTGTTGCTTCATTCCTGTTCCACCTCCCACATCAGCTTCAAAAAGATGAGGTGATTCTGCTGCTGGCTGCTGAGTGCTGCCAACCTCTCTCCCTTCTGCTGTTGCTTATGGTTATGAAAATAAAGCCCTAGCACTGACAGCAGCAGGGCAAAACAGCAAAGATAACACCCTAGAGAGTAAGAGGCCTCAAGCTGCCAATTTTTGCACGGGCACCAAAGTCTGGCTACTGCTCCAAGGAACTATTTCTTGCTGTTACACATTTGAAAACATCTGGGCAACCCCAGCAAAAGCAGGATTACTGAATTTTTCCTGGCCAAAACGAGAATCGAAGCATTCTGTCAAGTTGCAATAAATGCTGCAGTCTTCCTTGAGACAATTTGAGTTTTTAGCCAAATTCTGTGATTTGCCAAAACTTTGCATTGAACTGAGAAAGCCAAGGCAGGACATTGATGACATTACTGTCACTATTGATGACATTATGAGTACCATGCATATCCTTATGTATATCTGAATTGGTAAGGCAGACTAATATGAAAACATAGAAAGCAGAGAAATGACTATGCCAGTTCCATATTGTAATTTTAATAGGAGTATTACTGGGCTGACATAGTTAGTCATATCCAACATGAACTATGTAATTCCCAGGAGCTTGAGTAGAGGCAATGTGACTTGGTAAAGTGCCTGAAAAAGTGGTGGCAGGAGATTGAAGTTGGTGGCCAATGATGATCTGGGCTGATAAAAGAACATTCTCCCTGTGGCCACTTCTATAGGTGAGAACACCCAGCAGAATAATTGACCATGACAGATACCTACTGCATATGAAATATTAAATCAATAAAAAATATAAATCTAGAAGCCAGAAGAAAAGAGGACTGAGGAGCACAGTGTCTCTTCTAGTACTGTGCATTCTTGCAGTTGGTAAAAGAGCAGTGGTTCCCCCTACTTGAACCTGAATTCTTATTATAATCACAGAGAAGAAAAAAAAAACAAACAAAAAAAACCAGATCAAGATATTGTTATACATTATACAGAACCAAAAAAGGGCACATACAAAATTATTTTCCCTTTTCAGGTCACCTTTCAGATTGTACAGTCATTATAAACCATCTCAGCACTTTTACAAACTGGAGTCAGCTCAAACCATAATGCTTGCAAAGTTTCACTTCAAATAGGCCTGATGTTCTCTGTCATTTGTTTTCACTTTTTATTTCTTTGCAGAACATAAAAAGTCAGAAAAAGATTTTATTTTCCCCTACATAGCATATAATTTACATCAATCATCCCAGGAGGTCAGTACCACTGGGGTGTCATTTAAATACAATGAATATAAAGTAATGAAGCTCTTGCTAGAGTGGATGGCCACAATTCTAGGAGAAAGAGAGAGAGAGAGTTTCCAAAGCATGTGGAGAAAACACAACGGGAGACCGAGTGAATTCATCACACCACAAAAATGTCTCCATCCTGTCGACAAAGTCATTAAAGGAAAATGAACCATTGTTACTCTAGACTCTTGCATTCCTTTGGCATCAGAACCACGGTATAGAAGCATTGGTGCAAAGAGAATTTGCACACACAAGAGGAAAGGAAAAAAAATCTATTAAAAAAAAAAAAAAAAAAAAAAAAGTATCCAGATTATGTAATGAAAGAATTCCTCCAAAGAGGAGACGGAGCCTTTGCAGAAGCCACAACTAATAAGGAACCGTATGCAGTGGTACAGGGTGGTTTCTCTTCCTCCTGCCAACGAGTCCAAGTAAATGCCAACATGGACCTTTCTTTTCAAATAACCCACAAATGGCTCTCTTCTTTAATTGCATGAATGTTTCTACCCTTTGCTGATCCACTGCCATTCTGCTTTTTAAGATCCTTTGTTGAAATTGCCCCCGTACCATTTTCCTTTTCATATCCATTTGCTTCCAGTAATGTTTTTCACTCTCCATTAAAGCAGTCTGAGAGGAATGCATGGATTAGGAAGGTTTGCTGTGTTCAGTTTTATTTAATTCTTTGGCAGAGTTTGTCCAAATAAGAGAAAGTGTCACATGCATGCAGGAACACAGAGCATACACCAGTTGCAGCAAATAGATTGTACTTCTGTGATTCTCCCACAAGGAAACATCACTTTAAAGCAAAGCACTATGCAAACCCTGGTGAAAGCAAAACCCACAGCATAAATTATTCCATGGTGTGGCAAAGTCCTGTTTGCTCCACTGATAAAAACAGTAACGTGCTAATTAAATTAATCCCCTTTATTTTCAAAACCGTATAGAAATGTAATACAGAGAAATACATAGCTTTCATTAATTATTGTTTTTAATACAAAAGCACTACGTTGATTTAAGCAAATACTGAAGTAGAAATACATCCTTTATTAATTTTCAGCCACTGCAGGGAGGAGCATGCTCATAAATGAGCAGAGTGCTGCTGAGGAAGGCCATGCCAGTAAACACCAAATCATACCTGTTAATTACAACTAATACGCTCACAGAAAGCAGCAAGCATGCTTTTTATCCATTGAAATGTAGGGAAATTAATTGGTTTGCTGGCAAATGTCCCAATTAATTTGGCGTGTTATTTATTAGGGTGCTGATTAAAGTGTACTCTGCAATATAATAGTCAAGGATGAAGTTTCCAGTTCTTATTCACTCCTGGCTCATATGGATGAAAGCAGAAGAGTAGGCTAGCATAATATGAAAATAATGATGTATTCTTTGCCAAAATGGATTTAAGAAAATTGCAATGCCTGGAAATTAAAGACCTGGAGAAACAGAATTAGGTAGCTCTGGGATCTTAAAGATAGAAGTTTGTGTTGTGTAATCCAGTTGTGACCGAGAGCTTCAATCTGTAACTTTTGAACATGCATTAACTAACACTGCTCTCAGAAGCCAACACCATAGGCACACCCTGAAGTAAGCAGCATACAAATAAAAGATAAAATAAAATAAAAGCTGTGGATTGTTTCTGACTGACTTAAGTTAATTCACTTGAAGAAAAACTACATAGAGAGGTCCTTTTTCCAGCCACTGTCTCCTTCAGCCTCTCCAATCAACTGCCCTAACCCAGTCTGCAGCTTAAATAATGGGAGCTTGTTGTATGCTGTTCAAAACCATGGATTCCACAAATGAGGCTGGGAGTTTCCACACACAGTCAAGGAAACTTATGCTAATAATTGCATATATTATCTGAAGTAACCCTTGAGGTTTGATCTCAACCAAGATAACCACCAGAGCAAACCAAAATCATGATTTGTACTAGCAAAGAGTCTCTTGGTCCTGGAGAATTCTTAATTTACCTTGTTAGCACTAATGCAGGACCTGCATAGAAGGCTCAGCTGGCCACAGTTATTGATACACTTAACAAATCTGCCCATGCTTTGGTTCCTACCTGCTTTCTACAATGATCACAGCATTTTGGCAACATCCTGCATTGCACCTGAGATTACTTAAAGGTGACCTCTATGATTAGAGAACTTCAGCCAAAAAGCTCTTAAATGATGGTGTAGATATTCTTACAAAACTGACTGCCAAAAAAAAAACCAAACCAAAACAAAAAAAAAAAAGCAACAGGGGCTCTGAAAATAACAGCATCCTGGCAGTACGCTAGATGTTCTGGGCAACTAAAAACGAGAGCAGTAAAAATGGGGCAAAGCTCTAATTCTCTCAAGCAAGGAAAAGAGCTAACACTATAGCCAGAGACTCCTGTAGTTAGCAGCAGTTTTAGCTAAATATTGTCCATATGGATCTTAAGGAACACACTGAAGCAAAAAATGGAGAGGTTAATTACCCATGTAATCACACCTGCTCATAACTCTTGCTGCCTGCCACCATTTAACTGAGATCACTGTACTGCACACAAAATGCACAATCAAAGGAGCTTAACCCTGGCTGATCAAAAAGCACAGTGAATAATAACTGTACATAGTCGAGCAACTATGACATCAGGAGGAAGTTTCAGGTGGAGTCACCTAAAATCAGGTGTTTACATGTGGGGCTGCGTTTAGGTTCCCATTAGAGGCAGTGGAAAACCAGTTAATGTGGTCAGTGCCTGCAAAAGACCAGTTCAGTTCATCCAAAGTAGACACCTATGTTTGGTCACTGGACTTGCCCTCAAAAAGCCACTGACTGCAACTTCTAGGGCTGAGTTTAGCTATCTGTGTCAGGTATTCTGGGCTGTGCTGTCTGGCCTCCATCTGCCTTTCCAAAAAGGAAGGGGCCTCACATAGGTCCTGACTCATATGTTCTATCCCCATAGCAATTCCATAGGTAGCACCATGTGCAGTGTCACCAGAGATTTGATTTAAAGCAAGTGAATTGAGTCTTAGATCACTATTGAGTAGAATGAGAGCTTAAACAGCCAGCTTAAAAGTAAACATTTAGATCGTAGAAAACCAAATTTAGGTGTCTAAACCTGGAACTCAGCTCTCCTCCTGTTGTCATTTGTCCAAGGAAAATACTATGTATATATAGCAATTGTTTACTTACATTAGAGAGACAAATTGAAGAATTATGTTGCTTGCAGAAAATTTGCAGGTTTCTGTATCCTTTGTATCCTTAAAAATACATCTGAGGTTATTTTGCCATGGAAAGCAGGTGGGATCCTCAGGTTAACTATTTTAATGTGACATGTTTAGGTTATGACTCCTGGCATAAGCCTTTGAAAGATATATGAGAATTAGCCAGAACACTGAGCTTTCCTCTGCAGAGGAAATATAAGCAGAGGACAGGAGTTGTTTTTGGATTGCATATTAATATAATGAAGGTTTCGAGAACCAGTACATTCAAAACAGTAATTTCTTGAAAAATAGGAATAGTGCCAGGCATTTGCATCAAATTACTCCTGAACTGCAGAATAAATAACATCAGCCACAGGTTGCTAAGGATTTAATTTCCTCAGTGTCCTGAAAAAAAAAATTATGTTATTTCTCCATGCAGAGCAGGTCAAATGCAGAGTTTATGGTTCCCCAAAAATTTTTATCCCATAGTGTGGGTGCCCAGTGGTGGTAATCTGTGTACATTAGATACGAGATACAAATGTATCAGAGAAGCTTTTTTTTTTTTTTCCTCTGAATAAATGTTTAAATATTTAGGGCCAAATTCCATTGCTAAACATGTGAACACAGCTCTCTTTGAGTTCATTGGAGTTGTACGTGTGTATCTAAGAGTAGAACTTGGCCCTTATGTTTTAGATTTTAGCACTAAGCTTCCAGTGTAAAATAATGTGTGATCTGTAACACAGGAAGGTGGTAAGTCCTACTTTTAAAGGAAGGGTACAATTACACTTTTCTGTCTTTCTTTTGGGTAAGGAGCACTGCCTTCAGCAGAGCTCCTGAGAATATTCCTACCTCTTCTTTATACAGTCTTCCTTTTGTATAAAGTGCTCCTCTGGCAGCTTTGAAACCTTTTTTATTTCTTTGCTGCTTCGTTCCAGTTTCCATTCTGCCAGTTTTGACTTACCATCGTGATGGAAAATACAGAAACATTAAAAATACTTTCAGATAAATGAATTAGATAATTTTTTTAGAATATGAGGAAGTTGAGGGGTTGATTTTAAACTAGAGGCAATCTGTCCTCATCAGCCAAAAGACATACTCAGTCACCTTTTTCCAATAAACCAATATTACAACTGGGATCACCTGAAGAGTTTTTACTGGGAATTGCTACAGAGAGCCAGCACAGAACTCTTTGAATCTGAAGAGATTCTTTCCCTTTTCTTGATATCTTTTTTGTCCCCCCATAACCAAATATTTGAAGTATCTAGATCCTGGAGTGCCTTTTTTTTTTCTTCTTTTTTTTTCTTTTCTTTTTTTTTCTCTCTTTTCCTCTTTTTTTTTTTTTTTCCTTTTTCTTTTTCTTTTTATTTTTTTCTTTTTTTTTTCTTTTTTTCTTTTTTTCTTTTCTTTTCCTTTTTTTTTTTTTTTTATAAGGCTTACATTCACCTTACATCCAGGACCAGGAAACACAAAGACTGACTGCGTGGTACTTGTGCAATCTTGTTTGAATGCCAGAGGACACACAGTCTGATAGAAACCTGTAACAATGCCAAAAAAAAAAAAAATTACCAATATATAAGTGCAGTTATTGCCCAAAGTTACTTTCTCTCATCTAATATAGCTCTGGATTTTCTCATTATCAAAAAATACTCTGATTTATCAACTCTGCGATCATACTTGAACAGCTCATATATTTTAGTGGGTTTTGTGAAAGTCAGGTTTTTGTTGAGGATTAAAGCTTTTGAGGTATGGAAGGCTTTGGGCAGATTTCTTATGATGTTCACTGTCTACTTCAGATTCTTTTTCTGTGGTAATATGCTAATGCTAATGGCATCCAGCACAGTCGAGAAAGATCTTGCACAGTTTTAAAGTTTTACAGATATAATTTTAAGTGGGAGTGACCTGCTGGCTTCCTTCAGTCTTTTTTAAGTCCTGCATAGATAGACAGACAGACAAACAGTAATCCTTCTGAAAATGTTGTTCCAGTTGTCACTGAAACAATACTTTTTGTCATTCATTGCAAAGGTCCACTAGATGTTCTTCCATATAAAAAAAACATCAGCTAATTTTATTAGTTTGGAAATAACTTCTGCTTCAGTTTCCTTTATCATACACTAGCTTATTCTTTGCACAACTGCAAAAATTAAATACCATAGAAAAGATTACAGTCTACTTCTTTTAGGATGCTTCCATGCAGCCAGTCAATTAATGAACATGTAAGAAGTAGATATACCAGTAGAGGTCCAGTCTGGTTTGGCAAAATAGTTTCTTTTGCTTTTTCATGTAAAAGCACAGAAGAGCAAATAGCATAATGAGGAGCTGCAAGATTCAGTGTGATGCATTTTGTCATCAGTACCATGCCATGAGAATATTGGTTACTTGCTTATGACAAGGATATTTTATGACATGGATATTTTCTTCCACCAAGTGTCCTATCAAAGTTAAGTTTTGTTTAAATTAGACTGCATAATATTAAAAATCATCCAGTTCTGATGTTTGGCTTGTGGCCTTGCACACCATATTTACGTAGATAATAAGAGACAATGTATTAAAAATCCTGTTCACCATCTGAAATCCTTCAAGCACACGCTGGCATAGAAAGCCAAAGTGCAAGCTATTGCTGCAGCCTTAACACTATCCCAGGTTTACTGAATTGTGCCTTTTATAGTGTTGATATTTCAGTAGGTATGAACCTACCCCAGACAAATGATGTGTTTTTGACAACTGTTGTCAAAATGCCCGCCCACTCTCCACACATCTTGGAGTAGTGTTGAAAACAACTGCTCCTACAGAGTGGACAAAGTCAGTCCAGTTAAACACCCAACATCTTCCATACACTCTGACACAAAACCTCTCTGCCCTATCCAGGCAATTTGTCCCATATGAGCCCTCAACAAGGCATCATTTGCTATGATAAGCAATTAACTTCCCTGACCTCATCCACTCCAGTGAGGCAACCATTTCTACTACTATGTGAGTAGAACTGAGACTGGAAAAATATTTTTGACACCCCTTGTCAAAACCAGATCATTTTCTAAAGGTAAAACCCCAGTGATATTACATAGTTTATGTTCTGAAGCACAATGGGGCGAGTTAAGGACATGGGATCATCACCCAGAAAATTTGTTTTAAATTCAGAATACTCTTATAGGTAGAATGGTATTTACTGCAGGTTGTATTGATAGTTTCACATAGAACAGTCTAAAGAAAATAAGCACATGTATTAGAATCATAGAGTCATAGAATCATTGGTTGGAAAAAGACGTTGGAATCATAGAATCAAAGATTGGAAAAGATCTGAAAGATCATCCAGTCCAACCTTTAACATAATTCTAACCTAGCTCTACCAGCCCACTGCTAAACCATGTCCCTAAGCACAGTACTTATATGATTTTTAAACACAGTCATGGATGGTGGTTCAGCCACTTCCCTAGGCAGCCCATTCAGTGCTTAATAACTCTTTCTATAAGGTTTTTCCTAACATCCAACCTAAACCTAACATCCAACCTATCACGCCCAGCTATCAAATTAAACAGACTTGATAGTAACAGCTCAGTTCTCCTCTCACACCACTGAGAATCAGGATGGGTACCACTGAAAGCCACCCAGTTACTTGTGCATAAGAAACACTTTAATGTTACTGAAAACATGGTATATAAACACAAAAGTTTTTTCTCCTCATTTAATTTTCACGATAGCATTAAACATTTTTAGACCCAAAGGAAAAAACACCAAAGCATAAAAGGAGAGAGGAAGGGGAGCAGGGAAGGAGCATAAGGACGGGAGTACAGAATGGGCAGCCAGGCAGGAGAAGAAAATTGCCTGTCCCATTCTCATTTACTCTGAGATACAGAGCAAACAGCTTTCAGACTTGCTAAACATTTTTAACATACTGAGAGCTCTCTGTTTATTTCAGATGTGTAAAACCCCATAACTTGCCAGTAAATGTAGCTAGGCAAGCGTGTGCATGAAGATAACATATTAGTTACAAGAATTATAATTGTCCTCTCATTATCTTTTCTTTCTTTCCTGAATCAGAGTGAACGTGCCATAATCTAGCAAGAATCTCATGATAAGTAATGTCAGAAATGGTGCTTTTTTTCCTTTTTTTTTTTTTTTTTTTTTCTTTTTCTGGAGCTGCCAACTGTCTATTTTAGACATAACATCACCCTTTACTGTAGCCTTCCACATAAAAGCAACAAGAACAGTAAGGCCTCTAAGCAAGCATGAATGATTGGCTTGCAGATTCTTTACCAAAATGGGAGTTTGTTTACTCGACACAGGTCATAAATTTCCTTAGAAAAACTATCAGTGGTAATCTACATGTGGTGTTTAGTAAATAGAGCTTTCCTCTGATTCCCTGAGTCCACGTTCTTCAATTGTCAGAAACAGTGGAAGATGGTTTTTCTCATGCCTAAAAATAAGAAATAATCGAGCTCTTTAAAATGGAGATGAAAAGCTGAAAGATTTTATGTATCCTTCAGCAAGATGGACATTTAGACATGGAAATGTGAGAGGATAAGGAGAGTAACCCAAAGTAGCAAACTACCCACAGACTTTCTATGTGAAGCAGCACCTTATGCTGTGAAGGCTGCCATTGAAATCAGTGAGGCTGAAGACAGAATAAGGCTTTTCTTTCCTACCAAGGAAAAAGAAAAAAAAAATTTAAAAAAAAGTGGGTGGGATCTGCCTTTTCATGTAACAGGCTTTTATCTGCTCAAAAATCACGCTAACCTCAGGGTGCCAAGCACAGAATGTTTGAAATCATTCCAAGGATGGGAAGAGCTGCTCTATCTTCTCCACTACAAAGGGAAGCTTGGTAGTAATGAGAGGTGCTGTGGTCTTCCAAGAAAGGCTCTTCGTCTGCTTTACCCCCTCTGAGGACTTCTTACTTGTTCCTCCTGGATACTTCCAGGTTATGTCTTCCTTCTATGCTCAAATTAGTTAAAAAATTGAGTGACTGATTTCATGATATTTTGCCATGAAAGAGACTAATTTTTCCCTGGCTTTTCAATCTCTATGCATTTAATAAATTATCTAAATATTTGTAACAAACTCAAATCACAGGTTTTGGTATTACATCACATAAGCTCCTAATATCATACTACTCCTAATATCCCTAGGCCAGAGAATCTGACTCACATTAGAGTACCTGGTGTTAATGGTGAAATTTTTAATTACTTGTGTTCCTTCTGGGCCCTGACCACCATTTGAAACCAATAGTTTAAAAGTTATCATACCTATCATAACTGAATTATTAAGTGTGTTATGAAAGAAATGTCCAGAATTTGTACATGACTATTTTTTCTGTTTTATCACTTCAAAACAGACTACTTAAAAAAAAATCCATAGAGAATTTTGACTTCTGAACTGAGAGTATAAGCCAGATTTCAGCCTGGAAGGAATGTTTATAGTTGAATTATAGACTTCTAAAAGACACAACTTAAAACTGAACTGCTGACAGTCATTCTGATCATATTTTATAAACTACTATTAAATAGGATAAGACCTTCAAGGAGGAATAGATCCCATGTCTATCTGCTGACTCTAGGGTTTCTTATCCATTCCTCTAAAACATCTACTGCAGCCTCATGTCAGGCAAGGCTGACTACAGATCCAATCCAGTCTTGCAAGCCCAGTGCTGCTGTGAAGGCTTTGCAAGATTTAGCTGCCAACTGCTCCCATCTGCACTGAGCAGGCGCAGGAAAAACCTCAACAATTTTCAGCAACTTCCAACTCGGCCAAGTTCGGGTGGATCCTTTTGGTCAAGGGCAACAAAAGGAACTTATCTGCTTTTTTCCTCCTGATTCCTCCCCTGCTTCTTAAAACTTCCCATCCCGGCTCTGAAAAGAGATCCTGGGATGATTCTAAGAAATGTTGTGAAACAATGTGTTTTCTCTTAATGCTGATCTTAGTAGCAGCAGAATATCTGCTGGAAGTTTCCAAAAAAACTCGGCTTGAGGCAGGCTCAGGATTGCAAAGCTCATCCTGAACAGTTAAAAATTGGCAACGTTAGGTGAGTGAAAACAAGATCTTATACTGGCAAGTGGTAGACAAGTTTAACTGCAGATACTGCTGGCAGTTTCACCTCTAATACTTTTTCTGCCAGGTCTTTGTCTTTTATTACTAGAGAGAATCACTCCTGTGCTGCCTAATGTTTTGTCATCTGTTCTTATGGCTTTTTCCTGAACTGATGTTGTTGTCTCCTGCCACGTGGCTGCCAAGTCCACAAGAGTTGACTGACCCTGTGCTATGCTCCCCCCACCTGAGTTCTGAAGGCCACACCTAATTTGGGCCATACATCTATTAATGCTAAAATGGCACCAGGATGCTCATCATTTTCAGGGTTACTTTATGTATGTCATACTGTAAATA
Organism: Heliangelus exortis; assembly: GCF_036169615.1. Classification (NCBI taxonomy): domain Eukaryota; kingdom Metazoa; phylum Chordata; class Aves; order Apodiformes; family Trochilidae; genus Heliangelus; species Heliangelus exortis. The sequence goes on along the minus strand of NC_092424.1, from coordinate 109,159,028 downwards.
TGATTGTTCTTGATCCTCTGGTCTGGCTTGCCTGTGCTTAGTTCATCGTTTGGGTGAATTTGCAGTAAAGAGGGCAAAAATAGACTAATTTTTATAGTTCCTTCAAGAGCTGGTTTACTATATCCCATATGTTTACTCTACATTTACTATTACCATATGCTTTCTTCTTCTATTACACTTCTGTAGACTGCACCACCTTTCTTTTTTTAGTATGTTTTCACTCTTTTTAGAACACATCTTGCATTATTGGGTGTTTTTCTATAGCTCTATTTTCATTAACAAAGAATCTGCATAAAAATTATTTCTGCCATTCGTGCTATTGAGAACAGATTCACAATGGGAATCCTCACCATTGGAACACAAAAGAAAGGATCTGGTGTTATGCCTGTGCTTGAGAGCATTAAAAAAAAAAAAACAAACCTCTCCCACTCGAGACTGACTTACATCTTGTAGGATCTTCTGTGTGAGCTTTGTGGAGCTTGTGTCTGGCCAGAGTGCACTTCATTAGTCTCTTAAAAAACAGCATGCAGAATTTAGGGACTCTGCAAGGTTCCAAATGTATAAACCCTTTTTAATTACAAACAGTTATACCACCCACTTTCCCCACAGTTAGTCAAGGGAACCAGTTTTCATTGAGGTCAACAGAAAAAATAACCGTGAAGTTTCTGGCTCATGCTGCTTTTATATATGCTGAAAGAAAAAAAAAAAAAAAAGGCCTTTAAGCTCTAATTTTTTAGCCTTTTACCTCTAAAACAAAGCACTGCTTTTCTCTGAAATCAGAGTAAAAATTACCTTTTCCTCATTCTGAAATCAGTTAGACAGAAGTATAGAGGAGGATTAGTAGAAAGGAACAAAACCAATCTTGCCATAAAAAACAGTTTGCCACCAACTATGAGGACCTTAACAGTTCATTTTTAGTTCACATGTTGCAAGCAAAAAAAAAAAAAAATTAACTTGCAAAAAAACCCGAATCAGACATTTTTCTAATCATACTACAATTCGAGGTTTTACTGACCAAAAATTCAGACTGTACTTTCTCTTTCAAACCCTGTTACAAGGTGACAAGTAGGCCCACATTTCTTTCCTTCTAGATGATGACCTGGCCATTTGCTGCTTTAAATCTCACTGAACTACAAATAATTCTAGTGGGGCACAAGAGGTTACAGGCAGGGAGGGAACTGGGAGAACCCCATGGTAGAACTGAGGCCTAAGATTGCAGTCCATTGGGATTAGAGAAGCAGAAAATAAATAATTTAGAAAAAAAATCAGAAGCAGCAACTATTTACTTTGTTGTTTGCATAACACTCATTTCCCTGTGTGCCATGGAAAAGCTGACGATTTTTCAGTAGTGACAGAACAGGTTTCTTAGGAGCTTTTAGAATTTTTCTCCTGTTGTTATTGGTATACTTTACAGATGCACGGCCCTGATAATCATTGGACTTCTGAGAACTTAAGACATATTTTTATATCTCAAAAGGTACACGCTAGTAGTAGCCCAGTTTATACTGAAGGGAGACTTGCTAAAAGGCTTGCCTGAGGTCACAGAGCAAGTCAGCATCAAATCCTGAGACAGAACATAAAAATATCAGCTCTTCATCCTCACTTCCTACTGAAAATTCTGTGAGAAAAACTAAAATGCCCAAGTTTGAGAGTTTGGCTTTTTTATGTAATAATTTTGCAGCCTGCCTTTCATGCATTTGTGCTTATTGGGCACTGTAAACACTAAAAAAAAAAAACAAAACAGTGCATGGTGCTGAAATATTGAATGCATTTGACTAATTTCAGGAAAGAAAGAATCTTCTTTTATCTGGGCTGTGGAACAGGGACACAGGAGTTAAACCATAGCCTGACTGTGAATGCTGTAGGTAGTTAGTACTACATGCCTACTTAACAGACCAAATAACGTGCAAATGTAGAGTTACTATTTGTCATACTTATGAAAAAGTGAAGAATAGCTGGGCAAACAGTCAATTTAAAGCCAAAGTGAAAGTAAAGTGCTGCCAAGAGACACTGGAGCTTATCTCGCCCCTACTGAAATTAATGGAAATTTTGGGCAAAACCTTCTTGAGCACTAAGCCTACTTAAATTCATGCATCTTGGCTTGATGCACATTTACATGAGTGAATAATAATAAAAAAAAAAAACTTTGGGAAGGTAGATGCTGGAAGGAGAATATTGGCAAGTTCTTAACTATAGTAATAATTGCTGACATTGCTGTAGTAACTCTGACTAAAAATACCCAATATAATAACAACCCCAGTGAACCCATTCATTTATTCCCATTTCACAAAGGTTATTTACACGTACAGAGAAGCTCAAAATAAATTCTGTATTCATTGTTTTCACAGCACATTCCAGCCCAACAAACTGGTATCAAAACTGCTTATTTAGGAAACATCACCCAGGTTAGAAACTTTCAAATTTCACAATAATTTTTCATCTTGACCATACGCTGCTTGCAACTGGAGTGTGCTGGGCACATGTTTTATAAATGCAATGGTAAACAAACTCTATGTTCTTTAAAACATTGTATTTTTGTCCAAAAGAAATATAATTAAAGCTGTTTTCATAACAAAATTAAAGTGAAAACGTTAGAAGATGACTGAAATTGCAGCAAATGTAGCAGCACTGGTGAAAATCCTGTTTTATAAAGTGGATCCGAAGGTGTTTGTTACAATGCAAATTTGCTGTGCAAGCACATTTACCACTAACCTCCTACAATTCTCTTCACATCCTAAAATATGACACATTTTGCAACCAGTGTTAAAATTCCGAGAAGTTCTGAAATGAAACCCAAGGAAAGCCGAGCGGCAGGGTTGCTCTCCACTTCAGCCAAATCCAAGCCAACATTCCAGATTTTATATATCTTAACATAAATTATTATTTCTGAAAAATGCCATCCAGCTTTTATGCAGGTCCATAAATGTTACTGGTACTCTTTATTAACTTGTACGTAACCCTTTAAATAAAATGCTAGTGCCCCGAGTTGTGATCCTTTCCAAGATGTAGTAAGTTCCTGTTAAATGTGTAAATGTTCAGCAGAAAGATATTTTTGCACGGAGACTGAAAATCAGCTGTGCCAGATACCTGAAACTTTGTTAGGGCGTTCAGTGGAAAATTTTATTTCGACATTATAAATAACCATGGACTATTTTAAGTGACCTTAAACTGGTAGCTTCCAATAACTTAGTTTATCCAAATTAACATTCTATTTTAGTAGGATGAGAGGCAACTGTAAAAGTTTTAGTGTGAATAATTAAAAGTGGAAGTGTATCTTGTTTGAAATTAAATAATGATTGTCAGGTTTATATAGTATTTGGACATAAGACAACCTCTTGCCTTCTTTCTAGAACTTTTTGCTCTAATGGAATATATTTCCCCTCCAACTAAAGGAGGGGAAAATGCCAGAAGAACCTACAGTCATAAGGATTTTACTAAAATAATTATGAAAATACATATTTTCTGTATCGCAGCTACACAGCAATACAGAAAAACAGAGCTTCTGAGTATACGACTCCCTATAGGGGATGAATAATTCTCCTTTGCAAATGCCTGTGGCCACTTTTGGGGAAAAGCAGATCCCTTTGGCTGTCCAAAAAGTGGGGGGAGCTCAGGAGCGGTTTGTGGTGTTATCCACAGCAACTGATTTTTCACAAGGAGATAGAAAACTTCCATGGTCCCTCCAACACTGGACCCGATAGGGAAAAATATACAAAATTAAAAAAAATAATAATACCATTTTTTAAAAGGAGAGGGGGAGCGATAAGGGGAAAAAAATAAAGCCGAGGATATAGCTGGCTGCAAGGCAGTGGGTTAGGGGCTGTGGTTGCCCATCTTAACCGTGGGAAAGCCCGAGGAGGGGCCGAGTGCCGGCGGGGCCTCTGTGGCGGGCGCTGAGCGGAGCGGAGGCGGCAGCCGCGGTGCGCGGAGCGAGAGCTCTCCCCTGTGACCGAACATCAGATCTTTTCTTATTATTATTCTTTACAATCAAAAACGGAAGGAGCAGAGCTGAGGCCGGGCCGCTGCTTTTGCACCCACATTCCCCCCCCTGTGCAGAGCCGGGGGGGTTTTGGGAGCAAGAACTTGGGGGGACGGGAGGAGGCAAGAAGGAGTCCGGGGGATGCGCGGTGAGGAGGGGGGGGGGCAGCACTGCCGGCCGGGCTGCCGAAAGGCGCGGAGGTTCCGCGGGGCGCGGAAAAAGCCCCGCAGTTGTCTCTTCACACCCTCCCCGCCTCCCAAACCCCCGTGTACGTGGGGCTGCCGGACCGCTGCTCCGCCGTGGTTTCCGCGGGGAAAAGGGGGGGGGGAGGGGGGCAGGACAAACCTGGCTTTTCTGCTGGGTCAGGGTGCCGGACTTAGGGTTTATAAAGGCTGCGTGAAAATGACACGTCCCCTCTCTCCCTCCCTCCCCCCCCCCCCCCCCAAAAAAAAAAAACCAAACCAAACAAAAACCCAACCAACCAAAAATTAAAAAAAACAACAAAAAAACACCCGACAGACAGACAGACAGACACACACCGCCCCGAGTCACACACAGGCGGCGAGCAAGGAGCACACACGCAGCGCCGACTTTTTACAAGAAGGTGGAAGTAGCAAGTAAAGCCTTAGAAATTAGAGGGAGGGTTGTGATAGGTTGTTATCTGCGCGGGGAGGCGTTTACACTTTTTTACTATTGGGTATGTAAATTGTTTTTAATAAGATCTGCCCTTTTTTTTTTTTTTTTTTTTTAAGGGAGAAAACAAACCAGACTCCTTTTACCTTAACAGTCTGAGGGGGGGCTTTATAGCTTTCATTCATTCAAGGAAATGGTTTAGGCTTTAGACTACCAGAGACTTAGCAAAAAAAAAAAAAAAAAAAAAACCCAAACATTTGGCACCAGCTTATTCTTACTATTATTTTTTTTTCCAAACAAGATTTTTCAAGCTTTTTTTTTTTTTTTTTTTTTTTTTTAAACAAACAAGCCTAAAAGTGTTAATGGAAAAAACCCGGAGAGAAGTGGAGATCAGAGACCGTCTCCTGCTCCCCCCCTTCCTCGTCCCCCTCCCCGTGGGTGAGAGCGACTTAAAGCAAAGTTTCTTCTCCTGTGGGGGATGCACATTGTTTTATTTATTTTGAAGGCTGCAGAAGTCTGAGGACTGAAGCACCACGTGCTGCTGATTCTCATCAGCATAATGATCGCCTTAGCCAGAGAGTCCTGTATATATAAACCACAAAAACCTAATCATTAGAAATCCCAGCCTCCAAAAACCACATTCAGGACAAAAAAACTGTGTCGTTGTTGTTGGTTTTTTTTTTCGGCTCCTTCATCTTCCCCGACCTCAACTTCTTGGGACCCAAAAGAAGTTTGTTGGGTTTGGTTGCCTGCTATTTTTTTTTTCTTCTTTTTTTTTTTTTTTTTTTTTTTTAACCCGATTTTTCAGAAAGAAAAATAACTCAAACAAACCAACACTTAATTTTTTTTTTTTTTGCTGCTGTTGTTCATCCAGGGCGGAAAAAAAAAAAAACAACCTTTTTTTTTTAGCCTATTCAACTCAACGGACTTGAACCCAGCAGAGACTTAATTAAAAAGACCGGACTGCATCGAGGCTGCCTTTTCCCAGAATTTATTTGATCATATTTCAGAAATTAGCCTAAGGAGGGGTGTTTTGGGGTGCTTGGCTTTTTTGGGTTTTTTCCTAGTTATGGTCCCCGCTTATTTTTGCCTGGGAACCCAAAAGTTCAACTTAATTCAGAAGTCCTGATCGTCCCAAAGGAACCGGCTAAAGTCTCTCTTCTAGCTATTAGTCCTGTGACTTTTGTCCTTACTCCAACAACCCCAGTAACTTTATTTCCACGCCGAAATCGCTTCTGGAGCGCTTTTTTTTTTTTTTTTTTTTAATTATTATTTTATTGGGGGGGGAGCCACTTTTCCCAATCCCGAGCTCCCGCTTCCCTCCGCTTCCTGAAGCCAAAGGCAATAAGCGGGGGGAGCCCAGAGGCTCCTCGCCTCTGTCCCAACGAGACTTTTTTGTTTGCTCCTTCTTTTTTCTTCTTCTTTCTTTTTTTTTTTTTTTTTTTTCTGTCCGGAGGAGGAAGATTTCTTCGGAGGAAATCGGGACATTCCCCTGAACACCCCCTCTCCGGCTCTGAGAGTTACGCTCCTCTTCTGGCGGCCGCCAACAGCAGCAGCAGCAGCCCAGGAAGCTAAACCAGCAGCGAGCTTTACTTCTCCCAAGATAAACCTTTTGAAAAAATCCGAAAAGGAAAAGAGGACGGGGAGGGAGGGGAAGAAAAAGGAAAGAAATTCAAGCACTTGAGGGAAGAAGCGGTGGCTAGAAGGAGGGAAAAGAGCAGAGAGAGACTGTGCAAGAAGGAAGGAAGGAAGGAGGAGGAGAAGCAGCGGCGCTTTGCAGCTGGGCAGAAGCCGGGACCATGCAATTTCCAGCCGGGCTTTGCTGAGAGGGGCAGCCCCGGACCCCACAGCCAGACTCTTGTCTCCTTGCTCCGCCAGGCTGCAGGCGCCCCAAAAACGGCATCGCCCCCCGCCCCGTCCATCTTTCTTTTACAAAAACAAACAAACAAACAAAACCAGACTGAGTTTTTATTTTTTTTCTTTTTCCTTTTTTTTTTTTTTTTTTTTTTTCCTCGTGCGTTTAATCTGCTCCCGGCTTGTTGTTTCTTTTTGTTGTTTCTTTTGTTTTTTCCTTTTTTCCTAATTTGCATTTTCGCCTTTTATCCTCGCCCCTCCACTTTTTCATTCACCCATTTTTCGCTATTTTTGTTTTGTTTTGTTTTTTACAACCCTCACCCCCCCAACCCCCCCCCCACCCCCCCACTACACGCCTCCTCGAGGGATCCCCCTACCGCTTCCCCACCCCCCCGCCCCCCAATTCGCTAACTTGTGGCTGTTGTGATGCGTATTCCCGTAGATCCCAGCACAAGCCGGAGGTTCAGCCCCCCCTCCAGCAGCCTGCAGCCCGGCAAGATGAGCGAAGTCAGCCCGGTCGTAGTAGCCCAACAGCAGCAACAGCAGCAGCAGCAACAGCAGCAGCAGCAAGAAGCAGCGGCCGCCGTGCCCAGGCTGCGCCCCCACGATAACCGCACCATGGTGGAGATCATCGCTGACCACCCCGCCGAGCTGGTCCGCACCGACAGCCCCAACTTCCTCTGCTCCGTCCTGCCCTCGCACTGGCGCTGCAACAAGACCCTCCCGGTGGCATTCAAGGTGAGACACCCACCAACACCACCACCACCACCACCACCTCCCCCCCCCCCTTCCCGCTGCCCGGGGCTGCCTCCCCCCCGCGCCGCGCTTCCTCCCGCAGAGCCGCCTCTGACATCCCCCCCCCCCCCTCCCTCTTCAACCACGGCCCGCAGGGGCTTCTTTGCCCACCTCCCCTCCCCCGGCCTGCGGTGCCTCCTGTGCCCCCCAGACGCGCTGAGGCTTCTGTGCCCCCCACATGCTTGCAGTGCCTTTTCTGACCCCCGTGTCTTCTGTGTGTGCCCCCCACCCCACCCGCCCCCCCGCCTTCCCGAGCTGCAGGGGTTTCGTTTCTGTGCCCCCTTCATGCTTGCAATGCTTCCTGTGCACCCCCCCCTCCCTCTCGGTGCTGCAGTATCCCTATGCCCCCCAGACCCGCGGGGGCTTCTCTGCTCTACTGGCCTGCAGTGCTTCCTGCGCCCCCTCCCCAGTTTTGCGGTGTCCTCTTGTACCCCTCGTGTCCTGCAGGGGCTTCTGTGCGCTCCCCCCACCCCCAAGTTTTGCAGTGCCTCCTGTGCTCCCTTGCGTCCTACAGGGGCTCCTCTGCACCCAAGTTCTGCATTGCCTCCTGTCCCCCTCAAATCCAGCAATGCCTCCTGTACCCACCCCCCAAGTTTTCCAGTGGCTTCTCTATCCCGTCCCCATCCTGCAGAGCCCCCTGTAGCCCCTCTGTCCTGTGAAGCATCCTCAACCCCCACCGCACTCCAGTGCCTCCTGTGCACCCCCCGCATTGCCTCCCATATCCCCCCCCCCGTCCTACAAAGCATCTTGTGCTGCTTCCCCCGTACCGCTGTGCTCCTGTGCCCCCCACCCTGTCCTACGATGAAGCTTCCTGTACCCCCCGTACCTCCTGTTGTGCCCTCCTTCCTCTGACCCCCAGACCCTTACAGTGGCTCCGGTGGTTCCCCCGCACCCCTTGCAATGCCCCCTTGCCCTTCCCCGCCTTCCCCACCACCACAGCGAACGCCCCCGGGAGCCGTCCCGTTATCTCCATCCCTGCAGGACTGCACTGGAGTGTGTGCTCCCCCTTCAGCAGCACCCCTGGAGACACTCCCCCTTCCCCACAGACCCCCCTCTCCTGGGCTTTCCTTGTTTGTTTGTTTTGGGGTTTTTTTCTTTTGTTTGGTTGTTTTTTAAACCCCACACTTTTCCCTTCCCGAGAAAGGGATTCATCCATCTGCTGGAGCTCAGTGTGGGGGTGCGAGGTGGGTGCCCCCTCACTGGGAGGCTCAGTAGCTCGCTCCTGGGGGTGCCCCTGCCTTCCCCCCGCTCCCAGCAGTGGGAATTGGGTGATTTAGGGTGGCTTTGAAGTGTGCTGTGCGGAGCTGGGCTCCGAGGATCAAGCTGGGCATTCTGAGGTGGGAGATGGGGGAGAGAGCCTGGACTGAGATGGGACTGGGAAGGGGGAGAGTCCTGGGGGGCACTGGACTCCTTCACTTTTCCTGGTGAAGTGTCTGGCCAGAAGGCGCTCTCCTTGGCAAGGCTCATGGATTGAAATAATAAATACCACACTGATCAGCACCAGGGATGCTGCTCTTAATTTTCTGTCTGCATCCCCACCGTGTGCTAATGAGAGGAAAAGATTTTCTGAAAAAACTGCAGTAACAACAAGAATCATGTGCTTTAAAGCAAACCCTTTTCCTCCTCTAGTAATATTCAAAAGCGTTGTCCTGGTATTCTTCTCTCCTGTGGCCTTTGGTAGGGAGAGGGTGATGGCGTGGGTGTCCCAGAGCCACCTGCCCAAGTGGGTCGTGGGGTCAGTGTTCTTGGAGGGGTCTAATTGCTCACACATCCACTACGGGGAAAATAAGGTGCCTGGAAATGTCTCAAAGGGTAGAAGAGTTTGGCGATGGTCTCACCCAGCACTTTGTCAGAACGTTGCCTTTTTCTTGTGTTTCCCAATTACTAGCTGTATTATCACAGCCACTTATCTCGGAAGAATTACTAGAGGTGGTTAAATGAGCTGGTGTTAAAGTGGTTGGTGCTAAAGACAAAGTTCTGCTTCAATGATGGGTGCGGATTAGAGTTGACTGAAGAAGCTCTGTTGCATGGGAGAGCCTGGGGCTGCTGCAGAGGAGCCCTTTGCTCAGGGCCTACTTGTCTGGGTCACGATGGTCAAACCAAGTAGATATGACAGAAAAATGAAGTGTCTTCTGCTTTCATTACTTGGTGTAGCACTCAAAGGCTCTCTAGGTGTGGGTCACGGTGATTGTGATTCACAGTGGCTGAGGGGTAAAGAGGAGGAGCTTTTGGAGAATTGTGATTATGATTTAATTGAGCAGTAGATTAAGTTGGTATTCTAGTCACTCTGGAGAAGGGACACGGGAGCTCTTATGTTATTGTACTCGCATTGCAATCCTCATTTGAAACATCTGAACCTTCTACCTCACAGCAATTCAAAGGATGCGGTCACAGTTCATTAGAACAAGGGAAAGATCTAAACTTAATGTTATTTAGAATATTACTACAATGAGCATGCTGTGATAGAAGTTTTAGAACGTTTCCCAGTATTTTTGTTTTTCATATACCTATGTCTAGATCTATATATATTTATAGATGTCAGATATTTGGGTCTTGTATTTAATTTTTGACAGGGAAGTACAGATATGACCGATTTATTGATGCATCAGGAGTGTGCATTGCCCCTTGCCTCCTGAACTATGCATGTGTCTGTGTTTTCACTGCATGCAATGTGTGCTTCTTAAAATACACCAAAGATACACACAACCTTATTTACTGGTAAATGAATTGGAAACCGAGTGGAAATAATTTTGACCATTTAAAAAACTTCTTTTTTTCAAATGTGATTTGCATGCAGTCAGACGGTACTTTTAGACCAAAGAAGCTTCGTGTAATATGCAGTGAAACACTTGACCATAGTATAACAAAAAAGAAATTATCTTGGAAAAAAAAAAAAAAAAAGACAAAAGACAGATTTGATCTATAGAAATCTTGGCTAAACAATAACTTGAAAGTAAAATAGCTCACAAACAACACAGTTTTTGAAGTTTTATTGGCAGTAAATAGTATATTGATGATAATATTTTGAGTGGTGTGTTAAGTGTGTCATAATTCTCTTGCAGTGATCTGAAGTTAAAAAGTACTTTGGATATAGCATTGTTTTAATTAAAAAAACCCATATATATGTCATATGCAGGAGAGGAAGTATCTTATAAATAATGCTGGATTTGATTATAATTTTTAAAAATAATGTTGGCTTACTATGAGATTTTAATTTTGTGTTAATATTTACATGCATTGCAGAGGGAGTCCGTGCTGAGTGTACTAAGACTTACTTCAGATTGGGTTTATGGGAAAGAGTATTAGCTATGTACCTATTAATATAGCTCTAGTGATATTTCAGTGGAAAAGAAACAGATATTGTGTACCCAGGTCCAAATCATATTCATGCTTCTTAATCTGAACAGCCAGCAGTCCTTGAGTTGTCAGAATTTGGCCCTCTGTTTATGTGTCTGCTTGGGAGTTTTTACTGAAAGTTATAAAGACCCGAATTGCCACGTTAGATGTTACAAGAGTTTCTGTATGATGCTCATAGTAGCAAAGAGCCTTAGTGGCCCTGAAGGGAAGGGGAAAAAAAAGATGTGAAGTCTAAAGCCTTTCTCCAGTAGCATCACAGTAGTTAAGGGTCTGTCAACATTTCCACTCCAAACCCCAGTTTTCAGAGTTTATAACTCAGCTGTTTTAAATAGCTTCAAGCTGAAACCTGCTGTATAAATTGTCAGCCCAGATGTACATTTTGAAACAAAAAGTTGTGCAAATCAGTTATTCTGTTTTAAGTTACAGAACATTAAAATGTTTTTAATAGTATCAGATGCTCTTTTGGCAATGGCTGGTAAAGGCGTTCTCAATACAGAAAATTTTACATTTGGAGGCTGTTTGGATTCAATCTCTCGCAAGAAAAGTTGTTGAAGTGGGAGATAGCAGTGCTTGTGAGGAACTATTGAACCTGTACACTGGTTTTGTTGTTAAAACAAGCAATTTACTCTGCAGAAAATCTTAGAACCTGCTGTTGTAGTGTAGTTTTGCTTCGTGCTTCTAACTTCCGTCTTTAGGGTACGAGCTTTGGCCAGTTCAAATCCCACTGGACTGAAACTGGGCAAACAGGTTGCCTAACCAGACGAGAACTACATTATGCAAAAAAAAAAAAAAAAAAAAAAAAAAGTTATTTTCAACTTGTAAGAATTGGTTTGGTTTTATTTTGTGGCTTCATCTGACTTCAGGTACCTTGTTTGAGTTTTAATTGAACAAAAAGCGAAAGACACCTTTAATCACCAAAATGTGTAGGTAGTGTACTAGAAAAAAATATTTTGAAATAGGGGAGATATTAATGTTCGAAGAATAGGTAAGGGCTGTGCACTGTAGCAACTTTTTATCTTAAATTTCTTATACAGTTCTTGTTCATTTCACAGTGTACTTACAGACCTCTTTCTAAGAATATGTAAATAATTTGGATTGATATGTGGCTTAAAATTACCAAATCGGGGTTTACGTGGACTGTCTTTCAGCATGTAAAGTTACTTTTTAAAATTCATAAAATGATACCTAATTTGCCGGGTTTCAAACTTGTTTTGCAGAGGTTTTTTTTTTTCTAACCAGTGCTATTATGTATGCGTGCCATAGACTTCTGGTATTTCATGGCAAAAAAAGGATTAAATTAGGAAAAGAACAAGTATTTTGGTCCTGTTGTGTAGCGGGGGAGCTTCCCATGTATTAAGACTTCCTTTTATTAGCCAAAGTTTTTATTTTCACCCCTGATTTCAGTCTGTCTTGTCTTTTGGTCTTCTCCTAATGGGATGAATAGGAATATTGCATCATACTGCGAAAAAGCCAACGCAGTTCAGTAATGATGCAGTTCTTGATTAGGCGCAATCAGCCCAGTGACTCTGGCAGTGGCACGTGTGGTTTTAGGCTGATGCCTGAGCTGACAAATGAACTGATATCATGCAGTGGAAAGGGCAGGGAGGAAAGCTCTGAAAAGCAATGGAGGAGAGGGGAAACCTTTTAAGAGGTTGTGCTCCCTCTTAGCCAGGTGTTGCAAGCTGTTTGGCTGAGCAGGTTGGGATGGAGATGTGATGCTGCTGCCTGGTCCGAGCTGTGGTTACCTAGAGAGGAGGGGAGCTGGGGCTGCAGTCATTTTGCTCCCACCTCCGAGGCCCCTTGCAGACTCACACTTCCTCTTGTGTGCTTTCAGCTTCTTTGCATTTCTGGACTTAATTTTTTTTTGTTGTTGTTGTTTCATGAGATATAAAAACCACAGGTTGCAGCTCCCCTGGATGCTACTGTGCAGAAGACTGTCCAGAGATCCTGTGGTCTACTGCAAACTGGGAGGGGAGTGTTCTATAAGTGGTCTCCAGCCCCTTGCTTTAGATTTTAAGACAACATTAATTTATTAAGGGGTAGAGTCTATTCAGCAGAATATTATTTGTTATTTAATTATTATTTATCATTCCTAAGACCTTGCTTTGAAGCTCTCAGAACTAAGGCAATGAGGTGGTGGGACCTCAGATCTTATCTGCAACAGTGGTTCCCTTGTTTTTATGTTCAGGGACATTCATATCACTTTAAAGTAAAATCTTTTCTTGATAGAAGAAGACTTCACAGTATTTAGTGGCAAAACTCAGTTTATAGTTTTGTGTGGTATTACCTGACTTTTATGGAAAAATAGAAGAGCACCAGGGTTTTTTTCTACAGCTTTTCATCTTTGCTTTCTTATTTCTTTTCAGCATGACTTTTAAATAAGGCAAGGTATAATTTTCAGTACTATACTCTATTTCATGTATTTTTAGATTTTTTTTTTTTTTATATACCTTCATCATTAACTTTTTAGTGGTTTAGAAAAAAGTTGTATAGTGCACCGGGCCACATAATGCTCTCCTTAAATATTCCGAACTCCTAATTGTCTCCACATAATTAATATTAAAGTACAACCTGCAATTATTAGTTTCAGAGAGGATCATTTACGGGCAAGACACTTCAAGCATGGCATATGACAAAATGTAATATATATTTCAAGAGACAGTCTGTTACTTTGAATAATAAAAAGTCATATCTGACCATGTAAACTGGCAGAAACTACAAGGGAACAGACTTTATAACTCAATATTTATTTTTTTCTTTTAGTTAGAGCTCAGCCATGCAATATCTGTGAAACTCTTGAATTTCCAGCATCAGTGTTAAATAACTGGGCAAAAGGAAATTATTTTCTTATAGTTTAGTGGACTTTTTTTTTACCCTCTGTGAAGAAACATACATACATTCTTTTAGTAAGCTACGGTTCATGTTTAACTTTATTTTTACTTTAAAAAATAGTGTTGTAGCAGTGCTTTAGGTATCTCTGGGCTTTTCTAATTAGAAGACAGGAGCTGTCTACCCTGTGGCATTTATCTGATCAGATGTTGGAACACTGCACACCATTGCAGCATAAAAGTGAGACTTACCAGCTAGCTGAAACATAAGTCTAGATGCTTTAATATCTTCAGTTCACCTCTCCTGGAATTTAAGGGAGGAATCAGAACTAACCACATGCAACTCTTGCGAGTGCTATGAAAATTTACATGCCTGCAAGGAAAGGCAGCCTTTGTTTTTTTTTTGTTTTTTTTTTATATTGCATCTGAAGAGTTTGAATTCCAGCCATGAAGTGCTCCATCACAGCAGCATGCTGGGTGGAGAGCTTTGTCTGCTAATGCCACCCGTGCCCTTCCTGAGATGGGTAGATGGGGGTTTCTCTCTCTCTTGAAGTCTGAGGAGCTCCAGGGTAGGGTTGATGGGTGCAGCCAACAGAGAAGCAGAACCAAATTTGGACGATAAGGCTGCGAAGGGCAATTTCTCATTTTCCATTTCAAACGCTCTCCCACGTATAATTTATGGATGGGAGCCATGCCTCTTGTTTTCTTGGTGCTCAATGGTTGCTAAGAACAAAGTTGGCCTTCAGGATGCATTAAACCATACAGTCTGCATAAGGGATGTTAAATTTTTCTGGAGCAATGTAACAAAGAAGCAGCTCCCCATTAGGCCATGAGACAGGGAGACAATACAAGATGTTTCTTTGTTTGATGTGGCACTTTGTTCTGTGTTCAGCTAATAGTTGACTCTTCCCCACAGAGGGCTGGAGAAGCTGCCACAGAACTTGGTAATGAGCATGGCAGCCTGCAAAGCTGGGATGGAGCCATGCATTTTCAAAGTGTTGCCTCACACGTTGTGGTTGTCTTCCCTTTTTAACAGGTGGTGGCCTTAGGAGAAGTGCCTGATGGGACGGTGGTCACTGTCATGGCTGGAAACGATGAGAACTACTCTGCAGAGCTGCGAAACGCTTCGGCCGTGATGAAGAACCAGGTGGCCAGATTTAATGACTTAAGATTTGTGGGCAGAAGTGGAAGAGGTAGGCCACTGCATTTTATGTGTCCATAACAAATTAAAACAGTGTCTTGATCTCAGACTTGCTCTTCAATGAAATACTGATCAATCCCTAAAATACATCGTTGTTGGCCTTTCATTTGGAGGGAGGAAGGAACGTTTTATTTTCAACTTCAGCATTTGTTCAAACCAAGTTTGGGGTGTCTCGAGTTTTTCTGACTCCTCCCGTCTCAGCACAGGCTTTGGAAAGTGATTCATAGAATACCTGCTTCCCTATTTTAATCATACAGCCAAAGTGGGAGGAAATGAGGGCATTTGTGATCTGGGTTATGGAGAAACAGAGAGTGTATCTCGGGCCACAGCTGTGAGAGATGGAGAATTCCCTTTAGCAGTAGAGCTGCTTCTGAAGTTGTTGCAGAAGACCTATAATTAAGGGGATTTTGCCTATCACATGTGCTATAGGTCATATTCTTTAAGGCCTTACATCTTCAAAAGCTTACAGATATTGGTGGAAAGCTTTCTAGTGACATCCCTGCCCTTTACAATCATTTTGCATATGACCTACAAAAAGTAAGGCATACTTTTCTTTTTAGTAAGCTGGTTGACTTTACACGAATTGCTGGTAAGCACAGGCTTGAACTAAATTTAACCTGTACTTTAAATGATAGGGTAACTTTCAGTTGTTTTTTTTTTGCTTGTTTATCGGGTTTTTTTGGAAGATGCAGAGTGCTGTCATTGTCTTCCAGCTGTTAAGGAGCTATAATCTGGAAACTGCACTGAACTCACAGGGAGCCTCTGTGATCACCGAAAATTTGCAAAAAATTGCTCTTTAAGAGTTTTGTAGCTGCTTTCAAATTTCAGGTAGAGATTGAAAGGATAGCTTGAAGGAAATGGGCGCTTCAGCTTTTGCTGCAGAAATCTTCAGAGAGGTTTGTTGCATCAGTCATTGCTTCAGTCTATTTTTGCCTTTATGTATTTGAAGTAATTATTCATAATTTTTTTAAACTGTCCCTGTATGGCACAGAACAAAGCAAGAAAAGTCAAATAATTGTGCTAGAAAACTGTCAGTAAATCTAATTTTATGGCAATATTCTTAAGAAAGCAGTTATCAAAACTGAAAGTTAATTCACCTTAGGGATAGAAAGAGTGTTTTTCCAAGAAAAAATATTTAAATATATGACAGAGGCCTAAATAATCTAAATCAGTTGGCACACTTAAAAGTGCTTTGTGCAAGTGAGTCCATAAGCATGTCTTGCAGTGGCTATTTTATTACTTTAGTGACCTGGCCAACAATCCTCTTTATCATTTTACAATTTAAAAAATGTATTTTGAAAGACAGACTAACAATTGGAACAGTAATGCAGTATAAATACAGAGTTCATTGCCCTTTTGCAAAAGGTGTTGCTTCTCTATTCCATTTGTCTTGCTTTATTTAAAAAAAGCAGTCTGCTTTGTTATTCTGCTGATGGATTAGGTTTGAAAGTTCTCTGGCTCCATCACTACTGCTGCCTTACAGTAAAAGTTCATTAGTGTATCAGTCTTTCTGTAGTGCTGAAAAAGAACTGAAACGTGATGTACTACCTCTGATCTGTGAATTTCATTTGAAACCTATGATATATACTTTTTAAAATAAAAAGTATAGGAAAAGCATAGGAAATGAAACAGAGGGCCTCAGTAGATACGGCTACAGACACATACAGACACAAACCTCATAAAATTTGGTTCCAGTAGTTTCATTTATATTTCTATCTCGCAGACTTGGAATGGATTCTTTCTCTGATCAATCTGGGTAGAATCTATGGAAAAGTGATAGTGTACTTTTCAAACCCTCAACATGTTTATTTAAGAGACTTCAAAGAAAAACAAAGGGTGTGCACTGTTTTCCTATATTGGCTTTCTGAGTTTTGGCTACTTTCCCAAATAGCAATTTTTATATTAAAAAAAAAGAAAAAAAAAAAAGGGAAAAAAAAGAAAAAAAAAAAAAAAAGGAAGAAAAAAGACAGACTTAACTGCTTGCAGACTTTTCACGCATGGAAGATGAAGAAAGCTTCTTTTGATGAAGTGTAATTATGTCCAAACAGAGCTGACCCCCTCCCCCTATATTTCTTATGATCTTAACGGAAGAAAGTAGGGCTTTCCCTTTGAAGCAGCCGGGACTCAGTGGAGGATCTGAAATGCTGCATTCTGCTGCCAGAGGCAGGATGGAGAAATTGGTCCAGACTTGTCTTCCAGACTTAGAACAGAGAGGGGGAGAGAGAGCGAGAGAGAAAGGGAGAGAAGGAGAAGGAGTTATCATTCGTGATAGATTTTTAGAACTCTGCTTAAAATAGCAGGGAAAGAAATCAGTAGTTGCAAACAGAAGTGAGAAAGCTCCTTACATAGAGAAATATGGGTAGATACAAGGCTTGAAGTAGAACAGGAAAAATAAAGTAATAAAGAAATAATTTTTCGGTGGCGAGAAACTAATCCACACCTGTTCCTGACTTTAGATTTACATCTTTCTAAACAGCTCACTCTTTGATCTCTGTATCTCTAAATTTGATTGTGAAGTCTGAATCATCAACTTACCACTTCACCTCCTCTCCCACGTTTTTTCTTGCTTCCCATGGCTCAATCAAGAAACTTGATTTTTATACATATTAATGTTGCTTGCCTGACAGAAGCTTCACGTTTTTGTTTGTATAATTTCTCTTAAACACCTTTTCTGGATTCATAAGTAACTGGGGTGCTTTGTGTGAATGCAGGGGTTGTTTGTATGTGGTTTCGAGGCAGTAGCTCACTTTTACAAGCCTGATCCCCAGCACGGAGAAGAAAGAATTCCTGTCTTCAATAAGCAAAGGATCATAACCTTAATTTTGTTGTGTCCTGATACTATAATCACATTAGTATCTAACTGAAAAAATATGCAACACACACAAGCTGCCGAGTCTCCTTTCAAGCTAATTTCTGGGGGTTGCCTTGTGCTTCAGCAGATGCCCATCTTGTCCTCCTGTGTCAGCTTGGCTCACATGTGTGAATAACAAAGAATGCACAGTTTGGACACACCGAAGCAATGGTGCCAGATGACTGCCTGGCTGGGGAATTTCATAAAAGAGAACCACAATTAGTCTTTAGCCTTTAAAAGTGGATAGATGAAATGATTAAGTGCAATAAAGAAAGGTGATAAAAAGTGCATTAAAGGATTTCATAGCTGTGGAAGGATGTCTGTGAAATATCTGCAGAAGGCATAGGCATCACTGAACCAGGGGACCTTAAAAATTTATCATGTTCTTAATCCTGTATTGTGTCAATCATCTCTTGAAAGCTCTGGAACCTGCATGCACTGGCAGGGCCATGCAGCTTCTTGTGATGAAGTGATGTATTGTTTACTGAGCTCAGTGGGGCTTCAGCAGTGTTACCTCATTAGTGCTTCAGTTCGTTAAAATACCAGTTAGGGGACAAAGCCAGTTTCCCTTTGAAATTAGATGCATACCTGTTCATCTTAAATTGGCTGAGAGGTGACAATTTAGAAGTGCTCACAGGTGCTGTGTATTATGGTGTGCACTTTTTCTGGCCACTGTCTCCTTTTAAGATATTCTTGGTGTAGAAAATCCCACAGACGTGATTTTACAGGGTCTTACCAACAGTATATTTTGTCAGGTTAAGTTTTAGATAGATTTTATACTGATGCAGCATATAAATTGGAAGGCCAAATTCTTCATTCAAAGGTGTGTGGAAAGTCACTTTAGTATTTTTATTCTACTGATACCAAACGAGTAACTGTGATCTGAGCGTCATCGTCACTCAGTTTAATCATTACAACTTTTTGAAATGATAAGCTGGCATCAAAGGAGGCCTTAAACATGTCCCTGGAAAATTATATATATCCAAGCAATAGGCTGAATTCCTACTTGGAGAGGGATAAAAGGTGTGGACCTTTTTCAACCCCAAACAAGCTAGTACAGAGGCACTCTGCTGCATTAGGGACAGTGGACTGGCAGGAGTAGAGGAAGACTGGCTGTCCTGCGTGCACCTGACTCCTCCTGTCATGATAACTCTCAAAAGATTTGAGAAATAACCCATTTGCCATTTAAACTGGGGAAAGCCACCTTCAGACATGTGTCTTCGCTGAGGCAGAATTCGGCCTCTTGAGATTTTTGCACCTTTGCCAAGGTCCTGACCTCCCCTCTAACCTGTGTCTCTTGGAGAGGTGGGCACAGCTGGAACAGAGCTACACCTGGAAAATAATTTTACTCTAAATGACAGTTATATTTCCTTAAAAAAAAAATCCATGTCACATTCTAGTTCATGAAAAATATAGCTGAGACAGTCTGAAGTTGCACTTCTGATAATAAATGATGCGTGTCTCAGGCAGGTTTGGGGGATATACGACTTGGACCAGAAAGAAAGACCAATTACTGGTTTTGACAGCCAAAGCTCTGTTCTGTATTATGCCTCATATATAAGCTGTTCTATATTAGGCTCGAAAAAAACTGCATTAAGTTTGCGCTGTTACATATCATTTAAGATTTGTGTCTTGATTGAATGCCTTTAGAGTTCAGCAAGAGGAAAAAGCCCAGCAACAAAAATGCACGTATACACACAGGGAGGGGAGAGGGGGGCAGGAAAGAGAGTTTTAAGTGTCTGGTAAAGTAGCAGCTTAAATGAGCATGAAGGCCGAAGACTGCTGACTGTTTTATTGAGTCACTGTTGTACGCCCACCTTTTCCTGTCTTGAAACAGTTTTCAGTTTTGACTATCTGACATGACTAACCGTTGCATATCTAACAGATTACAACTGTCAGTGAGTCTCCCAAATGGGGGCCAGTGCCTTGTGAGAATGTGAGCTCAGACACAGGCAGCTCCTCCTTGTTTCTTTTTAGCGTTTTCACTCAGCTCGAGGTTTGCGGAGGATCTCGTGCAATTGCTCCGTGTGAATTCAAACTAGAAGTGAAAAAAAAAAAAAAATAATGCAGACTTACCATAGCAGTGTACAGGCACACAAGCAGTTTCTCACCCTCGTGGGAGAGTTGTGGGCTTTCTTAGTATTTCGTAGATGGAATATATGTAGGGAAAAAAGTCTGTTCCAGTAATAATGATATCATCGTATTACCCGTGGCATCTGAAGGACAGGAGACACAGATTCCCTGTTCAAATGACTCCCAGGAGGAGGATATATTCTTTCCTCATCTTATTGTAGTCGAGTCAAACAAATGAAATGATAAAACTGTGTGAAGTAAATAACATGTGGCCACATTCTGCTCTCTGTCACACAGCTGCAAAACTGGAGTAAATTTTTAAATTATCTGACTTGCTTTGGATTTACACCACTTTCAATACAGCAAAGAATTTGGCTTGTCCTCAGCAGTGAATCACTTTTGTTCTGTCATTGTATGATGACCCATTATTAAATAAGAAACATTAAGATTGTCAACACATGGACATATTCTTGACATAGAGTAAAACTGAAGGGGAAGAAAACTCCTATGGTCAGTTATGTTTTTAATTTTCACGATTGTGGTAACGACAGGGAATAATTTTAAACGTCTCTTGATTCTTTACTGAACATGCATGTGACTGTTTTCATGTTGTAATCACTCATTCCTTGTTTTTTTTCCTGTTGTAGGGAAGAGCTTTACTTTGACAATAACTGTCCTGACAAATCCCCCACAAGTCGCTACATACCACAGAGCTATAAAGGTTACAGTGGATGGGCCAAGGGAGCCAAGAAGTGAGTATTGTATTCTTATTTTTACACTTACATCTGCTTAATTTTGTTAAACAGAGACCCATAAATGAATTATATATCTTTGTCAAACGTTGGTTCTTGCTCAGCAAAACAGTAAGTGCATGCTTAATTTGGAGTCTACTGGACCACACACATACTCACATTTAAACACAGGCTTAAGTGCTTGCTGAATTTGGGCAATCACAAACCCAATTCTCATTCACAATTGGGTCTTGATAAATTATCTGCCAGTGTAAATGAGAACTGAACCCACTGTATTTATATATAATCTGATTTGGGCGTAATAGATACAATTCTGCAATGTGCTGAATTCCCTAAACTGTTGCAAGCTTCCAGCTGAAGACGTTTAGAACAAAATACAAGACTGATCTTTCAGGATCAGTCCCAGTACAGAGAGAAAATATATAATATAGTGCCTTTTTGTTTGCCCTGAAATTCTTTTGCCATCAGATAATTAATGCACCTGGTTTATCTTATCATACCTGAAATTGGTTTTCAGCTATGGACTCATCAAAAACCCCTGGGGGCCAAAGAAAGATAACAAAACCAGTATATCAGCAGCATGGTCTTTGTTTCTTATTTGTGCACATAAAGTGTATTTTATTTAAAACATAGTCCAGCAGTTATTCACTCAGCATGTTTCTGTCATAGCAGCACACCTTCCTAACTTCCAAAGAATCTATTTGTAATGGTCACTGGCTATACTTTTATGACAGTTGTGTTTTGTCACATTCTGGCTGTTCTGTGGGTAGCATGTATTTTTAGATAGAGTCAAGTCCAATTAATCCATCATGATTTATACAGCTGTTTCTCTGTCTAGCACATTTAGCTGGTAACCAGTCTCCCATTATATGGGTATCACTGATGAGCCAGTTCTGGAGATTTTTGTTAATCTAACTAGAATGACCCTTTCTAAGTTGATTGGATAGCTGTATTTAAATTACATTTAGAGATTAAGAATTATTTTATGAATAATCCCATATAAAGAATCCTTATAATGGCAGCATCTCAAATAATTATTTTGCCTTTGATCTGTGCATACAAATGAGACCTTTAAGGATGTCCTTTCATGGAGTTTTGTTTAAAATACCACAAAGACAGAAGAGGTAGAAAGGCATATGCAGAATTAATGCAGTTAAGTGTTTCTCATGCTTATACATGTTGTTGTGTCACCTCTTACACTGAGAACTGGGAACTGAAATGCCTTCTGTAAGAACTGTCCAGGCTATAGAGTTCCACCTTGAAGAATGGAAAATGAAAAACTCACAGCTATGAATAAATTTCATTATGTAGATACCGGTGCTACTGCCTGCTCCCAGCTGAGGTGTCTGTCTGTCACAGTGAGGGGATTTTTGTTCTGTCTTCTCTGCTGAGCTGAATCCATTCTCATTTTTAATTTTCACCTGCAGCTTGTGCTTTGTGTAACTTTCTTGAGCAAAGTAGATTCATGGAGTAAAAACCAGGGAATAAGTTATGGATCGTTTAAGCACTCCCATATGGTGGCTGCTTCCATGTATGAAATGAGGCATCCAAAAATGAGAAAATCTCCTAGCAGAGGACACAACCTCTGTGAAAGAGCAGAGTGGTTTGGAAGTGATGTGGGAAATAGTGTGGACTACTCTGTGTAGCCCAGAAAGGGAACCTACCTGCATTGGGACTGTTTTGGTGAGCAGTGGGTTAAAAGTCAGCCTATGTTCCTATAAATTAATAAGATTTCCAAGTCCTGCTGGAGCTTTTTAGTTTAAACCTGAAAGGTCTCTGTACGCGATACCTCTCTGCTATTCTCATAGAACAGCTGAACTTGAGAAAGAATCATAGAATCATAGAATCCTAGGGGTTGGAAGGGACCTCGAAAGATCATCTAGTCCAAGCTCAGTAACTTAGTTCTTATAGATTAGATAGAATTATTGTATCTTTCTTAGTTTATATAATTTTATTTTTTTTTTTTAAAGAAAGCCAAATTTGAGCTTGAATGTCCATTTGGATTTTAATGTTTCAGCTATATACTTAGTGAAGTTCCACTCTGGAGTCAGTTTGGTTCTGCGGGTTCTGTTGTTGCAGTTTGGTACTTTCAAGGCTATGACACCTCCAGAATGACTACTCATTAAGCTTGAATTTCCAGGGAAAGAGTAGCTCCAGTGAGCTGTAGGACTTTCAATGAAATTCTGTTTCCTTCTGAGAGCTCTTGCACTCATGTAGATTTATTACTGCTTGATAGTAATTGTTCAAGAAGTGTATCTGGCATTTATGTTGTATAAGGAAAATTAGGTGGTTGGGGGCCATAAGGAATTCAAGTCATTGAGTGGCTCTGATAGCAAATGTGTTTTTCTTAACAAATTATGTATCAGCTAATAGTGCCCCTCTCTGCCAGGATCTGTATTTCACTCTGACATCTCAAGCATGTTATCCTAGTTTTCCTCTCCCTGGCAGCTCAACCAGAGCTGTCACATCACAAACAACTTTTTCTTAATATACACATCTGGCGTTGGCAGTTGGACCAACTTCATAAGAGCACATGATCATCATTCATTACAAGATTAAAAAGTACCCCGTGGCATCATTGATGTTTTTTAACTTTGATCTTTTGCAGTTGTGATTCATCTCAGTTATAAAACTTCCCTTTAAAGGAACACAACCGATGACTTATTAGAACCTTCGTTCTAAGTAGCGTAAACATAAAATTATGCACATCTTTACAAAATGTCATTTACTTTGTTGCCAGCTTATCATTTTAAGACATGACATCATGCTTTAGATCGTGGATTTGTAAGGCTTGTTTATAGGCAAGGCACTCTGACCTTCTCTTGGCAAGTTGACTCAAGTGAACGAATGCAGCTTTCCAGCAGCAGTGGGAGCAGCAGCAGTTCCATGACAGACACCACAGTCATTTAGAGCCTGACTTGAAGAGTGCTGAACAGTCATGGCATGCAGTGACTCCAGTTGGTGTTTTGGATGCTCAGCACTTAAGAAAGTCAGGTTCTTAGGTAAAGAAGTACCATTTAGTTGTATTAAACATATTCTACATATGCTTGTAGAAGCTTGCTGCGTTGCCTCTCTGTTATTATTTTTTAATATTTTAATGAGGCAATGATGTCAGGTTGCTCTGTTAGGAAAGCCTTCCCATTTCTATATGAAAAAAGGTCTTCTGATAATTTTTCCTCGGAAAAGATTTGTTTTTAATTACCTGTTTTAGCCTATCTAGTTTACCATCCAGGGACATCTGTTGTGCTGCAGTCTTTGAGGCAGCGCATTGCACTGAGTGATGGAGTCTAGAGCTGGAGCTGTATAAATCTTTGGGAATCAACAGGAATTCCTTCATTCTCTGTCCTCATATCCAAGACAGAACCACTGCCATATGCACATCTTAGCTAGCAGAGCAGAGCTAGCCTTCCAGCTGGGAGGGCTGTAAGACGTTTTCCAGAAAAATAAGTTGTCATGAGATAAAGAGGTAGAAAAAAATCACTATAAGGGAATTAAAAGAAGAAAAAAAAAAACCAAAAATGAAAAACCCCAAAAAGAAACACCAAACAAAACAACAATAGCAACAACAAAACAAAACAAAAACTGGAGAAAAAAAAACCCCAAACCATTAAGTCTGTCTTTAATGTCTTTGCCTTACCTCATTACAAATACAGAAATAATTACTTGCCTTTGCATAGTGATACCTTTTGAGTAGGAGATGTTCTCCTTTCCAGCTGCTTTTGGTACAAACCCAGTCAGGAGGGAAATAATGAGAAAGGAGAAGTCTGTATCATTTTATATTTTCCTGACTTCAGTTCATCTCTAATTAAAGGTAGTCTCCAAAGTCACCCACCACAATTTACTCTATCAGCTTGAATGGGAAAGTGGTTCTGTGCTTTGAACTGAAGGGTTTTGATAGGAGAAAAACTATTCTAGTTCATTCAGCTCCTGAATATTTCTCTGCAGCTTGCAAGGTGCACACGTGATGAAAGGTATGAGCAAACATCTCCTTTTTGTCTGTGCATGCTGCAGAAGCCAGCAAAAGCCAGTGAGAGGTTCTGCTCAGCCTTTGTATTAACTGTTTGGCTGACCCAGCTTATAAAGCTCAGATAAGTGATTGAGATTTTTGAGATTCCTCAACTTTAAAACCATAACAGTGTTTAGGAAGTTCTCCCGCTTTTATTTCAAAGGCAGAGAGGGTGGAGGGAGAAGTCTGGGGCTGGTGGAATGTGCTTTGGAGTAGAACAGCTTTAAGTCTGAATTTTTTCTTTCTTAATTTTTCTTTTTTTTTTCAGTTTGTTTTTTTTTCTTCTTCTTCTTGTCTTTTGATTTTATTTAATTTTTTTCTTTTTTTTTTCTTTTTTTTTTTCTTTTTTTTTTGACTGCCTGTCAGGAGCTGGGCTGGTGGCCAAGCAGGAAATGACACATCAGAGGCATTTGTGTTGTGCAACATTTTGTGGAACTGATGCAAGGATACATTGTCTGTTTACGCATTCCTCTGCTAACAGCCTGCATGGCAGTAATTTTATGCGGGGACACATGGCATGCTACAGCAAGGAGCTAGATCCTTAACATCTCTTTATGCAGAATTATCGCAGCAGTTAAAACACACTGTGTGTCCCCTATTTAGAATATTCTCTGGCTTGCCTTCAAAAACCACTCTACCAGCCCCCTTCCTTCCCAAGAATATATTGATTCGACTGTGGTTTTTTTGCACGGTGGTAAACTGGGGCAGTGCAGAGAGAGAGAGTGAGCAGAACGAGAGGAAATTTTACAGGCAGGTCCCACTTTGTGTGTGTACCTCAGGCTGTAAATGGTTTTTTTGGGCGATGCATCGCAGACACTGAGCACGGAAGTTCGCATCCGCCTGCCTCTTTGGCAGGGCGAGGAGGTTTTTAATTAAAGTCAACGCTAAATACCCTGAGATACAATGAATGAGTCCTGGGGTTTCGTCCAAACTGAAGTTAGAAAATCCATGACTCGCACTGGTGTGTTTCAGAGTGACAAATCTCTGCTGGGTTATTCCGGATTTCTCCCAGCGTAAGTGGGAGCAGAGGAAGGCAGAGTGGGCGGTCTGGCGGTTTGCAAGTTGCTCTAAATAAATGACTTTGTAAAGCTTAAGGTTTGGGTTATAATGCCCCTTTGTAAGAAAGGAGGCAAAATGTGATTAGGCAGCCAGAGAAATGTTCAGCGTGGCCATGCTATGGGGTTTAGGTCCTTTGCTGTGACTGTTTTCTGTGTAATTGAGCATGAGCGGGCTGCTTACAGGCTGGGACCTGATCTCCTGTGTTCAGGTGCTGCGCCACCAGGTCCTTTTTTTTTTTTTTTTTTTTGCAGTGTAAAGTGCAGGACATTATAGTTTCCCTCACTGCCCTTTGCTGGTGGTTTAATTTTTGCAAATGTGTAATTTCACAAAACCAGATTAGCTGGGGACCAGAACTGCTGAGCATTCCCAGACCCTGTCAGAAACTGGTGGGATGATTCAACTGTTCCTCCTCCAAGGTGACAGACATAATATATGCCAGTGGTTAAGGTTTATGTTTAAAATGGGGGTGTAACCCACAGAGCCAGGCTTCTTACAGTTACCCCAACCAAAGGTGACCAGTTCTTACTTTTTTCCACTGCTGCTAGAGAGGAGCTGATGCATAAAAACTCATCATCTGAGTCTGTGAGAGCAAAAGTAATTTATTTTCCAGTGATCGTAACTTTTATCTGCTGGTGTAGTGCATAGGGTAAGATGAAAGCAAAGCCTAGTTAGTTCACTCATGGCTTGAATTCATACTCTGGAGTTCTGAAATCTCAGTGATCTGCAAAACACTGTCTGGGTCTCTCAATAGGGGGACATTGTTGCCCAAGGAGGTGACAGTGACCATGTATTCATTGTAACAGTGAGAGGGAAAAGACCTTGAGAAAGTTATGTAAAACAAATGGGCAAATCTGACCATAAAACCATGCCCTAAGGTGTCCTCAGCAATAGTAATGCAGTCTCAGTTTGTATTTGTAAACAGAACAGATTGTTTTCATCCCATTGTAGAGGGAACACTGCTTCCAAACTGTCTATTCCTAGTACATTTGGCATGTTAGAGGACCATCAGGGTGGTTTTTTGATGTTGCAGCTATTGCTGTTTTTATTCAAAATGTCTCTCTAAGCCAAAAATAAAATCATGGCCCCTCTACATAGCTGTGCTGCATAGTTGGAGGAAGAGAGAGTTTTGGCCTCAATAGCTCATTCTTGCCCTCAAGTGAATGGTAGAGCTGAGTTAATTCTATACATCTGTATGGCACAACTATGAAAAAAAGAAAGTCAAAGCCATTTTTGTAAGTGTGTGACTCCACTCCAGGTATTGTGGAAGAAGATGGTACAAAAAAAAGCATTAAAGTCACTTTGGGCTTTAGAGAAGTTTTTCTCAGACATTTTGTTCTATGTTTTCCTCCCAAGAGAACTCATGTACATCTTCACTTCTGAAATGTATTTCGCTTGTTGCTCCTAATACCAGTATTTTTTTCTCACATTTCATTGTAGTTTCACTTACACTCCTCTCTTCACTTTGCAAAGTGTGTTAGGAAGTAGGGAACAGAGCAAATATTTTTGGGATATGATGCATCAGAGTGCTCTAAGTATAGAGTTTATGTAGTTCTTCTTTTCTGGCAATCCCAGATTTCTTTGTATGTTTTTTGTAAAATTTATTTTTATTCTCTGTAAGCGTCATTCCCCACTGAAACATGGTCATCCCAGACATGAAACACAGATGCTGATTTAACCAGACAAGGAATGCAGAAGAGGAAATTAGGAAGAATATCATACTTAATTGAAACTTCAGGGGAAGAAACTTGGTAATGATCTCATGCTGCAGTGTGTTTGGGATGCCAGAAATCTTACTCTTGCAAAGAACTGGGTTCATTAATGTGTTTGTCTGCTCGGATTCCCTCTTACATCTTATCTACAGTAGACCAGCTTATTCAGCACAATAGTGGCTCACTGTCAACCGAGGGTGGCTTTCAGCTCTCCAAAAATTAAGCATGTAGGGTAGGTTTCTTCTGAAGTGAATGAAGAGACAGAGGCCCTTGCAGGGAGTGATTCATCCCCCATATCTTAATTCCTATCTAAGAATGTGATGAACTGCCCTTTAGAGCTATCCATCCCTTTCCATTGATTATAAATGGAGGCTAGATGACTAGCCTAGACTAGGCAGCCTGGTTTTGGGATGCCTGAAATCAGATGAGATTGTGAGATATTGTGTTCCTAAGTTGTATTCCTAGCAACTGCTGTGAAATTCAGGCAACCTGAGTTATCTTTAAAGGAGGTAGCTCAGCCAGCGATAGCAGTATGGATAACATGCAGCTCAGCATGGGTTATTCAGCCATTTGCCCAGTTTCTTGGGTGGATGCTTTGTCTTTGGTTGAACTGTGAACAGTCCATGCTACTTTTCCAGCAATGGAAAGAGTTGTTTAAAGCTGACTTTGAAGTGTCTATACAGCTGCCATAATGACTGCAACACAGGCCTCAAAAAATGATACTATCTACTAAGGCAGCATTATCAGCTCTTGCAGTATTTCAGTACACAAGTACTACTGCTCAGGTCCTACTCAGCTTGGCTTGTGTAACCTGCTGAGTTGAAAACTCAGGTTATTCAGACATAGGCATAATGTAAGATTCTCATGCTAGCTAAAATATTGCAGCTGCATAAGAAAAAATATAAAGCTGATAATACATGTTGAAGGTGTTTACCTATAGGTGAAGAATACTGGGGAATACATTTCAAGAATTTTCTAACATTGGAGAATATTGTTTCCAATGTTCCCACTTCACATCAGAACGTATTCATTGTTCCTTCCTTATGGAAACTTAGCATGCTGGCCATTCTCCTTTGGTTCTGAGATGTAATCTTTCCCACAGCGTGGGAAGGCAAACCCTTTTACCTGATTATAGCTGCCATAAATTTTTTTTGCTTCCATCACGCTTCAAACTCTTGTACCTGCATTTTGTGAACTTTACTCCCACTTTATAATACCCTGCTTCTTTAGGAGCTCTGCTAATTTGACTTCAGGATACCAAATGGGTATTAATTGGGCTGCTTATGAGTGTAGAATCTTCTTCCTGCCTGTCTGTAATCCATGTGAGTAATGCCAATTAGTTGTCTGCTTCCTTAAGTCTTCATAAACTTTCTTAGTCTTGTGATCCTGCAGTAGTAGACATGGCCTTAAATGTCACGTGCAGTCAGAGGCACTTGACTGTGTGTTGTTTTCTAGCTCAACAGGAAAATTGTCACCTCCACAAGCACCACAAAAATGCTGGGTGGA
Source organism: Heliangelus exortis (assembly GCF_036169615.1). Lineage (NCBI taxonomy): Eukaryota > Metazoa > Chordata > Aves > Apodiformes > Trochilidae > Heliangelus > Heliangelus exortis. The sequence continues at coordinate 109,130,425 of NC_092424.1, read as the reverse complement.
AGAAATGAGTGAATCTAGCTCTTGCATTTATAGCTTAGTTTGCTAGAAAGAGGGATCTGGCTCATCAGGTAGACAATTAAATGCAGCAGTTTCACATTTGTGCAGAATTTCTTGAAAGGGGTTGGGCACTTGCACTCACTCTTGTAGTACCAGATATGTGTTTGTTTATGTATGGTAAACTCTAGATTGAATTTGCAAAAGAATTTTAACTGACTGTGTTAAAATGTGAGTATAAATGCAGAAGTTACTCATGAAAAAGAGATGGTACTCCCCATTATTTGCTGTGTTTTGAAAATTCAGAACTTTCTTTCTTATTAGTGTAGATGCTGGAAAGGAATAGAGACCTGAAGATACATAACACGTTCACTGCATGGTACAAATCCCTGGTTATGAGTACAGAGAGTACATGGAATACTTGTTTTGTTTTTTTCTCATGTGTACATAAATAATCAAGGACCTAGATCCAGATTTCTAGACAACAATGTACTACAATTAATTCAATTTATCTAGCGAATTCATCAAGACATATGAAGCACAACAGAGTTGGTCCCAGGTTTCTGGGATCCCAATGTAGGATAATTTAATTATTCATTCCTTGTGTTTCTTATCTCCATAAATCCAAGATTTGTGGAACATACTTTCTTTCATACTGGACACTCTTTTACTTTAATGATCTGTGCTATGGCTCCACTCTCACTTTTGGTCTTGTTTGATGTCTTTGAGCAATGGTTTGTCAAACTAATGCTGTAATAAAGTTGCCACCACTGTAGACAGAAGCACTGGCTACAGAAGAGGGCTCATCTATAGAGCTGTGAATGTAAATTATACATTGTTTGAATTCATCAGCTAAGGAGTCAAAATTGAAATCCTTTCTGTAAAGTGACATGCAGGTAAAATTTCCAGAGACACAGTGGACTGACTATCCTTAACTGTAGTTGCCTAAAAGGTAAATAAGGGGTGTCTCTGTCAGTCAGCTCTGGCCTGTTGCTGTCAATAGATGTATATACTTGTTAGGAGCAGTTTTATCCCACCCTAAGTATCTATAAGTGTCAGATCCTTGGAGGTGAGTGGTGTTGAAGAAGGAGAGGGAGGATGGAGCAGTGTGGACCACAGGAGTGGTGCTCAGTGCCTCTGCTTTAAACAAGGTACTTGGCTTACTGGCAACTGCAGCAGCTCACAGCTTTGAAGTGCTTCTTTATAATCTTTTTTATAATTCTTTAAACCTTTTAAAAGGGGGCTTTAGTGCCTGTGTCTTAAAAAGCCACATTGAAAGGCTGCTCTCTGATGTCTGTCACAATTTAGGATGTTGGAGAACCCCTCCTTGTTACACATAAATAGCCAGTGTGTGATCTTTTATGTTTTCCTCTTCTGTGCCTTCTTGGTTGAAACTCCCAGGCACTCAGTGCAGAAACATCCATCCTGGTTTAAAAAGTCTTTCCCCATGCTGATGTGCTTGTTACTGTTCCTTCCCCAAAGGCTGTGGCCCTCAGCAACTCAGCAGTAGTCTGGCTTTTATACGTGATCCTCATCAGCTTCACAGCAAAGTCAGACAGCTTAATTAGCCTTTCTGTTCTGCTTTGGAAGGCTGAGCCCAGGGTATGCCTATTAGTGCCACGAAGAGGTCTCAGACAGCAGTATTCATTGCCTGAGGTACGACACACAGTCAATAAGCAGCCCTCAGAATTAGGGCAGCAGAATTACAGCACATGAAGGATGCTTGATACTTAGGTAGGGCTTGTGCTTTGCATGGATACAGGCTCACCAGTCTGTGTTACTGGCTTCACTCTTCTTGATGTTTGCCATTTCTGAAAGATGGCAGCAAAGGAGAAACCTGATAGCAGCTGGCTTGCAGAGATAGTCTTTATTATAGGTGGGTAGGGGAGAGCATTAAAAGGACTGGGTGCTCACAAAATCCAGATAACAGTCACTGTTCTTTGGCCCCAGCTCAAGGATAAAGGAAGCTCTCAGGGAATTTTGTTTACTTCTGTGTAGGATGCAAAGTAAACACCTCACTAATTATATACATGCCATGCAACATTAAGAATTAAAATAAGAACAGTTCTTCTCTGGTAGTTTGGTGTAAAAGGGAATAAACAGCAGAGTTAAGGTATGTAACAAGGTGTTACTTACACATCAGATAAATAATAACTTATTGACATAAAAGAAATAGACCATTTTTGATTATAGGCCAGATACCTCTAGCTCTAAGTCTTACCTTATACATATGGTACAGACAAAAATTACAGTAGGGAAGGTCCATGTCTGAGCACTCAGAATTGAGACATGGCAAGATTACATTTAGTAGTGCAGCTTTAATTTACACCTGTCATGTGTGTGTGACAAAACAGTAGGAGCATGGCCTGTTTTATCCATAGGACATTATCCTTACTTTTTAGTGATTTGACAATACATAATGCTTTGTATGTTCAGAATGCTTCTCTCAGGTTGAGTTAGTGGTGAATGCTCACTGCTTCTGAAGAATAAATACTGAGGTCTCATACCGGTCGCTGGGAAAAGTATGAACACACAGAAAATATGATCTGTGAACACTTTGCTTTAAGCAGCTTAACTATTGTCACAACAAAAAATCATGTGGCAAGAACGTAAAATCTGTGGGCCAGCAACCACCTACCTTTACCAAGCTGTCATCAAAGCTTTTAGCTGATAAAATCTAAGGAATTTCCATTCTATAAAGTTTTATTTTTCGAAGTTCTACAATTTTACTAAATCTAGATGGATTACCATGGAGATTCTGAGAAAAAAAGAGCCACCCTGCTGAGCCGATTTTCAAAGCTTCACTCCAAAATGCAGTGACAATAAAGCTCCTTCATGAAAAGATTGCCAAAAATGTTTTTCAAGGCACTACATTTCCCTTAGCTAACTCGTTTCCAGAAGTGTGAGCCATTTTAGTTGAAACCGAAGAAATGCATTCCTTCCTCATGCAAGAAAAAAAGGAATGCAAATAGTCAAAGTTCAGTAAAGTTGCAAGCGATTGAAAATAGGGTCTTATAATGGGAAATGTTGGGTAACTTTAATGGTAGGCAGTCCCACTCTAACATGTTTAATCTACCGTGGTATTAATTTGCGCTGAAAAAATAATCCTTTAGTTTCAGTGGAAATCCTGCATGGAAAATTTACTCGGCAGTTGGCCAGGGTCTTCTCGTGGGCTGCAGCAGCTCTGGTGTGGACTTGAGTGGGTCAGGTCTGTGGCTGGTGGGTGACAGCTGATGAACACGATGCCATCTCCAGCAGCACAGGAGGGCACAATGTGACTCCCAGTGTGTGTCGGAGACGTGTTGGAAAAGGCAACAACCTTTGTAAAAAGATGAAACAAAGGCCAGCTCAGCCTGCAGAGCATCTGGAGGCGTTGCAGGTTAGAAGGCAGCGTGCCTCCAGGCACTGGTGTTTGGCAGGACTTCTCCTTCCCCACCCTCAGCCTCCTCAGAGGAGTAATTTGGTGTGAGTACACTTCAACTGAATTGGCATAGTCTGCCCAGGCCTTGCAGGCTGTAACACACAGGGAGTGTGAGCTGAGAGAGGTTTGGGCTGCGGACCGGGACTCCTCCAACACGTCCGGGGTGAGGAGCCAGGGCTCCTCTCACCTGCCCTTTGCCATTCTGAGGGAGCCAGCGTGGGCAGCAAAGCTTCTGAAAAGGCATACTCTTAGTCAAAAATCCCTTGTGTTTAAAAACAGCAACCACACGAAATTAACACTGAAATCCCCCCTCCAAATTTGGCCCTAAATAGCTCCTAGAGCAGCTGTGTCCTGATGTCCCAGTCCCCTTCAGCTGAGGGTAACAGGCAGCCACAACTGGGGTCCAAGGCCCCTCAAGGTGAACAAAATCCTGACCCAGTTTCATTGCTGCAGTCCAACTGGAATCATTGAAGATGAAGAGAGTTATTTTGAGCCCCCTGGAGCCTCCTGGGGAGGGTGTGGAAGTGTATAAAATCCAGGGAAAGTGACCAAACTTTCTGTGAAAATAAGCTCAGTGATAGGTGCCTTCAGAGGCACAGGTCTGTGGTATTTCGGATACTTTGATGCCAGCCAGTGAAAAAAAACACTTGTTACTTTCTCCTCTCTTGGGTGACTCAGAGCTGCTGAAGATGTTGGGCCCCTGTAAAAGCAGCGACGAGAGTTGTTTTAACAGGTTTGTAAACTGGAGGAGCTGATTAGAAGCAGGCAGTGTTGCAAGTTGTAGCTGAGGTCACACAGAAATTTTTCTCTCCTCCTGTGTAAAACACACGATGTCTGATTTGGAGCTTCCTCAAAAAATGGTGCTTCAGGGACTGTGCTGGCTCCTTGTTGAGTTGCTGGCCATTCACTGGAACGGGGCTCACGGATGAGCAGTCTGCTGCGTGGTTTGGTTTAGTTTTGTTTTGTTTTGTTTATTTCAAGTGAAAACAACCATTTTTGGAGACAGATTCCAGCACTGTGCAAAAGGTACCTTCAACAGGCAGCTTTATTGCCTTCCCTACTTTGGGAGCCAAGCAGCTTGAGAGCTGAGGAGTGTTGTCAGGAGGGTGATTAAAAGAGGGATTGATGCAGCTGGGAGCCAGGGTTCAGTCACCTCTCTGGGCCTCTGCGTTAGTGTTATGTCAGACACAGCAGCTTTACCATTCACAGAGAGTTTTTGCATCTTTTATTGTCTGGGGCTGCCAGAAAATGTTGACCCTGGAGTAGCCGTGCTGTGTAATCAGTCAGCGGCGGAGGGCAGCGAGCTCTGCAAACCGTTTACATTCCCCCTTTAATTTGTCACTTATGGGTAATATCTTTTTACATTTACATTTTTAAATTAGTTCAGCGTGCCCCGAAATTCAGTTCCAGAATCCATGCTGCAAGCTTCCCAGCTTTATGAGTTATTTAAAAAATTCTGAAACCCCCTCACTTAATTTATGCTCTGTATGCAGAACAACTTAAAGTTGTGAGAAGGCTTCACATTTTTATGAGGACATGAGTTTGTGGAGAGATTATATTTTAGGGTTCATATGCAGTATGGAATAATTGTGTATGCTTGGTCACCTCTTCCAAGAGGATACTGTCAATTGAAATTTGGTCCAAAATTTAAAAGAAAAAAAAGAATTTTTTGGCATAAAACCCAATCTGGTAAAAATAAGATGGTTTTTCCAACATAAATTCCATTAAAAGTAAAGCCAGACTCAGCAAACGCTTGAGATCACCCATATGGACTGAAGAATAGTTTTACACTGGAGTAAAATGCAGGTTTTTGGAGTGCATTTGAGACTGCTTCTGTTTTGGAAGCTTTCTCATGTCTTGTTTGAATGACGGTTTAGACTGTATATAGCAAAAAGCAATGTTTGCATATCTGGAATGTCAACATAAAGGCTGTCTGTTAGAAGAAATGTTTCTTTGTAAGGAGAACAAAACACTCCTACCCTGTGCCATTTTTTTCTTTATTTATTTCTCATGTCAGGAAGTTCTGAAGACCAGCTCTCTGTGTCCAGCTGAGTAAGTCAGGGTTGTAGGAGGATGGCTCAAGGGCTGATGCATTTGAACGTGGCTCTTCCAGGTCTGTCATCTGCCTCTGACATCTTTATGACGTTCATGCATTTAGTAAATTCCTCTGAGGTGATGTCCAAACTTAGTGATATCAGTGGAAACTATGTATTTTCCTCTCAAACTCACTTCCCCTTGTGTGAATTATGAATAGTGGCACTATCCTACTTCCAGGGATGACATGACTGTGGAAAGATGGTGAAAATAAAGGTGTTTGTTTACCAGAGTTATGTTTATGAAACATGTTCCCATCTAAAGAATATTCCAATATGAGTCAAAGAGTCTCAGTTTCCCTTGATAAGTGGAAACATATTTATTTATTTATTTATTTATTTTCAATTTCCTATTAGCTCATCTTCAAAATGAGATAAAGTAGGCTTTTTTCCCCCTCTTCTCCTAGCTTTGAGCTGGATATGTTGCTACTCTGTGTTTGTAGTTGCAATACGTATACATAGCAATTCCAGATGCCAATTCCTTCAACTCCTTGAAGACATTGCAAGGGGTAAATGTGGCTCATGTGAGTGAGGCTCTCATTAAATCAGCCCTTACTCAGAGTTAAAAACCTGGTGCTGCTTTCAGCAAATACCACGCTCTCATAGTCCCTGCTTAAGAGCCTTACAATGGCACAGCCCAGAGAGATGAAAACCAGACAGAATAGAAAGTCTGAAAAGGTGAAACTCCTAAATGGATAGATATTCGTTCCACATTTCTTTTATACCACCAACTGCTGAATGATCACAGTGCACGAGCTTTATCAATCATACGTTTTCTGACTTTGGGGAGCAAATTGGCCACTTTTTGCTGCCGAGGGGAGGAAGCTTTACAGCCAGTGAGGTTGTGGATGTGTGTCTGGAAGGGTGGGGAGAGAGGGCATCCTTAACCAAACATTTACAACCTGCTGTTTGAGCTGAAATAGGAAAACCAGCTTGACAAGAATGAACGGCTTTGCCAAGCAACGTTCAGGGGAGGTTGGGGGGGGGGGGGGGGGGGGTTTAAACAAATCTCCTTAAGCAAGCATGAAAACAAGCTATTTAGTGCTCATTAATGTCTCAGGTTAAACTCTTGAATAATTTGTCATGGTTAGGCTCTTTTGGTTTCATTGGTGTTTTTCTAGTGACTAACGAGATGACAACTACACATGCTCCTCGGTATGCCACTGTTCACAATAGGGTTTAAAGTTGTGTATTTGTTATTGATGTCATTAAAGTGATGGATTTGAGCTTGGTTTCTGAGGCAGCTGACTGGGTGGTTAGGACTAATTTCTAGCAATGGTTTTGGAGGTTGAAACCAAAGTGTGTGTAAAAGGAAATGTTTCTTCTTTTAAGCAAATAATTTGAACCCAGATGAATGAAATTTAAGCAAGTGGGCATCAACTCTGAGTTAATTTTGACATAGTTGTCTGGAAATCATCACCAATTAAAATATTTTTATGAGCTCCAATGTAGTATTGTCTTTCGGTGCTTATGTAAGAGGGGAACAAACTGCTTGTTTAACCCCAGCCTTGAGACTACTGGCCAGAACATATGGCTGAAGTCATAGCCCTCTGGAACTGCAGAGCATGGGCCTTGGAAAACTTCACTTTGTTCCCCATCTGAACTGAAAAGATCAAATCACTTGCACCTGACAGGATGTGCAGCTCATTGGAGAATGGGTGTCACCAAATACATCTGAGATTTTTAGACAGAAATTATAGCTGCTTGTATCCAACTCTTAGTAGAGGAAACCTTTCTCTAGCACGGGGACTCCTGGAAAAATCCTGCAGAAGTCAGTGTGAGTGTTGGATGTGAAAAGAGGACATGAGCAGCTCTGGAGCCTGGGAGTTCTAGTTCAGAGTGAAAATTAATCCCTTGGGTTGTTATAATCAGATTCTTTCATGTGCTCTTCCAGACTGAATAGCTTTTGAGATAGTTCCTTAATTTGTACACACACCTTTCACACCTGCACACAAAGAAAACCTTTGATGCCAAGTGCTTTGTGGAAAACAAAGTGAGTATGTGCAGAATTAAAAGGATACACACCACGCTCAAATATTTTTGTAGCTTTTTAGGCTCCACACATTTGAAATAATAATGAATGCCTCTCCCTGATGGAGAGGTGCAGTCTTTGTATTGTGAATTTGGCCTTTTCATGAGAGCAACATTAGTTTTCATTGGGTTTACATTGCAGAGGGAGTGGAAATGTTGGAGACTTGAGTACAGATGTCTGTTTCTGTGTTCCCAGCCACAGTCTCACTTACTCAGTGAGCCAGACTTTTAAGATTTAAATTTTTCTTATTGGTGTTTGTTGAGTTTTTTGCATATTCCTGTATTATGCTATATGCCTACCTATGCATACATATATATGTATACATAACAGTACTGTGTGCTTTTGAAACAACCTATCATGAGCTTTTGTTTTTCATTCCATAATTATCATCATTTGATTCTTGTGCTGTAGTGTACGTCCCAACACTGTGGACAGATGTTAAGATATTTCAACACAAACAAAGCTGTTTATATTTAACTTACAGTATCATTACAGCTTTGGTATGCATGCATGGAATTTGCCCTATTGTGAAGTGTTAACACTAGATCTGTGCACCACTTCAGTGTCAAAGAAGGTAGACCTGAAACTACTTAATTTCAGCCTCCAGTTGAGTCCATACTGAGAGAATTTCAGGGCTTAGACGCCTGATCAAATTACAGGGGATGGCTGTGTTTCCACATGTCAGCTGAGCCACAGCAGCTGCTCAGTAGGTGTTCTTGGCCCCCCATAAATGTAAATTGATTTGATTTAGCTTAGCCCTCAATAAAAGAGGCTTAAGATAAGTAGAATCACTGCACACTTGCCACAGGCGGAGAGCACAGACACAGGTGGTTACCATCCAGGTCCAGGACGTGGTAACCCACTCCACCCCAAGGAACTTGGCTGTGTGTCTTTATGGTCCTTTATTGGCACCACTCAAGTTGATTTCTAGAACAACATTTACTCTTTGTAAAATGAGTTGTTGAATCCCTTACAAAGCTGGGTTTGTTGGATTGCATAAAAACCTTTTGCCAGTTGTTGTCTTTCAAACCCACAAGCACTGTTGCTCAAAGGAGAATGGCATTTTGAGGGGCTCATTCAAAATAGAAATAACTTCATTTCTCAGCCTGGTTGGGGAGAGACTTCTTTAGAGAAAATTTGACAGGTATTTTAAGCCTTAGGTTTTACCAGTCTCTATGTCTCAGATATTCTGGATATGGAGAAACACTTCGTATTTGTTTACCTTGAACTCTGGATTCCCCCAGTCTATAATACTTAGTACACAGCAGCCAAGAGCTGATTTGAGAAATTTGCTTTTGAAATCCCTTGTGGCCTCCCTTGCTTGTGGAGTAGGGCAAAGTTGCTACACTTCTCCAGGACACAGGCAATGAGCATAATTGTGAGCTCCATGCAGGAAAGTGTGGCCACACTGGGAGGGTAGGCAAACTATCAGCCTGGCTTCATGAGTTGCAGCTTAGTGTTGATTTTGACTTTTTGTGTGAATGATAACTCATATAATGTTTTCAGTTTCACTTTACATCAGTATTTATAACAACATAGCCTCAATCTGCTCTTAATATGTTATGACCGTCCTGAAACAGGGATTTGAGAAAGTGTGGGTTTGGTTTTTCCCCTTTGAACAGGCAGGATTTCCAATTCCTTAACTCACAATTCTCTGGCCTGTTCCCCTACTTTGTGTCTGCAATGGCCTAAAATGTGGTGTCTGTACTAACTTTTTGATGCCCCCAATGACATTTGATCCTTATTATACATAAATATAGACAGCCCATGGATGTTCATAAATACACATATCCATGGGGAAGCTCCCGTCTCCCAAGCAAACCTCTGGATTAAGGTTTTTGTAAAGAAGGAAAAGAGAAGAAAGTGGGTAAGAATGGGGCATTTCCCTAAGGCCTTTCCTGCCTCAGTTTAGGGACTTTGCATTCAACATTTCTCATGGTCACATCCAGTTGGGGAAGCTGATAGCAGAACCTGCAGCAGATACAGAAAGAAAGGCAGAAGATGTCAGGGTGGAGGCATCTGCTCTAAGTGCCTTTGCCTCCCTGCAGGTCTCCAGGGAAAGGGGGGAATTTGTAAACCCTGTAGGCTGCTGTGACAATAAATCCAGGCAAGGGGGGGGGGGCACATCACTTTGCCTTGCACATCCTCTAGAAGGAGGAATCCCAGGGGCTGGGGGACCAGAGGGTTTCTTGGGTGTCCTCTTCCAGACACCACTGTGCTCTCTGGGAGGACACCAGTGCTCCTATAATCAGCATCAGTCAACTTTAGTTGGCTTAGCAGAGTCCTGCTCTCATTATTGGGGTTGAAGATGAGTGAATAACAACAGAGAAGGCCCAGGCAGCTGGCTGCAACCTGTGTGAACACAGCCCTGCTTGTGTCCAGCTTGGTTACCCCCATGCTGATGGCACAGCCAAGCCTTGTGGTGAATAGCAGGGGCTGCAACCTGGACATTGACCAGGTTTCAATTAAACATCTCACTGAGATCAGCTTCTGTTCTGGGAATGGAAAGTGAGCTCCAAAAAATGCAGTTCCCATTAGCTGAGCGCTTAAGCAAGGTTTGGTTTTTAAAGCAATATTTAAAAATTTATAGTGTATGTTAGGCAAAAAAAAAAAAAAGTTACCCTAAGCTCTACAACAGTGTCAGAAATCCCTGAATATCGAGGCTTCTCCTGGAAGCTTCAATTGTGTAGTAGGCATAAACCCGCTACTTCATGACCTGGTTGGTCATTTCTCCCCTCAGGGGGAAAAAATAATTGAGATCTATTAGAGGGGAGAAAGCCTCCAGGCCATTTTAATCTGGAATTCTGCAGCCTGACATTAATGAGAACTGTTTGGTGGGTTTTTTTGTCTTTTTTTTTGGTGGTGTTATTCTTTTTGGTGTTTTGGGGTTTTTTTGTTTTTTGGTTTTTTTTGCTTTTTATTTCATTGGAGTTTTTTATCTTTTTTGTTTGTTTGTTTGTTTTGTTTACTTGTTTGCTTGTTTGTTTTCAGTTTTCGGGCGATTCCTTTCTGTATTACAACCGGTAATAAATTTTCAAATCGTTTGTGAAAAGTTTGGCTGGTTGCATTTCTAAATGTGAGGCACCAGAGCAGGCAGCATGAAAACCTGTTTCACTTTGGCTCACGGTATTGCAATGACCTTTTTTGTTGTTTTTTGTAATTAATAACTTACTTTATGTCACGTCTCCACACTGCCCATATAAATATTGCTGAAATGGAGCCTCTCATATTTGCAAACCTCTTCTTTCATCAGCAACAGTGAACACATGGGAGTGATCCAGGATGCCAGGTGTGTTCCTGCCCAGTTCCTGCAGTGAGTTACTGCCCAGCATGTCCTCCCTTTCACTGAAATCTCAGTGTAGAAAAGCTCAGGTAGAAAATAACCTGTGGAAATGGTGAACTACCTCCTCTTGCTTCTGTGTAACTATACTGGCACAAGCAGCCCATGCCTTTGCTGCTGCACACATGTTGGCCATGGTACAACTATAGCTTAAAGGGTATTTCTTGGTAGAGCCAAGAAATAAGTAACTTCTTCATCTTTAAATGCTTGCAGTTCATGAAGAAGTGGAGCAGATTATGAGCAAAAATTGTAGTTTTTGAAAGAGTAGGTTTAAATGTCTGTTGTTTTTATAGCTAGAGCAATGGAAGGCCAGCGAATGGGAGGAGGGAAGAACACTCAAAATTACTGCTACAGTAAATGCAAAGAGGAGGGTAAAATAAGATGAATGGAAGATAGCAAGAAGGGAATGTTTGCTGGTCTCTGTTGTTTGTTTTTTTTCCTGGAGGAAACCACTTGAAAAAAAAAAAAAAAAAAAAAAAAAGAAAAAGAGGAGGACAGAAAAATGGATTAGGTTTGTAAGGAAACAAGTATGGAAAAAGGCAGGGAAAGAAATATGTGAATTTTGTGCTTCTGGGTGATTAATTGTTTCCCTTTTAGTTGCTCCATTAAAAGCCTGGCAGATACTATGTTTTGAATGATCATAAGAATAACACTGATTTAAGCTCAGTAACATCTGAGGTATGGGAGACAGCATAACCTCAAGTGCTCTAGAACCTGCAGTAAGCTGAGCAGAGGGAAGGAAATGATGTCTAACAAACATAATTTTGGCATGAATTGATGAGATGTCCCATTAAGTTGCTTTTTTCTTCACTCTTGGCAGTTTCCTGCAGACCTCAGTACAGAGCAGGTAGACTCCTTTCCCTCCTTGAGAAGATCTTGGCTCTCCAAATGTATTACCCATTAATTTTGGAGTATCATGACTCATCTGTTCAAAACAACTTCTTCCCAGTCTGACATGGACAAGGGACTCCAAGCCTTCATAGAACAGTCAAATAAACAAGCATCCAGTGTGTTCAAGTATGGGGGAAAAAAAGAACATTTTAGAGGTTCCATTTTAAAGAATTAAGATGAGTGGAAATCCCCATCAAGATAAGGAACCAACCAAGTCTGTGCCATTCCAAAAAGCACCAAGGGAACACTGGCGTTTCCCAAAGTTTTTGCCTTCAGGCTGTGGCATAAAACTAAGGTTGTTATCATTTGTGGTCAGAGTTCTCATTGTACTTTCACCAGCACATTTATGTTGGCCCATGAATGCCAGCCATTCTAACAGTATGTGTAGGAGTTTCCACTGTTGCTCCATGTGGTTGGCACATTTTTACATGACTGCTGGGTTCCTATCTATGGTGCCAAGTCGCCAGATTACTTGATGCTGAAGACACCAGTCTTGTTAGTCATTTATAGAGCACTGATGCTTACTTCTAATGCTAACCTTATACATAGTCATGGTCCTGCCTGTTGACCAGGTCTTTATGCAGGTTTGGTCTCAGTTGCCCATGTCAGACTGAGAAGAAAGCCTGTTAAATACATGACTTGCAATACGTCAAAATAAATGGGTAATTATAGAATCTTAGAATCATTGAAAGTTAAGGGTTGGAAGGGACCTTGAAAGATCAAGTCCAACCCCCCCTGCCAGAGCAGGGTCAGCTACAGCAGGTCACACAGGGATGCATCTAGGTGGGCTTTGAATGGCTCCAGGGAAGGAGACTCCACAACCTCCCTGAGTACCCTGTTCCAGTGTCCTGTGACACCCTGTCCCCCTCACTGTGAAAAAATTCTTCATAATATTTATATGGAACTGCCTATGCTCCACCCTATAACCATTGCCCTTTGTCCTATTACTAGTTACCCTTGAGAAAAGCTTTACTCCATCCTCCTGGTACTGCTCCCTTACATATCTATAAACATTAATGATTTAATGTTTTCATTAAATTTTCCTCATTTTCCTCTTCTCCAAGCTGCAGAGCCCCAGCTCCCTCAGCTTTTCCTCACCAGGAGATGTTCCACTCACTTCATCCTCTTGGTTGCTCTGCTCTGGACTCTTTCAAGCTGTTCCCTGTCCTTCTGGAACTGAGGGGCCCAGAACTGGACACAATATTCCAGATACAGCCTCAACAGGGCAGAGTAGAGAGGGAGGACAACCTCTCTCGACCTACCAACCACACCACCCCCCTTCTAATGCACCCCAGGATGCCATTGGCCTTCTTGGCCACAAGGACACATTTTTGGCTCATGGTCATACATCCCCCAGCACCCCCAGGCCCCTTTCAGCTATGCTGCTCTCCAACAGCTCAGTCCCCAACCTATACTGGTACCCGGGGTTGCTCTTTCCCAGATGTAAGACTTTACACTTGGCCTTCTTGTAATACATTAAATTTCTCCCTGCCCAACTCTCCAGTCTGCCTGGGTCCCTCTGAATGGCAGCACAGCCTTCTAGGGTGTCAATCACTCCAGCCAGTTTAGTGTCATCAATACTTCTGGAGAGTCAAAATCTTCTCAGGGAAGAAAGTGACATTTTGGCTAAATGATTTGTAGCTGAAGGGGGCCTACAGGAAAGCCGGAGAGGGACTTTTTGTAAGGAAATGTAGTGATAGGACGAGGAAGTATGGGTTCAGACTAAAAGAAGGTAGATTTAAATTAAATATTAGAATGAAATTATTTCTTGTGAGGGTGGTGAGATACTGGCATAGGTTGCCCAGCATAGTTGTGGCTTCCTCTTCCTCTGAAATTTGTGAAGGCAAGGTTGGATAGGGCTTCGAGCAACCTGGTCTAGTGGGAGGTGTCCCTGCTCATGCAGAGGGATTGGAACAAGATGATTTTTACAATTTCTTCCAATCCAAACCATCCAGTGATTCTATGAGTCTGTGATTTCAAAGCAGGGTTGCATCTTGATAAACCAGGTTGCCTCTTTGAACTTTCAGTTCAACTGTCAGAAAGTTAAATAAATTTAGTGTGAATCAGTATTCAAGTGCTGTTTTCCTGTCTTTTAAAAAAATTTTTGTGTGTGTGTGTCCTTATTTAAAACCTCAAAACCAGTATGGGTAGTTTCCCCAGGATCCACTTTAGGCTTTTGTGGCATGTAGTGTGAAGAGTGGGTGCAGTTGGCCAAACCCCATCACTCTTATCCTTTTGAGCATTTTCCTCCTGTTTCAGCACGTAACAAAAGAAAAGCTGCTGACCCTCTCCCCACAAAACCAAATGCTAACTGGAACAGCTGTATCAGCCCAAATCTTGCTTCTCTTGAAGTTATGGGAACTCATAGAACTGGATCTGGCCCTTTCTTCTGGGTTTAAAACCTCTGTCTCCATTTGCTACATCTCAGTTGACAAGAAATTCTTCTGCTGTGGAGCTGAGGGACCTTATCAAGCGTGCAAAACTCACAAATATTGTTTAACCACAGTCATCACCACAGGAAATGTTGGCCTGAAATTTAGGTTTTGTTTTGAAAACAGAAGGTTTAGGGGGAAAGAGAGCATTGTTAAATCCAGCTTGGACAAAAATATGCTCGTTGCTTTTTTTAGAGTGTTACAGAAAGACAATGCCATCACTAAAGCCTTCAGTATTTCTTCACTGTGTTGAAAGGCTCAGTCAGAGCATTTTGCTTGGGTATGGGACTGAGCAAGTACTATTGGCTTAACAAACCAACCTAATTTGGTTTTATTAGTATGGGCAGCTTGATAATGGTCCATACACTTCTAGAGTTTTATCAGAGGTGCAATTACTTTTTAGTAAGAGGTATCAACATCAGACCTAGGAGGAGGGGGTTTCACTACCATGCTCCCCAGTCTTGAAATGGGAGAAAATTCCTGAGATCTTACAACACGATGGGATAAAACATGTGAGGGAAAGCAGAAAGGAGACATCCTTGTGTAAGCCATGATCAGGAGTTCAGCACAAGACCTCCACCCTGTAACAGAGCATCTTGTGTCCCCTCCACCTGCAGAAAAATAAGGTGGTGGCAGGCACTGAGCCAAATAATTGAGAAATGGATTGCACCATTTACATTGCCATTAGGTATCTGCAGCACAGTGTTGAAAATGCCACTAGAAAAAGATTAGAAACCTATTTCCTGGTTGGTTTCCTCAATGCTCAGGTCACACACGTGCCATTAACTGCTGCAGAGCACCCATGCCCAGAGGAGGAAGGTGCTTGTTCAGTAGCCTCAAGCTGCACCAAGATTTGCAAACTATCAAAAAACAACCCCTTGAATCATTCCTGTGTTCCCTGTGTTTTGCTACTTGTACCTGATTTCTGATCTGATGTAGTCCCACTCACTGTTTTCTTAAATTTACATTTTTCATCTAAAGAAGTTAACATTTTATACTATGAAAACACCCTTAATCCTGTGATAAACCTTCGCCCATTCCTTCACCCCCCTGTGACCAGGAATTATGTCTTTTTATGTCTTTCTAACACCATAAACAGGTTGGCATACTGAAAGTATGTGCACACCTCCTTCTAATTTAGTTGGATTTGCTAGCCTGAAATGTAGTATGTTTGTTAATGCCATAAACTAGCTACTCTAACTAAAATCAGACAGTTACCAAAAAAAAACAAAAAAAAAAAAAAGAAAAGAAAAAAGAAAGCCAGATTGAATTTTAGTCCAAAAAAGGCTATTGCCATTCTTGAGGGGTGGTCTCCCTTGTCCCTCTAAAATACCCTTTAATCATTGTGTGTCTTGGTTAACATCCCTGTTTTTACAGGATTCCTGTAGTTTACATTCTAAGTTGGGTAGGTGATGTTTTAATACACGTTTTATGGGTTTCGAGTCAAAGGGGTTTAATTTTTCCTAGCTTTTTACCTCTCATTGATTGAAACATTGGAAGTTTTATACTGCAGTCTATCTGGCTGAGGGGTAAGGTCAGCAGCCCAGGGTGACTCTGAAAAAAGTCTCTGCATTGTGCTTGTAGCATAACCCAACACTGAAATTCAAGGCTATATTTCAATTTCCATGTACTTAGTGTGGGGCATCCATTTGTACTTAAATCCTGTGCTGTTTCAGTGTCAAAAGTGGGAGGTAAAATAACTGCATATAAAACTTCACCAAGGGGAGAAGTTTCCCTATGCAGAGATACAGCTGATGCTTCTCTGCTCTGTATTTTGGAGGTTTCAATCACAGTTTTGCTGTCTTCCTACAAAAGGGAATTGATGCAGCAGTCAGAGGCAAGCCTTATGTGATACGACAGGTGCTAATCTTCCAGGAAATTCATCCTATATCCCACCCATTAAGGGAATTTTATGTAAAAATGGTTTAATGCCTCTTTAAAGGTGTCAGCAAGCATGTGAGGACCACACAGCTTGGGTTCCACTGAAAGTAATGGAGTGAAATTGTCTGCATAATTATTTTAGTTGGATTGAGAATCCGCAGTCCTCTCTTGCTTCAGGAAATAAACCTCTGTTAAAACCATATGGCAGAATTCTCAGAAGAGACGTGATTACAGGGCCACTTCTCTTTCACATCTCCAGGCAGAGTTAGAGAAACTTGTAATGTTTGTGCATAATTAATCCTTCTTTTTCCTTGTGAGCAGACACAAAAATGTCACTTTTAGCATGTGTGAGGGTGCTGGTGTGTTTGTTTGCACACACTGGTAAGCTTGGCTTTTCCCTGTACTGAAGCAGTGATAAATGGAGCTGTCTCTGGACAAAATTAGATGCAGAAGGAATGTGCCATCATGTGTATGTACTGGAAATTCATAACAGAGAAACTCCACCAGAATGACTTACCCTTAAGTTTAGGTTCAGCAGTGTTACAGTGGAATTGATGTTACCTTACTTGAAATGAGGTCATCTAATTCCCATACACATACAATATCTGAAGGGTGGGGTTTAATTACTACGTGCCTCATCCCTCTCCCTGACATATCATCCCCTGCCACTTCTACAGCTGATGGTAGGGTTACTGGACATGATGGGGGGTGTGACAGCCTTTTGGCAATGCAGTGACACATGTGATCCTTCTGAGATGCTGGACCATGGTCCCGTGCCTGAGTGCCAGCTCTTTGCACTCGGGATACTTCCAGCAGCCATCAGGAGTAGGGTCTCCATCTCTGCTTGGCCGGAGTTGAGGAGCTGATCTTTACAGCAGAAGGCTTTTGACCATTTTTTGTGCTATGGTTTCTGTAAAAGCAGAGAAGGAAACACCCATTCACTAAATATGAAGGTGTGAAAACCACAAAGCTTGGTAGAGGTACAATTATCTTAACTGTCATGTGAGTGAGCCTTGATTTTAATTTCAAATTCGGTGTCCACAATTCACTTCTTACATCAGTTTTAGGCCAGTGTGTGTCCATTTATTTTAGCAAAGATTTGTACCACAATCAGCAAGAAAGCAAGGAACATAATCAAAACTTTAGCAATCAGTGATATCAGCCCTTGGCTCAAACACTAAAAAACTTTATCAAAAAAAAAAAAAGCAAAACCGGAAAAAACACTTCACTGTCAAATCTGAGTGCAGGAAGTAAATTGCCACCACAGTTGGTGACACGATGAGTGTTGGGGAGAGATGTTCAGTCCCAGTGATGCAGTGAAGTATCAGCAATGTGGAGAAAGGAGCAAATTTTCCCTACTGTGCAAGTTACAGAAATTTAAACCGATGTCCTATAAGAAATGCTGCCAGATATTGGGGGATAGACTTGGCCTCTTGAAAGCAGAGCACCCTTGGCGTAGTAGTTTGGCCATCTAATTCCATCAGGGATTAGAAATTGGGTTCAGTCCCAATGTTGGTTATTTGATGAAGAGGAATCTGTAGCACACAGAGTCTTTTGTCAAGGGAGAAGTAACTTGTTTGTGCATCAAAACTGGTAATTGATGCAGACACTGACAGCCAAACTCCTTTTCTGTTGCCAAAAGGAGAATGATCTTGTGGGCCTGGTTGGAATCTGGAACAAAAGGACAAGGAATGATCCATTCTACCTGTAGGGGAGCTGAAAAGTAAATTTCTTCAGTTGTCATACTGCTGAGTCCTCTGTAGACTATTACTGAAAAAAAATCATACAGTTTCTAAGCCCTGACTTCCTCATAGTTTGTTTTGAAGCTGGAAAAACTTTTCCATCCATCTTTCCTGTTGTTGCCTTTTTACTTCATTTAAATTGGTTAAGACAGATGAGTTTTAGTTGTAAAAAAAAGACCAAGGCAAGGCACAACTAAAAGATATCCAATTTCTTCAGCATCATCATCATTGCTTGTTTTACTTTTCTTGGACAAAAAAGGAAGAGCACTTTGAGTTCTATTTTCCATCATTCTTTGTTGGATTTAAGTCAGGGCTGTGCTTAAAGAAAAAGGTAACCTCTCATTTGTATGTGTTGTCCTGTAATAAATGGTGCCATTTTATGAATGTGCCTTATTTTGTCCATGGGAAAAAAGCAAGAAGTAGGGCTAAAATGTAGACTATACAGCTTGTACCTAAAATTCTGTAACTGAGGGATTAAGTTCTGGCCTCTCAGACACGACTGTAATCATTACAGTGGAAGCAGCTATAGTATTCCTTAAAATGATTCATATGACATTAACAAAAATAATAAAATTCAAAGTTGTGCAAGCTGTAAAGACAGGGCCAGACTGTCTTCTAATGAAGATGGTGGCAAAGCCTCTATTCATGGCTCTGGTGGATAGCTTGGGCCTCATACAATCCTATTTTTCCAGTTGTAGGTTCATACTTTTTTTATCCTACGAATTAAATGAGGATTTGCCACCCACAAAACTAAACCCAAAGAAAGAAGCTTGCTTTAAATAGAACAAGCTATTGAGACAATATTAATAGCACTGGGATGATGAGTATTTCCAGAATTCAAGTACTTTGGTGTTATTTCTTCCTGTTTTAAGAGAACAGAATAAAATATATTTGCCGCTCTTGCATTGCGAAGATGTTTTCCACTGGTGTGCTGTAGTGGGCATCCAAACTTAATGACTCACCAAAATAATAATAAAGTCATTAGAGATTATTGAAAGCATGTGCCAGGGATGTTCCAACACATTCTAAGGTTTTGGCAAACTCAAAGCAAATCTATAGGTAGGGCTGTATGTATGTGTATACATCTTTGAAAGCTGTAAGCTTCCCAGATGCCCATTTGAACAACTGGTGATTTTTATACCTGGGCATTTACAGTTTCTGTTTATTTGATTTTTATTTTCCCAGCAGATTGCACCCACAATGTAATGCCCAAGTGGATTTCTGTGTAGCAGTGAGATAAAGGAGCAGTTACAGCAGGGTGAAAAGAAAAGCCTGTGAGCTATAATTTTCTTTAAAAAATGAGCCTGGGGCAAGATTGTGCAACTCAGGGCACTGGTGATAAGGCTGAGATTTCCCTGTCTCATACATTTTGTCCTGCCCAGTGACTGAAAGTTAATGCCCTCAGAGCTCCCCTGGTATACAGGTGAGGGAGACTCATGATTCAGAAACAAAAATCAGGTCCTGTTGGGACTGACCTTCTCCACCATGCCTTGAGGAGAAGCCCACTTTCCGCTCTATTCGATATGGCCAGAAGAAGCAGGAGGGGCATTTGGGTTTTCTGTTGGACAAGCTCCTGAAGAGCTCCCTGCAGAAGCAGCTGGAGCAGTTGTAGGGAACATCTTGCCTGGAGTAGCCCCATCCTTTCCTACACTTCTCCCTGAGCATTCATCAACAGGGTTCACCACGCCGTGAGTGGCATTGCCCACTGCTTGTGTTGGCCACCCTCCAGCTCCATCTCACAGGCTCGTCCCTCCCACCACCCACATTCCTGGGGATTTGTTACCTTCTGGTAGCCAAACGTACAGGCAACCGGGGCAGGGGTTGAGATTTATTCTCCAGGACTCTGTTTTCTAATTGTTTTTAAGTTCATGGGAGGCTCCCTGTTACTAAACAAACCTTACAACTGACGGCAAAAGGGTCAGCCCCCCTCCAGAGCCCTTCAAAAAAAAAAAAAAAAAAAAAAAGGCAATTCTCACAGAAAAATACAATTGTGTCACTCACCTCCCTCTCCTTTTTCCTTCCTGGGGCTTTTGGTAAGAGGCAACACCTCTCAGGAGGTTAAACACCTAGCTGAGGCATTGAAGGAGTGACCTGCTGAGTCTGTAAGGCCAGGCTGAGCTTTGGACACCAATTTGTGTCTCCTGCACTTGCAGTGCTTGGTTGAGTTTTGGGCATGATGTTATTAAACAGCCCTAGGGCTCAAGGGTTTGCGTGTGAGATGAATTTATGTAGGACTCCAGTTTCTGTAACAAGGAGAGGATTTGTATTGGTGTAGCTCACAGCAGAATGTAGCTTTGCTTTTCCATCAAAGGAAAAAGAAACCAATACGTCCAGTGGAGATAGTTATGAATGAAGCCCTTCCAGGAGTAAATAATGCAAATAATGAGGCTTTGTTGTTTGAAAATCCTTGGATTTTATAGTCTCTCACTGCATTAAGGGGTTTCCTACCCTTTGGTAGAAGACATAGCTTGTGCAAAGCAATTGCTTCCAAGCTTACTGGTGTATTTTATTTTTTCTTCTCCAGGAAGTTTGTCATTTTGATGTCCCTTGTTCTTCATACTGGCATGGGGAGGAATGCAGACTTTAGCAGATGGGGACAGTCAGGGCCACTCTGTGTGTGACCATTTGTCTTTGAGTGGCCATCAGGCACACAAATAAGCAGCCAAAACCAAATAAAAAACCAAAACCAGTCATGAACTAATGACATGTTAATGGTCTTCTGGACCTTCATCTGAGGATGTGGGAGCATTCTCAAGCAATGGGTATGAAATGCTAGTTTTACCTTGTGTCTCCCCCCCCAAAAAAAATGGAAACTCAGAGTCATGCTTGCTCAATTAATCCTGAAATCAATCTTGCAGCATCCACTGTGAGGCAGAGATGCCAAAGTTACTCTGAAGTTAGAGCCAGAAGAAATTGTCACACAGAGTGCTTAATACCAGCATTTCCAAACTCTGGTTCCTTGTGGGCTGGAATACCTAAGCAGACACAGCCTGTGTTTCACTGTTCCTTTTCATGGGAGCAGGAGATGCTGAACACTTTGCAGGCCCACAGATAGCATGAGCTGTACTCATGTTAAAAATATTGTGTACGTGACTTAACCAGGCACAGACAATCACTCAGTCCTAGGATAGTAGGGCTAAAAGAAACCTCAGGCAACCTAGTCCAGTTTTCCTCAGAGGAAGTATTATATATAGTTAGATCATCACTGACATCTGTCCAAATTCCTACATTCTCCAGTGCTATGCCTTCCACTTACTTACTAAGTCTGGGTTTTTTGTTTTTTCCCTTTTGTACTTAAAAAGGGGTCTGCTAATATCATATATTAATCTCTTAAATCTCCTCTCTACCTCAGATGAAGCCAGCTTTTTCATGTTCTTTTCTCAGCTGACTTAGAGATCAATAGATTACCATTTTCTTTAGAAAACATTTTACTCTTATTATGACCTTTCCTGCTCATCTCTGTTCTAGACTAAACAAATGTATTTCCTTCAGCTTTTCTGTGTAGGTCATGCTTACTAATTCTCTTATCTCTCCTCTTGCTCCTCTCTGGATTCTTTCTCATTTGTCCTCTATCTTTCTTAGAGGGTAGTGTCCCAGACTGGATAAAGCAGTCCAGCTGATGTCTCACCACTTCTGACCATAGTATAATAGTTACCTTCTATGTCCTCTATGCAACATAACCATTAATCTTTCCCAGAACTGCACTGACTTAATTTTTTTCTTTTTTTTTTTTAAAGCCAGAATCCAATATTAATTCACATTCAACTTGCAACTCCCTGCTGCCACCAGATCTTGCTCTGCAGTGCTGCTGGCTCATCTGGTTGTTGCTGTTATGCATTGGAACATTTAATTTTTTACTCCAAAGTGTCGTAC
Source organism: Heliangelus exortis (assembly GCF_036169615.1). Taxonomy (NCBI): domain Eukaryota; kingdom Metazoa; phylum Chordata; class Aves; order Apodiformes; family Trochilidae; genus Heliangelus; species Heliangelus exortis. Next base: position 109,108,726 of record NC_092424.1, on the reverse strand, counting down.
AATGCACTTAATTTTACTGCATGCCGTTTCACTAATGATATGGCAAATACCTTTTCTCCAGTTTGCTAAGATGGTTTTGAATTTTGACTCCTCTCTCCAAAGTCTGAAGGATTCCTCCCTGCTGAATGTCATCCCAAAATTTTGTAAACGTGCTTTGTATTGCAGGCATGAAAGTTGTTAATGAAAGTAATAAGTATTAACTGGCTGAAGCAAATCTTTATGCACAAAATACCTCCCATATCACCTCATAACACCAAACTCTCCTCCCTGCATTCTGTCTGCTCCTATGTCTGTGTTTTAGCCTTTAAATGACACTTTCTTTCCCTCAAAAGACTTGAAAGCAGAGGTTAATCCATCCCAGCTTCCACCTGAGCCAGAAATGCCCCTGCTGGCATTTGCAGATAGAGGTGGAGCATAATAGGGGGATAAAAGCTGCCACTCACCTCCAGGATTGTTGGCAGAATCTTCAAGCCAACATTTCTTCACTTAAGCCCAGATTCATCCTTTATGTGCCATGTAGGGTTGTCCATCTTCAAAATCTGAGCTTCATGTAGGTGCTTGTGAGAGTGCTCTGATTACCCAAAAAGTCAAAAACCTTCTGTACTGTGAAAGTTGCCCCAATAAACACACTCATTGCCAGCAGCATGAGACTTTTTTGCACACTTGTGTATGTAAATAAGAGCAAAAAGGGTGTTAAGCATAATTTTTACTGGGGAAACCACCTGTTCTTTCTACCTTCCAGGAGAAAGAAATGGAGACTTCCATCCAACTGTCACTACAAATTTGGTGCCACAAAACTAAGCTGATGGAGCTGCCAGGAATCTGTAAACCTTTTAAAGGATATGCCTGGTTTTGACATTCAAAATAAAAAATCTTTATAGATTTTTGTGGAAAACACTGATGGGCCAGCAGCTAAATGACATTTTTCAACAGTCAGACAGACTCCACACAAACTGAATAGATGTCCAGTTTTAGAAGGACAGGTTAATTACTTTCTGTGCTATGCCCAGAAACAAATAATACTTGGCCTGGCTTACTTACTGAGTAGTAAAAGATGTTTGAGGGTGGTTGGGTTGTTGTTATTTTGTTTTTTGGTTTTGTTTTTTTTTTCCTAAAGGCTGCTGGCTTCTACCTCCATATAGCGTGAATGTAGGTGCCCTTTGTATAACAATAATTTGATACTACTCAAATACTTGGCACTACAAGCAGGGGAGTGGAATGCAATAAGAACACTTTAGTAGGGCTGAGGGTGAGTAAACTGCAGTAGTTTTGGAAGGAGAGGGTAGGGTTTTTGGTCTATGTCTCTCCCTTCACAGACAATAAGAATATGAGGATTAACATAGTAGACTCCGTTTATTACACTTGGGTGGATAAAGCAATTATCTGTCTATCAAGGCTGTAGTAAATTGTGCAACAGTATTAACATGGGTGGATATGTGGATAAATGCTACTCTGCCACAGAGGGTGCTGATACACAAGATAATCCTTCAAGTTGAACTTGTAAAGACTGTTTTCTTTTGGAGTTTATATCATGTTACCCTTGCCAGGATAGACTGAAATAGCATCTTTTTTATTTTTAACCACGTTTTCAGGTTTCTTTAGCCATCTGATTTTTATTAGTAAGGTTGTTTTAGAAATATACCACTTTAATCAAGTTTAAACAATCTGCTTAAAACCTGCTCCGTGGATATAAACACAGTAGTCTTCCAGCACAGCAAAACAATCAGTAGAAAGATGCAGTGCAAACACGTGCACATCCATCTATTACTGCTTAACTGTTGTTTCTTCCATGCCTGAATTCCCATTGTAACCACAGCGTTCAGCCTGCAACACACTCCTGGTTTTGGGGGGTGTAAAACAAAACCAAAATTGAAAAATGCACCTTCTTGTTGTCGGGAGAGCAACGTAGCATCAGAGAGCTCTTAGGCTAGATTTAAACTAAGCGCCTTAAATCTGGTTTAATGGCTGTGTTTACATCACTCCCCCCTTTTTCCTTCTCTTAAAGTAATCAGGTTTTGCAAGCTAAGAAAACCATCCCCTCCTGCCAGCTGCAGGGAGGCCAGTTCAAGGAGACTTTTTTTCTCTCCCCCTACTACTCTCCCCCCCTTCCTTTGCCCCTTCATCTTTACTACCAGTAGCTGCAGCAAGCAAGAGAAGTTATCTGGCTCTTCAGAGGATACCTAACTTTTGGGGGGAGGAAAAAAAAATCCTATTCATCAAAGATATTGCTGGTTTAAGATGATTAAGTCAGAACGAGGAGCTCTTGCGCTTTTGTGGGGCAGCCCTTGCTCTCCCTCTTCCCCTCTTCTGCTAAAAGAAAGGGGGAGGAGGAGGGGGGAGTGTAACAGATATCAGCATGCAAAGGGAATTAAGGCAGAGACTGAGACTTGCGTGACAGTCTCTGTTTATATGAGTTGTCTTTAATGTCTCTGAGCAGCGATGCCAGCAATGTTTAGCTGGTTTCCTGGCACACGTGCACACAGATTCCTTTCTGTTCATGGATGAAGGATGGATCAAGGTGAAGGCTGAGCATCGTGGCACAAGGGGGTCCCACCTGCTCCCTCTCCACCCAGCTGGTTTGTGCTGATGTTCATAAAGGGGGCTGCTTAGCTTTGCAGAGCAAGCTTCCAGATCCCAGTCAGAATTCAAAAGCTTTTTTGAAAAGAGAATGAAAAAACTCACCATTAAAGCAAGGGGAAACCTTGCTGATTTACTGGCCAGCTGAGACCATATGGCAGCAGAGTGGCAGAGCAGAGGGCAGCATGGATCCTGCAACGCTGTGATGAGTTGAAGAATGGGAGAGAAGCAGTGCAAAAGCAATCCCACTTGAGACCCTTCCTGCTTTGCTTGTCCTTTTTTTCCAAAGCACTGTTTTGGTTTAATTCATGCAATCTTCTGGTTTTGCTGCTTTAACACAGTGTTCCCTGTGCAGGCTTCCTGGCCAGCCCCTGCCACATGCCCCATGTCAGACCCTTGTCTGATGGCGGAACAGCCTGGAGCCCTGCTCCAAGCAGGCATTTTGTCACTTCTCTGCATAAATTTTGGGAGCCAGAGACTCCTTCACAGCTGTTGCAGTTTGCTGAAAACCCCTGACCTCTGGGTCTGTCTTTCAGCTGGATGCCTGCTTTTCAGAGACCCCAGCTGAATATAAAAAGCATTGATATCACTTTATATCCTCAGGGGCTTTGTTATGGTTGACTTTGAGTCATTCCCCTGGGCATAAACCCACCCATGGGATTGTTTCTGTTCATCCTTCCTGCCCTTTCCTCCCTTGGACCTGCTGGAAGCTTTGTCTTGGTCCTGTGCTGGTAGCCTGTGAGATGAGCCTAGCTGACATTGGCTTTTGCTCCCAGTAAGTCACTGGGGAGATGACCAACAACACCAGAGATGCTCCACGGGCCTGACCTCTACTTGGAGGTTCAAACCTGCCCCTGGCTCTGCTCACCCTCATCTGAAATAAAGCTCCAGGAAAACAGTAGCATCAATGGTTCCCCAGGGAGCTGGAGATGGCCCTTTTGGAGCAGTACCAGTGCTCTGCAGACCTTTGGGAGAGCAGGGGGCAGGCAGGAGGAGCTCAGTGGGATTGTGGAAATGGAGCATGTTAGATCAGCTTTATAGGAACCGAGCCCATCTACAGCATATGTTCCTCTGTGTTTATTTATTTCCATTTCTCTGCAGTGGTTTCAGGTACAGGGTTTGCCAGTCTTGGATAAAAAAAATATGGTTTTTAAGAACAAAAAGAGACAGCGTCTTGTTTTCTGCCTGCGTCTGCAGGACTCCTGCTGACACTAATGTGGCTCTGGGTAAAGTCAGGAGAATAAGCTCTCCAGTCTAATGCAAACTGGTGCCCTCAGCTATTTTAAAAAACAAACATTTTTTTTTCTCTCCATTGAGTGAATTAACTGCAGTTACTGCACCTATGTAGCTCCTTGTTTTATGAACTATAAGAACCTTTCCTCTGCACAGCCTATGGCCTAATTATGTAATTATGTCTCTTGGGTGGATTATATTTTTTTTCTCATAATTGTGTCTTTACCCAAGAGACTGGAAGGGTTCCAAGCTTTCCCCTTTCCTGGGTAAAAATTGTCTGGCTCTTTTGTGTTTTGGTTGTTTTTGTGTTTTTTGTTGTTGTTGTTGTTTTGTTGTTTTGTTTTTTTGTTTTTTTTAATGAACTTTGGATTGGGTGCATTCAGTAGGACTGAGCAGGGGGAAGCCAGCCCAGGGATAACAGTTTGTCACAAGACAAAGGACACAAGAGGGACCCTTATGACTTGCTCCAGAGATGTTTGGGTTTTTTCTTGCAAAGAACTGATAGGGCTTCTGGGCTTTTGCTGATTTGTCACTTTCTTATTTTTACCTCCAGTGCATAGATTGACACTACTTTGGAGAGATATCTTGCTGCAATGATGCATTGTCTGAAATTTGTAACAGAACAGTGAGTGGTTTTGCTTCATGCTGAAGGCTCAGCACTATTCAGTCCCTGCCCAACAGCTGGAAAGAAGCCTTAGTCTCAGGTCTCAAGTCCTTTGTTGGGACATAAATGGGGCTCCTTTGACTTCAGCATTACAAGCCTGTATCTGAGTTCACAGTCAAGTCTGTACCAGTATCTTCCAGTTACATCTGATCCATAGGACCAAATGGGATGAAACACAGGAAAACCTCTGAGGAGAATTTCAGGAGAATTTGTGATGAATTTCAGAGACCATTTAACCTGTATTTTTTGTGGTGTGAAAATTTTCTTCTACAATGTGTCACCAGAGTGCTAGTGTTACAAGGGACATAATGAGAATGCTTGCCTCAAAGACATATGAAAGGGAAAGATGTGCCCAATCTTTTCCTTTCTAAAGCACTTCGCCTGTGCAGAACTGTGTGAATAATCAAAACTTGGATCTCTTGTGCTTTCTTTAAAGTCAGGGAAAGCTTGGGGTGTATAGACTATACTTTTATACTTGTAAATTATAAATTCATAAAATTTTCAGATAGGTGGTTTTCTTTCTGCCTGGAGGAAAGTCCCTTTTCCATTTAAGTTTTCTTCTTTTTCAATCTCAGCACCTAGTCCAGAGCCATAGAAAGCCTCAGTTACTGGCTCTGGAGTTCAAAGAATTTTTATTTTGTTTTCCCATTCCAACTGTGGTCACTCCATGGAGTAACTCTCCAGACTGTGCTAGATGATGCTGAGCACACTCATGACACATAGCAAAAGGAAAAACATGGTGGTATTCCACGTTGGATCATCAACCCTGGTTCTGGTTGGGATGTCCCAGCAAATGTGTCCCTAGCAGGTGAGAGCCCAGATTTTTAATTTTATGATCTTTCTGCCTTCTCTTGGCTCTTTTATAGAGGCACCTGACTCCCACGATATTCATGTTGTTAAGGCAAAAGGAAAAAAGTAGAACTGGGTGATGACTGAAAAAGCTAAACCACTTGAGAGTAATAAAAGCATCTGTTGAAAATCTGGTAACCAGATCTCCTTGGTACCAGAAAAAAAAAACACACACACACACACAAAAAAACCTCCAAAAACTGGTGGGTGGTGTACACGGTACAAAGAAAGGGAGTCCCTGAGTGTCAGCATCTGGCGAGACCACGTGTAGCATAATCTGATTAGTTTTCAGTTCCACACCCACAAGCTGAAAGATAAAAACATACACCCCTCCTCCCCAAGGAGGTAAAAATCTTCAAGCATCAACACCACATTTACATTCTGCAAGTCAGCCTCTTCCATGGCCCGATTTACATCTTGACTTCTCCAGCAGGGTGGTGGAAATTCAGTGATGAGAGACAAGCTCACGTCCCTTTCCAGTTACCACATCCAGCAGGCTCAAGATTGCCTTGCTTTGATCTGGGAGACATTTCCTTCATTTAGTTTAAACTGAAATGGTTTTGCTGGAGATGAAGTCTCCCTCACATCTTCTGCCATGCCTGGGGATGTGATAATTGAACATTCTGTGGGCCACTTTACCATGTTCTGAGCCCATTCTGGACTGGATAGCTGAAGCAGCAGGGCAGGCACTATCTGGCTGACTGCATTTTGCAATGACTTTATTGCACCCTTTCAGTACTATTTGCTGGTTTGGTTTGTGTAGAATGGCCAGAATTGGTACTGGGGTGGATTATTGGCAATGTTTTCTGTTTTCAGAAACTAATACTCAGGTCGGTGTTTGGCTTGAAATAGCTGAATAGCAGTGAGAGACCAAAATATTGCTCATTATTTTTGAGCAAATAAAGGACTTCTAGAATCTGTCATATTCTGTACTATGACAATATGCAAATCAGAATAGCTCTTGTCTATTAACTCTCTTTTTTTCTCACCTCTTTCCCTTTTACTTGCCTGTGACTTGATCTATTCTAATGGCTGTTGGATCCCATTCTTTTTCAGCAACTCATTGGATACCCTTAATCTTTTTGTCTGTATTTCATATCCAAGAAATGGATGTCCATTTTGTCCCCCTCCAAGCCCAATCCATTCCACAAAATCATCTTTTTAACAGAGCAGCTGGCACTAAATGCAGTGCTACAGGCACAGGGATACCTGCAGCACCATTGCATTCTCTTTTTATGTAGTTTTTATATTGCTTTTTAATGTACCCACTGCTGCAGCAGATCACAGATTCTCCCTGAGCTATCCACACTTTCTGCCCTAATCTTTTTTCCTGAAATAATATTACACCTCATGACTGAGCCCAAGGAATACAGCTTTTCTTAGCACACTCCCCTGGGATCAGGAATTTCTCTGTCAACGGACACATATATCAATGAGAGATGAAAAGCAGCTTGTGGAATGAGTTTTAAACATGTATCACATATTTCATTGCTGCTGCTTATGTGCTACCCAGAAGGCCTTTTTAGAGCCTTTTCAGCTCATACCTCATGGCTCCTCTGTACTTAATAGGATTTTATTTATTATTTTTTCTGCACAGGAATCGGGGCAAGAGATTTATTTAAGTTGCCTACACTTCTTTGTGAGAACCTCCTGAATATGAAGTTTTTCTTGAGTTTTCTGCTCCCTTTGGACGTGAGCACATCTTAGCTTTTATCAAAGCATAGCAACCCATAACGTGTGAAGCTGAAATATAATCTCATCTCACTGGGACATTGCACTGGGGGAGTGTGGCTCCATCTGTGGGTCTCTTTGTCACAACATGACTCCGTGTTACAACCCTACATTTTAAATGTCCAGAAGGGGAAGGCAAGTCTGCCTTTGGCCCCTTGCTGTTTTTTGGGGACTTGCAGTTCCATTGATGCCTGGGGTCTTCCAGATGTTCCTATAGCTCTCTTTTCCCTATTTCTTTTTTTTTTTTAATTTTTTTTTTTTTTTTTTTTGGGGGGGGGGGAGAGGTGGGGACAACATCTCTAGATCATTTCAGTTCAACAGATGTGGGAATCTTTTTTCTTAATTCTAACCTCCCCCATCTTTTCTCCTTTTTTTAAAATTTTTTTCTTTTTTCCCCTTCTTTTTCCACCCTCTGCCTATACTAAAGCACATTGGTAGCCTGCTGAATTTTCTGTTTCTATGACAGACCTCATCATATAATAATACTACACATTATTAAATATAAAATCTTTCCTTAGCAAAGCTATGCATGGGCAAACAGAGCATGATGAAAACAAAGCTGGGGGGTATCAGGCACATGTTGGTGCAGGAGTGGTGGTGGGGTTTTATGCTTGTTTGGCTGAGGTTTTTTTTGTTTATTTGGTTCTTTTTTTTTCTCCTGGGTGAATGATTGCACTGGGTGATCTTAGAGGTCTTTTCCAATCTTGATGATTCTGTGATGACCTATATAATAAGTTTTCACTGAGCAAGCATTTGTTGGTGATTCTTTACAAAAGGGGCACTATATGAACATTTTCCACAAAAATTAAGAATAAAATCCACTTTTGGGGTGAGTGGGTTCATTTCCAGATGAAGGTAGCCCTCATGTGTGAAGTCAGAGATGGGACAATCACGTTTGCCTTATTTTGAGCTCTCTTGAATTTGCCAAAATGTGATTAGGGATGAGTAGAAGAGAAAAGGGGAGTGGAAGGAGGTGCCTTTAAAAATAGAGAGGAAAATACAACTAGCAAAGATAAAAGAAAACACATTAAAAATATGGAGGAAAATAAGATGGAGAAGGAGAAATACCAAGAGAAAACTGACTGTGTGTGTGTGTGAAAGTTGTTTCTACAGCTTTAGCAGCACCCAGCTTGTACAAGTTATAATTTAAAGAGATTAAAAAGATAATGCTAAATACTAACAGGTTAGATGTTATCCTGGTAATTAAGCTGCCATTATGGTCTTGTTATAAGCCCACCAAAACACGTTCCCCATTAAAAGTGGTTGATACCTCCTGAAGAGAGGAGTAGCCACCCATGCCAGGTGGAGCACCTTCTCCTTAAGGAGAAAGCTCCCACCTACCCTGTGCTCTTAGACTGAGTCATCCTGGGGGAGAAAAAACATACTTCAAAGTACAAAATAATGGGTGAACAAATTAATTTTTAAAAATTGCTGGAGAAGTTTGTCCAAAATTAAATTCCATCCAGTTTCTTCTCATCTCCCAACCTGAATCCTTCACTTCTCCATCTAGAACCATGATTTGTCTGGATCTAGTTTGGATTTAGCTGTCTGGCACTGAAGTCACTTTGCCTGTATGTCATGTAGGCACCATGGTCCCAGTTAGATGATGTGGACCCATGTGTTTCAGTACTGTGGTGAGTGTAAAAGTTAATTTTTTCAGTAGTGGGAGTCTGGCAGTTCAGTCTAAAGGTTCGGTGGCTGTATTTATGATTTTAGAATAAATTAACCAGTGCTAGAATTGGTTTTCTGGCCCTATGGCTGATGGGACAGTCTGCCTGTGTTTGCAATGCTGAACACTTGTAGATTCCAGAAAGATGGCTGTGTTTACACTGCTGTGGGACAATGTGGATTATCTCAAGCTACTGTGGATCATCTGGAAAGGTTCAAGGCCAAACTCAAACAGGGACCCTTTTTTTTTTTTTTTTTTTTTCTTTAAAGTACTAAAATATCCATTCCAGTTGTTGCTTGTGTCTCTGCCTGGTACTGCTTACAGGGATGGAGTCAGATGTGGTTCTGGGTTGCAGTCAGGGGGTCTGGGCCTCCATTTCAGCTCTGCCAGAGGCTTTCTGTGTGAACTTGGTCAGTAACTTAGGGTCAGATTCATTCCATTTAGTGTTGACTAATGGAGAAGGTGTCTAATTAAACCCTAGTCATGTGTACTCCCTCTCTGATCAGAGAAGGAAGAGAAAGCAAATTCAGAATGTGAATCATCCCATTTTAAGGCTGGTGTCAGAGACAAATGAGATTAATTGCCCTCTGGAAGTAGCTATTTCTTTCCATTAACTGTAGAGGAAGTCTACATTAGTAGAGTTTAGACTAGATGCCTGATTTATGAATGGCTAAAGTTAAGTAAAATTAGTCCCAACCTTAATCTCTATGCATGCCTATTTCTCTGTCTGTTAAATGATAGAAATAACACCTTCTGTACCTCCCATGCAAAGGCACCATTGGGTGAGGATCATCCTATAACTACTTCAGAAAGAAATTAAACCTAGGATTAAGTACACAAAAATTAGAGAAGTAAAGCCTTTACTCTTGAAACATCTCAATGATAGTATGAGCAGTACCAGTTGGGCCATCTTGTTACTTTTGCCATTTTTTTCCCTTTATATTTTGGCAACCAAGCACCCAAAAGTGACTTTTCCCAATGTCATGAGGGCAGTTAGTCTGTTTTTGGCAAGAAATGTAGGAGCACTGAGGAAGGATGACCATGCAGGGGAGTATAGGACACAGTCTTGGCCAGCAGCTTTGAAAATTTTCCTTGCAATACTGCTTTTTTCAAATTACAATGACGATTTACTTTTTTGGAAAGTCTCCCAAAGGAATGAAAGCTAATGACTACACCGTGACAGAGTTAATGAAGTTTTAAAAAAAAAACATAAGGGGAGAAGAAAAGCTTGCATTTTCTTATCCAAAATTCTCAACATATAAACCAGGCATGGAATAATTGTCCCACTTGATAGTTTGTACTTACATATGAGGCTTGGTTTTGGAAAAGAAAGTTTGGACTTTTAATTAGCTGGTGTAGTTACAGCAGAAAAGAAAGGGGAAAAAAAGAAAGAATAAAAAAAGGATCTTGTGTGGGTATTTTCATAAGTGCTTATTTTGATCCAAATTGCAGCATGTTACACATTGGTATGGGCACAGTTGTACTCGATAAGGCTTTCACCAACACAACCATGCCCAAACCAGACATCACCCCACTGAAGTCTCTGTGTTATCGGGCATAGCTGAGATACTTTTAAATCCATTAAATCTTATAATAGCTCCTTAGAGACCATTTTGGGTTTGTTTGGTTTTTCTTTTTCTGGGGTGTGTTAAATTACTAAATCTTGTTATTAACACTTTTATTTTATGATTTGCTGTTTCCAGGGCACAGACAGAAGCTTGATGACTCTAAACCTAGTTTGTTCTCTGAACGCCTCAGTGATTTAGGGCGCATTCCTCATCCCAGTATGAGAGTAGGGGTCCCGACCCAGAGCCCACGGCCCTCTCTGAACTCTGCACCAAGTCCTTTTAATCCACAAGGACAGAGTCAGATTACAGGTAAGAGACAGAACCATAGGTTTGACTTGCACAGGCAATGGTAGTAATTGCTTACGGATATTTGTGTCTCAACTGCAGTAAAAGAGGCTCTTCTAGAGTAAGAGACGTGTTCCAAGCAAAGCTAGGTGGGAAGTGGATTGTTCTGTAGTGTTTGAAGTTGAAAATGTCTTTCTTTGCTTTTTTTTTTTTTTTTTTTTAATTTTAATACCTTTTTGCTGTAAGCCTAAAATAGTCCAAAATAGTCAAACTGGGTAAACTGAGTAGGAATCTGGTGAAATTCTAGCTGCCACTTTGCTCTGCCTTGTCCTTCATGTGTGCAATAGTACATACTAGGATGAACATTTTTATTCAGCATTTTTATTTTGCACTGGTGTTGAGGGAAGTGGACAGCATTTAATGGTCTTTCTCTCGGAATACTAATAATAAAACCTTCTCACGTGGCAGTTTCCTTCTAGCACCAGTGCTGACCACTGTTAGAATAAACAAACTGGGTTATGGAGAAATCTCCAAAGGTTGGTTGTGAGGGTTGTATGCAACATTTATGATTGCATGCTGAGAGACAGATTTCGTTGTGCTGAGAGAAATCATAAAATACCATGTGTCACAGATTATAAGACTGAAATAAGATGTTTAACTGCAGCTGTGCCAGAAGTTTGAAACAAAAAGTGAAGCCTGCAAAATAAACCAATTTTGTCATTTTTCTGAATTGGGAGATGGTTACCTTTTTTAAAAGAGTATCAAAACAACCTCTACCTAATTTTGGCCATTTCTACACTCAAAACTTGTGCTGAAGTGTTTGTGTATATCCAGGATGTGAAGAGGTGTTGCCCCTGACCAATTTGATTGCTAGAACTGTTGGAGAACTTCACCTAGATGCAAGTCCATCAACAAAACTCTTGGTTCAGTTTACTACACCACTTTAAAACTCAGTTTTGCTGCTATAGTTGCATCTATACCAGGAGACCTTTACCAGTCATATATATCAGTATTCCTGCACTGGTAAAGCACTCCTAGTATAGACATAGTCTTTGAGTCAACCTAGGAAGATTTCTGGTTTCATGTTTCAAGTGGTTTTGACATGATACCAGCTGAAACTTAGCGGTTTTAACAAAGTGTTGTGGCTTTCTTCTTCTTTCTTTTTCTTCTTTTTTAAAGTTGAACTGGTTTAATTATTTGCAGTAAGGAAGAGAAGTAGGTGGGTTAATTTGAACCCAAAATGTTCAGGGAATTGAAATGAAAAAATTGTTCCCATGAGCTGTGGCAAAGTTCTCCCAGACCGAGAAGTCTAACTAGAGTAAAATGTTTATAATATATTTAAAATGTCACTATTACCCATTCCAAGGTACCTGCTGCCCACCAGCTTCCCAGAGCAGGTTTTTTTGAAAGGCTTATGGTTTTGTTTGTTGGACATGTGGGGTCAGGGTTCCTGTGCATATAATTTCCTGAGTGAGAACTACCAAACTCCCGCCCAATATTTTTTCTGATCTACTGTCTACTTTCTGGTGGTGTTTGGCAGCATAATTCCCAAGAAAGCATGGGGAAAATCTGGGCTATAAGCAGCTTTTTTCCTTCTTTTTGTGCCTCCATAGTTTACCTATGTGCAACACTATATCTAGGAAAGAGGGTGAAATTCTTCCTGACCCCATCTGGTGATCAGCTTATGCCCTGAAGCACGAGAACTGAGATCCTCTTGTAATTTCTTTCTAGCTAAGTGTAACTTCATATGCTGCTCTTATTCACATAAATGCCTCCTGTAGAAAATGTTCTCCTGGGTTTGATTAATAGGGTATTTCTCTGCCTTATAATGAATCAGCAGCAGCATTTACAGATTCAGGAGGTGAAAACTTCAGATGAGCTTTAAATAAGCCTGACTGGAAACAGAGTTGTGTGGCATTTGCTGTCTTCTCTGCAAATTTAAGAGCCAGCAGTTCAAAGTACCATCTAAGACTTCATCAAGAGAGGGAAGATGCAGTACTGGCAGGGCAGAAGGAGTGAGCTGAACAGAAGAAGGCAGGCTGGCTTTCCCACCTTCTGTGGATTATGTGCTTCTCTTGCTGGATAAACTCATGGTTGAGGGATAGTTTAGAATCCCAAATTGCTTGCATTTCCCCCAAAACAGTGAGTACCCGGCTGCTTATTCAAGTGTGCAGAGGATAAGTGAACTTATAGAGTATTTGCCATGTTATTCCCCATCCTTGTGTCCTCAGTTTAGAAAAGTCAAACACTCAGGCCTCAAAGGCTACTCATTAGCTCACTGGTAGCCCTCCCATTTAATAAGACAATTAGTGTGAGCATCTTACATCACTGTGAGTTCTGAGTATTCTTCTGACTTCTCCAAAAGGCTTTTCGGTGCTCTTCAGGACATTGATTGTAATCTGTAAAGCTCTATGTGCTTTGATGTTCCACCCAAGTTCTGGGATGCTTTTTGCAGACAGTCCCTCCAAGTTCTTCTGGGCTGAACGGATGCTGATTACCACACAAACCTTGCCAGTGAGAGACAAAGTTGATGCTGCAGAGGAGGAACCTCTTTGATCAGATGTTAGGTGACCCTGGGAATCTGCTAAACATCTGCCTCTTTGGTGTGGCAGGAGGGAGTGAAGTGTCTGTGGTGTCCATCTGCACTTGTGGTGGTGCAGGTCCACTGGCTTCTTACCACAGTGATTGATCTGCTATGGCTTGGAGATGTATTGAAAGGACAACATACCCTTGTCTGAAAAACAGGATTTTTAAGATTTCCTTTTTTGGAATTAAACACACGGGTTTTTTTAGAAATTTAGAAATTTTTCTTTTCAAAATTTTGTTTCTTAATCTTTTTACCTCATAGTTCAGGGAAAATAATTAATTACTAATAACTTCAATAGTAAATACTGCTTTCCTACAACAACGTGCATATTATTGCTAGGAAGAGCATAAACTGTTTCTGTTTCGTTTCACTTGAGGTCTTGCATAGCTATTGCATGATTAAACAGAAATAATATTTAAAGCCTGTCTGGCCCACACCTGAGTCTGAAAGAACTCAACACTTTGGGGTTCACTCTTATATTTCTTTTCTCTGTCTAGGTTGTGTTTATTTTCCTAGAGTATCAGAGCAGAGGTTTTACAAATCACAGCACAGCCCTAAACCTACCACAGGACCGGGCTGTGGCAGTACAAGGCACAGAGTTGCCCTTATTCAACATGGCATTTTAACTAGGATTCTGCAAACGCAACATGGAAGGGTCATTAAAAAACAAATCTTCCAATAAGCAGATGCCTTTGCTGAGGCAACACAGATTCAATTTGAACCCCGCTTGTTGCCCGTAAATCAGAAATCCTGTCTGTTCACATTTGGATACTGGTATATTTGCTTTTTCCTTTCCCCCCCCACCCCCTTTCCCCAAACGGCACTCGCAGAACTTGCTCCTGTATCCAATTACAATCCCGTTCAGACACTGAGCTCTTGCATCAGCGTTTCAGTATGAAACGAGGAAAACTGTTGTTTTTCTGGGGCACAACCAGTGAGGATTAACTTCTGTGGGGCAGGAAAAGCCACGGGTGTAATGGCAGGAATGTGGTCAGTGTGAGGACCCCGGTGGCTGGGCTGTGGGGAAGGAGGAGTGGGAGTTAAGTGAGGTTTCATGCTCCATCACCACCGTGGCACCGTCTGATCTATTGGCAACCTGTGACTTTCATCACCGAAATAACAACACTCAAAAGCAGGTCCCATGAAATTTTTTTTTTAATTTTTTTTTCCATGCACTTCAGGGATGTTAGGCTTTCAGTTCTCATAATTTTTTAGGGCTGTAAGAAGCAGATTCAGAGTCCCGAGGGCTGATTCACCTGGAAGTCAGTGGGGGGGGATCCATGGCCATTGGTGGGCAGGGAATGGTTTCAGGGATGTTGTAAACTGAATCTTACTGGGAAGACCACAGGCAGCAATCACCTTCAGCTCTCAGATGGAAGATTAAGATGGTATCAGCTGGGCCCTCATTAAGTCAGGATTTGGAGTCAGTGGGCTGGGTGCTGCCCTTTTGCAGAGTCAGGCGGAAAGCTGTCCTCATCACAGGGTTGTCCTGGGCACTGGATATGAAGCTGAGCAGCATCTGCCTCAAAGAGCAGTGTCTGTTCTCTGAGACCATCAGCGGCAAGACAGGTTTGAAACAGAAACTGTGTAGCTGTTATTAGACCAGCACTGTGTGAGTGCCCTGCCCAGGGTTGGCTGTGTTTTACCTGAGACCAGCCACACTCTGAAGCACACACCAGTTGGCAGCTGGTGTACATCAATCTGAGAGCACGTCAGGCAAAGTGCATGGCTGCCTGGAAAAGATAACTTAGAAATAACCTAAGTAATAGGTTAATAGGGTGAATTATGCCTTCAGCCCACTGGAAAGTGCAATAAAAGCAAAAAGATTTAGCAGATGAGGTGGTGGAGCTGGGATTTTTGCTGCCATGAACTCAAGGGTGGCTGCAGTCTGTTGTATTTTATGCAAATTGATTGCATCCTTTAGGCGATGGGCAAGTTGCCATTGTGAACCTCCTATTGGTAAAATTTGGGTCCCTCCTATTAAAGTATTCATTTAACTCTCCCCCCAGTTTAAAATTTAGTTGCCCTACTGGCATGACTCGTTCAGCTCAGCTTATGATTATTATTTTTTTTTTCTTATAGAAATGTGACTCTTGAGGGGTGGGAGGAGAAATGGCTTTAGAGGTTCTTCAGGCCAAAATCTGGTCTCAATTACACTTGTGTCCAATAGGGGTGTAACTCCCTTGGAACTGACTTATTGATTGAACTGGGCAATTAGATCAAGCCCTGGGCTTTTAAATGTGCCTAAGAAATCATCAGAGGAGGTTGCTTTTTAGTTGTTGTTGTTTTTGCTGGGGGGGTGGTGTGACAACAATAGTTGGGTTACTCATGCAGAAAGTCATCTTGCCTTCGTTAAGATCAGAAGTGAGGTTATTTGCTTTAAGTGTTTACCAAAGATAGCTCCAGACAGCTTGGTTTTTAGTATTGGCAGTAGCACTTATACAATCAGCAGCAGCCAGCTCTAAAGATGATGGCTGGATTGAAAAGAGTGGGTTTGCAAAGTGTGTGAATGTGTGTGACGTGGGGGTGTTACAGACGGTGCACTGAGGAGCTGAGATCATGCTCTAGCATGTAACTCAGCATGGGAAATGGGAAATAGATTTTTTTCTTCTACAGTAAATCTGTGTGTTTCATAATCCAGTGCCAAAGCAGTGGAAAAACTCGTTCTTCAGGGCTATTTATGGTTTTTTTCTCTTCTCTCCATCGACACTTCAGAACATTTGTAGTGAAGGAAGAGAAGTCACATTGCTGGAGAGCAGTATCACCTGTAGAGAGAATGGGTCACAGGGTATTTTTCATTCCTTCTTTTTTCTTTGTTTTATTCAGTGCATCCAATCTTAGATTGATTTTTAAAACCCCTTATAGCCAACTGACCATGAATGTCCATTTCCCATGGATGCTGTCAGTCAAAGACCACAAGGGTCTAGAACAGTGTCTGTCTTCCACTGACTATTAAAGTGACAATAAAACCTAGACATAAACTAATAGTCAACATTCCCTGCTTTGGTGAAGTTTACCTGGAAGTGCAAACAGGATGGAGCCATTTGTCCATTATTTTAGACCTTGCTCCCCTGACTTGTTCCAGCCCAGCTGTGCTCAGGGTTCTTAGCACAGGCATCATATCACAGAATCACAGAATTTTGGGGCCCCATTGTGAAAGAACCTTCTCAAAGCTGTGCTTTTCTTCACAGCCACGCAGGCATAACAGAAATGTTTACAGAAGGACTGCTCTTAGTAATCACTCCAAAATTTTCAAGTGCAAATGCCATCTCAAAGTGGCCCCCTCCCACTTTTGGTGTTGCTGAATGCTCTGCTAGCCTTTCCCTGTAACTGCTGCATGGGAAGGTGAGGGGCTTTCCCCCAAGCTTTTGCTGTATTTTTATATTAGCATTTTCCTTTGTTTTGAAGGGGTTCCTATAAGGAGGCACATTCACTGTGCCTCAGAGCTCCAAGGATTCTTATCTGTTCTGGGCTTTTCATAACTGGGAAGATGTGCTGTGACTGCAGAGCACATGCTGCTTCAGGTGATGCTGCAGAGCCCCTGGCCTGCAGGGATGCAGTGGATGCGTGTGAGCCCTCCAGTCAGAGCAAATGGGGAAGCTGCTCTTTGGAGCAGCAGACCAAGGAGAACCTGTCACAAATCCACTCATAGCTTCAGCCCTGCTGGCATGGGCTAAACAGCCCCTCCACTCCTTCTGTTCCCAAGCAAGGAAGAGGTGACCCTCCTAAGGACATCATTGGTCTTGCCCCTCAAGCATCCAGCTGAATCAGCCTCAGAAGCACTGGCAGGAACCTGTCTGTGGTACCTCTGGCACCCTCCTTCATCCCAGGAGGTTTGGTGGCATCTGGGACCAGAAAAGATGGGTTGGTTTGGCCTTGGTAGCTGAAGTCTCAGCTCCAGCAACGTGGCAGGGAACATCTGCTGTTGGAACCAAAGGGTGGCACATGAGACTCAGCTGCATTTCCACCTTTGGGGACTTGCTCTGGGGACTGAGGAACTCCACTGAGCAGTGAAATTTGCCCCGTGGGCTGGCAGATCACTCACCTGTGATTTGCCAAGGCCAAGGGCATTTCACTGCTCTGTCCTCTCATATCTGCAAAAACCCATGATCCCTGTCAGCGAACAGAGGATGATTTTAGGGTATTTTCTGGAGAACCTGGTACAACTCATATTATCATTTTGCAGTTTTGTAAAGGGCCAAATATAACTCCTGAAGCCACTCAGCCTCAGGGTGAAATCCCCCACACTAACTTGACCATGACCTCAGCTCTGCCTTGGTGTGGAGGAATCTGCAGTGACCCTGCAGCCTGGGGTACTGTGTCCTTCTCCATCTCTGAGCTCTGGTGCATTCTCTGATGAGGAATTTGGTTGAGAATTTTCCTCATTATTTTCCTATTCCCTGAGAAAACATGCTCTCTGTTCAGTGGAGCTGCCTTGCTTGCGTTCTAGAGGAGCTCAAGTTTGCATCTGAATATCTGGGTTCAAAGTTTCCTGTTGAGATAAGTACTCAGAGAGGTACTTAGAGGAAATGAGTACTCAGTGCCTACATCTAAAAGAAAGGACCAAGACATAGAGGTGGAATTGCTTATCATCACTGTCTGTAATTTTTGGTAGAAATTGCAGCAAATGTAGTTTGGGTGAGTTAACCAAGTTCAGCAGGAGATCTTCTTCAGGGCCAGAAGCAGTTAAATCACAGCACTGTCTTCAGTAACAGTCCATCTTCTCTCTCTAAAGTACTTTGTGGTTTAAAATGTCACATTATTGGGCTCATGGAGATCTGAAATAGAATATATATAAGTATATAAAAATATATAATTTTTTAAAATATGTATATATATTTACATATATATATATAAATACATATAAAATATATAAAATAAATGTGGTAATGCCTTGCTGAGGGTGGGGTGAGCTATAGATGCTGTTTATAAATTTAAGTTACATGTTTTAAGAAGATGTAATATGCTTTTGGGTCAACTGATAGTCCATCCAGTCCATATTCTGCCTAGCATGAGTGTTCAAAGGGGTGAGGGTGCCTGAAATGCTCAAGATCTTCTCATGCCATGAGGATTGAACTCCTAGAAGTGGCACGAGCCTCCAGAAAGCAGGTCCTTTCCTGAGGTTTTTACCATCTCAGACCAAAATCCTGTGAAAACATCCTCTGCTGTGATTTTCTTTTCCCCTAACTTTCACCTGCTCTATAATTTCCTTCCAGCATTGGAGCTCACCTAAAAATCAAAACTTTGAGGGACTCTGTTTTGGATTCGGAAGCAGAGATTGAAAAGCTCTTGGAGTTTGAAGGAGCTTAGATTTGAGATTGTGCTCCTGACACATCATTAATTTTAAGATTGTTTTCCCAGCAAGCCTAGGCTTTCCGTTCCCAGTTGAAGATCATTTACCATTGACTGAATGGTGAATTATAGTAGTGGAATGAGGCAGAGAAATATGTCGATATCTGATATAACAACCAGCAGTCAGATTTGAACCTGGGCCAATCAATACAACCACAGCCTTGAAATTGTTAAAACAAAGAAATTCATTACATTTAATGATCAAGTGTCGCTTGGATTTCTGAGGAGTTTATGTTAACCATTTATATTACTCAGCTCTAATATAAATGACAAACTCCAGGCAAATCCTCTTAAAATTAAACTGGAAAGTTGTTGTGGGTTTTTTTGGTTTTTTTTTTTTTTATATAAATATCTATATAGTTATTTTGCTTCAAGGAAGTATCTGCTTTCCAGACATCTCTTCAAACAAATCATGTCTGAGCAGAAAAAATAAACAAGGAATAGCTGAAACTACAGGGTTTTGCTGTGTGGAAGAGCAGGGAAAGGAGTTAAAAAAAAAAAAAAAAGTTGAATTTCCTGAAAAAGTGCCTTTGCTTATGCCATGTGGCTGTCACATTGCTGTCTAGAAAGCAGGGCCTTAACAGAGCACTCTGATCTAGCAGGTCCTCCAAACTGAGTGGGCTTGATGTGCTTCACTGAAAATATCAGGGAGGATTTGGAAGGATGTGCTGCATTTTCTATGAAGCAATTCCAAGAGAGTTTTCTGTTTATCGTGGAATGTCTAAAACAAACTTTAAGGTTGAAAGTTCTTTGTTTTTATTGATGTGAAGGAATAAAAATAACTATTTATGAAGCATTCAGTGGCATCTTTATCAGAAGATATTAACTGAGAGCAAACAGTTTATAAATTCAAACACCAGTGAGTGAAAACTTGAGCCCTCTCTCTCCCTCAGTGCAACCCACCACTGCTTCAGCAAAAAAAATGAACTCTATTTATTTTTAAAACCATTTCCTCCATTGTGAGCTGTAGCAAGTATATCAAAAGACATCATTGGTTTCTGAACCATTTGGCTTTATAATATTGTAGTTGAGGTGACTGTAAGTAATTGGGCCAGCATCCAAATGTGCCATTTTTGGACGGATGCTGAAAAGATTAATGACTTTTTCCTTCTTGGATGGTATTTTCATCACTGAAAACACTGCTGTGTAATGTTTGAACTGGATAACAACTTGACAGGCGTGCCAAGTGCTGACTGTGGAGTCCTCCACCTCTCAAGTCCACTTCCTAAGCTGAGACCTAGGTCTCCTATTTGCTCATCTGTCCAAATCCTCAAGCACTGGCAGGTCTTGGTGTAGCACACTGTTAGACCTGGATGAGAAACACCAGGAAGTTGCAGCACAGCTGCTAGATCTTTTAAAACTCTTCTCACTGCTCTGCTTCTCCCAAAAAAGCTTATTATAGGGAGGGAAAAGCACAGAGCAAGGCTTGAAGGGGTTGAGTCCTAGAGGAACAGGTTGTGTTTCACTGCATTCATGTGCCTTCTAGCACTGATGTGTGTATTTGCAGTAACTGTAGCTCTTTTAGTTAGCTTATTGATGCCCTAAAAGAGTTCTTTTAAAAAAAAGTCATAATTTTGTTTTTGTTTGTTTGTTTGTTTGTTTTTCCCCCCCAGACCCCAGGCAGGCACAGTCATCCCCTCCATGGTCCTATGACCAGTCTTACCCATCCTACTTGAGCCAGATGACTTCACCATCCATTCACTCCACAACTCCCCTGTCCTCCACTCGAGGCACAGGACTTCCAGCCATCACCGATGTGCCCAGACGCCTCTCAGGTAAAGACCTTGTTTTGCCTAAAACAATTATGCAGATAGGAACAGGACTGGCAGAGAGGCTGCCTCTGTGGCCTCAGATAAACCTTAATAGGAGCAAAGAGCTCAGCTGTTGATAACAAGGTTACTGCACAGCAGGTGAGGGTCAAAGTCTTTTTTTTTTTTTTAAAGTGGGAGGAATGCTGTGGTGTTCTGAGCATGTATCATTGGAATGTGTCTAGATCAATTTTAAATCAGGCTATTTTTAAATTGTGAACCTGATTCTATGAAAAAATTCTCTCTTTTTATTTTTTCACTACAAGAGGATGTTTACTGGCGTGTTTTAATGTAATTGTGATATTCTCTATTTTTTTGGTGCTTTACTTTTGCGCTGTGTGTGGCATTAAGCATCCTGATAAATGCTCTTTATTTCTTCAGTAGTTAAGTCTAAGATTCATTCTCCTGCATTTCAATCCAGTAGCTCAAGAAAGCCTGTTTCCTTAGTTAATGTGTACTTAAGATGCCTATCAGAAACTAGCTGAGTCACTTTAGGGTAAAGATTGGACAAATTGTGCTTTGGAATGGTGCTGGAGAGAGGAAATATGTTCAGGAACATAGACAAGACAGCAGCAAGGTACTGAGACTTTTTTTTTTTTACCAAACAAATGTACATTTACATACTCTGCAATTCATCTCTAATGGTCTCAGTCATAAAACCATCTGTGTGAAGTAATCTGATTGCCCCAAAGTAAGATAGAGCCTGTCATGGCACACAGTCACCTTGTATATCTTGCCAAAAATGAGGAACCTTAGGGGAGGGAGGCTCAGTATTAGAACTCCAGCCTTGCAAGTGTGGAAATATTAGCAGCGTATGCCAAAAAAGCATGTGTAAGGTAAAGAAAGGCTTTATGATTCATTAATGAAAACCAAAGAATCAGTCTTATTACATCTTTTTGCATGTTTGCAAGATATTATTATAATCTTGGGTGCTGCTGCCATACACCTGTTTGACTCCTGGCCAGGTGAATTTCTCGCTGTCGTGTTTTCCCCTTCCACCAAGCTCATAGCACTGGAAATGTTGATCACTCCACTGGGCTGCATCACCGACGAGCTGAACTCCAGCCAGCAGGCGTGTAGGGTTTGATTAGTGTAGACTCCTTGATTTCTTTCATCTTGGAGGAGGGAAGCTTTGTTTCTCAAACAAACAGCTGCAAAAAAAACCCCAAAAAAACCTCTGCGGTCCTGAGCGCGCTCTGCCTTCTTGGAGATGCCAAACATCTCCATGTGGGCCGGGGGTTGGAGGGTGGTGGAGCAGGTTCCTGCGGGCTCTCCGTGCAATGCGCTGACTTGGTTCAAAAAACTCGATGGGCTTGATGCTGAGGAAATGCTTTGTTTGGTTCCAAACAGGTTCCCTTTAAGTCGCAGCCTCCCTATGATCTGTGTTGTCGAATGGGTTATTTTTGCAATTGTTGCCCCCAGCAACACCTCCAGGAGAGGCTCGGCTGGGACCGCAGCAGCTGTAGCACCGCGCGCTTGCCCTGCAGCTCTTGCTTGTCTGTGTGTACTCAGACGTGAGTGCCTGCATGTGGGCACAGGCAGAATGACTAAAAGACCTGGCTGTGTACATGGTGTGGCCGTGGATTGAACTTTTCTGCTGTGCTCTGCAGTCGGTTGCCTTCACGCTTCTTGCCCTTCATCTTTTGGGGGTTCGGCTGACGCCTCCGCAAATGCTCTTGCCTTTTCCCGGTGTGGGGATCTTCCTTCCAGTTAGAGTCAAGGTTGAAAAAGGGGACTTTGATCTTCCACAAGCACCAGAGGTTGTCTGCAACATTTGCTGGTGTTCAGAAACACAGAGGCGTGTTCCTGGGTGGAGGACAAACTCTGGTGCTCAGGCTGCAAGGAGACGCTGCAGCCCCAGCTGCAAACCCTGTGGTTTCTTTCAAGGTTTTCTATCTATAAATGCCACAGGGAAGGAGGGCAGGATCCAACCCCTTTTGTGTATAAAGAGAGCAAAATGCAACTTTAAAGTTGCCCCTTGCAGCTAACAGTGTATTCCTCACACATAGAGAAACACAAATCTCTACTCAGTTTCTTCATAGATCTTTCAGAGGAGAGCAGAGCTTTGATTAATTTTTTTTTTCAGTGCTTAGAAGCACTAAAAATGTTAGAAAACTTCAGGCACCTCCATTGTATGAAGGAGAAATTAGTTTTACAAGGCCTTGAATAAAAACAAACTTTGCTTTCTGATACAGTGGCAGAAATCTGATTATCAAGGCTGTTAAAAGTATACAAGGTAATTTTAATGAATCCCATATTTACTGCCTGTTGCTTAACATCATGCAGGAGGAAAAAATGGGTAAAACTTCCCCCTTAGGCCTTGGATGTCACACCTAGAGGCACAGGACATCCTATCTGCCACAATTTCACATTGCCCACCCTTTTCACAGGCCTCTGCCTAGACATCTGCTTAAAATTGTGTGCACCCAAACACTGAAAATATTCCATGTGTCCTTCAAAATAGTGGTTCCTGTTTGTATTGTAAGTGAGAGCCATCTAGAGCTATTTTTGATGGTTCTCCTGTGATCAAAACCACTTCCAACCCATGTCCAAACCAGTGGTATTCCTCCCCATCCTGGGACAGGTACATCTCTTGGTGATGAGGACACCTAAGTAGGTGGAACATCAGAAGAGGTTTGGGACGTAGGACAGGAGGTGACAAGTACCTGCCGTAGCAGTTCTTGCAGTTCTCCATCCTGTGAGAGAGGGGAAAAGGGCAACAGGCTGCAACCCTGAGGAGTTATTTGGGCAGACTGGTGTAATGTGGCTGAACTGGTCACGTCGGTGTCTAGACAGATTCCTTTGCACAACTGAAATGTTTGCATGCAACGCTGCAGGCACGTGCAAATGAGTGCCCACAGCTGACAAGCTTCAGGTATTCCTCTTTTACTCTCCAAAATGGGGACTGGTGCTTGATGCTTACCTGGGCACTGTTCAAAATCAATAGCTGAAAAGCAAAGCAAAAAAAAAATTAAAAAAAATTACCTGGCATCACTGATGCAAATTTTGAACCAGCGATCTCTCTGGTGCATGTGTCTCATGCTTAAATCAAGAAAAAATAAAAGGCTCAGAAGGCTGTACAGTTGACTTACCTTATTTCATGAACTTAGTCATAAAAAGAGCAGGATTCCCCGTATTCTATTAAAGTTTCTGTCTGCTCAGACTCCTCCAGAAGACAGTGAAAGTTGGTGGCCCAGCAGATTAATATTCTTAATTAAATAATATTGTAGTGGAAACCATGGGAATATATGAAGATGGTCATTTTAGAGCGAGTTTTGCCTGAGGGACGTAGTCTTATTGCATGATTCATAGTGAGTGCTCTCAGTCTTTGTGCCCCATGCATAACCAAAGCTCATGTGGGATGGGGAGCATGAGTGTCTATTATGTAATTAATGTATATGATTCATCTAAATACACATCACAGCCATTTTTACATTAAGCTTTGGGACCGATCCAGCAACTCCTCAGCACATGCAAGGTTCAGAGCAAGGAGTACAGGTCAGGTTGTTCCTGAAGTCACAAAAGGGCTGCTCTGCAGAAAGTGAAGGAGGAAAGGGTTGAGATGTCCCCAGGGTAGACATCCATGTCTAAGACAGTCATCCTTAGCTCCCTTTCGAGTCACTGGGGACCAACTGGCAATTGCAGGGCTGGACCAGGCTGCAGATGAGCTGCACTGGTCTCTGGCAGTGCCTTGGTAGAGCCTGTTTGTCTCCACAGGCTCTACAGAGAGCCTAGGTGAGTAGTTCAGGTACAGGCACGTCTGATCTGATTGTCTGCTTTTAGTGAGCTGATTTAAGAGATGATTTAGCTGTCCCATAAACATACACATGTCACAGCCTTGTTAGACTTCAGTCCTGGTTTAACCCTGCCATGGTCTGCCTCACCCTGACCTCTACCTGCTCCAGGATGACAGGGTTTGAGCTTGTATTTAATTTTGTTGAGAGGAAGGTTTGATTTTCCTGAGATGGGGAGACTTCTTCTCCTACACTTTTCCTGGATCTTACCCATCTGCCTAAACACTCATGTCTTTACTTTTTACTTCACTTTTGAGGAAGACTTGTAGGGTCAAGGTCATAAACTGCTGGAGGACCTGCCCAGTAAGTGTAACTTTCAAGTGCAGCACGTGTTCAGTGTTGGCTGTGGAAGAGCCTGTCCTACACAACTGTGTCTGACAAATGCCCATATGACAAAGGAGAAAATGAAAACTGAAATTGCAGGACACATCAACAAACCTACATTTTCCAGCTCACACTCTCTGCAGATAGCTCTCAGCTGGGGATGACTGCCTCCTGCCAGCATGCCCAAACTCTCCCATCCCATGCCCTGGAGTCCCTGCAGCATGAAGGGTGGATTTTACTGACTTTATGTTTACCATGTCATTGAAAAGGAACATGCTGAGACAGATGAGGGACATGCTGGGATAGATGAGGGGCACTTTGGGCTCAGTCTCTAAACAAAAGAAATTTGCAGACTCCATCCCTCTGCACTAAAGTGGGCAGGAAATAATATCTTCACCAATAAATTACACACTGGTAGAGCCTGGGCTGTTACATGCTGGTGCTGTTAAATTGTCAGCAAGGTTGGTTTTGAGCAGAATTGGCCAGCATGGATGCAAACAGGTCCCAGCCGTGGTTTGGAAATGAGCGCAGTCCCAAACTCGTTCCTGTGGGCAGCTCAGAGGCAGCCACCCCATTATG
Source organism: Heliangelus exortis (assembly GCF_036169615.1). Classification (NCBI taxonomy): domain Eukaryota; kingdom Metazoa; phylum Chordata; class Aves; order Apodiformes; family Trochilidae; genus Heliangelus; species Heliangelus exortis. Next base: position 109,083,706 of record NC_092424.1, on the reverse strand, counting down.
GAGGCTAAAGGGATTTAATATTATGGCTGTGGCCAGACCATCCTGGCTGCATTTTGAGCCAGAAAATGGGCCCTAGCCCTGGGCTGTTTGCTGGTTCAAGCACAGCCAAACTTTCCCATTAATTCATCCTGCTCTGTAGATACCTCCATGTTGTTTTGGACCATCCTGTACCTTCAACAGATGTTGAATTTAAGAAACATTCCTGTTCCCCCAGCTCACTGAGAGCTGGCAAGTTTAAATACAACCCTGTGAATGACAACTATGCCCTAATAAGTGACAATATTGTCCCATTATTGTTTTCATTCTTGTAAGCCTACAGATCTAAAAATAAAACCCCATATATAATCGAAGCAGCTCCATCTGAACCTCTGGATTTAGTGTATGTATATTAATAAGAAAGTGGCTCAAGGTGATGTGTTGTTTTTTTTTTGAGGTCCTGTACTTGTTGTTGTCTTGAGTTTCTAACCCTGAATGTGTATTACCTTGGATTTAGCTTAATGTCATGTATGCACATGATCTTCAAAATAAGGATTTTCCCTTTTGGGTGAAATTTGATCTTCAAAAAATACTAACGGCAAGAAATAAAAGTTGTTTATCTTCTTCTAAGGAACTCAGAAAACTTTACAGCCACAAAGTAAAAACTGTGGTCATGTGAATCAGCTATTCTTGCATCCCTTAATTCCTACTAACTTCATTAGATGTTGTGGATAATAAGCACATTTCAGGACTGGACCCTGAGGGCATTAATGCTGTGTCCAAAATACGGTTCTTTTCCTCTTGACATGCTCTGGGGAGCAGAGAAATGGTTAATACCATGGCCATTGCCAGCAAGGCCTTGGTGTTAGCAGCTCCTGAAATGAATGAGCAGTTCACGCTTCAGCAATATTGTCTCAGGTTCTTGGCAAACCCAAGAAACCAGCTCTGTTTCTGGTGTGCTCACTACGCTGCGATGTTTTTCTTGGTGACTATAACAATTTTTACTCTGTCTTCTTCTTTTTTTAAAAATTTTTTAAATTTTTTTTTTAATGGAAGCTGAGAGACTAAAGGTTGTCTCTGTCTCCATTTCTCCTAGCTAATATTTTCAATGGTTTCCCTGCGAGGTAGCACTGAGTAAAAAGGCAAAGTAAAAAACTGGGGAGAGCTCAGGTCTTCAGAAACAACCCACTTATTTTGCTACCCTCCCTAAACTTGTAACCTGAACATTTTTATTTTTTTTTTTTCTTCATTATTTTTCAGTGGTTCTATTTATTTTGTTTACCACAGTTTTTCCATTTTTAGTCTCCCACCCACTTGGTGCCACCTTGGAATCTCAGCACCTTGGCACTCATCTGTGGGTTTTCAGTAGCAGCCTCTCTGCTGGGTAGACTCTCATTGGAGTAATTGTCCAGAAGATGGGTTGCATGATCCCTACCTCAAGGATGAAGGCCAAATTTTTCTAGCATGTGTGGCCTCAAATTAGGCACCTCTACCCATATTTAGGAGGTAAAACAAGGGGGCTGATTTTCAGACATTTGAATATTATAATGCATGTCTTTAAGCCCTTTTCATTTACTTTAAACGGCTGTCGGGAACGGAAATAAACAGGAAAAATGAAGGCAGAGGGAAAGAGTTTTATTCCTGAAATAAGGGATTTTAAAAATACCAAAAAGAAACAAGTGGAATGTTTTTAAATGGAATAAATTTGTTGCTGATACAGGCAGGAAATAGCACACTCAAATATATGTGGATGTATAGATATATTTTTATCTGAGCTTTTTTTTTTCTGCAATGTGTTTTATATTTAGGACACATATCAAGATTTGCATCTGTTTCCAGAACTTGCTGCTAACAGTTAGTAATGATGCCAAAACATACTTTAGTTCCAGCTTGAGACCAAATGATATTCAGGGCTTTTTTTTATTACTAATTTAGGGTCTGATATTAATTAAGGAAATTTTTCCATAAGTGCCAGGCCTTTTCTGAAGAACTCATTAAAATTATATTAACTTAAACCGGAATCACAGTCTGAGCATGTTTTGTAATGATTATTCTTACTGACTCTGCTGGGTTTTGTAAACAGAATGTGAATTGTTAATGGGGCAACGGGGCACTCAGTTCCAGACTTCCAGAGGGACAGATCCTGAGCCATTACCTAGCTGTGTGCTCCCAAGAAAGGCAGTAAGGTCCTATCAGGAAGGATGTGGGACTGAGCTCTTTGTTTCATCCTTCTGCAAAGGCACATGATGATTTCTCCGTTCACTTTGTTGGGATTACTCTTGATTTTCTACCTAGGATGGAGCCAGTGGTGATGGCTGATGCAGGACCATGTGTCTTGATACAAGAGGGACTCCAGGTATTACATGAAGCTCTCTGGTATATGTAAGGTGATCAGGACTGCTTACTCTGCCCTTACCTCCCTGTTACCTTGAGTCTTTGTTGTACTGGGTTTGGTTCAATTAATTGCAGAAGCTGAATTTATGAAATGGTTGTGTAAAATAAGGGAGAACTTGGTCCTTCTCAGACTATGACTGTGTTTAGTACAAGACAGGTAGAAAATTAAGTTATGCCCTCCGGGATTTATATGGTTTGGAAGGCCAAATTCTGCAAATCTTACACTAAAAAATACAATTCAAGAGGCAAAAACTGCTGGTGGTAGAAATATCTGGAGCTGCCTTGACCTATGGTGAAATTTCCTCGCATTTCTGACGATGCAGAATTTGACCGTGTTGAATTTGGGAATGATGAGAGCATTAAAGCCTAACAGAGCATCACAACACCTTTTTGAAGTGGTTTAGCAGTGGTTGTTGGCCCCATTTTACAGATGACTGAATCTCCTCATCTCTTGATGGATGCTTTAGCAGAAAAGGACCTGGTGTCATGCCAGCATGGCTGTCAGATTTAAAAGAGCATTGATACTGTTGATACTGGGCTGATACTGGTGACTAAAAGAGAAGGTAAAGAGCCATTGCAAGTGGTTCAGGCTTTCTGTGGTTGTACAAAAGAAAACAACGTAGGCACTGAAAAGAGAGGAAGATGAACGAGATACCATAAAGGTGCTCACATTAACATGGCTCATAAAGGATGTTATTAAGAGAGGAGGTACTGCTTCATATTCATAAAGGGAGGGTATTTGGGGACACTAATCTGGAAATCTCTTAATATTTACTTTCAGATTAACTCAAAAAAGAGTGAGGGAAGGGATCAAAGTAGCAGATGCCTTCCTAGAGCTGGGGACAGGTTCCCCATATCCGAAGGAGCCATGTGCGGGTGGTGCAGAGTCCCCTCGGGGGAACCCAGCGTGGCACCCACACAGTGCTCAGTGGTGCTTCTGTGTCCAACGAGTTTTTGTGGAAGGCAAAGATTTTTTACAGTGGTGGAGCTTAATCTCTGAAGTTCAGGGGAGAAAAAATTTATATAAGGATCTTTCCACAGATATATAGATTCATAGGTTATTATTACAGTGAAGCCCATGTGATCGTCTGCGTTTAACCCAGCTGATTTCCCCAAATTCAGTCTAATTTGAATTTGAGAACAATCTTTGAGAAAAAAGAAAAAAAGATCCCAAAACACACAGTTGGTCTTCATTTAAAAAAAATTCAGGGAAGCAAAATCCACTACAACCTTTGGTTACAGGTGCTAATTAAGCTTGCTTCAGAAACGTGGCTCTTATTACTAGTCTGAATTTGTCTAACTTTAGTTTCCACTCATTTGAACTTGCTATAACTTTATCTGCCAGATTGCAGCACCAAATTTTATTTCTGAGGTTATTTTCTGAGTTCAAGTGAGTTCCTGTGGTGGTGACAGATACAACAAGGGGATGGGTAAGAAAGGAGATTGCTGTGGGAGGTTTCAGAGAGATGGCACAAGCCACAGGGGGACGCAGAACTGGTTTGGGAGAGCTGGAGGGACACTATGGAAAAATTTTTTTTATGTGAGTTTCCTCTGGGTTCACTGTGATCTATCAAGTAGTGGAAGTTTCCTTCCCTAATCAGCTAAACTCCTATGGTATCTACTGAAAGGGAGTTATTTTTAGTAGTTGAACTGGGATTCTGCTTTTCCAACCCACCTGAAAAAACGCACTGAGAAAGCATTTTTCAGTGACTTTGTGGGTTTCTGCAAGCCCTTTGGGAATTTTTCTGCTTTTATATTTGCCCAGTTGTAAAATCCCTCCTACTTTTGCCAACAGAATAAATTCAATTCCTCATCTACTACCCTAGATGGAGATACAGGAACAGAACAATAGGATACACATTCTGCTCTACTTACCATACACTGACCTTTCATTTTAAGAAACACAGCTATAGACGCGAGGGCTTTTTCCTCCAGGTTTAGTTGGCATTTGCTCTGTCAAAAGGAAAGGGAAGCCTGCAGCTCAGGGGCTATGAGCCTGTTGGGTGTCAGACACCCAACCCTTTACTTTCCACGTTTGTAACTCTTCCATGAGGAAAATTGCAAATAGAGAGTTGAAACTGTGTTAAACACTTGGGGTTACTTGGACCAGGCAATACTTTCATCATATGGACAATCTTATTTCTGTTAAAAGAGGCATCATACACTTAACCTGGGGTATTTTGTGATGTTTTAAAGGTGTATGGGGAGGAGGAGAGGAGCCAGTGTGCTGCATCTCCAGCCCTGTCAGAACCGTGTCACCTTCAAGCTTCTCGGTCATTTTTCACTGACATCTCTCTAACCATCAAATTGACCTTTTATCCTGTGGTAGCCATGAATTTTTTTCTGTAATATGTTATTTTGTAATGTAGAAATGCTGTAGGCAGCTGGAGAAAGCTCTTGTGAGAAAGAGGAGCAGCCTAGCTGAGAGAAATGGAGCACCAGCAGAGAAAAACACTCTGGGGGATTTAAAACAAAGATGTATTCTGAAAGTAAAATGGATAGGTAGGGCATCTCATGTTGATTTTTCTGACTCTTAACATCATATTTCTTTGGCAATGAGATGTGGAAGGTGGTGTGCTTGTATTGGGAGCTGTACCCACAAAGTCTCTTTCATTTAGCTGAGATGAAAAGTCCCTACACAAGCTCTAGTGGTGCCACATGGGAGGTTTCCACTCCTTATTTTTAATGGCTAACTGGCCTGTCACTGTCTCTTCCATAGGCATCAGTGCTTTTTTATGCCCTTTTCTGTTAAAAAAGCACTGTCTAGAATTGGCAGAATGTTATGGAGCTGGCAGCCAGAGGTATGTCCACCTTGTTGTAGCCTATATAATTAGGCTGTGCAATGGACTTGCTTGGAAAACAGGATTGCAGCACAGGTACAGGAGCAAATGTGTGAGGGACATCATTTTGAGGTGATAGGTGTCTGTGAAAACACAGCTTGCTCTATGTAATTCTGTCCTGAAATTATGTTCTGTGTTGTGTTGAAAGCTGAACATGGGATTGAAAGATTCCCATGAGCTGGAACTCCGTCCCCCTTGGAGGTCCCCTTGACAAGGCTTCATGTGAGGTTTTGACTTGAGCTGGAGCACCCAAGTCTGACTACAGCAGGTGATGCAGTTCAGTGAGTAAAGTGAGGGTTGTGTGTGTGAGTAGCTGATGGGGCTCTGCTGGGATCACTGCTGACCCCCACGACAGGCAGCAGCCACGGTGTTGCAGTTGGTGTCTGGAAGTCCCATCCCATTGTGCTGAGAATAAAGAAGGGGAGGGAAAAAAAGAGAGGTCCACTCCATCTTCAGTTTATTTTCACTCTTAAATACTGTATGGCTGGTTACAAGATGTGAAATATAATGAGGGAATTGAGGAAAGATGAAAAGAGCCAGTGAGGTGATAGCAGTGGCTGCAGCCTTCCTAGAGCCAGGTGAAAGTGACATGCGTCAGAGGGGAGGTCAAGGATGATGTGAAGGAGGGTACAGAGATTGTTCTGTGGCTCTTCACATCTCCCCAGGCTTCAAGGGAGTCAGGAAAGAAAGGACAAAGCTGCTCATTGCAGCTTGTGATAAAAGACAAGCAGTGTTGGTCAGCATCATCACTGAAAAAGCTAAGAGAGAAGCAGATCAGCTCCACTGCATTAAGCCAAGGGTCTGTCCAGCACCCCTCACCTTCTCTAACTGTGGGGTTTTCCAGAGCTGGCTCTTTACAACTGGATCATTGTATTTAGTAGCTGTTGATAGATCTCCATGAATCTACTTGCCTTTTATTTGGTGTCCCAGAGGAGTCACTTGGTCAATTCTTCTTTCCCCTCTAGGTCCATAGAGCTGTAGCCATATAGGACTGATGGGGACCTCATGAGATCATATGATCTGTGCCTCTTTGTGCAGAAATAGGATCAAACATCTGCAGGTCATTCCTGTTAAGTGTAGCCAGCTAGTTATGTGTATTGCTGCCACTAAAAACAAAAATAAAACCGTTCCCCAAAGAAAAAATCCCAGCCAAAAAACTTCATTAAGGTTGAAATAGATCATTTTGGTGCAGTTAAAATATTTTAAGAAAATGAACTTAAAAACAAAGGAGGACAAAGCCAGCATTATAAAAGAACATATGAATAAATGCTTGAGAAGTGATGAGGACTTTACATACAAATACATGCAAAACATCCCTGGGGTTCAAAATGAGATGGTTGGCCATGAAGTAGGAGTCATCCCTGCAGCATGGTAAATGGACCTGGACCTACAAAGGGTTTGTCAGTATTAACAGAGGGCAGGTACAGAGTGGAAGCCTCTGTGAGAATGAGTGAAAATATTTAAATAGCCCCAGGGCACAGATTGCAAAGGCTGGGACTTGGACTAGGGACTGAGGACTGAAAATGAAACCTTCTACAAAGGTGACTGGTTTACTAACTAGGAAGGGAAGCAAGTGCCTCAAAAACACCAGGAGGGCTGCTGACCCAAAATTTCTGCAACATAAGCCTGAGATGAAATGGCTCATTGGAAAAGGCGTCTCACAGAAGCTCTGGAGTAGAAGTCCCCAGGAACTGTGATGTGGATGCTGGCATGGCCAGAGGAGCCACAGAGGAATCCTGGCAATGGGAAAAAAGCACCTCTCTTCCCCCTTTCTTCCCTCTTCCTCTCTCAAATATCTCCTTCTAAAGGGACTCTTTTTGTTTGTTTTTGTTTTCATTTTGATTCCTGCTAAAAGCCAACCCGTGTTACTTTTTTTTTTACGGATGAAAAGAGGCAGAGGGGAGGATCTAAGTTCCACCAGAGTCCAATTAGGAGCCATCGTATTAGATTCCAAAATTAGATAGGAAGCTGGGTTTAATGGCAGTCCAAACCCAACCAGTTCCTAGTTTGGCCTGGCCCACGTAGGTGGACTGGACTGGTTTAGAGCTGTTTTGAGGACAGGCTGCTTGCCCATGGAGGAAAATGTTCCCAGTTGCAATGGAGCTGGAGCATGGCGCCTGCTCTTTATCCAGGCCAGCTTCTGCCCTCACCAGGCTGCTCTGCAGATGAGCTGGAGGATTATTCAGTTGAAAGCAATTCTATCCATTGCTTTCTCAGGCAGATGAAGAAAAGGAAATAATTCAGGCTGACTTTTTACACCTCAATTTTATTTCAGATGTTAGGATTATTTTCTCTACTTTGTTTGACTTCCACCTTTTCTGTATCTTCACCTGCTGAAGACCTTATGAAAAGTCTGATAGGCTTTGCCTTTAGTTTTTGTAACTTTACAGCATGTTCCAACAAAGGATCTCATACTATTTTCCAATTTATGCTGCTGACCTTTGTCACTTGGCTAATATGAACTATTAAAATATCCAACTAATAGTAAAATTTAGCCAGGAAAATCAAATTATATGCCCAAAGTCAGAAAACAAACCAGTAGCAAGAGACAGAAAGGAATGCATCACATTTCTCCTTGTAGCAGCTTAATGGATAATGGGCTTTCTAAAGAGGCTTTTTTTTTTCTTTTTTTTTTTTTTTTTTTTTTTTTTTTTTTGCCAATATGCATTTATCCTGTACAATATCTCCATGATACATCTGTTTTTTTTACCAGCCTGGTTAGAAGTTGTCCAGGCTCTCTTTTGAAATAAAGAAAATTCAAAAAGCTGACTACAGGCTTAGTCAGACTTCAGTAGGAGCGTGTGTATTTCTACAGCTGATGGCAAGTGTAAGGGGATCAGTCTGAATTTAATCCTCTGTTACAGGATTGTTGTATCAGACATTTACCATGAGCTCTGACCACGCACTTGACTGTTACTGTGGTTTGTCTGAGACAGGGATTTTGAATTTAGATCATCAATAGTGACTTGAGCTGCTAGTGGTGTAGCAGAAGCTGCCATACAGCAAACAGCCCAAAGCATGTTTATGATGTGAGCTATTACAGACCAAAGTCTGTTTCTCTTTCTCATCACCGGTTTCCCGGGAGGATAAAAGCCATATTCAGACTTTACACTATGGAGAAGAAGCATTTATTTAGAGGTGTTCAAAGTTGGGCTGGTTTAAGCTTCAGCTTGACTGATGAATGGAGATGCTGTGTGGACAAGCTTATAATGGATTTAAACTTAGCTTATAGCTGTTTGCCTTAACTTAAAAATTCAGGTTGGGTCTAAAATGAATGAAAAAAAATATGAGGAAGGCTTTAGACTGCTTTCATTAAATGAGATTGAAAATCCTGTATTGTTAAAGTTGTGCAATGCTGAATATAAAAAGGAATACAGTGCCTCTAGCCCTGCTATACAACCATGTTTAACAATCTGTGTCTTGCTGAATTTGATGACTGTTTGGTATCTAATTGGGCACTGAGTGCCAAAATGCCTGCGTTGAAACCTCTGTAGGTCTGCACTGGGCAGTATTTTTGACTCCTAGGTACGAGAGCAGCATCTCTAGCTAGAACAACCCAGTGGTTGCATGCAAAGATTTCCTCCATCTCCACGAAGCTTGTGGTGATTCAGGGCATGTCTGCATTGCACAGCAGCGTGTCCTGCTCTGTGGCTTGTCAATAGCCACAGCTTTGCTCCTGCCATGCTGAGTGAGGGTCATGATGTCCCCAAGCTGCTCTTGCTCTGTCCCTCATGACAGACTCAGCGGTTCGGCTCGGTCTTCATCCACACAGGGCTCCTTCACACCCTGAGGCTCATGAAATTCCTTTAACCAGTGGGTCTTGGGTCAGACTGACGTGTTTGACAATTTTATCATGGTCTGACGTTACTGCTGTTCGTGTGACTTGAGGGAGAAATGTTATGTACTCACTGTAAGGAAAAAAACCTCTGGCTGTCGCTGGGTGAGTTATTTTCCACTGTTTTTACTCCAACAGCGTTATTTTGCCTGCTGCTAAAATCTTTTAACCTAAGATGGAAATGCCTCCCTGGTATCTCCTCTCTCGTTTCTCCAGTATCCAGAAGCTTTCCCTAAGCTGAGCACCCTCATCCCCTCTGGAGCTGCTGCTCTTGCAGGCTCCTGCTCCTGACACAAGCAGCCACTTTCAGCTGCCTCCCGGCAGGACGAGGTGTGAGTGTTCCCCCTCTGGGGACAAAGGGCTTCATGTCGGAGAGGAGAAAAATAAAAGATCATCATGGCCCTGGATGTGGACAGGGACCAAGGCTGAAAATGTCTGTTGAAGAGAGAAGTTATTTTGGAGGGGAAAAAGCATGTTTTAAATTGTTTAGATGTGGGGATTTTGTGTTTTATGGATGTCTGGGGGGCTGAGGAGGTGCCTTTTCTTCCTCCATGTACAATATTGTTCAGGGAAAAAAAAACAACAATTGTACTATCTACATTTGTGAATTTAAGTTTTTTTGGCCAGAAGCATAACAATTTGTAGGGTTTGATTTTTTTCCTCTGGAAAGAAAAAAAACACAGCGTTTTGAGAACAAGGCCCGGGTAACCAAAATATGTTTGTTTTTGTTTAAATCGCTCAGCAGAGAAATCTTCTCTTGTCTATTGTTAAGAGAGAGGTTTCAATCAAAGGCAAATTCTACATATTCTAAAATATACAGACAACTCTTTGAAAGCAAAGCCAAGCAGAACTTTAAAAGAGACCTTCTCCTTGATGCAGAAGTTTTCAGTTAGTTAACTGTGCTGAGGCTTGAGTGGAAAGAAACAGCCTGAGAAACAAATCGCAAATCCCCATTTCGGAGACGGAAGTCAGGGAGAGCATCGTATTAATAGCACTCAAGACCTTTCCACAGAGCTTCTCATCCCTGGCTTTTCCAGCAGCAGGAAGAAAAAGGCTTTGGAGTTTGTGGGGCTTTTTCTGTTTGGAGTTGGCTGTGGAAGGTTGCAGAGTGAGGGAGTGAAGGGCCTGATCCTCTCATGTTGGGTGGTCCCTCCTACTGCAAATCACCCTATTGAAAACAGAGGGACTATTTGTGGAGTTATTTGTTTGTCAGGAAAAGTAAGGTTTTTTAGGATACAGCCCCAATTAGCAGCCAAATTCCTGCTTATTTTCTTGTGATAAAAACGTGGCTAGCTGTCACAGAGATGCACGTAGCATCTCTTTGGTTCCCGTTTGAACTCCTGCCACTTGCTCCATGCTTCTTCCTGCTTCCTTGGTCATTCAGAAATTATTCTGGCAGCGTGCTAGCTCAGATGAGCTTGCTGCTTCCCTCCTTCCCAGGACTGATGTCTCCAGCCCTTTGTTGTGTCGTTTGGGCTTTGGCTGTGGACTCCCTGCCTCCCGCTTGCTGGAACCCATCGGTGAGGGTACCTGGAGGTTGGTTGCTCCTGACCTTTGGCTCATGTCTCCTGGAGCACATCCAGGCAGATGATACCCATCTCCTGCCTGAAATTACAGCCCAACACCCAGCGCATCAACCCCCCCATAAACCCTGCTTTTCGTATGACCTGAGTACAACCAGCCCTATCCAGTGGATGTCCCTTCTGAATCCAGCCTTTCTCAGGATAACCTCTTCGTCAACAATTGATTGCCAAGCTGCACTTTTTGGAAGCACTCTGGATTGCCCACACATGTTCCCACAGGGAGGGCAACCTGCCCGACCCACACATGTCTGTGCAGGCAAGACCAGGGTCCTGCTGCCACCCAAGCTCTGCACGCCAGGAGGGCGTCCTGGGAGCTGCAGCAGCACCGATAGCAGTGCTGGTATTTGGGGGAGGGAGAAGTGCTCTCCTTGGTTTTATTCTCTTGTGGCTCCCTGTTTTAGTAGCCATAAGTCATTAGTGGTTTTTTAATTTTTTTTTTTCATCTTTCCCCCTTGAAATAAGGGCTAAAAGGGTAGATCTATCCTTTTTCTTCCTTGCTCTCTTTTTTTTCCCCTTCTATTTTTTTCTTTTTTTTTTTCTTTTTTTTTTTTTTTTTTTTGGCTAATCTGAGGCACACTGCCACATCTGAAGCCACTTGGCTCATTATGGATTTCATGGAAACTGATTCCCTGAAAGTGTTTCCATATGTGTGTTCCCAATATATCCCATCCTTTTCTAAATGGGAGTACAAACTCGCACACGAGCTGGAAATGGCTTCAGGATGTGACAGAGAAGTCATATGACTGGAGTGGCACTGTGTGTGGCCCTCTCTGAAAGACACGGTGTCCTGTGTGCTGGCTCCCATCCTACAGTAGATCCAGTTTCAAAGAATATCTTCCTTCCCAGCTTCTTCTTAAATACTCTTAATCAAGAATGAGCAAGGAATCCACTGTCCTTGGGAGGGATGCGTATTAGCTGAATAAGATTCGAAAGAAAAATTAGGATGGGGAGGAAAAGAGAGGGTTTTAAAGGGTGAAACTACAGAGCAATGCTAAGGGCTTCCCTCCACCCCCCCACCCCTGCAAAACATAGTTTCTTTGTGTCTGCTTGAGGATCAGATGGTATTTCAGAGTTGCTAGCATGCAGTGGAAAAGTACAATTCATGACAACATTGGAAACAAATATTTATACTGGATAGTTAAGGCACATTTTTGAGTAAAAAAAAAAAAAAAGGAAGAAAGTAAGAAAGTAGACTTCTAGCCCTGATGTATATTATCTTCCCATTCACTGGATTAATATAGGATTCCTGTACTGACAGTCTCCATCACCGTGCATGTGTTGTAGCTCTCAGCCCTGTGGTTTCACCCCCTTGTTGTACACAGCGCCGCTGGGGTTGCTATCCAAGAAGAGCCTCAAACGTCCCTTTTGATGTGTTTCGGCTGGGGCTGGCAAAAAGAAAACAAAAAGACCCAGCAGCGGCTGAAATTCGGGTAGGAAAAAATTGGGGAAAACTGCACAGAGAGCGATAGGCGCCTGTGTGCGTGTTTTGCCACGCAGCTGCTGGATGGATTTCCAGGAAACTGTTATTTGCTTTTTGTTTCCAACGTAAGACGTAAATGGTCTGAGACTTCAGACGAGCAGAGGCTTTTGATATAGTACCATTCCTTTCCACCTGAATCACCCGTGACAGCTCGAGACTGAAGTCACTGACATGATGAGATAGCACAGACCAGAAGTTCAGAGGCTCCTCATCACATCACGTCAATGGGCATCCACGGCTGGCAGGTCACAACTGCTAACCAGGGATGTATTTCTGTAATGTGACCATTTGTCCCCCTCCTGTGGTTCTCATTAGAAAGGTTTATGAGTCCCGTGTAAGTGAAGCTCCACAAGAGGCAACATCTATAAATGAGGCAGTGATGAACGATGCTTTCCTAGGTCCATTTCTCCTCCCCGCATTCCATCCAAGAGGGGCTTGTTGTTTTTTTCTTCATGTGGGAGGAACTGATGTTCCTAAATTTAAGATGACCTATCTCTTGAGCTGCCACCAGCAGCTACCTGGGTTTGGATGCATAGTGTCACCCAGCAGGACTCAGGTGCCTACAGAAAATCACCTTCCTCCAACACCGTTTGTCAAGCAGAAAAGTCACTCTCTAGTGAGCAGGGCAGGTAGTGATGGAGCCTGGGCTGGAGAATTGCAAAGAGACCCTGATTTTGCTGTTAAGCAATGTAACAGCTCTGCTTGGGAAACACTCTCCTTTATGTGCAGGAGTGGTACTTTAATGGTAGCTGCTAATTATGTTATTTATGGGGTGTTTCTCCCTGCAAAGGGCCTAGGTGCTGTGCCATAAATTCAGTGAAAACATCTATCTGCAAATTAATCTGTGGTATTTTAGGTGCCAAAGTGCTATTACCTACATACCAGGAGGCACAAGCGTGCAGTTTGCTGTGTGAACTGGGGTACTGAGGGGAAGAGAGATGAGATCCAGTGGGATTGGGTTCTCTCCTGTTTTGTGGGAGGCTGGGAAGGGGTTAAAGTGTTCCTTCCGCCCTCTGACTTTTGTGAGACTGCTGTGCTTAATAATGTTACAGTTTAAATGGTCCCAACTAGGCCTTGAAGTTAACACCTTGTTGAGGTGAAGGGAAGAGGAAGGGGGGCCAGTTCACACCTTTTCTGCTGCTATTGTGTGCCAGGAGAGCTGCTTGGGGTAATGGGGGGAGGGGGAGGAAAGATGTAAAATTATTTTTTTCATTCCCCCCCTGATTTTAGTTTTCCTCTATTAAAGGGCCTTAAAAAAATACACCATTTCCTGTGATAAATGGTTGCAAGTATCCAGATGATGTATGCTCATCCCAAAAGTGAAGCAGGGAGGGGAGAAGCCCCATGTGTTATTTCTGCAGTGCTGCAGAACCATCACCCTTACAGCATTCAAACACATCCTCTGTGGTGAGGGTGTGGGGAGAGTGGCTCTGAGCCCCAGAAAGAAGCTGAGCACCAGCCTAGGTTTGTAGGATCAGGACTTAAGAGCTACAGAAAGGAATAAATATGTGAGGAGGTGGTTTGGGATCTTTGGGAATTGCAACAGCATCCAGGGGGAATTCACCTCTGGAGAATCAAAGCCTTGCCTGGAAGGAGGCAGGAGAGGGATGGTGGTGTCTGTGAATCACTGAACATTAAATAGCAGAGGCAGGGGACAAGAATTTAGCAAAATGAAGAACAAAATGACAATCTCCCCCTGGTACAGAAAAATGCTTGGGGAAAACAGAACTAGCAAATAATCACTCCCCCCATCCAAAGAGATTGCAAAGACTCCTTGAGATTTCAGGACTAAGTGCTCAGAAATTGGGGAATGTCAGTTCTTACTGACTGCCTGTACAACTTTAAATCAGCCTCATTCTGCTTATGCATTACATTACAGATTTTAATTGCAGTATCACATGATACTTTTCCCACGGGATTCCTGTCTCATTCAGTGCACAGGATGGACAGTGCTCACTTAATGAGCAGCTCTTCAATATTTTGTTTTCTCCCTGCTCTTTGCATTTCCTCAGGCCTTGCTTATTGCAGAGCATTAAAATTTGCTCTGAAGAACGAATTCTTATTTTCCTGATGGACTTTGCTCTAATATTTTTTCTATAGTACTTGTATACAGTTTATTGCAGTGCAAATATTCCCGAGAAATAAAGAATCTGCTTTAAAAAGAGAGCTGAGACTGACTCTACTCTTGTGTAACTCAGTGCACCTTCTGTGTGTCACCTACAGTATCATTGTTTTCCTGTCTCTAGCCTTATGTACAGACCCATGATCCTGTTGGCTTCAGCAGCAGCTGTGAATATTTAGTACATGTGCCCATCAGAAGCCAACATCTTGGCTGGGCACAGAGAATGAGAAAAATAAAAATGTGATTTGGAGAGGTTTCCACTTAGTCATGTAGGAGTCGTTAAATGCAGCATAAAATCCAGTTTACTCAGGAAAATAATCGGGTGTCCCTGGTCTTGTTCACTTCACCCCTTCACATTTCTTCAGCAGTAGATTTAGAGAATAATAGACAATGGTCTTCTGTATTCCTCAGCCCTGAGACATCTCCAGAGGAGGTCAGCTTGTGTGCTGCCTGCAGGAGGGTTCATCTAAAAAGAATTGCACCTTCTCATGTAACGTAGTGCTGTGTCTTAGTGCTATGAAGAAGTAACTTCAGTGCTGTTATCTCCTAACTTTCTCACTTTCACGTGGTAACTTTCATTATATACTTTTGTTTGTCTCTGTTTGTGTTTGTAGTTTTTCAGATTTCTTTAAAAAAAAAACCCAAACCCCAAGCAAGTCTGTTTTCCCAATTTTTTCTTTGCAATCTTGTGCAAACATCCATTTGGACCATCATTCAGCTCCTTTTCCACAGGCTTCTGCCATCCCAGTGAATGGAGCCAGCAACTGACTGATTCTTGATTGGGACTGGCATGGGGAGGGGTGGGAATGTCCCCATGAATGTTTGCAGACATTTAAAAAAAATACTGGGATGTGTGACTCCTGTATTTCACTCCCATCTCTTGACAAGTGTCTTCATAGGGGCTTCTGCTCATTTTTAGGTAGAATGCTCATGATTTGTTCATATTTGGCTGGATTTTCATGGCAACATCTCTCACACAAAAGCCACTCCTATTCCAAAGTTCAAGTCCTTACTTCAAAGCATGGAACTGGTACAGCTTTTCAAAGGAAGGCTCTTCAGAGTTTAAGATTAGTAAAACAATATATTTTTCCCAGCAAAAGAGTTTCAGCTGAAATTTTAAAAACAAATAAATGCATAAATCACAATTTAGCCTGAGACAGACGCCCAGCATAGACCATTTCATCCAGAACGTTTAAAGTTTGGCAAAGCTGTAAGAGACTGAAAATTGTCTCATCATGTGAAGTGTGTGGCTTACTTCATACAGAGCGATATTATCAGCTGCAAGTAATCCAAGCTGCACTCACAATTCATAGACATAGATGTTAGGAAAGGGAAGAAACAATTTTAACAGATCAATTAGTGCCATGTCCCAGCCTGAACTGAATTACTGAACAAAAAAAACCACGAGAAAATCTAGTATCTACTTCAGCTAATGTTTTAACACTGAAGTTCCCCAAAACAGCAGTGAATCATTTAGCTACTATGAAATATAGTTGATTATATGTAGTTGAATTTCCTATTCAGTGACTCTTGAATACAGTGCCACTCTGTTCTATGGCATCCAGTGAGTATGCATTGACTCGATGCGTTGACATGACCCTATGGGACATCTGCATTAAGCCAAAAGAACCTTTTCCTTTGGTAGTGCTCTTACAGCATAAAACAACAAAGCAAATCACAGTATTTGTAAGTTATAAAATTATTCCATAACTCTGTAAAGTAGATGTCAGCTTGCTATACCCACAAGGAGTTAATCTATCCACACTGTACATTAAGATCTTCAATAATTGGAAGTGATTGGCCAAAGTGCTGTAAACCTGGCAGAAATTTGTTGCCTTATTTTCTGCAAACCACAAGCCCATCTTATTAATTGAGAAACGAACATTAACTGGCATTAGTTGGCATCTGTAAACTGAAAAAAGAGAAATGACCACAGTAGGCATTCAGCTGTAAACAGTAGAGCTGCAAAACTGCAACAGGTAAAATTGGTTTTTAAGCATGAATGCAAAACCATTTCAGTTGGCTGCTGGCAGATGCCCAAGTCTAGGGTTTTTAATGAGGCTTCTGCATCAAAATAAGTGAAACCACATGGAATTTTAATTGTTCTTATTCTAAATATGAAACAAACTGGAGCAGTATTCTTGAATCTAGGATGTTAGCATATATATTGGCATATTTACACGACCACTTCTCTGTTCTGAACACACAGCTTTCAGAAAACTTGAGTGCCAGGCTGTGTTGCTGTGTTGGGGGGGAATCACTTGGAAGATTCAAAAGCAGTTAAACCTGGGCTCTCTCAGATATGAAGGGTTTGGTTTTTTTCAAAATACTTTTTTTGTTTTGTTTTGTTTTGGTTTGGTTTGGTTTTTTGCTTTTTTTTTTTGTCAAGCATGGTGAGTTGATCAGACTGTACAGGGAAAGAAGATCCCTTGCTGTGCTTGTTGCCATGTTTCTCTTTCTGGTGGCACAAAAAAGTCTCTTCTCTCTACAGAAGTGTAGTTTCATAATCATGTGGCCAAGATGTATGGGAGAGGATCTGTGCTTCACCCATTTCATACAAGCTATCACGAGAGTGGGAATTCACAGATGCAAATAGTTTTCTTGCTCTAATGGAGGAACAATTAGCATAAATCTTTAATCCTGCTGGGGAGAGGAATAAATAAATTACTTACTTGCACTGTCATGTTACTGTATTGCTGATGGACATCACTAGTTGTTCACAACTGGGTATAAAAAGATGGGTGCCATACTCAGAAGAGCAAAAGCTAAACATATATAAATTAATATGGATCTAGTGTTTGCAAGTTAGAACTAAAATCAACATTAACACGAGGAGGTAGCACAGGGAAAGGAGTAGGAGGGTGAAAATGCAGCAGTCAGATTGCATAGCAGTGAGGATGGCAAAAAGCTGAATTTTGGAGGTGGCTTTTAAAAAAGTTTCTGGACTCACTCTAAAAAGAGGCTTCAGAACAGGCATCACAGAAAGCTTTTTTCTGTCCTCCAAAAATACCTTTACACAATGGAGATACAGAAGGCTGAGAATAAATTGCAACTTAGTGCAAGGGAGGCAGCAAAAGGTATTAAGGTAAAGGGGGGTTGGAGAAGTGAGTTTGCGGGAGCCATGCAGACACAGCCAAGGGTTATGGTTATTTGGCCTTTGGGTTAGTAGGATTGTGCTTTACAAGCAACAGTAAAAATAAACAAGTGTGGATTTACTAGGGTATGTAAGGAGGTTTGTAGCCCCACATTAGAAATGCCTATGTGTGGCGTGGAGATTCCCAGTCATTCGACACATGCATGATCTCTTGGCAGCATCCATACAGGTAATATTGGGATCTAGCCCTGAAAGGGAGATTGCTTTTTAATTTGTAGAACTGTATGGATAGTTTGTTGTTTAAAAAAAAAAAAAAAAAGAAAAAAAAAGAAAAAAAAAAGTGTTGGTTGCAAAGAAACTAAAAATGCTGATGTTCTACACCCTTGCACTCATACCAATTCTACCTTTAATTATAAAAGTCTTGTTTAGCTTTCTATCAGGGTAAACTAAGAGCAACTCTGTTCACGTTGAGAGAGTTGCAATAACAATGAAAGAAAAAAAAAAAAAAAAGGAGCATAAGTGGTAGCAGATTGAAACTCAGTATTTTGAGCAGCTGGGGAAAAACCTTATATTTCCAGATACGTATCAGACCTGTTCACAATATAAAGGATAGTGTTCCAAAATTACAGCTTTGAATCTGGGTGGTATTGCCTCTGGCTATTGTTTGCAGTTGGGAACGAAAGAAGTTGCATCAAGTAGTAGAGTGTTTGCTGAAAAGGTACAAGTTATATTACATTCCACGGTGCTGTGGTTGAAGGGGTTGATGATGGAGACAGACCCATTCACCCCTAGGTCACTGATTCGGTTCCAGATAAAGATAATAGCAGTCACATTGTCATCAGAGTTAAAAATGGGCTTTTACTGCCCATTTAAAGTTCTGTACTCAATTTCTTTTGAAACAGCAGATTATAATCCCTGGGCTTCAGGCTGCACGGGTTTGACACTTGGCTGGCTGCGGTCCAGGTCTTCCAGCTTGATTCCAAGCTATTCCTGAGCTTTGCCCTGCTGCTACCTTTAGATATCATCTGATACTATATTGAAGGCTTGGGCTAAATGACCTGGTACAACAGGAGATCTAAATACCAAAATGTGCCACACAAGGTGGCAGGGTCTGTTGAGTGTGTGGCTTAGGGTAGCAACCACCATTATGTATGCTATAGGTGGTCAAGGGCAGAAGGCTGATTCAAAGGTCAGATTCCAAGCCTGTCTACAAGGAGAAGCCTTGCTATCCCTTATACTGAGGATACACAGGGTGTTTCAGTGTTGAGCACATCAGTTTTTCACCTAGAAGATGCCACGTTTTCCTTTAAGGTAAAATCAGATTTGGTAGATTGGCAAAGTGAACCCTTGGATCTAGAGGATTGTAAAGCAATCTATAGAGGTGTCAGCTGGAAAGCACAGGGAGAGCTTGTTTGGTTTCATGATTTTCCCCCTTTCTTTATATCCCACTCTTTCCATATCTCCCACTCTCTCTAAAAATGTATAGATGTATCTACTGCATAATGGCTGATGCATTTTCCTTTTTACACTGTATTCCTTCATTAGGCTTTTTTTTTCCCCCTTTTCCCACACCCTTTTTGTTTTCCACTTTTCTGGCTCTCAACACGAGCTTTCACCATCTTTTTCTTCTGCTCCTGTCCATCCCACAGTCTCCTAAACAGATCACCAAGCTACTAACGTTTACTTTTCAGTTCTGCTCCAAAACTTTGGGTGTTTGATGTGGGATTAGAAATTAGACAAAATGAGTTTGCCCGTCCCTGTTTTGCGTTAGACTCCAATTCACAGCGTTACCATCCAGACACTCACAGTAGCCATAAACTCTGTGGTCTTTTTTTCAACCAGACTGCAAAGACTGAATATGAAAACAACTTGTTTTCAATGGCAAAAAGGAAAAAAAAAAAAAGAAAAAAAAAAGAAAAAAAAAAAGAAAAAAAGAAAAAAAGTGCTGGGCTTGAAATTTTCCATCGACTGCACTGAAAAATAAAATTTGCATCTCCACTATCAGCTCAGTGACCTTGCCCGTCCTCTGGATGCAGCAAATAATATTTTTTTGGCCACAGGAAGTTGCTGAGCAGATTCTCACCTAAATATATTGATTTAAGGCAAGAAGTGGGGCTTTGTCACCCCCAGTGTAACTCCCCTGGTGTCAATGATGCAACTAACTCAGTGTTGCCAACTCTCATGGTTTTATTACAAGTTGCACAGAAATTTCTGATTTTCTGGAAACCCCAGCTCCTGACAGCATATACTGAGGTGGGAATCTCAGCTTTTGTGTGCAACCATACCTGAGTTTCTTGAGAGAACGTAGCAAAAACCAGAGACACGTAACCTGCAAAGCTCAGAAGGCAAATCAACTCCAAATCCACCCTTCTCTTTTTGGCTCTTTTTCAATCTTTTGATTTTTGAGATTTTTTTCTTTTTTTTCCTTTCCCCCGGCCTGACACGTGATCTTTGAACACTCCAGGTTGGCAATGCTGCTCCCTCCATTGGCATCAGTGGAGTTAGACCAGGGATGAGTTTGGCCCAGCATTTGTAGAAGACGGGTGTATGACTCTGTTCCTTGCACTGTATTATTTGCTTTGCTCTGCTGTTCTCTTGGGGGCCAAAAGAAGTTGGGGTTTCGTAGAGCGATAAAATTCTATCATCACTTGATTAAAAAAAATGGTATTTACAGAATTGTTTTCCCCCGTCTTTTGTTATAATTTTTTAGGTGCTTCAGAGCTGGGCCCATTTTCAGATCCCAGGCAGTTCACAAGCATTTCATCCCTCACTGAGAGCCGCTTCTCCAACCCACGAATGCACTATCCAGCCACCTTTACCTATACACCGCCAGTCACCTCAGGCATGTCACTGGGTATGTCCGCAACCACTCACTACCACACCTACCTACCACCACCTTACCCCGGCTCTTCCCAAAACCAAAGTGGACCTTTCCAGACCAGCAGCACTCCATATCTCTACTATGGCACTTCATCAGGATCATACCAGTTCCCCATGGTGCCGGGAGGGGACCGCTCCCCTTCCAGGATGCTTCCGCCGTGCACCACCACGGCCAACGGCAGCACGCTCTTAAACCCTAACTTGCCCAACCAGAGTGACGGTGTGGAGGCAGATGGCAGCCACAGCAGCTCCCCAACTGTCTTGAATTCTAGTGGCAGGATGGATGAGTCTGTTTGGAGGCCCTACTGAGATTTCTCCTTTAGCCGGTCTGACCTCTCTGCGAGCCAAAAAAAAAAAAAAAAAAAAAAAAAAAAAAAAATACTCCCCCCAAAACAAAAAAAACGAACAAACCAAAAAAAAAAAAAAAACCCAAACAAATGGTCGACTGACTACGAAGTGCCTGGTTTTTCTGTTTATTTTTTCTTTTTTGTTTTTTGTTTTTTTTTAAGAAAAGAAAGATTTTAACGATATGTGCAACTGTGTAGATGGAATGATAATGGCCATAAGTAACACCAGGGTTACCAACACACCACAACCCGTGTTTCAGATTATGTGGATCAAAGCACATATTTTTATTATTTTTTTTTCCTCGGAACCATTTTACCTTGTTTTATATTTAAAATGTACTTTTTACACACACCAAAAAAAAATCACTCCCTCTTTTTTTTTTTTTTTTTTTTTTTCCTCTCCATTTTTTTTTTTTTGGTCTAGCATGTTGTAGTAACTAGTGAGTACCTTGGCCAGGAGACAACAGGTTCCCTGGCAATCAGGAGAGACATGGTGATGCAAGGCAAAGGCTGCATTCCCTTTTATTTTTTAATAAAAAACCAACAAATTAAACAAGCTAACCATGAACTCCAGATACAGTTGCAATCATACAACGTATGGGACCCTCATCCCACCCATAGTGCAATTCAACCAGCTTGTATTGGTGCACATAAAAAGGAAAGCAAAGCTCAAGTTGCTTTTATTTTGCCATGATACATTCAGATGTAAACAGCTGTCCCAAAAACCTCTGTCTGAGCCTTGCTGCAGATAATGGTTGGAACTTCTCTGTGTTCATTGCTTTTTTTTTTTTGGTATGTTTTTGGTTGCTGAAAGAGAACGAGTCTTCAAGCTAGGCTAGACAACCCTGGGGTCTCCTTTTTTGCTTTTGTATCCGTTCATTCTTCCCTCAATTATCCAAAAAACCAAAAATAACAACCAAAACCTTCTAAAAAAAAAAAGTAAAATGTTATTACTTATGCAAAGTATGAAAATGGCAATATAGATTTCTAGAGCCAAAGTGGTATACATAGTATTTGTGTTAGGCTATGGGGGTTTTTTGTTTTGTTTTGTTTTGTTTTTAAATTATAAATGTGTAAAATTTGAGGTTGTTTGCTGACATGAATCATCATATAACTTTAAAAGGATATTTATAATTATTTAATGACATTTGGACCCTTTAAACGTTTCTTAATGTAATGGTATACTGACTTCGGTCTCTAAAAGTATTTTTTTTTTTGTTTAGTTTTGGGGTTTTTTTACTTATTACATTTCTGCAATGGTGTAAACCTCAAACCTTCAGCCAACTCTGAAAAGCAGTTCCAGTGTGAACCAGTTTACAATGTGACTTAAAAATTACAAACCCGACCCAAATGCATCCACATCCTACATTTAGATGTAGGTTCTTTTTATATAACTTATGAAGGAAATATTGTGTTTAAAATATTTTTATTAGCTATCTGGTTGCCTTCAACACAGTCTTGCCTTTTAATCAGAACTTGTGGAGACACTGGAAAAATGGCAGGAAGGATGAATTTTGTTCTGTCCTTCCCCTGATTTCTTCTTCTCCCAGGATTTTTCTCAGAACTTCAAAATATGAAAATATACCTATTTAAAATGTTCTGGTTTGACAGTGTGATTTGAATTTCACCAGGTTTTTCTTTTTTATGTTCCCCAAAAGAAAAATCAGAACTATTTCAAAGCTCATATTTTACAAATAACGAATTGTTAAATATCTCAGACGTGGGGCTAAGGGAGAGCATTGGTGAAACTTTTTCCCTTCCCCTTTTCAAGTTCAGCTCACTCAATACAATAAAAAGGTTCAAAAGATGAGACAGAATATGCCTGGTAGCGAATCACTTCCCATTAGCATTAAATGCCAGAGCCATCAGGATGCTGCGTGTGCTTTGTAGCTGATGTGGCTGTTGCCCTGCTGGAGAGACACAAGCCCAAGGGCAGCCATATCCACCTCTGCAAACACAGAAGATAAAAAGTCACCTTAAAACCCACCACCCCGGGGCTCCCAGGTGTGATACAGGCAGAGCAAATTGCACCCCCAAACCCTCAACCAACCTGTCTGCTGCCAAACTCTACCCACTGGAGTGGCCCCAAATTTTGCCCAGCCCAAGGCTGCTATGGCAAACGAGGCATTGGCTGGATGTGGTGGGAGCTGAGCTGCCCTCCCCGTGCTGTCCCAAGCAGGTGATGCTCATCTGGGTTTAGCGGGATGCTCAGCACATCCTGATGGGGTTTGCTGGTGCTCCCTCCTTTCCTTGCCCTATCTGTCACCTTCTGCCACCTCCCTGGGGGGGCTGCCAGCTCCTGTGCTGCCAGCTCCTGTGTGTGACCCCCAAAGTGTCACAATAACTCAGTGGTGGGCACAGTCACACAGAGCTGGACAATGCCATCATCCCTCATTAACAGCAAAGCTGTTAAACAATGCGACATTCGCATGCTACGTCCCTCTGATTTGCGTGATAACGCGGTCTTAAAAAAAAAAAAAATTAAATAAAGTCTTTGCCTTCTAAAGGTTGTATACCGAGTATGCTTAAAATATAAGTAAGACACTTTTTTTTTTTTTTTTTACCTTTTTTTTTTTTTTTCTCTTCTGGTACTTAGTTTTCCTTCAAAGATGGAAGCTGTAATTGATTCTATTTATTGTTGGTTTGTGGTAGCTTGAAGCATACCACTGTCCATTTATTTGTAACTGTAAAATACGTTTGTTAGTCTCAGCAGCACTTAAAAAGCCAGTGTCTGGTTACACATTTCAGTTTTGTTTTTTTGTTTAGTAAGCAAGAGAAAAAGATGTACTGCCAGTGCAAGCTGTTTCCTATTTAATAAAAGGTACTATATTTGTACATTATTTGTTATTGCTGAGAAGGGCTTTTTAAGGTTTACTATATGCATATTAAGTAATTTTTAGGGTGCTTTTGTGTCAAAATGTTGTTAAGAGTGGCTGCAGGCAGCAACCCAGATTCTTTTTTTTTTTTTTTTTCTTTTTTTCTTTTCTTAAGACTTTGTTGTAAAATTCAAGCACTTGGTTTTTGTTTCTGGATAAATCCAGCACAGACCAGACTTTTGTTTTGCTCAGTACCCGACAGGACTCTGTGTCCCCGCGGTTTTTCAACTGGACCATTAGGGACAGACGTTGAAAACGTTTTCTCCTCCCAGTTGAGGTGCCCATGCCTGATCCATGCCCTCAGCTTCCCTGGCCATGCAGGCAGGCGTCTGGCTCTGCCTGCTTGAGTTAGGAAGGAAAGGATTTTCAAAGCACCTACAGATGGAGGAGCACCAACTCCATGACTTTCAATAGGTTCCTGTGCTCCTGAACCCTCCTGGTGCCTTTGGAAAACCTCACCTAGTACATCAGGAGGGAGTTGTATGGGATGGGGTAAAAATGCTCATCAAAGCTTTTGGTAAAGGCTTTTGAGTTCACTTGGAAATGCTCTTGAGTCAGGATTTCAGACCAAAACAAAAAAAAAAAAACAACCAACCGGTGCTATGTAGTAAGTCAGATTATTAGACATTTTGTGACGTGCTTAGCATCAACAGAAAGGAGTTTTCTCAAAGGTATGACAATCCTTCCCTTCAGTGAGCAGCAATCTTTGGCACCTGTCATACATTTAAAGATTTTAAAAATGGCCTTTTTTTTCCCTTCTTCCACCTCTTCTATGCTACCAAAGATTTACTTCTAGCACAAACAAGCACGATGTCCCTTTTACCCAACGGAGGATAAAATCCTCCTCTCCCTCATCCTAAGAGTAACCAGATTGGGGTTGGCGGGTCGGGATGGATGAGTAAAGCAAATTATTTAACCCACAGCATCATTCATGTGGTGTTAGAAGACCAGCTGCTGTGTCTTTCTTAGCCTTGAACTTTTTTTGCCAGCAGTCCCCCGAGCAAAGATTTACCAGTTTCCACAGGTACCATCTCAAGTGGGGAAAATTTTGCACTTTCATACTTAGCAAAGCAAAGCTCAGCCCCGCACTGGGCTGCAGGCAGACAACAAGCCATGAGCAAAAGCAATAATTAGAACCTGGATCAGCCATGAGCTCAAAGAAGCCCCATTCTCTGAACCCCTGAATTTTGTGTTGTTTTCAAGTAGAATGCATTTCATTTTAACATTTTTCTGAGAACTTTTTAGATGTTTGTTTACTTCCATGTTTACAGATAACTGTTTGCTTTTTTTTTTTTTTTTTTTTTTTTTTTTTTTTTATATGCAGTACTTTTAACTATATCAGCCAAAACCATACCCTTACAGTAACTTTTTTTTTAGGTAATATGAGTGACATTCCAATTTTTTTTGTTGTTGTTAAATATGCTTTACCAGTCTTGAATTTCCGCTGGAACAAAATATTTGTAGCATTTTGTGTAAATACAAGCTTTAATTTTTTTATTTTTTCAAATGCTGTCACCCAAGATTTGCTTTTCATGCACATATTGTACAAACACACTCTGCTTTATGCCACACTATGATTGTGGATCAGTTTACTTCAACTTCAAAGGGACTATTTGTATTGTATGTTGCAACTGTAAATTGAATTGTTTGGCATTTTCTCATGATTGTAATATTAATTTGAAGTTTGAATTTCATTTTCAATAAAATGGCTTTTTTTTGTTAATGTTTTTCTACGCTTCTTTTTCTTCCACTGTCTCCTTTTAGCCATGCACCAGGCAGGGCAAAAGAAGCACATGGTAGGACACTGTACCAGCACTTCCACGGTGGCCCCATCAGTTTTTGCAGTGCTTAAGTTTCTGATTAAATATAAAAAAGCAATTTTCCAGGCCTATAGGTGGTAAAGAGCACCTTCTAAATCTGATCTCAAATGCTGCTTCTTCTTCTGAGTCTGCCAACTGTCAAACCCTGTGTTTCTCAGAGAAGTGCCAGCTGCTCCATTCACCTTGCTAGATTGTTAACTCTGAAACCTAACAACTGACATTAATCGGAATGTTCTGGTCCTACAGCAGATCTTGAAGTATAGGAAAAGCTGGAATAGATTTCCAAACAGGGGGTAGGGAGGAGGGATTTGGGTTTATGGCACTTCTCCAGGCTGGGGGTTGCACTATCCCCACCTCTTCCTGGTCAGATCTGAGGAATGCAGTTGCAGATAATCTTGTGATTTGCATGACCTGAGGCAAGAATAGTTTCCAAGCAGCAAAAGATCTATGTCTAGGGAGGAGACTGGGGGTGGAGGCTATTTTTCCTCCAGCCTGATGTCAGGGACTAGGAGGAGATGCAGCTAATGAAGGTGAGGTTAAGTTCACCCAAGGCTGTTTGCAGGAGGAGAGAAGAGGACTGGAACTGTTTGCAAGCTTGTGCCTGGTCTCATAGTAAATTCTTGCCCTTTCTGGATATTTCTTGAATCTGGAAAAGAGAAACAGGAATCACAGAGAGGCATGAGGTTCTGCTCATTTCAGGAAATGTTTTCCTCTGAAGTTTAAATGTTAGTAGTACTGATCTTGTGAGCTCTGATGGCTTTACCATGGACCTACACATTTGTTTGTGTGGTGGTTGAAGACTGAGATAATGTCTGGGGGTGTTCAAGGGTGCTTTAATTCCAACTCAGCATCTGGGTCCTGATTTTTGAGAAGCTTTATCCAAGAGTGAGGAACTAAGCAAGCCAATTGATTCTCTGTGGTGTAATTGTTATATAAAGTGTTTTGGGGGGGCTTACCGTATAAACATTAGCTCCAAGACTCTCTGTTGCCCTCTGGTATACAGATTAACCCATTTCAGCTATTCAGACCATAGTGGAGTGTTTATTGTAGTCTTGCTTTCATGGTCACTTAATCCAGATGATAATAAATGAACATTTATGATAAAAATTATAGATGAATAAAAATGAACATTTTTTCATCATTTTTGATGGTCAGGTGGTGGAACAGGGGCCCAGGGAGGCTGACCACCTCTGTTCTTGGAGGTTTACAAGACCAAGATAGTTAAAGCCTAGAGCAACTTGGTCTAACCCCAGAGCTGAGGTTGTTTGAGCAGAAGGTAGAGCTGGAGACCTCCTCCCATGGTCATGGTCCCCTCCATATTATCTCATGTCCTTGTGAGTCAAGCTTGGTGCTATACACTGGGCAGCTTTAAGACCCAGCTTGATAGGGTGCTGGGCCACCTCATTTAGACTATATTATCACCTAGCAAGGTTGGACCAGATCATCCTTGAGGTCCCTTCCAACCTGTCACTATGATTCTGTGATACTATGATTCTATCTCCTATAGGTTGTTGTCTAAGCTAAAAAATAGTTGTGTGGCTGTACAGATAACACATATTCAGCTAAACCCAACAGGAATGAAGAGGTTTGAAAGGATGAAGTGCCTACCTAAGCTTATTATGGGTTTACATAGGTTATTGAGTAGTTACAGTTATCCATATATATTTTTTGTTGGCTTCTAGGATGTTCCTCTGGGATAGCTACGCTGGTGTGGTCAGCACAAGGGTTAGTACAGCAATTCCCACCCCCATGCTGGGAGTGTTGCTTTTGATATTTTGATTCATTTACCCTTTTGCATCTTGAGGAGACTCCCATTCTCTTTCCTTAGCCAGAGACCAATCACTCTTGGGGCAAAATAACCGATGCTGCTCAGCATGGAGAGCTGCCCGATACAGAGACCCATGGAGCAGCAGGGGGACATCAAACTGAAAGTCCTTTCAGAGATAAGTTTGAAAGGCACTTCCTACAAGGGATGGTGGCCATTATCTTCTCCATCTTCTGGTGTCAGTAAGTAAGCTTCTTGCTTTTAGGTTGTGAGAGTTTAACATCAGCTCTGGATTGCTGGAGTCAGGTCTTTGTGGGTCTCACACAGTGTGCAGACGGCGGGCAGCATCTCATGCTGCCTCTCCCTGTCGGCCTTGGTTTTAACTTTTTAATTTCCTGTGGCTGTGAGCAACACTGGAGGGGTTCAGAGCAGCCATGTGTTGGCAGCCACAGGCCTAAATCAGCCTTTCTTGTACCTAAAATGAGCTCCTGGGGAGAGGTGGGAGAGAGAAGGAGCAGGGTCTGACGTTATGGTTCAGCACCAAACCCGCTGCTGGCACCAAATAAAAACATTCGTCAAGCTGTTTACTGGGGAAAGGGAGGAAATAGCCTCAGTCCTATATCCAAGGACTGACTTGCACCATCTAGTTACTTTCTGCATGGTCAGGAGAAAATGAATCATATTTTGGGGTGAAATCCCTCTCCTGAGGGGATTGTTCATGAATGGGCAGTGCCCTGCAGAACTCAGAGCAGTATCCTGCAGCTCTTGGGAGGGTTCAGAGTAGATTATATATTTGAGTAGAAAAAGACATGGTGCAGTGTGGGTGACCCGTTTTGCAACTCAGGCACTCACCACTTGGCTGATCACTTGCAGAGAACAGCCCAAGAACATTATTCACCAGAAATATATTGTTGGAGAAGTTAAAATTATAAGCAAACCCATAATCTTTGGATAGGTGATGGGGGTAACAGTGGCAGGTAAAATACTGGGAGCATTTCTACTCATTGTCTTGAAGAAAAGTTGTATCATGAGCTTAAAGCAAAAAAACAAGTATTTAGCATGCAAAAAAGCTGTCGTTGGCCTTCTGTAGTTGTAACCTTTTCCTTGTAGATCTACTGGTGCAATATCTACTGGGATGCATGGAGCAGTTCTCATGGAGCCTTCTTTGTGATACTCGTATGGTCTTGGAGGTGGGGATATCAACATCTGCCCCACTGGGAATAGGAAGCTGTTGGCCCAGTAACAGATAAGGCTGTGAGATACAAAGAGAACAAAGCCTGAACTTCCAAAAGCATCTGGTGATCTGATGCGGTGCAAACAAAGCAACTTGGGACTGAGGATGTAATTTAAAAAGGAAATTCTCAGCCCTGCCCTGCTGCTTTCATGCAGATTAATTGCATATATTAGTTTGAGTAGATGCGACCTGTGCTTCTAACATCAACTGTGTTACCTAAATAATAAGTGGGATTGAATTTCCCTCACTGGAAATAAAAGAGGACTTGAGTTCCCCTACTTGAGTTTATGTGGGAGAACAAAATAAAATCCCTGTAGTTATATTTGTAAGATCTTGTAAAGATGAGACAAATAAGCTTTTGTTCTCTAGCTGGAAAACTTCAACATTGTCTGTGATTCTCCAGGCAGTTTTTCTCTCCTCTTTTCATGCCTCAGTTTCTCTAAATATAGAACAGGGAATTTACTATTTCCCT
The DNA here is from genome assembly GCF_036169615.1 of Heliangelus exortis. Lineage (NCBI taxonomy): Eukaryota > Metazoa > Chordata > Aves > Apodiformes > Trochilidae > Heliangelus > Heliangelus exortis. Next base: position 109,054,988 of record NC_092424.1, on the reverse strand, counting down.
ACTCCATCAGGGTGTCTCGTGGATTCAGTGTCTGCAGAGAGCTTTGAACTTTTTTTGTTGTTGTTTAGCTCTTTTTTACTCCAAATCCAACGTTTGGTCTCACACCATTGGATAGCGTCCTTTGAAACAGCACATTTCTAAACCACATGTTTAGAAAAATTGACCCAGTTTCCAGACTGCTGATCTGGTCAAAAAACAATGTGGAGTTAAGGCCAAGTTGTGCTGTCTCAACAGATTTAGTCAGGATTTGTGGTGGGGCAGGAGGAGAAGCAGAGCTCACTGCAGTCGGTGCAGGCAGCCCTTGGCCAGCCACTCGCTCGGGATGAGCAGCTGGAGCTTGTGGGATGTCCCAAGATTTAGAGAAAAACAAACAACCCGTGTTGAAGCTGATACACCAAAGTAACTTGCCAGTGATTAATGGTCACCATGAGGACAAATTCAGATGGTGATTACGCCAGAAGAGATCAGCTGAAGTTATTAATAGCTCTGTGGTTTTGGACGTCAGCACTTTTCAACCCGTAAACGAAGGTGGTACCAAGGAAGGGTCACCAAAAGGCTGTCTGGAAGGGGTCTCCATGGGCATCCTTGTCCAAGGGAGGCTTGATGCAGGACCACTGCCACCAAATATGGTCAGCATAGCTGTGCCAAACAAGGCTTGAGACGTTCCAAGCGTGGAGATGGAGCCAGGGCTTCAGCAGAGAATCTCGTCCCTACATTTCTGACATCCATCCCCAACCTCCTAAAGTTCCAATGGTGACTTTTCCCCCAGTCTCTGGGTTAGGGCTTGGATTTGGGCACACAGGGCACAGTAAGGGTTCAAAACAAGGGTAGGTCTCAAAATGAGGTTTAAAAAGGCCAAGTGTCAGGTCCTGCATTTAAGTCACAGCAACCCCAGGCAATGCTAGAGGCTTGGGGTAGAGTTGCTGGAAAGCTGCCCAGTGGAAAAGGACCTGGGAGTGTTGGTCAACACCCAGCTGAATATGAGCCAGTGTGTACCCAGGTGGCCAAGAAGGCCAACAGCATCCTGGCTTATATCAGAAGAGTGTGGCCAGCAGGAGAAGGGAAATGATGGTGCCCTTGTACTCAGCACTGGTGAGGCTGCATCTCAAGTGCTGTGTTCAGTTCTGGGCCTCTCACTACAAGAGGGACATTTTGCTGCTGGAGTGAGTTCAAAGAAGGGCAACCAAGCTGATGATGAGTCTGGAGAAAAAGTTCTGTGAGGAGAGGCTGAGGGAATCGGGGTTGTTTAGTCTGGAGAAGAGGAGGCTGAGAAGAGACCTTATTGCTCTCTACAACTACCTGAAAGGAGGCTGTAGGGAGGTGGCGGGTGCTGGTCTCTTCTCTCAAGGAAGTAATGATAGGACTAGAGGAAGTGGCCTGAAGTTGCACCAGGGGAGCTTTGGAATAGGTGTCAGGAAGAATGTATTTACTTAGAGAGTAGTTAGGTGCTGGAACAGGCTGTCCAGGGAGGTGGTGCTATTAGCTCCCTGGAGCTATTAAAAAACCATGTAGACGAGCCATTTCAGGACATGCTGTAGTGGTCATAATAATATATATATATTATTTTCTTTAAAAAATTTTTTGGGGGGTGGCTGGGGGAGGAGGTGCTGAATGTTGGATACAGTGGTCTTAGAGGTCTTTTTCCAACCATGACAATTCTATGATTCTCTGAAAACCTTGTTGCACATCTTGTTGCACATCCAATACTTCCACCACTTTATTTAATACCTCTAGTCTGAGACTTGAGAGCACTATTAAAAATAAAGCCAGAGTCTAAACACCAAGGATGCCCCTCACACTCCAGCTTACTTTTTTTCTTCTGTAGTTGGAAAAAGAAGTCCTTAGTAGCTGAAAATGATGATGATGCATCCAAATCTTATGAGATAGCTTCTCCCAGGAAAGCACAATTTTTATTCTTTCTTTGGGGTTTGTGAAAGCTGTTAGCAAGCATTAGGAAATAGGAAGGACAGGCCATAGAAGAAGGGAAAAAACCCTCAGATAATCCAGAGAGATCTCAAGAGACCTGGATGTGAAGGATCTTTGTCCTTTTATTGCTAGTAGTGGTGTTCTCCTAACAGAGCAGGATGTTCTCATCTTTTAATAATAGCCAGACCAGATGCTAAAGTCTCTTCTGCAAATGCTGCAGAAGTGAAGAGAACAGCTGATTTCTGTTAAGATGAACACACCAGGAAAATAAGCCAAAAAAAAAATGCATGAGAAGTCTCCAGAGGTCTTCCTTTGCAAGGCCTTTTGGAAGCTAGATCTCAAAGTCAGGACTGAAAATCCAATCTCTGCTTCTGTCCCTTTGCTGATCGGCGGCCGCGTGACAGGGGAGTCATCCATGGGTTTGTAGCAGCACTTTCAGGGGTTTCCTCATGAACTTTAAAGAGCTGAAAAATCCAAAGCCTTTGCCTTTTGGGGAACTGTAGAAAGTACCAGTCAATGAGGAATTTGTTTGACATGTTCTTTGCCATAGAAATGGTTATGTGCTCAGCTGGGACTGGTGATTTAAAATGACGTCTTTGGCTCATCTTTGTTTTGTACTTTCCCCTCTGCCCTGTTTTCTTTTGTTAGTCTATTTTATTTATATTTTATCTCTGTAAGAGATTATTTCAAACTGCTTAACAGAGTCAAAAATGTCTTTTTGTAAGTTGTTGACTGGACATCAAGAAAGATGCCTCTTACTCTCTTCATATTACCTCTTCAATCATCTGTTCCTTACGTTCAGCATGTAAAATGCATTTCCCTCCAGGCAGGGATCTTTGAAATCAAAGTATAATCACTCATGTATGTAAGGTGCCTATAGGTGTTGGATGGGAAGTGTTTTGTGAGAAGTAGGGTACGTAGTTACAAGTTGTGATGTATTTTTTTAATGGGGCAATGTCCAAGTGAAAAAAGAACTGCCTGTGCATCATGTTCACACATTTTTCTCATATGCTGAATGACAGTCCTCAAAAACAGTTCTTAGAAACCAGAAAAAAACCCATTGTGAAATGATGGGGAGAACATATCCAGTGTTTAGGATTGCCAGCTAATGACTGCAGATAAAGATGTTTACAGAGAACTTGTGCAACCCTTGTCCTTGCCAGCAAGGGAAGGTTTTGTATGTGTCATTTCAAACCTCCACAACTCTGTCTTACTGAGAGTATCCCCCCAGTTACTATTTTCCTAAGTTTCTGGTTAGGATTTCATCTAGGTTGCTCCATTTAACAGGACACAGAGACTTTTTTTTCTTTTTTATGTGCACTGCATATATTTATAAAATATATTCCTCTTTTTTTTTTTGGGGGGGGGGGGATAGTCACGTTAATCCCAAAAGTTTATTTATTGTGGAATTCTGCTCCAGAGCAGCTCACCATCTCCTTTGTGGCAGCAAATACTAGCAGATAATGTGGCTGAACTGCAACATTACCTGCAATGTATCATCTTTTGGATTTACTGAGCCAGGTGGGAGAGACCCTGTGCCTTCTCTGTGCCTGCAGCACCAGCAGTGGGGGTGGAAGGAAGATTCTCAGCTTGTGTCTGAGGGCACGTTCCTCATGGTGGGACAGCTGGCTGCTCAGACAGACCTGGCTGTATCAGACCTCACCATCTAGATAAAAAAAAACAAAACAAAAAAGAGATCATTTAGGTCAGCTGCAGTGTGATGGCCTAGAGACAGGAAAACACAAACCACGGGTACTTGAAGGGACCAGGGTTCAGAGAAACCTCCCCAGGTTCAAGACCAGTTGGTGGGGGCTTGCACCCACGCTGGGGCTGCAGGGTGAAACTTTGATGAAGATGGATAAATGAAAGCATGTCTTAAACAAATGTTCTCTCAAGAGACTAAATCTTCAAGACTAAATTCTAACTTTCTTCTGAAAGCAATAGGGCTCTGAAGGCACCCTTTGTTCCAGCTGCCCTAGAAGTTTTCACCACCTCAGGTCAGCATTCACATCTTGCCTTTGACTCCTTCTATCAAAAAGCAAAGCTAAAATCAGATCCAGTTTGCTCTTTGGGGAAGTGTAGACTTGCTGAAGTCCTACCAGTTTTAATGGCATTATTGGCCCTTTGGCATTTCAGATGCTGCTTCCTTCAAGTATTTTAACTATAAACACTTCCTGACCCATGAGAGCTGATACAAGCTGCACAAAGGGATCTTTCCCTTCCCTAGCTCTGTAGCCCAAGCCCATCACTGGTGCACACAGGTTTCCCCATCTCCGTCCCCACACTGGTTTTGTGAATCAAAGGAAGAGAAAATTATAGAAGTCTGGCTAATTTCCCTTGGGTCTCCAAACCATAAAAACGTACAGCCAGCAGAGAACAGGATAATAGTGATTTTGCAAAAGTTCTCCTGCTAGAGATTAGAATACTCACAGACCTCAGGCCTTGCAGATGAAATGTTAAAGTCAGTGCTTCTTTGCCACAGCAACTGCAAATAAGAAATTAAACCTCAAAGGTGGAAGTTGTGAAGCTCAGAAACACCCTCACACCCACATGCAATATGAGAAAGGGGGAAATCAGATTTTCAGCTGCTTCCCAGAATGAGTAGTTTTCTGTGACAGTGTTTTGTTAAGGTTGCTCTCAAGTGCCCAAAAGTGATGGGAACTTAATGAAAGCTGTATAATGCTTTAGATAGATACAGGTGACAATGTATAATATGAATTAGCCTCTGCATTTACCACCTTGTTAGGTCGAGGGTGTTATGAGAAATGGGTAAGAATATTTACGGAGATGATCTTATTATGAATCCTTCGGTTTCTGGTTTATTTGGGAAAAGTGGTATTGTTATTTAGTTGCTCCTTTTAGCTTAAAATGTAGTTACTGTTTTTCTTCCAAGACTTTTGGCTACTTTACAGCTGTTGTTAAGTAATCAGTATTTCTTAGTAAAATATGTGCCAATTTCTTAATATTTGTGACAAGGCAAATTTCAAAAAACTGAAAGGCTGTGATGCCATTTTTCTGGAATAGGCCAGTAGTTTACAGTAAGCACATTTCTCCTTACCAGGTCAATATCAGTTAAGAAGAAAAGGAGGGGCTGGGTTTTGTGATTTTTTCTCTGCCACAGGTGCTCTAGTTGGTCATTCTACTTAGCTCTCTTTGGGTTCACAATAAACATTTAAAAACATTAGCAAGATACATAAGGGAATTACTTGCTTTATAAAGCAATAAAATAACTGGTAGAATGATATCTTGCTGGTTTTCTTTTTGTAGCCAGTAAAATAATCTGAATGCTTTCTGCAAAGATAACAGTGGGAAGCAGAGCTTTGAATGTCATTGCCTCCTGGCTTCACACCTGCCAAATGCCCCTCATAGCTCCCAGCAAGCACAGGGCTGGAGACAACTATGAGTAAATTGCCCTAAAAAGGTTTCGCAGACTATATAAAGAGTTATACAGACTGTTATTTCTGAAACCATGTCCAGAATGGATGTCTTCCATCATGCAGGTGACCAAGACCAAAGAATCTGGCCCAAGATGTGTTCAAAGGTAATCTCTTTAATTCAAGTATTAAATTACTGAGATTTAAGGATTAAGGCCATAAGTTTCTATATTTCACTCCCTCTCCCCATGTGTATCTATTCAGTGTTGCAGTACGTAGGTGATACTCAAATATTTAGCAATAGAACAGAAGAAACTCCAGCTTTCCTGCTAGGAGAATCATGCTAAAATGCATCTTTAACCTTTGGGGTTTTTGCTTTCTTTACTTATGGGTGGATCAGCACCTTGCACCTGGGTGTGTTTGTGGATCTGTGTGTGTGAGCCAGGACCCTTCCACAGAAAGTGTATGGTGAGAGAGTGCTGCTGCTGGGTTAGGATTTGTGTTTGGTTTTGCATGGGAAAACCTGTTCTCTTTCCAGAAGGGATTTCTGTTTCATGGCAATAGGAACAATATTTACCTCTAGAGACTCAGATTTGAAGATCATGTGGATAATTAAGCAGTAGTGATGCTGACAGTTTTTAAACTTCTAGTTGCTGCAGGCTTTGTGATGCTTCTGAGCACAGACCCATAGCTAGATCACACACCACACACCTAGCCCAGAATTGTGTGTGTGATTGGACTGGAGGTGTCCAGATAGTTTTGAAGACTTCAGAAGGTGGAAGAAGACTTTTTCTCCTTTGATCAGTGGTCTGGTCATACAAGCTGTAATGTATCCCACCACCCCTCTGTGAAGTCCCATGTCTGATACTGATGATGTCAGATAATTCAGAGTATTAGTAAGACAAAGCAGTATCTTTGGTAGACCAATCTACACAGCTGGAAAAAATTAAAAGTTCTTGGCCAAGCCATTTTTAAGACTCCAAATAAATAAATAAATAAAAAGACTTAGGAAAATTGCTCTGAGCTTACTGTAATTTTATAAATTACCTGAGACATAAAAGCAGAGCAGAGAGTCTTTGCAGTGGGGGAGACGAGGGAAAAGATTTAGTGCCATGAGAGCAGTATTTCTATTGTATCCATAATAATTACTATCTAATACAATTATGAATTTCAGTTCTCAGATTCATCTTGCATTAGTTGTCTTCATCCAGGGCTTAGAGGTCATACATAGTTTGTCTTTTTTTATGTGTGTCCTTGTAGACTTAAGCAGTTGTTTTTGTGAGCTCACACTTTATCATCTGGTCTAATTAGCTGCTTCAAAAAGCCCTCCCTCCCTAGGCCTGACTTTTTCTTTCAATAAGATGACATCCTAAGACTTCAGCAGTGTAAATTTTAAGTCTCAGTTTCTCAATACAAAGCCTGTGTGTTAAGCCCTATGTTTTAATAGCAAGAATATGGCTAACTCTATGGTCAGTGGGTTTCTTGTGAAGGTGGCAGATCTTTCACAAAGACCTTTTCCACCTCCAGCAGGTAAGTCAGGGATAAATGGTGTGTTGACTCTTATTGACAAATTTTTCCATGTGTTTCCTGCAGTAGAAGAAACAGTATAAAATATTTTTCACTATACAGAAAAGCAAGCATTCAGGAAAAATTAGGTGTCCTGGGCTTAGAAGCATGATGATGGCTGTGATACATCACTGTGCAGATACCTCCTCCTCACAGCCAGCACCTCTCAGTCCCTCCTGAGCAAAGTTTAGCCACTCTGAGTTGTGCTAAGCCATGAGAAAGCTGGGAGATGCTGCTTTTCATCTTTGATGCAGAGGAGACAACCTCTGTTTTCTTGACACTTTGACCCATTGCTTGCTAATCACTCACCACAGCTGTGCCACAAAGACACTGAAGATTGGAGAGGAAAAGGGCTGAACCACATGAATCTAGTTTCATTATTTGCATTGGAGTCCCAGTTCAGTGAAACTCAGCAATTTCAGGACTCCTGAATTAAAATATATTTCATGATGACATCTCCTCAGATAGAAGAGATTTTTCTTTGCAAGCATAGTTTTGGATGCAACCTTTATTGTGTAGGAAAGAGGACAATCAAGTCATGTGGACTACAGAAGAGCAAGCCCCTGTACCCATCAGCAGGACTGGTTTGTTCCTCATGCAATGACTTATCTTAAAATTTGTGGGAGTTTTTTTGTTCTTTTCCTATTTTTACAGACCTTCAATTTTAGGCCTGGGCTAACAGGAGACTCAGAGGCTTCTTAAAAAGTTTGTCCCACCTATTCTCTTGAACTAAGATCGTTGCTTCAAACCAAACCATTGCCTACAACTGCCACAAAACATTACTGCTGGTTACAGGAAGAGGAAAGGATTTAATCATGTCTATACAATAACTTCATCCCAGGATCCAAGTGTACAATGCCTTTTTTGTTGTATGTTATCCTGAAGTCTGCATCATTTTCAAGTGGCTCACTGGCTTCTAAAGGATAACATTGCCGTGGTGCCTGAGTGTGCCTGTGCATGGATACATGTTCCTGTTGAAAATAGTTTCAGGAACTTTCTGAGCTCATTGCCTGGTGGTTAAGCATACTGAGGGTTGGAGCAGCTCTTCAGTGTTGAAGGATGAGATGATTTCAAAGACTGAGTCCACAGCAGGGAATAGATGTGCTCCATAATACCCTTTTCCTCTCCAACCATCAACATATTTGTGGCTTGGGTGTACTCTTGCCATATCCCAACTCATTTGCTGGGAGAAAACTGGACCTTGAACCATTTCCCTCTTCATCTGAATGTTCTTCAAAGGAAATGCAGGCTGGACAGGCCTGCTGTGCATTACTGGTTCCCCAAACAGAACAACTGTCACTGCCCAGCCCTAGTTTATAGGCTCAGCTATAGATGTGCCATCTTTCCTTGTTCCTTTTTCTAAATAGTGCAATAAATTTTCTTGCATAGAAAACCGAGAGCTTGTGAAGAGGCTTTGGGATCACAGACACTGAAATAATGCAGCTCAAATGGTGGCTGTTGGCAAATGTGGGATGAAACACATTTTCTGAAGCCCAATGAAAGAGATTTCAAGCTCATGTGTTTGAAGAAGTGGAGCTGACATGGTGTCACTCATTGAGCTGCAGTGACACCATCGTGTGCCTGAGCCCTCTGATTCTGCAGACCAAAGGATAAAATGTTTATCAGATTTGACCTAGATTTGGCCTTGATCTTTAAAGGCAGGCTCATTGCTCTATGAATAAACTCAGGATGTTAAACATAAACATCTAAAAAAGAAGGAGACTCTTCTGACTAGAGCCCTAGAAACCAGAAAACAAGAGAATTAAGATTTTAAAAGAAAAGCCCCAGCGGTGTGGAAGCAAGATGGGAAGATCCTCCATTTAAAACAAATTGAGCTCCCACTTTGCAAATCCTTGGGAACACAATACTCCTGGATCTGTGATGTCCGCACTCTGTGCCTGTGCAAAACCTGCTGTACTTCTGTTTTTTTTTCTCTCACATCATCTGCAGAACTGAGCTAAAATTGGAGATATGCAGCAGCCTGAGCCCTCGATAAGAGGCAGCCACGGTAGAAACCAGAGACTTCAATGTCTTCCAGGAACCCCGGGTGGGGTGTTTTCAGAGAAAAGGTTGAGCTCTCTCTTTCCGTCCACAAAAAACAACCAACTGTTAAGCTAGGTTTGGCTACTTTCTAAAGGGCTTTGCTGCAGCCCAGACAGATAGGAAAATAATACACAGGGAGAGTAGATCTTTCCTCCTGACTCTACTATTTGTTTGCAGAAGGTTTTCCCTTATCAGGGTTTCCTGTCTGGTTGCTACATGTTTGCACACTTTGAGCTTTTTTTGGCTTGTCCTTTGCACTCCTAACATCTGCCTGGACCTCCACCCCAGTGCACTGACCTCCCACCAGACAGAGCTCACTTGCCTTAGCAAAGCTGAGCTTGTGGAAACCTGGTTTTTTCCCTTCTGGCTGAGCAAACAGGAACATTCACACCTCCTGACGCTGGACTGCGGTGTGGAAAGGAAGGCAAGATTTATGAAGCCTGGGAGAAAATAAAGTGGAAGGGCAGCAGGTGCACCAACAGTGATGCTCCCTTGGGACAAGGCAGGAGTGTATTTCCATCTTGGTTTTGCCAGATATTAATGTTTCCAGGACTTGTATCACTGGCTAATTAATGCTTAGACATAGTAGCCATTTCCCCAAATCCCAGCCCAAGGTGAAGTTGAGATGTTTAGGAAGAACTGCTCCAAATAGACCAATGCTGGACCCCAGAGAACTAGGTCAGGTTTTACCTTACCCAAAGCTAAGATAACAGACAGACTTACACATCTGGGCTGGTTATCCCACATTCACTCCCTATAAAGCAAATAGGGGGGAAAGTAGCACTGAACCAGTTTAGTTGCCCACTTCAGTATGTTATGCTCTACGAGAGTATTTCCCCAACAACCAGCTGCAAAAGAAGCTCAGAGTCATCTGCCCTGGCATTTGGGCCATGAGGTGCAAAAGCCTGGGTCCCTGAAGCCAATCTACCAGAAGATTTCTTACACCTTCTGTCTGGAAAACAGTTCTGTGTGTTGATGTCCAAAATATTATTTTTTTTTATTAATAGTGAGAATCTTTGATTTGGTCTTGATGTACAAGGCCCAAGAGCTGACCCATTACCTGCTGGACCCAGAGTTGAGTTTTCTAGTTTTCTGTTCATTAGCAAACAGAAAACTGTTCCAGGAATAAAATGAGAAAGAGGCAGAAGGGCAATTTCTCCTGTGTTTGGTACAGGTGGTAATCTTGCTTCTCTGGTACCTAAATCAGATGCAAATTCAGTAACGTTAAGTAACTGCACAAATGCTGATGAGCTGGGGAGACATTCTGACCTCAAAAAAGCCTCAAGGCTCCTTCAGACAAACAGCCATAGACTTGGATGCTTTCCCAAAGTGTAGCTAAACATCTTGCATTTAAAAAAAAAAAAAAAAAAAGTTGGAAACCTCCCAGGAGTCTTTTCCTGAGAGGTATCTGAACTTTCCTGCTCTGATGGGGCCACAAATTGCTCTGGGACAACTTCGGCTCATCTTGGGTCAACTGGAGGGAAGCTGATGGTAGATGGTAACAGGATATTGAGATGGGACAAAACCCAGTCATGAGATGGGTCTTCTGCATTTCAGGACAGTGTTCCCTGTCCTGAGCAAAGTGAGGGAACCTAAAAATACTGAGAGAAATATTAATGCACTGGCAATGGCAAAAGGTGCAGGTGGAGGTGGAATCCAACCAGCAGCACTGGCCTGGCAAGAAGAGGGACATCAATCAGCTGAGGAATGGGTCATGGTGGATATGGGGTAATTACACCTGAAGACACAGCTGTCTTCAGCTGAGCTGCCCCATGTGGTCATCCCCTTGATTCCAAGCAGGTGTTTTGTACTAATGGGATGTGCCTCACACCCAGATCCCCTCCAGCCTTCCAGAAGGAGTTTTTTCTCTGTCCCTGCTCTGATATGATCTGGGGCAGTGATGGCTGAGGTATTGGAAGGGGAAACTCTGATTGTGGGGGGGAATAGAAGATGCTGCATCTAGGCTGCTCTTGCATTTGCTCCTGCCTCCCAGTACTGCAGACATTGATCCTCAGGCAGTTCCCAGGAAAGAGTGGCTTTATTTTGCTTGCACAATTTTTTTGGATGGTGTTGCCTTGACTTCTCTCTGGGCTAAGAGCTCAGTAGTGGATGTCAAGCCTCTGTCTTTCCTCTCCCATCACACCCCAAGCAGTTGTCCCCTCCATGGAAGCAGGTTGCTTCAAACCTTTCTGTTGGGGCTTCACCAGGCACCCCTTTGCTAAATAAAATCATCATTAAAATGAACCTCTGAATGTTTGGTCCCCATTTTGACCACAGAAATCAGATGGCAGGTGGGAAAAAAACATCCCCAAGATGTCTTTGCCTATAGCCATTGTAGGCTTCATCCCTGCAGCCTCATGAACAAAACAGTGTCTGGGCTCAAGGTCTGGTCCTGAAGCCTCTTGGGGTTTTTTTATTTTTAATTTTTTTTCATCAGATCCATAACACTAAATACCCTCAGCCTCTAGAAGGGAACAGCCACACCCAAAATGCTTATTCAAAGTGGTCCTTGGCTTTGCTAACATGTGGCCTATGTCTGGAAATGTCTCAGAAAGTGCTACTTGACTGTGCCCATACCCCAGATTTTGCAGTAGGGATGTGTTCTTGTGCCCATTCCCTCATGCCAGGACTGTTTAATTTACTATATATAGTCATAGCATATGTGTACGTGAATATATTCCCTTTACAGCCTGGTTCAGAGTAGAGGGTTCATGTAGCATACACTATAAAAAGTTTCTTTTTCAGATTTTCATCTTGACATGAAAGTGCATTACAACATTTGCCATCAATAAAACACAATTCCTTCCATGTGAAAAGCATTACAGCCACAGTATGGTTATTGAGTGATGATACCTGGATGACGGAAATACACGAACAGGAAAGTGTACATGGGGAAACTTCAGAAATGATGCCAAGTTTAAAAAAACAACATCTTATAGCATTGCAGATGGGTTTGGAGAATGTAGTTTATTTGTACTCAAAAAGAAAGGGAAAAAAAAAAAAAAAAAGGGAAAGGGAAAGGGAAAGAGGAGGGGCTGAGAGAAATAAAAACAAGGCAGGGAAAAGCTTCACAAATGGGTAACTGAGGAGGCCAGTGACCCAGTGAAGACACGTGTGAAGAGCAAATTTCTTGCCTCTTGCTCTGTGGTTTAATCTTGGGCCAAGCCAGTCATGACCAAGCATCAGGGTTTTCAAGAGCTCCTTCTGCTCTCAGTCTGGTGCTTGTGCTCAGTGCATCATCAAGTGCTGTGATGCCAGGGACTGAAGAGACCAGTAACATCATCTTTGAATCCCTGAGATAGATCCTCCAGGTCAGGCTTGAGGACACTGGGGACCCTAAGTGGTCAGTTGACCTCTTGTACACAGTCTACACCTACACTGAGCAGCAGACTCCAAACTTGCTGAAACAGGGAAAAACTCCCATGACTCCGTAAAGAGCTTTGGATTGAGGCCTTCTTCTGAAAATGGGCCAAGTCAGGATCCTTCCACTGCCTCTAAATTTGTTTTTTATGAAAATGTTCCCACTAGCAGCAAACTAAAAGCTAACCCTGTTTTGATTTTAGCAAAAATATAGCTCTGAGAAAAAAACCCCAACATGCTAATTAACTCATTAACCGAAACCCATTAAGTATACACCTCCAAATCTTCCTGAAAGTGAAGTAAATCACCAGCACTGGGTTCCCAAGATCCAAGGCAAGTCGCTCGAGTTCGGAATGCGTAAACATTTAGTGGAAGAAATTGTGACTTCAGAGAAAGTGCAAACAAAGCAGCCTGTTTGTTTGTGAGGCTGCTTTCTTGCAAGAGAACGACCAAGAGGCATGGAAAGGCTCTGGTGTCCTCCATGGCTCGTGTTTGTAGCTGTGATCCAAAGGGTCTAGAACAAAGACTTCCCTATATATGGCCAAGTGACCGAAAGCAAAAGCGCTTAAGTGGTGAAAGGGCACAGTCCACCATTGTCGACGCTTCTGAAAAGAGCACAAACCAGGGTTTATCAAAGAGCAGTTAACAAAAAGGATTTTGCTGAGTGGAAAATAAATGATGTTTTGCCATTGGATCCACCATCCCACGTAATAATTTTTTTTTTTTTTTCCCCAGCGTCGGTCTCACTTCATCAGAGCAGTGATTACAGAGTGGGGGGGAGGTAGGAGGAGAAACACGTGGCCACGTGTGTGTGAAGGAAGTGCTGGGCAAAACCCACGCTCTGATTATTTCCATTTTGCAGGAAATGCCAGTACTCTGTGTCAGAGCCAAACTGTTACATGACATCACCAAAAGGGGAGATTTTGATTTAAGGAATAGTATAAGATCTGCTGTTCGTGCTAACAGCTGCTTTCAATGTTTATTTTTTTTTAAATTGAAATGATATACAATTAATAAATAAGCCATTTCATCTACTTCTTATTCGATGTCCTACTGCAATATTGAACTCTCTGCTGTGTTCTATTTACACTACTACTGGGGCATTAGGAAATCACAGTTATCCAAATAGAAAGAAAAAAAAACAGCTGCAGTGTGGCACAAAAATCCTTTTTGATTTCCTTCCAAAAGAAGAGTTTTCCTAAAGAAATTATTTGTTTTTTAAAAAGTGCTTTTTTTTTTTTTTTTTTTTTTTTTTTTTTTTTTTTATCAAATCCTACTTGTAAGGAAGGAAAAAAATAATAATAAGGAAAAAAAGTGAAAGATTACTTGAATCACAGTTTCTGATAGGAAGACATTTTAATGGGATTTTTTCCCCCCATCTCTAGCTTTGTTTCTTCCTTGGGGCTTCCTGATGCTGTGACAAAACCACTGATACCTATCCCAGAATTCAACTTGTAATGCTTTGAAATGCAACATTTATACCCAAGTAACTGGGTAACTAAGGCATGTAAAACCTTAGCAGAATTTAGCTTATAGCTTTTAGCTGCTCATTCTCCATGGATCAGTGTTGCAATCTGCTATGAGAATATATCTGCCCCACCTCACCACCACCTCCTCCTCCTTAATGAAGTCTCTGTTAATTAATTAAGCTGCACTGTTTCTTTCTGGCCTCATGCAAGGGTTCTCTTGGGGTGTGTTACTGGGGTGTGTTACTGAGACCAGGGAGTGCTGGAGAAGCCTGAGCTACCACTGGTGATGCTGAATTTAGAAGGCAGGCTGGGGCTTGGTTATAAGAAGATGCCATGTCCAGGGTGGGAGCAGAGAGGTAGCAAAAGGGCTCAGTAAGTGATGGGACTTGGGCAGGAAAGAGCTCAAAAATTTGAAATGTCCTGTTCATCAACGACCTACATCAATGGAGCAAGGGCCACCCAATCCTTTTGTAAATTTGACACATTGTCATTGCTAAGTCTGGGAGAAAAGTCAAAGATGGGCCACAGTGGCCAGGACTTCAAAAAAGTCTTGCTAATTCCTTCAAAGCAGACCTCAAGTCTTCTGGTTTTACATCCACTCCACTGTGATCAGGTGAAGTAAAGGTGAACCTGGGCACAGGAATGGGAGGCTCTCAGATCCTCTAATGAAAATCACTTTTGTTTTCTTTGATTAAGGAAGCAGGTGGGGAGAAGGGGAAAAGAGGTGGTCCATCTGGGAGGGAAGGCAGAGATTACAGGAAATAATTGAAGCCATATGAGCACAAAGTCACATTTCCTTGCAAATGTCCACAGCACAGAGCTGTGATGGGCAATGAAAGGATGACAATAAAGATGGTTATCCAAAGAAAAGGCATTTCAATGGTGAAAGCCAGTCTAAAAGGGGACATTTATACTCATAAATTAAGCATTTCAATAGATATATTGATTGCCTGTTATTACCATGGACTTGGCCTAACAGAATTATTAGGAGAGGCCCGGGCAAGCTTGGGCCTGGGCTTTCCCATACAATGCCTGGCACAGCTCAGAAGCCAGCACAAGCCAGGCAGCATTCCCAGTTTAGATGTGACCACCCTGATTTGGAGGCTACATTAAATATGGCCAAGTCATTCCTGTTGGCCTTTTGTCCAAAGAATGTGCTCTGGTCTTTTTAATTTCTTTTCTTTTTTCTTTTTCTTTTTTCTTTCTTTTTTTTTTTTTTTTTTTTTTTTCTTTTTTTTCCCCTTCTTTTTTGTTTCTATTTTTTCATTTTTTCTCTTTTCTTTTTTGCTTCTTTTTTTTATTTTCTTTTTTTTATTTTTTTTTATTATTTCTCTAAATATTTCTATATTATTTTATATTTTTTTTTATTATTTCTATTTTTTTTATTTTTTTTATTTTCTTTTTCTTTTTTTTTTTTAATTTTTTATTTGGCTAAGCATATTCATTTTGTTATCTTTCCAAAGCACTTGGCACCACCCTGTCATCATCCCATCATTCCCTATCCATGATGTATTTATCTTGACAACCCATCTGGTAGGTAGGAGCTATTAACCTTATTGAATTGAGGTGGATGGAGGTGAAGAAAATTCTGTCTGCACACCAACGCACAGCAGCATGATTGGATGAAACTGGTTCTGGGCCGGTTTCCTAGCATCTCTCCTATGAAGAGAGAGTTGGGGTTGGGAAGTGAATGCTCTGGGGAGATCCTAGAGAAGTCTTCCAGTATCTGAAGGGGCTACAGGAAAGCTGGGGAGGGATTTTTGACGAGGGCATAGAGTAATAGTATTAAGTGTTAATGGCTTTAAACTGGAAGAGGATGGATATAGGTTAGACATGAAGAAGAAATTCTTTCTTATAAAGGTGGTGAGACCCTGGTACAGGTTGCTCAGAGAAGCTGTGGATGCCCCCTCTTTGGAAGTATTCAAGGCCAGGTTGGATGGGGCTTGGAGCAAACTGGTCTAGTGGGGGGTGTCCCTGCCCATGCAGGGGGGTTGGAACTAGGTGGTCTTTAAAGTCCTTTCCAACCCAATGAGTTCTATGAGTCTATGAAGTTAATAAGATTACAGATCTTAAAAACATAGAGGGGGCCTGTTTCTTTAATCATCTCATAGCTCCCCAGCATGGTGGCTGTGGTGTGGCACATCTTCCCTGTGGCTTTGACCCCTGAAAAAGAGTGAGGATACACCTCCCTGTGCTATGACACACACCTTGGCAGGGTGTGTGGGCACACAAACAACTTGCTGCAGGGTAAACAAGGGCGTGAGATTTTTCTCCTCCACCCCTCTACCTGTGCATGCTTGTTACCCTGAGGTACCAACAGTGAGTTTCAGGTACCAGGTACCCATCCCCTGTTCTACGGATGAGTAGCCTGCTCCCGGGGCACCAGGAGGCAAAGAAACACACTTGCAATGATGAAGAAAAAATCAGTAGGAGCTGCAGTCATAGATCACCCTGTAGGAACCTGTAGGTTTATTTATACACTTGTACAAAGCCCCCGGGTCACACCAGAAGTCTGAGGTGGAGGCAAGGGTGGAACCGATCTCTACTGAACCTCCCACCTTAACCACTGAGCTGCCCTTCCACCCTCCTTGCTTATTAACAACCACGTTTCTCAAGCACCAGCAGTGTGTTCATAGCTATTAAAAATATAAAGGAGCTATAAACTTTGACCTGCCCTCTGTTCCACCCGTGTCAGATAGCCACTGAAATGAAGAGGTGTTTATTTGCCTGGAAGTGTGGAGTCTTATGTCAGCTCCCGGTGTAGGAAGTAATTTTGCTGGGGGTCTGATCCTGCCACAGGGGAAAGGTCTGGAGCTCTTGTTGCTGTTTTACTCTGAATGTACACTCTCAGCATACCTGGAAAATTATCTCACTTCGCAGCCAGCACCAGTTCCTGGCCACCCCTGCTCCACACCAGGCTAAATTGGGAAACTAAACTCCTTTTTATTTTTTTATTTTTTTTCCCTGGTGTATGGCTGGCCTCCCCACCTTGCCACTCATGAATGCCTTGCTGAGTTAGCTGTGATTTGGAAAATTAATTGACTCAGAGCCTACTGCTGAAGCAGCCTCAAAATGCAGAACACCCAAGACGCAGCGGTAGCAAGGTCAGAGGAGGTGGGAAATTTTGCGAGAGAGAGGTAGCAAGCAATAAGCAGAGCAGAATATGGGCACTGGTGGGGAAATGTAAAAGGAAACCATTCAGATCAGACACAGCCATGGGAGACAAGGCAATGGGACCTTGGGAGGCTCTGGAATTTAGTGGTGGAGCTGGCAGTGCCTGCGGCAGGGAATGCCCCCGGTTCACTGTGGGAGGTGGGGGTCTCCAGAGACCCCTTGCCTCTAGTCAGGATGTGCAAAGAGCACCCTAAGGACCATCTCCTGTGAGTGGAGAGCAACATCTTTGCTGTGTATAGAAATGTTAAATTATGCAGTTTATCTCAGGCATTGCCATCTGTTTGGGAGTCGGCCCCTTGAGAGAAAAAAGGAACAAGAGCAGAGTACTGATCCATAAGGGCTTTTCTTCTGTAGCTTCACTGGTTTTGCTCTCATTTTATGAACCTTCATAAAGAAAAGAGCTCTCAGAACTCACCTTTTGTCCATGACATGGAGAGTATGCCAAAACACTTTCCCTGACATACCAAGGTCCAGCTCTTTGGAAGTGTCTGGAGACTGACATCCTGTGTAAATCCTTCAGTTACTGAATTGTTTTTTTGTATCTGCTTTTTGGGGCCCCTCTGGGTCTACCCCTGGGCAGGTCATGAGGATGGGAGGGAGGGTGCTAACACACCATCAAGTGAGGACAGGGCAATCCCTTCCTGGCCACAGCAAGGGTCAGGATGATCCACCTGCACATTCATCCACCTCAGCATGTGAAGTGAGGTGACACAGCCTGAACCCCCTGTGCTCAGCTAAATCATATTAATTCCCATTTGAAGTGGCCCAGGGGCACACACACAGGTAGTTTTGGGGGCTCAGCTGATAGAGAGGCCATTTGTTAAGCCACTGTCCCTCCTGCACAGGTTTGAGCTTTCCCCATCTGCAAGACAGGAAGGATGCTGACATTTCTGAGTGGTGAATGAAGCAAAGGCTTTGCTGGTGGCTGAGGAGCTGATTGTGAATGCTGATCCTCATCTTGGTTAGTCCATGCTTCAGGCACTAAGGAAGTGGTGAAGAACTTGATATACAAAAGCTGGTATCTTATCCTTAATGTCTTTGGAACCAGGAGCTGGCATTGATATCTCCAAAGCTGTTCAATAACAGCAGCAAATGGGGATACTTACCTAATCTGGAAAAAAAAAAAAATGGTTCCAATAGGTCTGATTTAAGTACAGTTTTATGGCTTGGTCATCAAGCGTCACCAATCTTGTCTTCAAAACATCTTTCTATGGTGAATGACACAAGTCTCTGTCCAGGGTAAGAATACTGAACCAACCTGCTTTGGATAATGCTGTGACTTTGCCACAGAGATGGAGACCAATCCTTGCTCTCCCCAGGTCAGAGGAGCTGAGCCAGAAGGTGGTTGAGGATGGGAGAAACGAGTAAAAGCAACATTTCACTTGTCATCACTTTTTTCTGGCTCAAGTTTTCCTCTCGTTCCCTCGTTTCTCAGGTGTGGGGGAAAGTGAGGCATAGAATGTGTGATGATGCCACTGTTGGCTGTTTCTGCTGATGTTCAGCTTGCTGCTGCCTGGAAGCTTTGTGGCATGTTTTAAAACTAAATTGTGCAAATGAGTTTGGTTGCTATTATCATGAAAAAAAAAAAAAAAAAGACAAAAAGAAAAAAAAAGACAATTTGTATACAGCTACCAGCTTGATGAATCCTCGCAGCACAAGGTTCTGAGCAAGTCTGTGACAATGCTGGCAATCAGGCCCTGCTCCTAGGCTCCCCACCTAGTTTCTATTCATTGCTTGTTTAGGGTAAT
The DNA here is from genome assembly GCF_036169615.1 of Heliangelus exortis. Taxonomy (NCBI): domain Eukaryota; kingdom Metazoa; phylum Chordata; class Aves; order Apodiformes; family Trochilidae; genus Heliangelus; species Heliangelus exortis. The sequence goes on along the minus strand of NC_092424.1, from coordinate 109,036,328 downwards.
GAAGAGCAGACTGAGGGAACTGAGGCTATTTACTTCAAGAAGCTGTTATGAAAAAAACCCTGCTGCAATCTAATTCTGTCCTGAATAGTGAAGAGCAAGTTTCCAGAGCATCCTTGCTTTACCAGCTTCCCCAAATCCAAATGTTAAACAGGTTCCTAGTTTGTATCTAATTTTTAATGAGATTAATATCAAACAAGTAGTGATTCAATACATTTTTCCTAGATATTGTGCCTGTGATATTGGTGACAGATCTCTGCTGGGTGGATCTGAAGGGGCAGGCTGGGACAAATAACACTCAAATGCTCAGGAGCATCTTCCTCTTTGCTTCCTCAGTTGATTTCCTCATAAACAGCCTATGCTAAAGCCTGTATGAAATTCAAGTCCAGCTTCACATTTCATTGAAAAACCTTTAAGAAAAGCCATTTTTCATGCTTAAGACTTTTTCAAATCTCCTCTAACCAGTTACATTCTGCATTGTATCTTTTGAATCTGGCCATTGTCCAACGACAATCCTTAAAATCCCTTTACAGTTTTAAAGGAAAATACAAACCCTCATTTACCACTGGATCCAGCCTGAAAATAAAAGCTTAATGCCTTGACAGGCCTGGATATTTTTTTGGGTCCTAAGTCTGATTTATGGTGGTAGCCAGCAAACCAGGCTGGTGAAATATTTGCTGCTGCTCGCAGGGATCTGGAAAAATGAAGTGTGAAGTTCTGAAGAGAGCAGGCAACAGTTCTCCAGTCACTAAACACTTCCAACGAGTTGGCAGCGGAACAGAGCTGTGGTCTGAAAGATGAACCTCAAAGGAATAGGGGAGGGGAGCAGAACTGCGAGCAGTGTCAAAATACTGCTGCAGCCTAAAGCTTTCCATACATTCCTGACATCGAGAGGGAAAGAGAAACATTTTCTTCATTATTTATTTATTCTCTCTCTCTTTTTTTTTTTTTTTCCCACTTCCCCCTGCAGGGGTTTCACCCGAAGTAGGGAAAAAACCTAAAAGCAACAACAGGAGCATAGGAAGCTGCTTAAGCCCACCGTAAAAATGGTCCAGTTAAAAAAAAAAAACAAAAAACCAAACCAAAACAAACCAACAAACTAGGATCTGGTTAGGAAAAAGCATTGCTTGTGCTTTGCTCATCACAGAACGATCTCAATGAGCAAGGCTGTGGAGAAGCATCTCCAACCTTTCCAAGTGCCAAAGCCCTGCGATCTGTGGGCGTGGGAGCTGCGATTTTCATTCCCATGAAAAGGGAATTTCCTAGAGGTAAAAGTGAGGTGGGGATTTTTCAGAGCGTTCTTGGAATGAATCACCCTTGCATACGTTTGCCAGGTAAAACATGTGGCTGCTTCTCTTTATTTTCTTCAAAGGAAGTTAATATTCATCCCTATCATGTAGATCATACGGAGACAGAGATAGGCTGATAAATGAGGCGTATTTCAATATTTGGGGTTTCAGCAACCTGCTTTAGCCTCTGAATTATCTCAGTTTCCAGTGTTCATGCTGTATAAAATGACCAGCACTGGGAGAGGTTTCTGGGGTGGTGAAATGGGCAAGAGCCATCCCTGAGGAGCTTTCTTCACCTGTTTGCAGCACAGAGGAGTTGCCCCCCTGCTTCTTATCCATGTCTTAAACCCATCCTCATTTCCATGAATGTGAAGAAGAATAAATTTTCCCTGTTTTTGTCATTGTCATTTTCAAGTAACTGTCAAAGCTAAGAGCATTACTTTGGACATGCACCAGCTCGACTGGTGGGTGAAGTCAACCTCATTTCTTCTGGGCCTGGGGGCAATAAAACCTCTGTGGGCTTTTCAAGGCGAGGGGGGATGGGAAGGGATCTTTTATTTCACGGTGTGCCCAGCTGTTGGGATGGGGTTATTTTTATTTGCTTGATTTTGTCCCTTCAAAAATTAAAAAAAAAAAAAAAAAAAGGGCAGGCTCACTAAGCATTTTGGTTTAAAGCTGTTCGAGGTCAGAAGCTGGGATGATATAACAAAGCTCTGCTTGTTTCCAAACACAAGATTTTGCTTCAGGGAGGAACAACTGCACGTTCTGATCATCTTTAAAGCTGGGGAATGTTCTGTCTCTGCCACGGCATGGAATGGGCTGGGCTGGGGGACCCACCCGGGTACCAGCCTGCAGCCTCCTGCCCTAACAGACAACGCGTATTATTATTATTATTTTTTTTTTCCTTGTTGTTATGAAATGGTTCCCTTTTACAGTAGAAGCATTTACAGGACATGCTCACAGACAAACTCGTCCATACCACAGCCGTGCAGCCCCAAAGCCACAGGGTTTGTCACACACAGGCACTCTGTGCCACCCACGCTCCGGCACCGCCGCGGTGCTCCACGCTCACACACACACAAACCGAAACCCACCCTCCCCGCCCTACACCCACATCCACGGAGCCAAAACAGGGCCCTTCTGTCTCACACGTCCTTTCCCCAGCCCCAGCATGACCTGCTGACATCCCGGCATCAAAGGGGAGAAAAATACAACCTGAGTTGCTGTGGGTTTTGCAGTGCTTGTCTCATCCAGGAGAGGTCTTAGAGGCTTGTCTGGGGATCAGTTGGTTTCTATTTCACAAGAACTCGACAAAATGCTGGATAAATCCCATTCCCTGAAGATTGGGATCTTCTGGGACTCTTACCCTCCATAAGCTCTCGGTTTTGCAGGACTATTAAAATTCTGGTGGTCACTTCTTGCTGTTTTAGCAGCTGGAGAAAGGGGTTGGTTTTAAAGTCACCTGTAGAAGCATGACTTGTGGAAATAAAAATCTCCCTTGATTGTTTTGGAGGTGGGGAGAATCCAATCAACTTTGTACTGGGCAGTGCTCGTAGAGGCAGCCTGTTCTAGTAGGAGGTGTATGCAGGGAGGCTGGAACTAGGTGATCTTTAAGGTCCCATTCAACCAAAACCATTCTATGATTCTGCAGGACAGGGATTCAGGCAAGGGATGAGGTAGAACAGTGCTGTCCTTTTCTGGTGGCCAAGCTGGCCTTTTTTCTTTATAGGACAATCTTCTTCCAACCACTTGACTCAGAAAGCAGTTGGTGGTGCTGACAAGCAGCCCAAGATGTGGCATGGGCTCAACCTCCCTGGATGCACTCCTATTGCCACCTCCCCCCCCACAGAGCACCTCAGACTCTTTGTTGTCTGTCCCTGTCCCACAAGCACTGCCTGCCTGAGGGTTTTCTCAGGAGACCTGCTTGCTTATCCATACCCAGCCCCAAGGCTCACTCACACACTAGGTTTCTCTTCCAGTCTTACTTTTCTCTCCTCCCCTCCCAGGGCTTTAGACCCCTCTAATCCACCCCTACCCCTTTTACCCCCCAATTTACAGCATCTGAGCTGTGGTATGATGGTTCCTGGCTCTGGCTCTAGATTTCTCTTCCAGTTTTGCCTTTTTCTCCTCTTCTTCCCTCCAAGGGCTTTAGGCTCCTCTGATCCACCCCTACCCCTGTCACCCCCCAATTTACAGCTTCTGAGCTGTGGTGTGGTGGTTCCTGGCTCTGGGAGGGTTCCAGCAAATGGTTTACCTCTTGGTTTGTGAGATCCTTGTGGCACCAGGGACAGGAACCCACTTGCCTTGGAGTGGTCTCAGGACCCAACACTGACAGGGGTAGGGCACTACCCCAAGCACATCATGGGCAGCAAGGTGAATTTCTGTGCTAGACAACCTTAATACCTCCAAAAGTGGAGTCCAGGATTCAGTAGAGCAGCAATAAAAGTTGAAAGGGTGTTGTGCAATAAAAGTTGAAAGGGTGTTGTGAGCACTGAGGGTCACTGCTCAGTGCCTTGGTGTGTGGGGAGCAAGGGCAAGGGAACCAGAAAGGATTCAACTCTGAGCCATCCACTTCCTCCACCATCATGTTCCTTCAAATATTTATGCAGAACTTCATGGGCACCAGATGCATGGTGGTAACAGCCTTCTACCACCATGTGCCATTCCTGAAGTGCATGTCCAAAATGGTGAAAAACACATGTAAGATTAATCATGTGCTTTAACACTGTTCAATGCCTTTAGTAGTGTTTAATTTCTTCATCAATGACATAGACAGTGGGACATCTGTAGTTTGCAGATGGACACCAAGTTGTGTGATGCAGTTGACATTCTTGAGGGACAGAATGCCATCCAGAGGGACCTGAATAAGCTGGAGAAGTGGGCCCATGGGAACCTCATGTTTAACAAAGTAAAGTATAAGGCCCTGTACATGTGTTGCAGCAGCCCCCCAGTAACAATGCAGGCTGGATGATGGCGAGAAGGACTTCAGGGTGTTGGTTGAAGAAAAGCTGGTTCTGAGCCAGCAATGTACACTTGCAACCCAGAAAGCCAGCTGTATCCTGGGCTGCATCAAAAGCAGCATGACCAGAAGGTCAAGAAAGGTGATACTGTCTCTCTGCTCCACTCTTATGGGATGCCATGTGCAGTGCTGTGTCCAGTTCTGAGGCTCCCAACACAGAAAAGATATGGAGATGTTGGAGCAAATCCAAAGGAGAGTCATGGTGATCAAAAAGCTGGAGCACCTGTCCTATGAAGACAAGGGGAGAGAGCTGGGCTTGTTCAGCCTGGAGAAGAGAAGGCTCCAGGGAGAATTTCCAGTATTTTAAAGGGCTGTATAAGATGTGGACAGACTTTTTAGTAGGACCTACAGAAGCAGGACAAGTGATAATGTCTTTAAACTAAAAGAGGGTAGATTGAGACTACCTGTAAGGAAAAAAATTTACAATGAAGGTGGTCAGACACAGGCACAGGTTTCCCAGAGAAGCTGTGGGTACCCCCTCCCTGGAAGTGTTCAAAGCATCTTGGTTGGACGGGGCTTGGAGCAGCCTGGTCTAGTGGAAGGTGTCCCTGCCCATGGCAGGGGTGATGAAACTAGGTGATCTTTAAGGTCCCTTCCAACTCAAACCATTCTGTGATCCTGTGATTCTATGTTAGCTCGTACCATGCCTGGATGACACAAGTGGAATTCCCCTCCTTTTTAGTGGAATTGATATATTTTAGTTCAGAGATTAACGGTGAAGTATGCGTGGGACTGGAAGAACTGCTTTGCTATGCACCTATCTAATAAGTGTCAATGCATGCAGGATAACCCTAGTAAACTGCTAAAATATATATGTGGAGAAACACCAAATAACGTTTTTTCAATAGAACCTTCAGAGCCATCAGGGATACTCTGAGCTACCTGTCCCTGAGCAGATGGGAAATTCAATGCTGTGCCTGAGTTTGGGTTTTTTGAGAAGCCTGAAGGAAGCTTTTTCCCATTAAGAGCCTGGTAGAAGTCTTTTCCCTGTAAGCAATTTCCAGTGGAAGTGCTCCTTGCCTCCGTTCCCTGGGACATCCATCCTGAGCCTCACCCCAAAGAAAGACCCTTTTGTTGAGCAGAACAATGCGGCCACACGGGGAGGAGGGATCAGCCCCCCACTCGCAGGGTAGGGTTTCTCTCACCTAACTTTAGCTGTCTAAAACCTAGGTGTCTGGTCTAAACCCGTCATTCGGCCCTCTGCTAACGACCCCAGGGAGATGGAGGCACCTTCCTGAGGCCTTTCACTCTGTCTTCAGGCAAAACAAATCGTTTTTTGGGGGGTGGCTGCCTCTCCCGTGGCTTGGGGGGAGCCCTTGAGAGGGGCTCTGCGTAGACCACAGGCGTGGTGATGGCTAATTAGGTGAGATGAATCCCACCCCAAGGAAATGGAGGTAGCTAATGAGTTGCTAGAGTATGTGTTTGTGGAGATCTTGTGTGCACAAAGCGTGACCGGGCTGGAGGCTCTTTGGGTAGCTGTAAAAGATGAGGACTGAAAAGCTGAGCAGTGCAAGCAAGTCTTTTTTACTATTATTATAGCCATATCGTGCTGCTTTGCTGATGACCATCCACTGGATCAGCTTGTTGCATCTCGTTTTACACCTAAATGGTAAGAAATTGGTGAACTTTAAGATATGTGAGAAACCAGCTCATGTTCTCACTTGGTTTTTTTAGGCATCAGGATGATGAAAATTAAGCAAGATGTTTTTTTCTTGTTTTGTTCTGGATTCCCACAGAGCCAAAGAATTCAGTATCTAATACTAAATAAAACCTTTAAATTTTCCAGTGGCATCAATAGGATAAAACCTCATTGCAAGCACAAAATTACTTGATCAGGCTTTTTTTTGCATTCGGTTTGTTATTATTTTTTAAATTTACCCCTAAAATCTTATAGTACCTCTACTTCTTGTTGAAACAGCATTAAGCACTCTTTTTTTGCTGGTGGTTTTTCTTTTTTTCTTTACTCCACAAGCCTGTGTTAATCTAACCTAATCAAACCCACTGGCTTTGCACCGTTGTGTCGGCTTTCACCACGTCAGGAGCTCTGTCTTTCAAGTCCAGGGGCGCACGAGATTTAACAAGCAGCTTGTCAAGCATTTGTTAGTTCTTCTAAAAGGTGATTATTGCCAAATGCACATTCTCAGTGGCTCATTAAACACTGTCACGTGACAAATCCATGCAACGTTTTGCATGGCTGTCACCATTCAGAACAAAATGCTAAATATTTACTGGCAAGGCAATCTATGAGTATAAATATTTATACCGAGGTATAATAAAAAAAGTACCATAAAACTGATATGTTATAAAGAATTTATGTGTGGAAACTGACGAGGTTGTTACAAAAGATGTGTTATTTCATGATTAGATTATGTGCAGAGATCACAGTGTTTAGGTGTTTAATTTACTGCTATCTGGCCTTCGCTGTTCGACTCATTAATCTGTCAGGTGAAGGAGGCCTAATTATATTTCTTGTAACCTGGCACACTACAGAGAATCGTGCTCACGTGGGGAATAGGTCTTGAAGATTTACTGGTCTGCTGCTAATGGTCCCACAGGGCTTGAAAATGGAAAAAATATACACAAGAGCAGAAAATGTTTATAAGGGGAATCTGTCTTCCTAATTATTGCACTGAATGTATCCTGTTGTGCTGAGATAAGAGAAACATAAGCAACGGGTTATGTAAAACTACTCACAGGACACTTTTCAGGCAGTAATTGATTTAGCTTTGTGCATGAGGCTGAAATTAAACATCTGATTGAGGAACCTATCCCACCCTCATGTTACCCCCCTGATCCATCCTGGCCCTCATCCACCTGTTTTTGGGTGAGCCAGCACCGTCAGCTGGGTGAGTTCAGGGTTGTGTAGCCATGGTCCCTGTTTCCTAACTTTTACACTATTTTCTATTGCTATAATGCTGAAAGGTTGATGGGGAGGCTTGAAAAATACTCCCCATACAAGTGAATTAGTGGAGCCAAGAAGTGGTTAGCTCAGGGCTAAGTAGTAACCTGGGATGAAAGGCTTCAGTCCAGATTTTGCTGTTCCTGGCTTAAATGGACTCCTGTGGTCCACATCTGCTTTTACAGTAAAATGTCCCAACCCACCAGCCATGAGCTATGGTATCCTGGGCATATAGCAGTTAAATTGCCTTTTCTCATGCTGGGCACCCATGCTGGCCATTGTCAGTGGATAGATACTGGATTAGATAGATATTACACATGATCTGTTTAGTCCTATTGTTAGGTCCTATGCATAAAAGTCATCTGTTTAGATGAGGTACTTATGGACAGTGTCTACTGCAAGTTCAGTAACAAAGCACAAGGCTTATAAAATGGGGCAAAGAGAGGAAAAGGAAAGAAGTCAGCCTCAGGAGGATTGCCACTTGTGATCTTGGATCATAAATGTCCAAGGAAAGTCCCTTGTTTATTTTTCTTTTTTTATTTTTTTTTTTACTTCATTGCTATGCTGTCAATATGCTGTCAATATCCTATTGATGAGAGGGCATGAGTAAGCACAACTACAAAAACAGTTCCTACCTTTTGAAGGTACCTTGGGGTCCCCTTATCTCTAGTATTCACTTCTCATTGTTGTGTTGTTCTTATTCTGTTTTTTAAGCTTTGGGGAAATGCTTTGTGATCTGGGGTGATGGGAACAGCTGCTGGGTGAACAGGGGTGTGTGTGAGCTGCTGAGACTGGCAAAAATTCAGACAATCCTACAAGCAGACAATGCCACCTCCCACAAAAGCCCCAATACTGAGACCTCTTGGAAACTCCTTCCTGCCCACAGCTCGGATGTGCAGTTCTGCTCTGAGGACCTCTAAGTCATCATAGAATGATAGAATAGATAGGGCTGGAAGGGACCTTAAAGATCACTCCAACACCTCTGCCATGGGCAGGAACACCTTCCACTTGAGGCCCCGTCCACCCTGGCCTTTTACACTTCCAGAGAGAGGGTACCCACAGATTCTCTGGGCAACCTGTTCCAGTGTCTCACCACCCTCACAGGAAAAATGTTTTTCCTAATCTCTAACCTAAATCTCCCCTCTTCAAGTTTGAAACTATTTCCCTCTGTCCTCTCACTACTCACCTTGTGTAAAAAGTCCTACTCCAGCTTTCTTTTAGGCAAGAAAGGCTTTCCTGAGTCATGTTTTTAAGGTCAGCAATGAGCATATCAGGCTGAGAGAGCAATGGAAAAAAGGGTGCCCATTGCAGACAACCATAGAAATCCCTGCCTCAAAGAACTTGCTGTCTAAATCTTTTACTATGATGTGGATAGGAAAGTGAAAATATGTAGTATCTAATACACAGATTTTTTCAAAAGAGCTGTCGTAAAGCTTGTGGCCTAGACATTCAGCCAATATAAACTGAGGCAGAGATACTGAATTATTCTGTTTTACACCAGTGAAGGGACTGAGTCTATTATTCTCTATGAGAGTTTGATCAATGTTTTCCTCTGGCTCAGCATTTGATTAATATCAGGGACTAGCCCATAAATCAGACTTTTGAAACGGCAAGATGTGATCTGTTTAATCAGTTTGTCAGTTTTATTTTGGAGACTTAACAGAAAAACAAAACCCTCTGCATAGTTATTGATTTAATACTCTTTGCCTTATATTCCCATGAAGGCAAATGAATAAATATTTCTGATGCATCAAGTGCTGGAGGAGCTTTATTGCTACATTCAGGGACAATCCATGTGGGAGGACTGTAATGTGTACTATCAGGATATTGTTAAGTCCTTCTGAATGCCAGCAATGAAATAGATACTAAAATAACATTAATATGAAAACAAATGCAGAAACATATGCTTACATTTACACAAACATACCTCTGGGAGCCCTTTGCATCACGTTTGTTTTCAGGGCTATTTAAAGATAACGTTGTTCCTCCAAAACCAGTTTTTCTATCTTAGGCTGGTATGAAACTGGAAATGTTAGGTTGAGGCTTAACTACAGAAGTGTCTCATTGGGCCAGGTGCTTCCAGTGGCTTTAGGGGAGAAGCAAGTGAAGATGCCTGGCAGCAGAGGAAAGCTCTGCTGACCTGATGGGGGACCATGCACAGCATTCCCATGGAAAAAAAAAGAAGCTTTAAACACATTGCTGTATGGAACAGCCACATGAATTTAAAGGCAGAGCTGGACTCACGTCTGGATTCCTCCAATGGGATCCATCTCACCAGCTTTTCATGCTGTAGACATTTAAAACTCTGCAACAGATGAGAGTCCCTGCAGAGAAACTGGGGCTGGCAGCTTCAAGAGAGTGTTGGTAATTTTTTGTGAGATGAATGATGCTGCTGATATTCTCATTCCTCTCCTGGGATAGGTTGGTACAGCAGTACCAGCTCCAAAAAACCCTACTTTAAAAAAAAATTAAGCTGTTGGCATTTCTTACCATTTATCCTACCTTAACCTAAGGTGCTTGGGGATGAGCTTTTACATTTACATTAAAAATTTAAGCTTATTTATAATTCCTTTTTACATGATCCTATTAGCCTACCTAAACATAAATAAAGTTTCCATTTTGGTTCACACTGATTTAATGAAGTTGCTATAAGAATGTAACTTCTGATGGAAATTCCTTGTGCAAGATCATTGCTCAAGAGCAAAATTTTTGTTGATTACTGACAGCAGTCCCAGAGAGTTTTGCTTAAATATTTCTTCTCTTTTATCCTGTAGCTTAGTTTATTGCCTGTGTGGTCCCTGGGCTGTGTTTCACTGGCTGGTCCTCCAGGCATACCCCTCAAGACTTGTCTTAATTTTTGGTTGCCTACCAAGGCCCAGAGCAGCACCACTGGGGGTGAGGATGGCCAGAATGAACAGGCTGCTTGGAGTTCACAATATGAATTCTTGATGCTTGCCAGGTAGGCATAACTGAGATGGTTATCTCAGGCTGCTGTGCACTCCCTAGAAAAAAAAAGCAATAAGTTCTGGAAGAGAATTTCCTACCTGGTTTAGGTATCAGCTTTAGGGTAATGTTGATTTGGCATTGCCATCTTCTCTCCACTGACTGAAAACATGGTCTAGGATGACAAGATTACACTGTAATGGGGTAATATTAACACTACTAGTGGTTTCTATGGACAATAATATCACTGTTCAGTCTCATACCTTGGTAGCATCCAGGCATTGAACTCCAGTGATATCAACTGGGATCTAAACAGAAATTAGATGCCCACATAATTTTGGATCTGGTCCTGTGTACCTTCTAAAACTTCAAAGATGGTATACTGTAAGATTAGAAATTATAATGTATATTTGTAAATAACCTTGTGTAACTCTTTCTGAAGCATGTTGGAGCAAAAATCATGCATATTGGTAGCCAGATCTTGCATCTTATGCCTAGTTAATTTATTTTCCTCAGTAGTCAAAAATGAATTCAATGTGAATTGTGCAAATGAGAATTTACATTCTCACTACTGCAAGCCAGCTGCAGCTCAATAGTTGCTCAAGATAGGGTAAGGTTTTTGTGTGTCTCAGTTTATAATCCCAGCCCTGCCTTTTGCCAAAAGTTGTTGGGGATCAAGAAAAGAACAGGAAATTCTGTATTAGACTGCACGTTCCTTACATTTCACACCCTTCCTACATTTCTAACAGTGAGAAGAGATCCAGACAGCTTTCTACATTAAAAGAAAAATGCAATTTCCTTTTCCTTTTTTTTTTTTTTTTTTTTTTTTTTCCCCTTCTGATTGAACAGGATGCAATCTTTCTGGCTGAATAATCTTTCAATATTGAATGGGTAGGGTGTGCCTGCTTTCCCCACTAGTGACAATACAGTTGTTGGACGACAGAACTGGGTTTGTTCTGGCTTTAAGAAGTGATGTTTTACCTTCTCTCCTTTTCACACCGCTGCACGGGCCTCTTCTCACCCCCTGGGCATGATCTGAATGAAGTGGACTCATCCCTTGATTCCCTGCACAAAGTGTCCTCGTTCTGCAAATGCTTTTGCATGGAAGAAAACCAGATCCCTGGTGGACAGGCAGGAGGAAACGCTTCCTTTTTGCCAGTGGTTACAACACTGCTGTTTGTTGCACCTGCATGCTGGCCTGTTTAAATAGAGAAAACCACCAGAAAATACAGGAAACACTTACTCATTTTGCCCAGCCTGCCCAGCTCTGGTGGCTGTCCTCATGCAAGCAAACACTTTTGCATCTAAATTCCACAACAGTTTCACTCCCGAAGAGCTCCTGTTGTCCCCATCACCCACAGCAGCACTGAGAAGCTGCAGCCATGACCTCCTGTTATACAAAAAAAAGGAGACAAAAGATTTCTCTCTGCTCTTGGCACTCACAGTTTCGGTATCCCAGGGTAGGCTAAGTGAGCAGCTCTCAATCTCAGCACGTTTAATCATCAGTTAATTGTAAACAGTTGTCAGGCAGATGGAGGAACTTCTGTCAGCAGCAAGGTCGGAGCACTGGGTTGCTGCGTGGTGTCATGAGGAATAAACTTCATCTATGAGTGTCTCAAAGTCCAGACTTTTATAGAAAGGAACCCCCTGGGCTGGGTTAAATGAGAAATAAAATGGCAAATCATCCTGCATGTGGATCCACCAGGTTGATAATTGTTCGTGGTTATATGTGGGGTGTTTTCACCAGGGACACTTGGTACCCTCCAAAATAATTGCTGCTGTCAGCACCTGTCACTGGATCAGGGTTTTCTTATTGTACAGTGTCACATGGCAAGGAAATTCAACTTTTCCTATTGTAACATCACCATGTGTATTGTGGCTGTTGTTACCAGGTGTGTGTGATGTGATTGCAGCAGGAAGGGGAGATGGACCACAAAGAGATGCCTTGCTGAAGGGGTGGTCTGCTAGAGACAGGATGAAATGTGCCTTAAATCAGAAGTATCACTTCCCCTGAGTCCCAGGCAGTGAGCATCTATTTAATACATGAAAGCAACACAGCCATAGTTTAGGACAGGAAGCAAAATTTATTGCCCTGTTAGATTAAGTGATACAGGAATATTAAGTAGTTCAAATACAAGCACACAACTGGAATTCAGGCAGTATATCAGTCTTAACACCCTTGTCTCACAAGCAGTTTCAGTATCTGAAATTGTGACAGAAAAACAATTGCTTCTTTTTTTTAGTTGTTGTTTTCTGGTTTAAGTGTTGAGCAATGGAAATATTTAAAGATAAGAATTATTCTTTAATCATTAAATAATTGTACCCAATCCAACAACAGCGACCTACCAGATGCACCATTCTGGGATGCACAAAAGCTTCATTCAGACTGTGGAGGATGAAGTCCATTTCATACATATGTGGAATAAAATTTTCCAGTGAAATGTTAGTAGTGTGCCCCATCCAAAAGCAGACAGTTAATGGGACCTGATACAATTACAGCACATGATCTGCAGACAGACAGATCCCCCAATATTAAGGAGGACCTGAGCACCATGGAAGAAACAGGGGCTGGTACAAAAAGTGCATGTGTGGCTTCAGGAACCTGATCCACTGCAGGGAACCTTCATGATAAATTATCTGTTCATCTGAAATTGTTGTGCTAAAATTCATTATATTTCACTCTAGTCTCTGTAGCTCTGTACTCAGCAATTCTGAAGTTTTAGTTAAAAAATTGTCTGTCTTATTTGTCTAAAATCCCATTCTCCATAGCTCATAGTTTTATGATTCCCTTTTCAGCCATATGCTCTGCTACCTGCCTTGCTCTTTTGCTTTTCTGTTCAGGCTTGTTTATTATAACTGTAATTATAATATCTGAGCAGTGAAATCTAAGTTGACTAGATTACTCAAACTGCTACTTTTTAATTAAAAACACACAATAATTTTAATATTTTCCCTCCTATGTACTCCTACATATGTCCTATATCTTGTATTTCCCATAGCTGTTCAAAACTGAATTCCCACTGCTTTGGTGGGAACAAGTAAGCTACTGGAACAATTCCTTTAAAATTCATCAGTATATTCAAGGTAGAGCTAAGGATGTGTATACACTCAAGAAGTATTTTTACTTGGTATTCACTTTAAGTACTTTTCACTTCTAGCTGTCCAAAGTCTTGCTACATAATTCTAATTCAACATAATTCCACATTTCTTTATTTATCTTTATTTGTTAAAGGATTTCTTGAGTACAAATGGCGTTTTGGTCACAGAAATTGCTACAAGAGCAAGACTGCATGTTCCAGAGCAAAATAGCTGCTTGTTTTATTTTGTTTCCACAGCATTCAAAAAAACAGGATTTTATGTACATATTCCCTAGTTAATCAGGATTAACAGGGAAGTTTCTCCCAATAGAAACAGATCTGCAGGAGTCCAGATATTAACTAGCTCGTCAGGCAAGAGCAGCAACCTCAGTTTATATGGGGATGTGATTTTTCTCACTTGCTTAATACCCGTGGTTCCCACTGAATCTGTGCAGAGCTTGTTATCCTACAGGTGAGGTTGGGACAATTCTGTGGTTGTCCCACAGTTCTCACAACTGTATCAAACAGTTTGAAAAACTATTATACTTCATGGTTCAGTGATTGAAATGGTCTTCTGCTCTTGAAGTCTCCATAATAATCCCCAGGAGGAAGGAAGAGGTGGTGCACTGAGGTTGTGCCTCTCTGGGACATCTGCAGCTCTCCCGAAGATGTGTGATGCTGATCACTGAGTCAGGATCTTGAGCTTGTTGGACCTCAGATCTCTAATTCACTGTGGCAAAGCTGTACATGCCACATGTCTAGACAAGTACATGGAGAATATGTTGCTTTCATAAAGAGGCAGCTTGGATGGGACGAACCTCTCCTGCCTTTCTGCCAACTTCTTCATGGTGTAGCTGCCCAAAATAACAGAAGTCCCCAGATAATTGCCTATTCCAGCTCAAGACCTTTTGATATTCAGGTTTACCAGCATCCCTTGTCACATATCCCAGCAGCAAGCAGAGTGGCAGTGTGCCCACTCTGAACTTCTCCTTTGATTTTAGCCCATGTCTGAATATGTCATTATTTCTCACCGGAAGTAATTATGTGGGGACAAACAGTATCTCTCTTCTGCCAGTGACTACTATTCCCCTTGTGTATTGGTTGGTGGAGCAGCTCTTATGATAATATATAGTTCCTTCTCAAATATGCAGTTCCTGGTAGTGCCAGACCAGAGTGCATCAGCGAAACCTCTGCTCCAGGACGTGGTAGCATGCAGAAAGAGATAATGTTTCTCTCCACTGGTCCATTTGGATTCCTTGATAAGGAGTGGCTTTGAGCAACATCATCATCCAGCCCTTGTTCCACCTCCTTCTGCTGCTGCCACTTGGTATTTCTTCCCTTTTGTCCTTACCCAGAGGTAGTGGTGTAATTCAAACACTTTTGGTTTGCCAAGTCTTTTTGTGGGTGATAAGTGGTGCAGTTGATGGATGGCTGTGGTCTTGAAGATGATGGAGGTGAACAGCAGGATTTGTGCTAGCAGCAACATTATTTAATACTTTTATTAATGGTCTGGAAGGAGGTGTAACCAAGTACATTAACTAGATCTGCACACGACACTGTGCTGGAAAGAACTGCAAACCAAGTGAAGACAGAGAAATAGCACTAATGGAACCAGAGGTTAGAAATATGAGCAGGAAACAGAATGAGATTCTGTCTGGAACAAGGCAAACTAATAAATCTGGGAGTAATAATCCAAAACACAGATATTTAATAGGAGGGTGAGAGATCTGAAAAATACCCTGACGTTCTGAAAGAGCTAGTAATGGTGGTTAAGGGTGACTAGGCAATGGCTGTACCATGTCAAACGGTGGGAAAAGGCAATTTTTGGTTTGTAGAGCAAATTCAGAAGTATTTTGCCCTGGCAAAAGGGCTAGTCCCTCTTTCTGGATATGAATTTCTACAAGGCCAAGATTCATCTGTGAAAAGAGGCCGACAAGTAGAAAAATGTCTTTACAGCTGACTTAACAGAAATACAGATCTGGAGAGCATCTGCTGGACCATACAGTCCTGAATCTGCTTAGTGGGGGAGCAGTATTTTTCTGTGTTACTCTCCTGTCCTCTTTGCTCAGACCTTCTACACCCCTGCTAGGAGGGTGAACCAAGGTTTTTTTGATGTCTGGCTATTTTGACAACAAGAGGAGAAAAATGTCAATAAACACAAGCTAATTCCAAGAAGATATGAAGGGACAAGGAGATGGCAGCTGCATTTTTTAGACATAAAAATAATAATTAAAAAAAGATAATGAATAATCAGTGGGATCACTTCTATTCCTTTCACTCAATATAATTAAGTTGTAGGTACCACGTTTGACACCTGTAATACTTCTTCCAGTTGATTCCAAGGCATAAATTAAAATCAATAGGCAGTGACATGTGGAAATGGATATTTGCCAAGGGAGGACTTAGAAAAACTGTAGGAATCCTCAGGTGGGAATAAACAAACCAGAAGGTTACTAAATAACAAGAATTTTCCTAAAATGATTTGCTCTAGATTGCTGAAGGATCTTAAAACCATGTGGTCATTGCAGTAACCCATTCAGCAGCATGATGATGTGTGTGTTTGAAACTCAGGGATCTGAAAAAAACCATAAAGGTAGAGGCAACAAGGTGGAAATCTGTCCCCTATCTACTCACTTGAGGGCAACTCACCCTTGGTGGTCAGAGCTGCTGTGCCCATGAGGAAGGGATCTGTGAGAAGTCTTGCTGGGGTGGCAAGTACCATGTAAGCACAGGGCCACTTAATAAATGCTGTGTGCTGGGCATCTGATGCTCTGGAAATGGAAATGAAATATAATTTATAGTGTTAACTTTTTGGTATTGATTATAATGGATAAGATGGGTGTGCAAGAAATAGAGCTGCTGTGAGCTGCCTCTGTCAGTGAGCAGAGCTGAGAGTGGTACAGGCAGGAGCTCCTGCTTTGCATAATGAAAACATTTGATTGTTTCTGCTCAGGGTCCTAATTAGTGGTAGAACTGGTTTTATACTTGGCCCGAGGCATTATTCCTTATGGAAAGGTTGTCTTCTTCTGTAGCCCATCTGGATATTGCCACCCATCTGGCAGCCTGAGCCATAAGAAAAGTTAGAGGTGGGATTTGTGAACTCACCTCCTCCACTTCTACAAAAGCTCCTTGGACACTGCAGTATCTCAGAGATTTTTGCTTTATTTTGCTTTGTTTTGTTTTTAAGTGATGATTATTAAGCAAGCTGTGTGAATAAAAGGAAGGGAATATTTCACTTACAAATACCTCTCACACCCTGATAAATAATCTCATCCTCCCAAGGACTAAGGAATAATGAGGAAAATGTCCTGTTTTGCTGAACAGAACCCAAATCTATTTCCACAGGTATCAGAGAAACAGAAGGGTCAATCTTCAAAAGATATATAGCTATTTGTGATTGTATGTTCACTGACTCAAGAAAGTCCTTTAGAGACTGAGAGGCTCTTACTCTCCTGTACTCTACAGTACGTCCACTGCAGGCTGGGGAATCACTCACTTTAAGAGTTAAAAAAAAAAACCCCAAACATCTAGCCTCAAGTATTTACCATCTCCTTAGTCACAGAGTGGAAATGCAGCTACCTCTAGGGTGGAACAGGGAAGCCACCTGTGTGAGCTTCACTACAGTATTAGCTCTCCAAGCTGGAGCTTTTCAAAGCTCTGCTCACAAACCCATATTTGAAAATGTTAAGTGATAAGGAGCTGTGTTAATGTCAGAGTGCAACTGCCCATAGAGGAAAACCTTTGTTAGACTATTTTCCCTCAGTTAAATCTCTTTATTCCCGATGTTCTCTGATACAGATATTAAACTATTTCAATACTGTTTGTAGTAACATAACAATTAGAGAGGAAAAAAATTATATGGCCACCATATGAAGCATCCAGCTTTATCATGTGTTACTAATTTTGATTAACCATTTCAGTCTGTTGTAAACAAGAAGACCAGCTAGAAACAAGGAGTGTTAATGGTCCAGTACTGGAGCTCAGTTGTTAAAATAATCCCCTACCTGGTTATCTCTGGATGATCTTTCAAGAAGGAAAAATATTCTAAATGAAGATGTGAAACCTAAAAGGAAAGTGAGCAGGACCTTGTTTTATTCTCCTGGCATGAGCTGGGAGGTTGAAGTGATTGGCAGGACTGTGTTTATAGCTCCAACATGGGAACCACTAATCCCTGTTAAATCTCCTGAGAAACAGCCAATCCTGTCAGCATCACACAGGTCAATGGAAACCAGGAAGCTGCAGGATGCAAAAATCTTGAACCATGTCCTGTTAGCAAATAAAATCCTCATTTGGGCATCCCCCCCACTGCAGAACTCCATCTTTACTACTGAAAAAGGAATATACCTGCAGCACAGCTCTCTGGCTGGGGTTCTGATCCTGGTCAGACCTGGGAACTCAGGGAAATTCATTCCCCACAGCTCAGGGTGTCCTGTCCTCTCTGCAACGCATGGTACCTGCAGCAGCCCAGACCAAAGTTCTCAGAGCAGGACGACTGCTAAGTGCATGTAATTACTCATGTGAGCATGTATTTTCAGGCTCAAGGTCTAGCCTTTTGCTACTGGGCATGCCTCCTTTTTCTTATTCTTATTAAAAAAAATAAAATATCTTCTTAAAAGAGCACTCTGGCACCTGTTGTACCAGACATCTACAATTACCTGACCATGCTACAGTCCCACGTGGGGAAAGACCCTGGTGTGCACCAGCTACCTTCCTGACCCAGCCCAGCCCAGAAGGCAGCTGGGGCTGTTCTGGCAGATCCCCAGTATGGCAAAATGGAGGGACCGATATGCCAGAACACCTGCTTTTCACAATAAGATTAGCCTAGAGAAAAAAAAAAATAAAAAAAATCCCATCCCCAAGCTTTTGGAGAGAGGTGAGTGTAGAAAGTCAAGTTGAGGCACATGGAGTTAGTGCTCCCTACAAAACATGAGAACTATACAAAACTTGAATTATTTTAGCCATTTCTTTTAAGAAAGGTGAATACCTTGAATTTTCTTTCCACTAACCCTAAGCCTAAATTACCAGCCTAGATACTGGCAGCTGCATTGAAAATCTCTGCTTTTCATGTCATTATGCTCGATACTTGTTGGAAGCACCACCTGAAGCACTGTGAACAGACAGCAGCAGAGTCCTCAGGGCAGCAACTGTTGGGCTATGAAATCATCTGAAAGGACTATCAGAAGTCTCAAGGGTGGGCTGAGAACATTAACTCATCATGCCTCAGCTTTGCTTAAGCAAGTCACAAAGTGTCCATGCTGTGCTGGTTTTATGGAAAGGTTCCTCTCGTTCAGTAGCAAAAGCAGAGATGGAGAAGGGCAGACATGGGAAAAGTCATTTTACTGGCAGATATGGGAAAAGTCAGGTGTTTTACTGGACCATAGAGGTGATTTCCACACTGCCTGCTGAGGGGTCCAGCTTGAGAGCACGTTTAGCTGCCACAGGATACCATAGAGCAGAGGGGTCATCTCATCTATCTCCAAGGACTCTAGACTAATTGAGGTGTCTGATCTCCTTCAGTAGTGGAGCAAGAAGTTTCTTTTCCTGATACCTTCAGATCTGTGACTCTGCTATCCTGGAGGATACTGCCCCTCTCCTCAGTGATTACTGAGGATGTGTAGTGGAGAAAAGGCTCATCATTTCTGGGGTCTAAGGATAAGAAGAAGCTGGACTCTTCTACTTTATGGTTTCCAAGTTATTTAAAAAGTTCATCACAGATTTCATTGCAGACCAGGAAATCCCACAATGTGCCATAATGCAAAATAATTAATTTCTGGTGCATGGATTGAACCCAGCTCCTTGCTTCTGCTGCACATTGGTGGTGAGGCATGACCACATCATGCAATCCAACACACAGTTACAGGGGTAACTATGCTGAGCATAATTTATGGCTTTAGAGTGGATTATTTTTGGGGGAAAAAAAAAATAATCCTTGGTAGCCATTAGTGTAAAACTAACTTCCCAGGTTTTGTCTTGTTGGTTTCTGCCTTCAATCTGCCTCCTGCCTGTGTCCAAAGCCAATCTGTTTCCCTGACCTTGGGACTTATACCAGTTGTTCCCTGGAAAGTTTCACAGCTATATCTAAAATAAGTATACTTACAGCTGGAAAACAGGAAAATTCTGTCCAAAACCAATTGGCATTTGCTGAATCATTCTGCTGTATGCATACATACATACGTACTTTAAGATAGCAGAAATTGGCCCTGATCAGGAGCACAAAAGCTGATATCCTTAGGACCACCAAAATACCCATTTCCCAAGGCAGGACTAGCATTTTCCCTAAATTCCCAGACATGCCAGGTGGCATGCAAATCTGTTTGGCATCAGTATATAACTTGTATAGATGATCCCCACCCAGGTCATACAGGTTACAGGAGCACAGGACTGATTGTCTACTGCCCCCAACAGCTGCAGGGAAAAATAACATCTGCGTCGAGAGCTCCAAGAAGAAACCCTGGGGAGACCAGGGCTGCTTCCCCAGTGTAACACTGAGCACTCTGTTGAGGTTGAGAGGGACCAGATTCCACAAGCCCACTGTTTTTAACACACAGAAAATAAAATCCGAGAGCAACGTTTACATTTGTAAACTTGTACGTTCTCTTTCTCGAATTCCCCCCCTTCCTCTGCTCAGTTTTGGCACGTGGGTGCAGAGGAGTCACCTCTTGCTTCCCACAGAGATGACTGTGTAGGGAAGGATCTTTGTAGCTTGCCATCAAAGTGGCAGACAGACAGCTGGGGAACATCCACATCTGGGTGTGCTGGTGTTTTATTGCATGTCGCATTCCATATAAATTCCATATGGAGCTGAAATAATTTTGGACCTGGTACCTCCTCCGAGCCAATAGCTTCATCAGGAGTGTTTTGCTTTGTTGCTTTCTTAAAGGAGAGCTGCACCTCGAGTGCATTACTATGGGTTTACACATTGCTGTGCTCTTAATATCAAAGTTTTCATTTGGCTGGAGGGCTCCTTCCCCCTGGGGGAAGGGTTGCTGTGTGAGTGCCGTAGGTTACACAATATTTTCCCAACAGAAAAGCAAAAAAACCCCAAAATGCACGAGTTGGATGTGGTGATAATACACAGGAGGAAGTCAAAAGCAAATCTATGTGGTAAAGGGAGCCTGAAAATGAGCTGACATTTGGACATTTGTAGGCAGTCTCATGTAACGGAACTGTTTCAGATTGCAGCCTGATGTTAGGTTCCTGTGTACAGATTAGAGCAAGAAATAGGAAATCAGATAACACAGAAAGCTTCACAAGATACCCATTTACAGTCACAAAATGGCCACTGTGGTGACATGTTCTTGGTTGGATTCTAATGCCCATCTCTTTGGATTAATTGCATTTTTTGTTGCACTGAGCAGTCTGAACTGGGTGCTGTATTGGCAGGTAGTCAGGAGAAGACTCTGCCCAGAAATTATACCAAGCAGAGTAAACAAGAGCAATACAAAACAGAGCAAAAATGAGTATTTTTGCTGTCCAGCTTGGAGATGGAAAAGATAGACTCTGTGGCTCTGTCTTGGTTATGTAAAACTGGGAAATAAATCCAGCCTTTCCCAGCCTCATCCCACTGTAATATCCTTCTTCTGTGGAAAGTGAGGGTAGCTACCAGGAAAAGGTTCCTGACAGTGGTTTTTAATTAGCTAGTGAAAAAGTTTTTCAAAGGAAGTTACAATCCATTTGCAGGGACTTCTGTTGTTAACCCAAAACATTGTTTTTTCCCCATACAAAGGCAATGAGACTGACACCAAATTCCTTCCTATTTTTGGTCTAATATTACTTATGTTAAATGGGGACACAGTAAATATTGTTAGGAAGGATCATTTGCTTGAAGCAGTCATAATAATAAAAATTACATGTTATGAGCAGTGGAAGAAATCTTTCCCTTTTCTCTTACTCTCTCATCACCATCACAGGAATGCTGCACCTACCCACATCTTTGCCTTTGTTCTGCAGTGCAGACACAGGGTGCAAGGAAGTCTTGCAAAATAAGCAAACATCCTCCATGAAAAAAAAAAAAAAAAAAAAAGCAGTTCTGAGCTATTCCTCATTGAAATGTGCCATGCACGTTTTCTGCACCATGCATTCACTTACAACCCTTTTCACAAGAGTGGAAAGTCTGACACGTAATTTTCTGTGGGGAGGTTAAAATGCAGGATAGAAGACTCTAAGCTGCGTGGTTTTTAGGACCAATCATCCACTGAGCTAAAGCTGTATCCAGTATTAGAGTATCTTGCTGATAGAGGACATAAAACAAATTTGTTACTCAGAGAGGCACGTTGATTGGCTTCACACTGGGCATGCATGGAGAAAGACATCTAGAATCTCTTTTGCCCAGATGGAATTCCTAAGTCAATCAAGTAAACATAATAATAATAAGGTTAATCTGGTCTTTACTCATTCAAGAGAGAAAAGCAGAGGTGTGGATCTAATTACGTCAATATTGTAAAATCTGCTTGCCTTTATCTCTTTCCACATCTCCTTGGTAGTACCCTGGTTCAGCATACTTAGCACAGACCTTTTTGGTCCAAATGTTTTAATTCTGGGGCTAAAACCATTCCAGATTTGTTTGAACAAGAAAATCTTGTTTTCTTTGGAGCATTTTGAAGTAGGCATAATTACAGTGTTGCAAATGCTCTGCTTAAGGAGCTGTCAGCATTTCCATATTGAACCTCTGTTTTGGGGGGTTAATAGAGCTGCCAGAGAAAGAAAAAAAAATATAAGAAAAAAAGAAGAGTGGAAAAGAAAGGTCCATTATGGCTTGAAACTTGGTGTTTAGGTTTTTGAACCAGGAGGGAGGTTTCGAAATCAAATTGTGCAAAATTAATTTACACTGTACGCTTGCAAAACTGCTCATGTCACTTTTTTCATGCTTTAAAAAGAAAAAAAAAAAAAAAAAAATCAGCCCACAATAAAGCCCGCTTATTTTGCTTGCTTCTACTGTACACTGCTCTTTAAAGTTAATGTAATTTCCATACAATACCCCCAATGTAATATGCCTCAGAGGCAGCATAGATTGAATAAGTGACTTGGAGCCAGGGACTCCCAAGTTTATAATTTAGCCTCTGACTCACTGTGTGGCCTCAGGCAAACCACGTAACTTGTATGTCCTCATCTATGGTATGGTCTCAATTTTCCATTGTGTTGCACAACATGTAAGGAGCTCAGCTCATGTTCAATATGAGCTTAACCCAATGGTGAGTGGGTTACAGGATCTTTGCAGAGGATATGAGCCCGAACACAGCTGCTGCTTACCAGGTTTCGTTGACTGAGTTCCATCTGCAAGAGATCAGTCTTCACTGAGCTGGGCCAGGTGGGCATTTGGAGGAGGTTTCTCCATCTGGGATTTCCAAGTTGTGGAGAACCATCTGTCTCAGTGCCGGCACTGAAATACTCTTCTTCAAAAACTTTTAGTAGAATAACTTGGAGGTTGTTTTAACTGGAAGTGTAGGATACCTTGCTTTGGACTGGACTTGCAGGAAACTCACCGAATGTTGACCCCTTCTGTAGGTCCTCAGCTTCCTCTTTGTGTGTTTTTGCACTGTTCCTTCATGTCTGAGATTTTACTCTACTATAAAGCCTCTTTGCCTTTGAAGACAGAGGAGAGCCAAATTATATATTATTTTAGTCACATTGAGAGGAGAACATAGACAGCTGGTATGCACAGTAGATGAGGGAACAGAGAAACTTATTCTTGAAGAACATCAATCCCTAAAAAGCATGTCCTTCAGCATTTAGACACATCTGGGAAGGGCCCTTTTTGCAGCAAACCCTGGCCTGCTGTAGACCTCTGAATGATACCATATTTGTGGGATCATGAGAGTAGAAATATAAATTTAGAAGACAACATGTTAACCATGACTTCCAGTGCCTCATACTGCAGGCAAATTTACATGGGTGGAAGTTCAGATGTGTCTGTAGGATATTTGCTACCTCAGGCCACACTTCCCATCTCCCAGTCCCCAACAGCCACCTATAGACCTGAAATAAAAGATCAAGGGTAGCAGTTGAAATGTGTCAGGAACTACAGCCCTGGCTTAAAATGCCCCTCTTTTCTTCATGCCTTGTCTACACAAGCTGCCAATATCTGATCACTTTTTTTCTGATCACTTTTTGACCTCATGCAAACACTTCTCTTATACATCTTATACATCTCGCAGCAGATTCACTGCACATTTGGTGAAGAACTACTTTTTTCCTTTTTTCACTTTCTTTTTCTTTTTTTTTTTTTTTTTAAATCTCCCATATCATAGTTTCATGTGGTGCCTCTGTGGTCTTGTCCTGGAAGACAGCTTACCTCAAAGGGAGTTTTTCTTGACAGATTTTTAGTTTTAATAGCCAGAGACCCTCTAACATCCTCACTCTGTTTTCCATATTGCTCATGTAGGAGTGTTCATGAGGTCCCAGTTTTATATATGTGGAATGGGAATGACAGTGTATGATACCATCTAATATATATGGGATTATAAAGCACAGGAAATCCCACCATGATCCAGTACTCCCTGCCAGTTATAAGTTTTATGGCTCTGAGCAGACGTGTCACTAGAACAAGGATCTGGATTTGTGTCCTGCCTTTAAACATTCATTTTCATCCTTATTTTGGGTCCCAAAGTGAACTATTGGAAATTTTATTCAGCATGAGATACTTGTAGAAAATTTTTTTGCTGTGCATGTGGAAAACATTCTGAAATATTTTGTTTGCTTGGGCTGTTTCAACACTAAGATGTATTTACAGTTTCTCCCCATTCACCTTGTGAAAGTTGTTTCCTCCCAGATGTTTTCTTGCTCTCTGTGCTTGCTTGTTGCAGTGAATCTCTGTCACTTCACAGCTAAGATGGAGAGCTTGAAATATACCAGCTAAAGCAGAGCCATATCAGGCTAACTTGACCTAAAATAGTTTTAATTTGCTTAGACCTGACCTGAACAATTTTCAGATCACATTGATCCTAAATTAAAAGCTGTCCTTCAGCTCTCCTGATGGAAAATAGAAACATTTCAGGAAAATCAAGGGGCAACAGTATGTTTGTGAAAAGCAAATTTGGTTTTTAAAAAAATAATAATAAAAAAATTTAAAAATGGAAAATTCATGAGTGGTTTTACCAGACCATTCTCTTGATTTGCTGTGAATGCTGTGGGGCTACTTTGCTACATCAAGGATACCATTTCAATCCACGGGAAACAGCGGTGTTTGAATCAGCATTACACTAATAAAGAGGTTTTTCTTCTGTCAGCGAGCCTGACAGCTGCTCTAACAAGGTATGAGAGAAGCCTTGTAAAATTAGCATACTTTACCAAAATTAGAGTGGGTGATAACCCTAAAAATTAATACCTACAAGGCACTGTGCAGCTGGGAGGCTGGTGGAAACAAAAGCCATGCTCCTTTCTTCTGGAAAACATGTAAAATTGACACTGCACACCAGATTTTATAGTGGTTTGAAGGATTTACAAGACATACTGCAAGTAGCACTTGCTAAAACTGTACAGCTCAAGACTGCTGGAGAGAAAAATATCTGCAGGAATGGGGAAGAGCAGTGTCAGCTGTTTGGGAATGGCTCTTGGGGATGCCTTGGTATGGTGAATGAACGATGATGTGGTTTGGTTGTCAAAGGCAACGGTAGAGGGAAAAGGTTGGAGTGGTTTATAAATTAATTCATCTTTGGTTTGGAAGAGAAAAACTGCTCTTATACTTAATGTATGGATGTAATATTAAGGAGAGCTGAAAGTCTCAGCTCAGTTATTGACTTCCTGAAGTATCAGCTACCTGATCTGAGCCTCACAAAAGTGACTGCAACATTCATGCAGTGGCTTTCATTGAGGCCCATTGAGGTCATTACATCTGGACAGACTTTTCAAACACGACTTTTTTTTTTACCTTTTCCTTTTGCCAAAGACTTTTCCAAAGAGGATCCTGAACCATGATCTAAGGCTATTATTGCAGAAAATTAAACTGACGCCTTGCCTCCCCTAGAGAGATGGGGACACCCATGTTGCAGTGATGCTGGCTCTTTGGACATCAGCTGGCAAAAATGGTGGTACTGGAAGAATTAATGTTCTGCCACTATTGCTCTGTGGTTCTGCCTTTGTGTTATGTGGAAACCCAAGTGGCTGAAGGACCAGAAATGCTGCTGGACCAGAGCTTCAGTCATAACCTCATGGGTGTCTCCAAGCCACCTGGTTGGCTAAGAAAAAGATGACTTTCTCTTTAATAACAGATGGTGGTACTGAGACATGAAAATTAGGACATATTTTCATTTGATATTGGAATATCATGAGCATCAGTTATGTTGGGAAAGAGTCCAAAAAATACTTGGAGAGAGTCTAAAACTGCAGATGAATCCACAGGTTTATTTTATTGGGTGATTTCAGTTCTGCCAAATATTTGTAGTGTAAAGAAATCATAAAAATTGCTGGTGGTCCTCGCCTGGCGGGTACTTCTCACATATTTGAGACAGTTGTACGAACTGTGACAAGAATGTTTGATCTATTAGCTTAAAAACAAATTAGAGTCTTCAAGAGAAATAAATGAACTATAGATGGTAGAAATACATTTCTCTTATCTTCGAGAGACCAGGAATTTTTGCCCCTGGGCTTTATTTACATTTAATTATCGCAGTTTGGATTTCCTCTACTGCATGCGTGGAGGTTTAGTCTGTCTCAATCCTTTCTCTGTTCTGAAATAACGTTAGTACCTGTTAATGATTATCATTGTCAATTATGTATTCTGGTTACATGCACATTATAAGAAATATCAGTTTGTTTTAATAAATCTTCAAAAGGCAGCCTAAACCTGTGCCTTATCTCTTTTCTGCTTTGTAATTTATTTATTTTTACGGTCATGATATTGGAAAGGCACTGCACACTCTCAGGCACTGTGAATGGGTCTCTGCTCAGCACTTGAATACTGAGTTGACAGATAGAAAAGGTTCTTCAACACAGCTTTCCAAATGAACCAAGAGGGTCGTGTAGCTCAAAGATACATAGAGAAAGAGGTTAGAACTACAAGTCTAGAAATTCAAATTCAGTAAGATGCATGGAAGAGAATAAATTCAGATGTACACTAAACCAGTAGCTGGTTTAATGTAATCAATACTGAGTTGCAGAGTAGCTGTTGCTCAAGATGTAACAATCACTCTTTTTTTAATGTAAATTATTTTTTTGTTGGATAATAATTTCAATGGGGTCCTGAGCTGGCATAAAACTAATTGCCTCACTTCCTCTTGGTGTGTAGGGAGCACGAATAGCCCCATTTTAAAAGGTTTTTGCTACAGTTTAAGGAGAATTTTTTTTAGTTCTGTAAACTTGATGTTTATGCCCTTTGCCCATGTGAATTTTCAGGGTTATTTCCATTCACTGCACCAGCACTAAAATGTCCACTCCAAAATGAAAGCTTTAACCAAGCATTCTTTATGTGGTCTTCAATTAATAAACAGGAATACGCCTTTCTAACCCTGTGGGTAATGATTTTTCTGTTTGCTGCTGCTGTATGTAACCTAAATGAATGAGGCATTTATACATCACCCTTTGATCTGGTATATCAAAGCATAATTGGTCCATAAATATGGACCAATTGGTCTAATGTGCAACCACTGACTTGTGGCCTTCTTGGAGGTGCCATGGAGTTGACAAAGCTGGCAAAGCACATTTGAACATCAGAAACTGTTGATTTTCTCAGATGGGATAGGTCTGGAGGTGGGGGGTGTGAGACTATCCAAATTAATCCCTAATACATCTCTGTCCCAACACTGGGGAGAAACACCACTGTCTACTTTCCACCTGGATAAAGAACACCTTCCATCCCAAGATCATAATTTTAACCCAGCCCAAGACAGTGGCTCTCAAAAATTATTATAATATGGTAAGCTGGTAAATTGCCACAAGAAAATAAACTTGGTGGTCCCTGAATAGCTTCATATAGACAGGTGTCTGCACCATAAAACCACTGTCATGACTGCTACAAGCTGCTGGGCTTCAGAAGGGAGGTCCAGGACTGAACAAGAAGTAGTAACACAAGTGATGCTTCTAGAGGTGGAATCTCAAGGCCACAGAGATCAGGCTGTTTGTGTCTATTGAGGTGTTTCTGGGTATGGGGGACCCTCTCAGTTCCCTGAGCTGTTTCCTGTGTGGTGCTCTCCATGGCTGTTGTGGCAATTGCTTTCTCTTACCTTGATGCAGAGGCCCTATCCCTCCCCTGTTTCTTCCTCATTAAATGGATGAAAAAAATTTCAATGGGGAGTATGCATTGAAGGTATTAAGTTCAGACCACACAAGCAGTCTTTAACATCTTTGCTATGACTTGGAAAAGCCTCCAGAAACACAGGACTGTGAGGACCTTTTGGGTCACTGATTCCAATCTCCTGCAATAGCAGGCTTTCACTTTGCATAGTCCTTTTGGAAAGCTGACGAACTTCCAAAAATGTGAACAATAACAAGAAACCTCGAAAGCCCTAAAAAAGGTGTCAAATCTCCTTTGCACTTCTCTAACACCTTTCATCCAAAACTTGTAATGAGTTTTGCAAACATCGTGTTAAGAATTGCCATGCCAGTGGGAGGGAAGAATTATCTTTACTGTATTTGGGAGGGAGAACTGGGGAGACAGAAAAATTATGAAGCAAATGTCAATTCTCATTCAGACAAAGCTCTTAGTGACATGAAGACTTTGCCTCCAATGGAGATACCCGGGCCATCCAACCACATCTATTAGACAACCAGTAATTAAAGTCAGAATTATTCATTCCCATTTTTACCAGCTTTTTAATCAACCCTTTAATCTCTGTAGCATTCAACAGCTCAAGATTTTCCACCTGTCAAGTTTACTATTTCCTCCACAAGAAATAGATACTACATCCTATTTCTCACATGTAATAAAATTAGCATTATCATATATCATAGTGAAGTATGAGATAGGCGGGCAGGACATTCTGTTATAATGAGGGTCAATGGTCAGCAGCAGAATATAGGTTGTTTGGTTATTTTATTTATTTTTTTTTTTAATCTGTAGAAGATATAGATGAACCATCAAAGAGAGATGGTTCATGCATTTCTTCATCATGAGAAGAATGTAGCCCAGTTCATCTTCCAGCCCATGAAAATGCAATTCTTTCTGCAGGAAGAATAAATCCTGGGAAATGTTCTGTGCTGTAAGTGTCAGGGAAATGTTTCACTTATGTCTCTAAGCCAAATTCTACTTTAAATCTCATTGACTCTTGACTGACTTTGACCTTTCTGATTTGCTAGCACATTTTTTAAACTTGTAAGTGTAACTGATGGCAGAGTGTGGCCTTGGGGCTATTTATCTATCAGCAGATCATGGTATATTTGGAAGGAATACCAACAGCATTAGGAAGTGGAGAAAATAGTCTCCACAACTTAGAAGCACCAGTGCTTAGAGACTGTTTCAGGTTACTGCTGCTAAGATAGGAGTACAGGTCCACATTTGATCAACATATCTCATAGGATTTTATAAAAATGTGTTGACTTAGTGGCTGACCCCACTCCTACTGCACAGTGGAGAAAAATCTATTTTTCCGTAGATTTTACCAAGCATATAAGTTCAATTGAAAGTTTGCTAAATTAATTTAATTTAGGGCTAACAGAGGAAATGCATACTCCTCCTGTCTTGTGCAGATGCTGTATTGGCAGAAGTTAGTAAAACTGTGCTTGCACACTTGTCTGCAAAGCATTTGGAGTTCAGGCTTTGTGGGAGGAAGAAAAATCCAGGATAAAAACATGCAGGGAGTAAATGCTGGTGTACCCACTTGCACTCAGAAGGATCAGCCCCAATGGTTTGCAATACCTGGTGTAATCAACTAGGAATTTTGAAGAATTTTATTTACCTCTATTTTAGGAAGAAATTATTTAGTGCAAGAGTGGTGAGGCACTGACAAAGGTTGCCCAGGGAAGTTGTGGATGTCCCATCCCTGTAGTGTTCAAGGACAGACTGGATGGAGCATGGAAACACCTGATCTAGGGTGAGATGTCCCTGCCCATGGCAGGGGTGTTGGAGATAGATGATTTTTAAAGTCCCTTTCAACCCAAGCCATTCTCTGTGAATCTAAGATAAAGGAAGGAAGGGAAAACAAATGTTCCAGGCTCTAGAATATGTTTTCTGAGATCATGGTTGTTAGAACATCTCATTTCATACAGTATTTCTACAAAACATGTGTAAGAAAGAGACAAAATTGGGGATTTAAACAAATCTCCAGTGCTTTTGCACCTGCTCAGGATAATCTGACCTTTAATGGAACAGCTCCTTGGCAAATGGGTAATGAGACTCATTTCTGGAGAGGGACTGACCTTGCAATGTGTTCAGGGTCAAAAGAACCGACAGAGAGAGTATGAGCTTTACTAGTGGCCTCACTGGGCTCTGTATAGACACTTGGTATTGCACTGGACTTTTGGTTTTCCAAAGCATGTCAGGCCATGGAATGGATGTTCACAACAGCGTTGCCTTCTCATGCTCCCTTGGCCAGGAAGAAAGAGGATCTACAACACCCCGCCCCTCAGGGACTGGCAGACTAACATGCTTCCATGTACACCTCTAAGATCAGATGCACTTGCTTTGTGGTGCTTTTCTGCTACAAAAATACTTCTCATGCTGTCATATGAACCAGAACATTTCAGATGTCAGTTCCCATCTCACCTCTAACTCAAGCTGCTGTGCAGGGAATACTCAGCTTGAGAAAAAGGACTGTACAACATGGTGTGCTCAGCAGGACAACCCAAAATGCTAGGTTTCACTGGCATCTGTCATGGAGTGGTTACATATTTTTAAATCACCTTAATCAGTTTCCTCTTTGAGATATTTTTTGCCTTTTTTTTTTTTTTTTTTTTTTTTTTTTTTTGTGTGTGTGTGTGACAGATTCACTTTTCTTCTCTCATCTGAGTTGTGCCAGTCAGAGATAGACATCTTTGAATGTCCCCAATTACTTTGAATTGGGGACATGTGCTCTGTTGGGGAGTCTAAAATTTGAAATCTATATTCTAGAAAGCCAAACTTCAGGTGCCTTTTCCACAAATGAAGCCCCCATAGTCTCCCAGATACGTTTTAAAACACTTTACTGACTTCAGGCCCTGAGGAACAGGGATAAATACCAAACCTGGGGTTGCCTCTTAACCCAAGTTTTGAACATCCTGCAGATGCTGTGCTTGGATTTCATTATAAATGACAAAACTTGGGATAATGACAATGTTGGTGTGTGTGTCTCGGCTGACTCACAGTACTTTTCTGCATTTGGATTTTTGATTCAAACCTCATCTCTAATTATAATGTCACAGGCCCCAGCCAAGGCCAGTACCTCAGTCTGAGATTGTACACAGTCTGTTGGACTGTGTATTTTGTTCCAAACCTCTGCTGCTATTATACTTGAAAGCATTAGCTGTAGTGTGAGCTATGCAGGGATGATTTGGGGTTCTTGTAGTTGTTTCCAAGAGCGTATCCACTTTCACAATACCCAGAGAGTCTGATCTGCAATGTTGTCTTGAAATGGGCTCCCTGTGTCTGTGGCAATACGGTCAACATCTATGGAACAGACATACAGTTGGATGGGGGAGGGGGGGGTTGGTGGTGGTTTCAGTGTGGGAGTTTGAGTTTTTTTGGTTTGGATTTTTTTTTTTTTTTTTTTGTCTTGGAAGACTTAATTCTTTTCTAAGATGGGATCCTCCATGAGTTTGCTCACTGAGTCACTTACAGACTTCAGCAGCTGCACCTCAGCTCTTCCCCGTGACCACTCCGCCAGTCTGTCTCTCCTCACATTCCTGGTGGCGTCTGAGCTTCTCCTGACCTTGATGTCCTTATAGTCCTGGACTAGCACAGACTACCCAGCTGGCTGCATTCCCAACTCACGTTCCTTGTTACAGAAGACACACTCTTCTTTTTCACAGCTCGGTTTCTTTCCATAAAGTTAATCAAGCATCCCCCCTTTTACAAGGCAGCTGATCCTTTGGTCTTTCTTTCTTTTAGCATGCTGGATATTCCCAAGGCTGCCAGAATCCCCCTCCCTCCCCTTTTAAAGGCAGTCTTGTACGTAAACAAGTAGCTCCCCCTGGAAAGAGAGAAGCTTCCTGGCACAGAGAGAATTCCACAGCCAGGTACATATCCATAGAAAACCTCCTTTTTCCATTAAAATACATTATTGGAGATATCTGTGTATTTCTTTTAGAGGTGAGTCCAAGGCAGAAAGGCTGGATGCAAACTCAGTCAAACCATGAGGCTGCTTGGGGTCGGGAATATGATCTTGATGTGTGCTCTTTGGGGTGAGCTACTGTCCTGTTTGCACAGCCTAACACAAAAAGCATCACTGAGCTGTTGGGAAAGCTGCTGACACAACTAAGAAGCTGGGTGGTAAAGAGTTGTCATCAAAATCAACAAATATGAAGGCAAACGGGAACCTGGTGGTGTGAGTAATTGTGACCCTCTGCCCATCCCCACAGAGCAAACTTTCTCCTCTCAATAATCACCATTTTTTATGAAAGGAAAAAATCAATTGCAGATGAAACACAGAGGAAAATTTTCCTCTATTCCTCTTGCTGGGGAAAAAGAATGTCCTTCTTTGGACCAAATCTATGTATGTCTTTGCTGTGTACTGAGCTGCAAATGATGGCCTCTCATTTTATTAATTGACAAACATTTCCAGGCACAGTCATTTTCTTTTCTCAGGTTTACTCAGTGGTTCTTACTGAGGTTTACATTTTTCCATGCATGTTCTGAGAATAAACTTGCCTCTACAATCTCATCTCTGGTGTTATGAGAAATTTTGATAATGTAATTCGTAATCTGCTTCATTTTCTGGGTCTTTTTTTACAACTTTCCTAACTTTGGATATTTATTCCTCCCTTTGCAGCAAACTGCCCTGTTTCCCAAATACCGCAGGACTTTCTGAACTGCAGCATTTCATTCCGTTTGTCTCTCTTTTTAAGGGCCTGATCTGTCTTTAAGAATTCTTTCTCATTTAAAAACAGTTTTGCTGTGGTTTTACAGTCAGCATGGTTTCCCCCTCAAAAAAACAAAACAAAAAAATCTCCCCAGGCCTATTCCTGCTCCTTCTCCCATTATTTTGTTGGCATAATGACAGTGATGTCTATGGAATTATGCCTGTTTTACATGGGTATATATGACACCAGGGTTTGTAGGATGGGACGTACTCAATACCTTCACCAAATCATAACGAGGCCTGGGCCAGAAGGGTATCTTCATCTATCAAAAGGGATCCCAAAGTGTTTGTTTTTCTTCGGTCTCTCAAACAGAGGAATATAACCATCCACCAGCAGGATGCAACAGCCTCCGGGGGTGAAATCTAGCAATACATTTAACGTGGAGAACGAGGCAAAAGCAGCACACCAATGCCCTTTAGGAATGTAAGCAAGGAGTACAGTGTCCAGCTGAAATGAGTGTTAGTATTCACCTCATGGAAATACTTGGGGAGCCCAGACAAATTCAAGGCTCCAGCCTAGTAGAGCAGCCACAGTGAGGACAGACCCTGTTCCCCAGAGCTTGCAGTCCCAGTCACAAACAGCGATCAGACCGCAGGCCAGCAAGAAGCTGAGCCAGGCAGAACTAAAATATCCCTGTTGGAGTGCGGTCCCATGAGGCCAGTGTTATGTCTTACCAGAAACAAAGAGAAGAGCACATTTCCAGTCTCAAAGACTTCTCTGTCCCATTAAGGAAAACTCCGGACTACAATTAGGAAAAAAAAAAAAGCCAACGAATGAAAAGAAAAACACAAAACCCAGCAAGAAAAAGAGATGCAGACGCGGCGCGTCAGATTACATCCAAAGTGCAGCCTTAAACAAAAAAAAAAAAGAGGGAATGTTCCCAGGAGAAGGCTCCAAGCACCTTTTTGGGCTGGTGGATCTGGGCACCTCACTCAGGAGGGTGGGAATGTGATCCCAGACGGAGACCATCCCTCCCCCAAGCCCAGAGCCACTGGGTAAATATTGACTCAGAATGAGGAGTGGCTGAATCACCCCTTCCTGCCCTGCCAAGGTCTCTCCCTCCACCCAGTGAGTGTCCAAGCCCACCCTGCACAGCCCAAAATATTGGGTGGGAGGTGGTACCAGAGGACATGGGACTCAGATGGGGAGACAAGAGTGCCTCTGTTTGCACAGGGCTGATGTGTTTGTTTACCCTCTGAGTGGGTGAATATCTCCTCCAGTTATCCAGGAGGACAGGTGGTGGAAAGGGTGGGTAGGTGCACATCCTCACCATGTGCATCACACCCCAAATTCCCTGACTGCTAGTACAAAGCTTATAAAGGTGTTGTGTCACACACATTTAATAGTAAAGCAAGGGCCTGGGTCTCTGAAATATATGAACTGAAGTAACAGGGAATTTATGAGAAGGGGTAGAAAAAAGTACAACTGACTCAGTTGTCCATCTGTTGTAGTTGGATTCAACTTTAGGGTAAAATGATCTGAACCATATCCCTAGGTCTATTAAGTTCATAATCTAAGGTTTTAAAGTAAAGCACAGGGGAGACCTGGGAGCCAAATGATGGTGACCGCTGACTGGAACTGTGGGTGCATGTCATGGACTTTTTGTTGGCTACTGTCTTGTGTAATCGAACTGGATGTAATCAAGCTGAGTTTACAGTTGTAAGCACAGGTCTGGGTTTCATTTCAAGTCTGCTTCAAATTTCCTAACTGGGTCACCATGCCAGCCTGTAACACAGAAAAGTTATGTTCCTTCTTCATGAAGCTGTCACAAGACTCAAGACTTGAAGGTTTCAAAACTGGTTGAAGATCTCCAAGAAAAAAGGGCTGTGTAAGAAAGAGCATATGCTGTGGATGTCATTATATATGCTGCATTACCAAAGGAACTGTATTTATATATTTCAAAACTGGGCACTGGGTTGCATTTTCATTCCCCAGTACAAAGGCAAATACATTCCAAACAAAGCAATGTTGTTTCAACAAAGCAAGGGTTGAAATCTCTCCAGGGCTTCATTCTGTCTCATTTAGATCGGGCATAAGATCTTAAAGCAGAGTTTAGTGGTCGGCCGATCATGTTCCTCTGGGAAATGACAGAGTGGTAATTCAAAAGGGTAGTGAACTACAGCATTGTCTTGGTCTGCAGGACTGTTCTTCAATAAATCCAGCGGCTCACACGGCTTACAGGAGAACATTTTGTTCCAAAGGAGTTTAATGTCTTCATTAAACAAAAGAATTCACCTCCGGCTAGACTTGGGTGTAAAATGAAAATGTTACTGGGGACAAAATGTCTTTGTGAAGACAGCATTTCCATGATGCCTGCCACGATTGCTTGGGCATATGTAGCTGTTGAAATGAAAGTTAGGATGAAAGGTACATCTCCAGGGCTCCGAAGTGCGTGTTAAAAACTTTGTTCAAGTTTGGTGGGAGTTTTCAGTCCAGGTCAGGATCTCTGAGGATGGAATAATGAGCCTGGGTCCTGTCTGGCCGTGGGCTGGCAATCACCCACTTTGCAGTGAGGACCCAGATTTGATCACGGATGAGTCGAATCTTTCAGGACTTTCCCAGAAGCCTTTCCTTGGAGTAAACAAATTCTCCCACACATGGCGCAAGAGATTGGGAAAGAATCCCAGGGTATTTAAATAATAATAATAATAATAATAAAAAAAAAAAAGAGATATGCCTCCTCCCCTCCAACTCTCCCAACACATTTGGGAAGCACATCCATACCGAGGATGACGCACATGGGATGGAATACTCCATTTGAGAAACTTGCTGTCAACCCCAGCAAGTTCAACCATCGACAAGAAACTCAGAAAAAATCACCTTTATCCTGGCCCAAACCAGGACAGAAAGTTCACTAACAGCAAAGATACAGGTGGGTCATTCAGGGAAATAATTCATGTCCAGACTGGCAAAACTCAGGTGTTCAGATATGGCTGTCTCCCACCCAGATTAACTCTGTAGGGAAGGTACAGCCTATGCAGTTCTTCAGTATATGAAGATGAGAAAAAGCACCTCAGGCTGTGCAGTTTCAGGGGATTTTTGTTACAAGATCATTTTCCTAAAAATGGCACCAACCCGCTGGGGGTGAAACATACTGGGAAATACATGAAAAATTAAAGGATCCCATGACTTGCTTCCTACTTTTCTTGCATACTTAAAGGAAGATAATTTCCTTGTCATCTTAAGATCACCTGAGGGCTCTTCATTGTGCAACCAAAATGTCCACTCTCAGTGCAACAGTCAAACTAATCTGGCAGATAGTCTCTATTGTGTTGTGTCTAATCATGGCCTCCTACTCAGCCTCTCCCTCTTTCACCCAAGCATTGCTTACCAAAGAAGAATCAACAACCTTCGCTCTGCTCAAGATGGGACAAGAGGCTTCCCATACTCTTTTTCATCATCTCTTACATTTAAGTGTTGAGTATCCAGAGCCTGAGAAATGGCACAGGGCAAGGATTGCTTGACCATAGGTATGCTGGGGTGTAAACATTTTATGTAGGTTATAAGGCTTAGCAGAAGCCTTGTGCTGGGGCAGTCAGATGATAAATACCCAGGAAAAGATATAGACATTGTGTTTCAGTGAAGAGCACTGCTGTGACAAACCTTTGAGAAGCACAATCCCATCTAAAGCATAACATGGCACAGGTTTGGTGTAACCCAGCCTAGATATGATTTGTTTCATTAATCAGCTGAATAAGATCCATATGGTGTTGGCAAGAGAGGCTGAAGGCTCCACTGATGGCTGGGATGGACACTTTGTAAGAACCCAAAATCTCATTGACTCATGTGTGCTAAATTTCCAGACTTGACTCATTGGCTACAAAACGCTTCAATTTTCACGGTGTCTTGCACTTTTCCTGGAAAAAAAGAGCAGGTTAATATAATTACATTTATTTAACTGACATCTGAATCTGTTTTGAAATCTCTAGGGCATATATAGAAATAACTAATCTCAAATAAGAAAAAAAAAAAAACAAAACCAAATATCTGTAACTTCAGTAGTTGTCTCTGTAGTGTTCCTGCTTTCTTCAGACTTTGGGTTAAAGGAAAAGATCACAGATTCATGGAATGGTTTGGGTTGGATGGGACCTTAAAGACAATGTAGTTCCAACACCCCCTGCACACCTTCCAATAGACCAAGTTGCTCAAAGTGCCATCCAACCTGTCCTGGAATACTATCAGGGATGAGGCATTCACAGCTTCTGTGCAGTCTGTGTCACTGTCTCACCATTCACACACTAAAGAATTTCTTCCTAATGCTCAATCTAAATCTACCCTCTTCCAGCTTAAAATCATTTCCCCTTGTCCTATCTCTACATGATGTTGTGAAAAGTCCCTCCCCAGCTTCCTTGTAGGCCCCTTCAGGAACTGAAATGTGTTCTAAGGTCTCCCTGGACCCTTCTCTTCTGCAGCCTGAAAAACCCCAACTCTCTTGGCCTGTCCTCATTGTATGTCTTCTCTTTTGTGCCTTTTAAGACCTGATAATTTACATGTGATCATGGACTTATTCTAGGGCCAAGTGCTGCAGGAGGTGCTATTGAAGATGGTACAAAGAGTAGGTACACATGTGGTTTCAGAGAAAATACCATCTGATTAGTATAAAAAATCTGCTGTGTAAATGCAAAGAGTTCCTCACACATTGCAAAAGTAACCTGAGAAACTCATTTCTGTAGGAGTCATCAAGACCAAAAACTTCCCAAGGAACAAGGAGAAAAAAAAAAAAGAAAAGGAAAAAAGAAAATAGGAAAAAAACCCCAGGAAAAATACAAATAATTTTAAAATTAATTATATGTTTACAAGGATAATAAGACTATAATAAGGACATTTAGAAACACAGTGGTATTTACTAAGGAAAGAAAACATAACTCTTCTAAGAATTAAACATGAGAGAAAGGCTATCTGCTTTAAGATAGAAGAAAACTTTTTGGTGTAGCTAATGGTCAGTTTCAAAGAGGTAATGAAGAGCCAGCTCTACTTTCAGTTGGAGTCCATACTGTTGGGCCTCATCTTAAAGCAGATTTGTTGGATTGCATTGTATAGAAGGCAACCAGTGGAAATATCTATCCTGGGTCAAAAAACTGATTCATTCATGGAATGTTGAGAATATTTCCAACAGCAGTCAATGGCATAACTGTTAATGAAGACCTTGTGATAGCTTCCTCTGAGACACCAATAACTGACCTTTGACAGAGGCAAAACACAGGTCAAAATCAACAAAGTGTTCTGATCTATTAAAATGTTTTCTTCTCCTTACTTTTTTGGCTATCTGGAAGTAGCTGTGAGCCTGATTTTAGTTTCAGGGCACTTAATTACTCTCTTTGTCCACTTCTTCATCCTCAGTAAGTTTCTGAGAAGGGGAGAACATGTGGGTGGGGAATAGATGACCTTGCATGGCTACAGGGAGGGTTGGGCTGGCAGTCTGCTTAAACACAACAGATTTTCCTGCTGTGCTGCAAGGGCAAGAGAAAAAAGGCTTTCCCAATTTAAGAAGATGCTTTAATAGAGGGGCAGAGTAAAGCAGCCACAAAAGGGCTGTGCTGGCAATGTCAGTTGTTGGGGAAGATGGAAATGGCCTTTGCTACTGGCTCCAATTTGGACTTCCATCAAGACATTTAATTTTTCATGTATTGGAGTCTGGCCTCCATAAAGTGCAGCCAGTGTGAGAGAGACACTTGCCTGTGCAGGGCTTTGAGCACAGTGGGAAGAATTTGTTAGGCAATGGATAGTGTCATGAGGAATTGCCTGCTGCCCAACAACATTACCTCTCCAATGTGCTGCCTCCTCTTTTCCTGTTCCCTCTCCATGCTGGGTTGTCAGGGCATCCTCAGGGATTCTTCTTTTGTGCAAATAGCAGGAGCTACAGAGCACTTCAAAAAGTCTGGCTTTGTCCCTTAGGTGTCAAAGAAGGACCTCAGGTTCTTGGAAAATCTGGTCCCACATGAGTGTAAAAATGCACATTTTGTCAGGAAGTGAATAAAACTTCACTGAAATTAAGCCAGGGACAAAGATGAAAAAGCAGATGGCCCATGACAAACTGTGAGAACAAATTTGTTCGCATGACATGGGAATAAGTATGTACTCATAACAGACTATTACTCAAGAAATTTTGAAAGAGCACAACTCCACAGGAGTCATAATGTGATTAGTCACATAAAGCCCAGTCCAGCTAAGCCTGGTGTGTTGTACCTGAAAGAAGAGAAACAGACCCCAAAACAGACCACAATTAAAAAAAAAAAAAAGAGAATTCCAAAGAGATGCATGGGTTTATGCAGTCAGGAAAACTCGTAAGTGAATTAAAATCTGTAGAGTAGCTTGTGGATTACTATTAGGTTGCTTAAAAAGCAAGAGGCCAGAGGAAGGAGCTTGATGAAGTGACTCAATTGCTAGGTTGACAGCACAGACTTTGGGTGTTTTTGGTGAAATATCTTGAACTCTGGAATAGACTTTACCATGTGCCCCATTACAGCATGTTTCTGGTAAACTACAATTATTTCCACAATCAGCATCCTTTTTTAAAATTTATTTTTTTTTTTTTTTTTTATTTTTTATTGTGGGAGTGATGAGTGAGATCAAATTTGAGAACTAGAGGAACAGGGCTGATTTTGTATAGGACTTGTGATCTTGAGTGGCCATATTTGATCACAGGAAATCACTTTTCCCATTAAAGACTGCAATATCTTGGCATATAAGCTATTTCTGGATATTCCTGAGTAACTAGAGAGGAATAGATTTCTAGGTTATAAATGTAATTTGCTTTATATAAACAGTCACAGAATCATAGAAGGGACCTTGGAGATCATCTAGTTCCAACCACCTTGTATGGCCAGGGACATCTCCCACTAGGACCATGTTACTCCAAGCCCCATCCAGCATGGCCTTGGACACTTAAAATAATTAACAGTAAGCTTGCCTAATGCTTTTATGAGCTTTCTATGCATTTCTAAGCTGTTCATCCCAAAGCACATGAGTATTCAGTGCTAGTTCAACCACACATATGCAAATAGTGAAGTTCCTGGAGTGCTACCACTGCTATTTGTGTTCAGACCTATTCCAGTGTCGTGCCCTGTGGTCTCTTTGCCCCATGGTATAATTTAACCCCATCTAAACTTGATATACAGCTCAAAGTCCTTCCAAACCTGACTGCAGACTAGAAGTGGGATGGAATTCCACTCCTTCCCTGAAGCCATCCCAAGCAGCACAGGACAGATGGCTGCAGATTCAGCTCCCAAAGATGGACTTGGTCCATGCAACAGCAGCACTGCCCTTGTACACAAACATTGCTCTTGTACTTTTCATTTACCACAAGCTGTTAGGACTTCAGTTTCACTTCTTACCAGAAAGAGGAGGCAGGGGTATATTTAGCCTTTCTTGGGAAGCAGCTGCAGCATGAAATGGGAGTGCACTCACACACTCACTGGCACAGGCACACACGCAGATGCTGTTGGCTTTAGAACAACTTCACCAAGCCCAGCAGAAATGAAAGTGCACAAAGGCCTCCAGCAGGTTGCTGGATTGCTGGAGGCATGAGATTACTCATGTCAGCATCTTAATATCCTTATAGTTGAAGCAAGTTGGTTGCTCAGTTCTGGCTCACAAGAAAAAATGATCACTTTCTGAACTACCAGCTCATCTCTTGAAGCACTCAGGGGGTCCAGGTCCCTATTCTCTTTTACCTTCAACTCCATCTCCATGATTTTGTGCCTTACACAGGAACAAAGAGGCAGCATTACTCATCTAGTATTCTGATTTGATATGAAGTTAGAGATGAAGATTCCCCCTGTCCTGGGCACTGGTGAGGATGCATCTCACTCACTGCATTTAGTTTTGGTTCCTTCAGTACAAGAAAGACATTAAGGTGTTGGAGCATGTCCAGAGAAGGGCAACAAAGCTGGTGAAAGGTCTGGAGAAGAAGTGTTCACCTAGGGGAACTGGGATTGCTTAGCCTGGAGAAAAGGAGGCTGAGTGGAGACCTTCTCACTCTCTACAGCTCCCTGCAAAGAGATGGTAGCCAGGTGGGTGTTGGTTTCTTCTCTCAGATAACAAGTGATAGAACAAGAGGCAATGGCCTCAAATTGTGCCAAATGATGTTTGAATTGGATATTAGGAAAAATTCTCTACTGAAAGGGTTGTCAGTTACTGGAAAAAGCTGCCCAGGGCAGTGGTGGAGTCACCATCCCTGGAGGTATTTAAAAGACATGCAGATGTGGTGCTTGGGGACATGGCTTAGTGGTGGGCTTGTCAGTGTTGTGCTAGTGGTTGGATGTGATGATCTTAGAAGTCCAACCAAAACAATTCTACAGTTCTCTGATTCTATGAAATTACTTCCTACATCTTAGGATAAGTGAGGAATCCAGCTCACCCAGCTGTAGCTGTTTAGAAGCTAATCAGCCCATCTAATATATTTGACTTAGGCCTATGAGAAGTGCTAGAAGGGGAGGGACACCCTAGAGCATGAGCCTCCCACCCTTCTTAGGGACCTGATAGCTTGGGATGGCTTGTCCCTGGAGCTACTTCTTTCTCTGCTGGAGCCTTGCACTGGGCCAGCTGAATGGCTCATGTTGGATGAACTGAATCCCATGCAGTGTGTGAGCCAGTGGAAAGTCATGCCTCTGCTTTCCCCTCAAGGTTTCTCCTTCACAGACCTTTCCCTTGTTAGCTGACAAAAAACTAAGAAAGCAGACTTTGCAGCAATTTGGCTGCAAGGCAGATAAAATCAGCAGTCAAACAAAAGCCACTAAGATAGCCAAGACTGCCCAGACTGCTCTTCTCATAAAGATGAATGCATTAAAAATAAGTTTAGTTTCCCCATTCTCACAGGGCAGTCCATTAATCTTTTTCTAACATCCATCATCATGGGCAAGACAAGTACCAAGAAACCCTCTCCTGGAGGTGCTCCTCTGCTCTCTCTCATTACAATATCACGTGGCCTAGTTACAGTCTGGTGAGCTTTAAACATCCTAAGGTCCTCTCAAAAGTGGCAGCCTAAACCTATTCCCTGTTATTTTCAGATAGGTAAGTTGAAGATATGCAACTTCTTTGTCTTTGAGAGATCCATAGTAAATCAAGAGGGCAGTGAATGTCAGGCAGCCACTGTTTCTAAGCAGGTCACCCATCTTATTTTTATTCACCTAGTATAGGAGTTATTTTTGAAATGTTCACATCTTCAGTGCACGGCATCCACATTCCAGTCAGTTATCCTGCTTTATTCTCAGCAAAGAGGTAATGACAAATATTTCTCATTTTGATAGTAAAGAAGTGTTGCAAGACCTCTTAAAGGTCTAGCCCTAAGATAGGTTAGAGAATTAGATGAGATGTAGACAGCTGTACTGTAGACTTCTAAAGCTAAAGGTGACATGGACCCCATCTCAGTAAACAAGTTCTCCTAAAGGCTGAGGCCAAGCTTCCTGTGAAGTCATTAAAAAAAAAAAGCAAGTGACTCTAAGTCTGTTCAGACAGATGCAGTCTGTGCATCTTCCCTTGAGGGCTTGTTCTATGTATACTACCAAGAAAACACGGGTGCTTTCAGGGAATTTCTTCACTGGGCACTCATGATTCAGTTGTTTAGATGAACTGGTTCCCAACCCAGGTTTTCTGAGTCCTACATTAACTTCCTTAGCTGGTGAAATACTTTTTCTTCTACAAGCTACAAGCTTTCCTTGAACAGTCAGTCTTTGTATGTGGGAGTATACTGTAGCACCAACCCATCTTCTGTAGACTGGCTGTGCTGGAAGATGCTAAATGACCATGCACAAGTCAGTTGATATGTTGTGGAAAAACCACAGTATTTGTCTGAACATCCCTCTTCTCTGCAGGCCTCCATCCAACCCAGTTTAGCCACAGCTCTGTCTAGATGCAGAACTAACACCCCCAGAAATGAGCACGCAGCTGGATGTGCTAGATAAGAAGAATCTTTCTGTGCTGGGGCTGTATGAAAAAAACCCAAGTTTTTCCAAGGTTGCATTCAAAACCAAACAAAATTAGAGAGGAAAGTTTTAAGTAGAATCACCCTGTTGTATTTGATAAGCAATTGCAGCAGGTTGCTCACTTCTTCATTGTTGTTAGAACCTCTATATTCCCATGCTTTCTCAAACATACCCTAGTGATTTTGTCTATACAGAAGAAAATAGTGACCCTAGATGACCCTGTTGAAAAAGGATTGTCACGAGAGAGTCTTCACAGGTTCCTTCAAACCTCAGTGATTCTATGATTCTGCAATTTTCATCATCAGTTTGGGTTTTTGGATATTGAGCAGTTGGGTTACATCCTGCCCAGACTGCACCGTGTCAGCTGTGCACACACCCATCCATTGATCTGAGCAGTCCAACAGCTTCCACATGTCCTGGGTATGCCAGAACCCCTGCATGAGTGCCCAGAATCCCACGTGGAATTTCTTTAGATGGAAGTTTGGGAGCCTGAGCAAGCTGAGCAAGATGTGTTTAAAAGGCTGCATGGTATGAATAAATCTTAAGGGGGGAGGACGAGGGTGATGACAAGGCTGTGGCTTCTGATAGGGAAGCCATGCTGTTTGGAAAGAATCCAGCTAAAAGAAGAGCCTTTGGTGACCAGATTTTTGTCTCTAATTTTGTTTATATTAGTTACTACTCCTTTATTTTAAGCCCAATTGTTCTTTAATCATTTAAGAATAATTTTTGACAGTTATTTGTCACGGCAGTAAACCAGATTACTTCAAGGTTTGTTGAGCTTCCTCTTCTCTCCAATGTGTGGAAAAATATTACACTTAATTTGAGTTGTCTGGCCAGTGTGGACAGGGATTAGCCATGCTATATACGGACCATAAACACTGTTCTGGTTAACGCTACAGTTGAGCCAAACCTGAAGCTTTCATCTCACCCTTTGCAAATTTTGGTGGTTTGGATGGAAACGAAACCTGGATTTGAACTGTGCTTTATTTTTGTTTTTGTTTTGAAAAAAACAAAACCCAATCAATAAAATTTTGAAAACCCAACATCCAGCATTTTCAGCCTACCCCTAGTGAGCAGGGACCTAGTGCCTGTGTGCACAGGGACTCTGTTTTGGGAAGAAAGCCAGTACACAAAAGAGGGAAACTGTTTCAAGGAACCTGCAGTAACTTTCCATAAAAATCTCAGGAATAGAAGGGCATGCTGAATTTTGTGTCATAATCCCCTCCAAAAAACATGTGTGTTTGGTTAGGGAAAACATGGTGGTCCTGTGCAGAACAAAGATGGACTTTTGTAGGCTGCATGTCCAATTGTTCTGGTGTTAGAAATGACAGGAAAAAAAAACTTTAA
Organism: Heliangelus exortis; assembly: GCF_036169615.1. Classification (NCBI taxonomy): domain Eukaryota; kingdom Metazoa; phylum Chordata; class Aves; order Apodiformes; family Trochilidae; genus Heliangelus; species Heliangelus exortis. The sequence continues at coordinate 108,992,910 of NC_092424.1, read as the reverse complement.
TTTGCTTTTGACTCATAGTTTTGGTATGCTATCAGAATACCAAACCAGCCAGTAATGAAAAGGGATTTCTCACATCAGATTTTTTAGATGCCAGAAATAATAGGAGTATGGTGTTAACACCTCAGTACTTGGCTTTCTCTCAGTTGTCTTAACCTAGATAAATCTATTAATTTGTTTCTTTGTATCCACAGCAGTGCCTTAAAATTTACACTTAATTGCAGCAGAAGTGGTTTTAAAATCCATCTGTTTTACACTTACCATTCCTGTAGCATCTCACCACCTTCTGTATAATGTGCTCCCAGTGCTAAAATAAAGATCTGCCACATGGTATAGTAATTCCACTTGGGCAGGTCTTTGAGGCTGCTGAAGGCTAACATTTCCTATTATATTTCTGGCTGTTAGAATTATTGTAAAAATGAGATAATCCTTACTGTACAGTATTTATCAGATGGGCAGAGTGGGTAGAGCCCACAGCATGGCTCTCCAAGTCTTTACGTATTCACCAGAGGCTGCTCTATCAACTTAAACTGTATATGCCTGATTCAGTCCCAGCAAGCATGTTTCTAATGACTTTAGGGGACGTTGGATGAGGTCCTCTGAACTGCTTGCAAGGTGGCATAGCTGGGATGCACAGAGCCAACAATTTCTTTCTGGCTCTGCTGATTTTCATCACTGAAGCTGCTGAGTGTCTGCAGTTAGGGATCGACATCTAACTTTGTGTGAACGATTGCAGAGTTTCAGACACCAAGTAGCTCCTACTGTTTCTGGTGTTGATCTGTCCATTCAAACCAGAAGGCTGGAAACTGGGGCACTCTATGCAGCAGAAATGAACTTTGGCTCTGGCAGCAGCCATCCAGCCCTCGCATCTCCACGGGAGATCTGAGTCAGTTTGGACATTACCATCATTCCATGACTGGCCAGGAAAACACAGTAGGTAATTCACCAGCTAATGCTGGTCAACCAGAAAAATGTTAAGGCCTGTCCACAAGCTCTATGAAGAATGAGAGTCAAAGGATAATTTAGATTTATAATGTGAAGTTGCATGCTTGCCTACAGTAGGCTCTTGTCTTTGAGTATGTCTGTTATTTTCTAATTGCCCTACAGAGAGTATCACTACCAGCTGATGAAATTACCCCTTTCATCAAAAGGGCCTACTCCCACTGAAGTGACAGCAAGCAAAAATGTCATTCTTTGTCCATGTGTGAATCAAAGCTCATGATGTGTCTTCCTTGCAGACTCAGACCCTTGCACTCCTGATGCTCCACCTGCTGCCACTTCACCACCAACCTCTGAAGAAGCTGGACCTTTCACAGCTCCAGCATCACCTTCCTCTTCCTCTGATGCTGGCACAGCATCATTTTCACCACCATTACCTGCCTGTGTTGCAGCCTTACATCCCAAACCCCTGCCTGTTCTACCATCAACATCAGCTTCTGCTGCCACTCTTCACCCTGGACACCCTTCTCTTCCTGCACCACCCACCTCTACCCCATCCCTGCACCCTGGACTGTATTTGCCAGTAGTCCCACCTGGCAATGCCACCCACCTCATCAACTGGCTGCCCTTCCTTGCTTCTGCAACACTTGCCACCATTCGAGGGAAAGAGGAAGACCAAGAACCCCTACCAACTGGCTCCCTGGAAGGCATGAAGCGCTGCAGCAGCACCCCCCTGCCTCCCTCCCATGATGGAAATCCCCAGGTGGCACCCATGGGAGACAGGGCTCCAGGGGCTCCTTCCTCATCCCCCTCCACCCATGCTGTGCCTCCTCCAGGCTCTGAGCAGTCCTCAGCCAATGTCAGTGACATCCTGGCAGAGCTGAGAACAATGAACGGCCACCTCTCCGTCATCGCCCGAGCCCTGACACAGCTGGCATCATCTCTGGCACCACAGCAGGAGGAGGGTGGCACCCCACCCCCTTAGTGCCAGTACTGCAGGGGCTGGTGGTGGTTGGGGACAGCCCATGGTGGAGGTTGGATGGAGGAAAGGGACCCTACCCAAACTTGCCTGTACTCTCGGTGCCAGTTCTGTGCTCTCTGACACTGGCCATGTCTCCCTTGTGGGTTTTTCTGTTTGTTTCTTTGTTTCCTCCTTGTAAATGGCTGCATATATTAAAAAAGTTTTTTGGTCTTCTTAATAAAATTGTTTATATCTCTTGCATTCCTTGAAGATGTGTTCACTCTCACCCATTAACCACACTGGTAGGAATCGAGGAGATCTCGCATGGAGAATGTGGAGAATCTCAAGTAGAGTAGTCACCTACAATAAGATACACAAGGAGGTGACAAAAGCCCTTTGAGCAATGTGGGGACACAGACAGGACACGAAACAATAAAACTCTTAAAAATGCTCCTGCTTCTCTCCATCCATGCTGCATGGCACAGCTCTGTTGAAGTTGGAGCCCTTCCCAGTGCATGAAGTCTCAGGGGTAATTGTAATTACCAGTGCAGGTAAGGACTGTGATAAATTGCTCAAAGTATAACACAGGATAGTTGTCTAAGCAGTACTGGGTCTGTACAGCTACCAAGCAGCCTCATCAACCTCATCCTCTAAGGGAGTGTGAGCCAAAGGCAGTGCAGCACTTAGCTGGGTCTGTTTTGCCAGCAGTTCCTGGGGTTTTTCACAGGCAAAAGTGGACCCGGCTAATTTACAGCAAATAACCAGGCATATGGGGACAGATCCTGACATTTCACCATCTTTTCCCTATTGCCAAGTTGCAGGGTGTCTCCTAAAGGTGGCGTTGAAGGTGTGAAACCTCCAACAGTCCTCTTTGTGGTTGGGGAAAAAAGCTCTTGGGCTTGAATCCAGGACTCACCCCTCTGAGATACATCACCTGAAGAGCAGTCAGTGAGGTTCCCTTGGCTTGGCAGAGGCACCAGAGCTGGGATCTGAAGGCTGGGGTGGGCTTGTCACTCTGGCAGAGCCCCAGGAAAGAGGACTTGCAGCCCTTGCAGAACCATTTTATTCATCTCAGCCAGAGTCTACCCATAGAACAAATAACCATCAGTCAAAATAAGATGTTTTGCCATAGGTGGGCCAAGCATGGGGCCAGCAGAAGTTGAGCCAGGCTATGTGGCTGCTCTGTCTTTCATCCCAATGAATGAAAATTAAATAAATGCTCATGGCAAACAAAAAGAAAGAAAGGTCTCTGTGAAGTTTGGAATGATCTCACCTCAATTTAGCCACGCAGCCCTCAGATATCAGGATCTGAGGCCATCTCTAGGAAAAACCCAGACAAACAGTCAGATCGCTAGATAAGATTAAAGAGGAAGTATTCTGTCTATTTGCAAATATTTCTGTTACAGATGAGCCCAAGCCACAAAGATTGAATGAATATACAAACTTCCCCAAAGCTCAGGTGTATTTGAATTTGAGGTTTTGGTTACTGTATATATATTTATATATAAACCTATCTGTATTTGTGTGTCTGTGCCTGAAAGACAAAGCAACTGCCCTGTTCAGTTATGGCTTTTTTTCCAGGGATGATCAGATACATTTTTTTTCTTTGATATGTTTGGCAAAAAAGGTGAAAAGAAAGACATTTCAGAGATGGACTTCCCTACCATTTAGTTTTATGTGTTTCAACAAAATGAGATAAAAGGAATGTCTTAACAATATTCTGGCTTTTGATCTGGTTATTGTAGTTTCTATAAACTAAAAAAAACCAAACCAAGATTATGAACAGTTTATAACTTTTCCTCTTTTCACTGGGAAATAAAAAGAAGAAATGGAAAAGCTCTATGGTTTAAAAAACTTTAAAAGGGATATTTTTCATTTTTACACATCTTCGCCTCTTTCAATTTAACATAGTACTATAAACATAAAATATTCTCCCACTCTTGATACAACTGATAAGGAGAAGTCAGCATAGTTTTACTTGATTTATCCTGTTTTGTCTTTTTTTTTTCAAGTTGTAACCTTTCATGGCCTACTATTGGTGCAAATCTCAGTCAGATTTTCTGGATCTGTACATGATATGCAGCCATATTCCTCCATGTAGATAACCCCATGTAAACCCCACTGTGCAGCTGCTGATGCTTTATCACCCAAGGTTAGAACTGGCTTCATTTAGGTGTCTAGGGATTTGGGAACATTTTACATGGCACTGAAATCCAGAAAAAACCTGAAAAAATTGCTTATAGGGTTAGATATTCAGCTGCAAAAACTTTCTCAAAGTTGCCACAAATGTTATCCAGCTGGCAGGGAGGGAAAAGTGCTATTCCTGAACTTCTTCTTAAAGGACCAGATTTCTGTGGTCCCACAGCCAAAGATATTAGATGCTCAAAACCCTTGCAGTCTAGACTCCAGGCTGTCTGTTCCTGCGGCATCCTGACAACAAGGCAGGACCACAGCCCATAGCCAGAACTGGCAACTTTCAGATTTACTTGGGAACCACTGGCTCTCACAGGGGCTCAGACACTGGCTCCAGAGCTGACAAGACAGACAGAGGCTGTCTGTGGGCAGGGTGCAGACGAAACAGGCACCTCAGTCCTGTCTTACCCCAGCCAGCCTGAGCCTGGCCACAGGGTCCACTTCTGCAAATTCATGTGCAAGGGATTGTGTGTAGCCCCGGCTCAGCTCTGTTAGCAGTGCCTGGGCCAGTTGGTCACATCCCAGCTCAGGTATGACTGGGCAGCCCCACCATGGTACAAAAGGGCTTCCCTGCTCTCTTTTGATAAAGTGCATTATTCTCTACTCAGGGCATTCAATGGGCTCAAGCCCCTTAGGAATTTTTTTGCTCCTTCAACTTAATTGAACCACTTAAGCACTGCAAGAAGCAAGTGGCTGGTCTGACTGCTTCTGTGGCAAGAAGGCTGCCTCTGTCTCAGGTTTTGTTTGCTCTCTTTGGCTTTCATCTGCAACCACCCAAATCTGGCTCAGGGCTGCCAGCCCCGTTGCCTCTTTTGGGTTGCTTAGCAGCGTTTCTGGCGTTGCTGAGCTGCTGCTGCACATGAGGTACCTGCCTGTCAAAAGCCAGAGTGCAGCTGACAAACAAAAGTCTCCTAAAGCACCTGAAGCTGACAATAGAGCAGCTGAAGAGGGACAAAAACCCTGTCTGTCCCTGCACCCTTTACCCGCAGTCTCCCAGCACCTGCAGAGGTGGCACGTCCAGGCTGCAACCATGAGACCAAGCTTCATAACATGTGGCAAACAGTTCCAGGAACTTTCTTCTCTAAATTATTCACTTTCATTTAGCTCAGAGCACAAGGGGCTGAAAGTTATAATGTCTTGGTGCCTGTTCAAAGCCCTGTTTAGCAATAACCTCATGGGCTCAAAACCCAGTCGCTGTTCAATTATTAAAAATCCCCTGCTAGCCTTCTCTCTCTTGGGACATCTTCAGTATCTCTTTTTTCCTTCTCTTCTGCAGCCTTGTTATTTGTCAAGGCAGCAATTTATAGGACAAGACTCATTTTATAATTGACAGACTCCTCTTTGGGTTACAACTAAAAAATTCTGAAACATTCCAGATGAGCAAAACTTAAAGCCCAGGGGACAGGTTGTTATTCTTACAGTCACCATGGGTGATCATCACAGCTCCTCTCAGTCTCCACCATCAAAATCTCATGTTTCACAGCTACTTTATAAACAAATATTGAGGGTGGGTTTCAAGTCACCACACCTTAATTAACCAAAATTTGTTTTTGTAGGTTCCTTTACAACCACGGGGATGTAAAGCCCTTCAGTATGTGACTGATGCTAGCCAAAAAAAGACATTTAAAATAAGTAGGAAGGCAATTGGCTTCTGGCAGTGTCCATCTCCCGTCCCTGACTCTAGACAATGAGTTTATGCCAGATGCTTAACTTCTGGATGGCTGGAGGTAAAGGAAACAAATCCTCTGTTTGGTAATTGCAGTTCATTTCAAACTGACGAAGCATCAATATATCACATTTGTATGAGCCCTGATACATGTGCAAGGAGCTGGAAAAGTTGAATGTGAGCTCATGAGAATAGGACTGACAGTAAGACTGGAAACCCCTGCAAAATATCCAACTCCAGCCCCATGCCAGGAGTTATCTTGCACCAGGAGAGCACCCAGAGGGACAGCCAGGTCATCCCCTTCTCCCAGAGTTTTAAGTCCTCAGGATGTGGAATTGGAAGCTAAACAACTTCATGGGGTTTGAGTGATGTACTCAGTGTCTGCTCCTCCAGCAGGAAATGTTTAAGGAGGCAACAGGCTGTACAATATTGTATCAGACTGCAACAGAAGAAGGTGGGAGAAATCACAGGTTTACCCAGGGGGAACAGGGAGCCGGGTGGTTTTTCGCTTTGTTTTCTCAAGCTCACAATGTTCTTCCAATATCTGTACACACATTGACTGGGATGACACTCAAACCCCCCAGTAAAAATAATTTATAAAGAAGCATTGCTAGGGAATGCATTCCTTCTCATTAGCCCAGCTGCAAGCTGGCAGCAGGCAGAGCCTGGGAGTGAGCTCCCTCCTGCAGACAGGATGGTTATTCAGCATGGCTCTCTCTGGGAGGCAGAAAGCAGGTACCCCCTGCCAGATGCCCCTGTGGACACCCATCTTTGCCCACAAAGCTGTAAGGCCTGTGAGCCTCTAGCTTCCTCCCAGTCCTTTCAGTACAGCATTTTGCAGAGTTCTTTGGGTTTCTGTTCAATTTATTTCAGTCTATAGGCAATTAACTGGGACACCTGGGTCAGAACATTGGTTGCACCCATAACCACAGGGTTATATCCTGCATCCACAGCTGTCAGCTTGGTGGGAGATGCTCTTTAGATGTCATGAGGAAGAGAAGGGTAACCTATGGCTTTGTCTGTCCTTGTCCCAGTCCACAGGGGTCATGTAGATGCATGAATTTTCTTGGGAGAGTATGACACAGTTCATACCCACCCCATGGGCTGGGAAACCCTCTGCTCACGTAACCCACAGGATGCAGCAGAAATAGAGTCTTTCCAACCCCATCTGGGTTTGGAGACCATTGTGTCAGAGGAACACTGAGGCCATCAGGGCTACTCCCAGGCTACACAGGGACTGAATGAGTCCACATGTTGGGGCCTTCCCTGCCCATGGCAAGGCTGGGAGATCTTGCTCTTGCATGGCTCAACATGTGAGGTGAAAGTCAATATTTTGAACTTTCTTGGATGCTCCTGGTCATCTCCTCTGTGGGATTTTATTTCCCTTTGACATACACTGAAGTTTGGTTCCTGACTTGGCCATGAAGAGTTAGGCTGTAAAACACAAGGCAGTTGCTGCAGATCTCAAAGGAAAGAATAGTGGCAAACTTCAGGCCAACTTTTCAGATGGGGTGAAGGGATGGGACTCTGTCCTTTCTCCTGGGTATGAGCTCATCTCCTGAATTATTTTGCTCACCTGCTCCTCTAGCATCCTGACTGCTCTCTGCCCTATTTGTTCTCCACCTGAGTTGTACACATTCTGAGTACAGACTAGGTTTTTGTGCAAAACCAAGCATGGAAGAGGATTTCAAACACCATAACAGCACAAATAATTATTAATAGCAAGCGATATCGTGCAACCGAAATCTTCCTCTCAACGAAGAGGAATTCAGCAATGTAGAAGTTGAAGACAGAAAATTACACCACAACCTCTTACTGGGTTTTGCTGCTGACTTTCTCTCTAAAATAAGCTGGGCAGAAGCAGTAACTTCTCACTACTGCTTTTGATTGTGGAAGTGGTTCCCAAACAATTATTGTACACCATATAGTGTCAGCATCTGATTTGATCTGAGTCGTTCCCACCTACAAGTCAGTCTGCATTTATCGTAAGCTTTGGTTGAAATTTCATTTTATTCAGAGACAGGTCATATTGGAACAGTCTTCATGAAGAGCATTACTTATAACCATCATTCAAAACATATTTTGAACAGAAAAATGTGGATATGTGCCAGCTGAAACACTTGGTGATTCATGGCAATGGAAACAAATAGTTTTTGTCACAAAACATGAATAAGAGCCCCTTGATAAAGTCTGAAAAATGCCAAAGAGTGTTTCTATTTCTTAACATTTATTTTATTAAAGATATTTAAACCATGTCAGTAGTTCAGGGATAAATTGAAGCATTTTATTTCCCCTGCATTGCTATTTTATCCATTTCCTCAAAATTTTTTTACTGTAATTTTTTGGTCAATAGAAAATGACATTTCTTCTCCCCATCAGCAGAACCAAAACACCACATACTCTTGTGGGTCTGCTAAGAGCATTCACTGAATTCTTAGGTTAACTTGGCTATCTGTGAGCTTAAATCCAAACACAATATTTTTTTCCAGGTTCTATAAAGCTGTGGAAGTGTTGGTGACACCAGTCTGGTGGTCATGGTCCATGATATATGCCACCAGTGAAGTGGCATATATCTCTATTCCCTAACCTTGATTAGAAAAGGAACCCACAGGCCTTTAGGTGCTATAAATTTCCATGGGACTTTGAACTTGATTGACCAGACAGAACAATCTGATCTGTTCCAGATGGGACCTGACTCTACGTGTTTTATTAAATGGTGGGAGATGTTGGACTTTTCAAGCTCTGCCAGCCGCCATGTGATAAAAGCTTCCAGGGGCTTATTCATTTCTTCCATATAAAATAAGGCAATTTGCACATTTTATGTTAATTCTATATTGACTACCACTCTTAGGAGGTAAGGACGTCATTATTTTTTAAGTACATTGGGCTTGACTTGATCAGACTCATTTGTTTCCTCTAATGGAAGAAAGGGGGCCTGAGGTGGAGCAAAGTTAAGAGCTGACTAGGAGGTTTTAACTGAAGTAGTGGGATGAATGTGAGCCAAGGAAAATTTAGGCTGCACATCAGGAAAATTTTTCCTAACAAGGAGGTCTATTACTACGTGGAATGGTCCCCCCAGGGAAAAGGGGGAAGCTGACTAGACAAAGCAATGAAGAACACATTGTAGGGAGCAACCTTGAAACAGTTGGGGAATGGACCAAGTGACCTAAGTGGATTTTCCATCTCTAATTTCTCTGACTCAGCCATTACAAGGGCACACTGTAGAGTATATGACTCCTGTTCTCTGCCACATCAGTACTGATTTGGGAAGTCTTCCCACAAAGGCACTCCTCAGGATGCAAAAGACACAAGTTCTCACACCTCCAAGCATCTTTGCTGGTGTCTACCAGGTGTAGGCTGCTCTTGCTGGGACCTTTAACCATCTGTGGAACTCACCCAGGGGCCACCAGGTGCATGAACTCAGGTCATTTTTGACTGGGCCTTTTCCATTCTTCATCTCTGCATTTTTGTTGCCTCTTTTTCCTGATTTCTTCCTTTTTAATTTTCAAATCTTTTCATGCTCAGGCACCACTAAGTTTTTCTCCCACTTTTCACTACAATCATTTGCTTGGCCACAGCTTTAGAAGCGCATCCTATGATGTCCATGTGACAGGGGACACACTTCCAGATATCCAGGGTCAAACCAGGAGAGTTTAGAGCAAAAAGCTGAATTTAAGATGCCAGTTTACTGGCACCTAAGTTATTTTAGGTGTGATGTGCTCATTTTCCCGATTGAATTCCACTGGACAAACCAAGGAATGGACACAATCTATCAGTGGTTTTACTTCAGCCAAAGCAAATGTGACTCCCCAGCAATGAGGAGAAGAAAATATTCTGATCCTTGAATCCTTCATATTTAAACACCAGGGCCCTTCTGATTAAGTTCTTAAAAAGATTTAAAATAAATCTTCTTTAAAAAAAAGTTGATTCCCTAGTCACCAAGAATTTCTGTGGGCCAGATTCATCACATTTCTCAAGTGAAGTTCACTCAAAATTTTGAAGTGATCGTATTCCACACGGCATTTTTTGGCATTTTTTTAAAAGGCAAGTAATAGATTTATTTATTTATTTATTTAGCTTAGAAGCAGGTTTTCTTTTCAAATTTTAATTAATTTGAGTAAAACAAAGAACTTGCTGTAAATTAGAGAACTGAAACTTTTTTCTACTTTTTTTTTTCTTCTTAGAAAACTCTTTTCATATGCCCAGCCACAGTAAATGTTATGTCAGATATTTTTATCTCCTTAAAAAAATAAAATTAAAAATATCAGCATTTCCACTGAAAGAAAATTACATCCTCTTTGTTTTTTTTTTTTATTGTCTGAGCAGGAACTGGTTGAAAATATAGGAAAGATAATGATGGACCTTTTCTGCCATACCTGTGCCGGAAAACCTGTATTTATTCTTAATTTACATCTGGTCCTGAAAACACATTTTTAAAAAAATTACAGGTATGTTGTAGGACAAATTCAGTGTACCCTGAACAAAGCCAGAGGAGCTGTGTAAATTTCTGATACAGGTTTTATTTGTGCAAGTTGGAGTCAGTTTTTCTTTTTGTCAACCTTCAGTAGCGTGTAGCTCTGCCATCTCAACTCACTTTTATTTTTTTCTGTGCAAGGTGCATGCATGAATGCACCAACATTTAACAATGAAAAAGCAGCTTCATGGAAAAGAGGCAGCATAGCAGCTCTGTGTTCAATGAATGCTGACTGCAGACCATAAAAAAATAACCTCAGTCCGAAGAAGAAGTGGCTGGAAGAGGCTTCTAGGAAAAGTAATTGTTAAAAAAAAAAAAAAAAAAAAAAAAAAAAAAAAAAAAAAAAAAAGCCAACAGAATAATGAATAAGTAATGAGTTTAGAAAACACACTGGGACAAGACAGGACAAATATCACAGGGGGGAAAAATGCCCATGTCAGTAACACCTCTATCAACACCACTTTCATTTTACCAGTTCCTGTCTAGCCAGGAACTAATTTCTTTACAGTTACTGAAGCAGAGTAACCACAAATCAAACAGTAGGAAGATGATAACCTGCTGAACTCCACAGAGGCCTCTGGAGTGGGTTTGGTGACATCTGAACTATGCTTAGACAGTTGTGAAATGTCTAACGTGGGTCAGTCAATCAGGGTTTGCCCCTCAACTTGTCAGTTTATGAGACAAAGCAGGAATAAAAAAATCAAAATCACAAATATTCAGAAAAGTCAAAACTGTTAAAATTTATTTATGACCAAAAGTCAGATATTTCTTAGAAGGTGACATTAGAAGCCTTTAATATATTATGAGAATTTAAAGCACGAAGGGGAGTATAAAGTGCATGGAGAGACAGCATTCACGGGAGTTTTTCAAAGTTATGTTCCATTGGCTCAGACTACACCTTACTAAAATGCAACTTAACAAGCCAATAAATATAACACTGCTGAGCAAAAAGAAGTAGAAATCGTACTAAACTCTGGTTATGCTGACATCAGCTGCCCTCTAAATTATCTCCCAATAAAAACTATCTAGATGTGAACAAAAATACCCCAGATCTACATTCTGAGAAGAAAAAAGAGCTTGGAGCTCTTCCAGTGTAATAATTTGGTTTTAATTTTTTTTTTTTTTTTCTTTTTTGTGAGCATGTAAAGGTCTATCCATTTGGCCAGCTTTATCCCTGTGCTTCTGTTACGCTTACTGTTCTCTAGGAAAAATTTCTATTTTTAGGAATTTCTTTCTTAAGCATCTTTAAGAGCTGAAAAGCATAATACAAACCTTGGCCCATAGCCTTAGCTGGTATAAATCATTGTTTGCACCAAAGTCAACGTATCCAATCTAATTCACATCAGGTAAACATATTTCCCTGAGTTTCTTTGAGTATTTCATTCATTGATATAGACAGCTATGGTGTAGAATTGCCATGGCTACACTGATTTAGGATGTTATGGGAATTTGTGCTGCCTGGAGGTCTGTTTCGTCACAAGAGATAAAATGATCTGTGAGGCTTTTGGTAGCTTTTGGAAATCCCAGGGGATCCTCATCTCTGTTGCTTATTGTTTCATTTACATTGCTTTTTGGTGGACATTTTAATGAATATGGATTTGGCTCTAGAGCAGCAACTACATAACCATAGAATGGTTTTGGTTGGAAGGGACCTTTAAAGGTCACCTAGTCCAATCCCCCTGGCTTGAGCAGGGACATCAGGCTGCTCAGAGCCCTGTCCAACCTGACCCTGAATCAGGCATCTATCACCTCTCTGGGCAACCTGTTTCACTTTTTGATCATCCTCACAGTAAAAAAATCTCTTCCTTATATCTAGACTGAATCTCTTCTCTTTTACTTTAAAACCATTGTCCCTTGTCCTAGCACTGCAAGCCCTATTAAACAGCCTGTTCCTGTCTGTCATATAAATCTCCTTTAAATACTGAGGGGCCATTAGTGAAATCCATGTAAATTAAATGGGAAAAGATAAAACACATTTCAAGATTATTTCCTCCTTGCAATAGAACTCAGCAAGGTTCTGAAGAGTATGTTATTTTTTCCATTGTGCTGTGTATACAACCCCACCTCAAAAGGTAGAAACAGTATTTCTGAATGAAGAAAAACATTGTTGTAAGCATACTGCTACTCCTGGTAAATCCAGTAACTTCCAAAGGAAACTCAGAGTTCTCCCAGTTAAAATCCAGCCCAAGAGGCAAGAATCTGTTTCAGGTGAGGGTAAAGGTTTGGTGGAATTCAGGCTCTTCTTGTAGTTCAACCAGAATGCTGATTTGGAGCAAAACAATTTTTGAAGCAACTGGAAGGGCAATGCTGCCCCCAAACCTGATATTATTATTGTAACTTGGGATCCAGATAAGGTTCACAGTGAAAAGGCCATTGCCTGGCTCTGTCAAACTCTTCCCATAAAAGTGAAAAACATGACTTCTGACCAGAGCTGGTACAAGATGTAGGTGGGATGGAGATGTTCATTCCAGTAACTGAAACTGTTTAATCAGTACTTCAGTTTTGTATGTACTTCTTAGATTTTAATTATTCTGAAGAAAAATATTAATTATTCTTCTTAGAAAATTATTCTGAAGATTGCTTCTACCCATGTCCAGCCTGCCTCTCTTCACAAGGCTGAGCAGATGGGTGCTTATCTCACACCTCAGCCCAGGCTCCATGTTCCTGCTGGTAGGTGCTTTTATGGCATAACTAACACATGTCATGGATGAAGAAACCTCACATGGATGAAGGGGAGCAGAGATGGCTTTTGGTCTGTATAACACGTTGGTGTTTGAAGTGTTCTTCTGGGAAGGAAAACTGAGTTCCCATCTAGGCTCAGCCTGAGAGATTCTGTCTCTCTGTAGATTCCACTGGCTTTAGAGTATTGAAGCACAAATGGACTCCATGCCATGTGCTGAAGAGGAAAGAAAAATGTCATCCGGCTCTTGTTTAGCACAGTGGACTTGGTATACATTTGGGAGAAAGACTGCAGTGTTGCCATCCTTGCTTACAAGGGTTACTTTAAAGAAAATAAAAATAATTGCTTTTTGATTCCTTTCCTAGACTTTTCTTCTGCTAGATCCTTTTGCTCACCCCATTGCCAGCCATGAGATGATGTGTGACTTCTCTGTGTATCCTATCAGTGGAGACCCAGCTGCTAATAAATATGTTGCCATGATACAAAGAGACCTCTTGGATTGAAAGATACATTTTCATACTGTAACCTCCTAGACTCCTTTAGTTAAACTCATCATGGTTTTGTCAGAGAACTGTTAATTCTAGGAACTATCAGTTCCAAAGTTAATAGTAAAAAAATATTAAAAATGCTGATTAGAGGAAAAAAACGATCATGAGAACTCAGGTTGTGATCTATCCCCCTTGTTTGAAGGGTGCTGTCTCTGTACCACCCAAACCCTTCTACCATCAATTTGGGGATCACTGGCTCAGACTGAGAGTGTGGCACCCACTGAGTCACTGGTGCTGCTTCCTGTTGGCACAGTCCTCTTGCAGCAGGAGATTTTCTTCTCCCTTGCTTCTTACAAGCAGAAAGCAGAACTGATATGAGTCACCTCACAAGACCACCTGCTAAATTTGTCTTGACCCAGCTGCCACCTGTTAATAATTAATGTGATGATACAAGTTCTCAGGATATTGTTCAAAAGCAGAGACTCTTTCTTCGGGATTAATTTCCTAAGGAGCAACAATAAATTCCAATAACATGCATGCCCACTTTCCAGAAACCCCCAAATACTGATTTTTTTTGTCTTTACAGGAGTCTAACCACTGCTGTTACCCATCTGCAGTGAAATAAAATCCATACACTGTATATTTTTTATTTGAATATGAGTGAAATAATTTTCAAATTTGTCTTTAACAATCTATAATTAAGACCATTTCCTGTCTTATAAAGAAGCTTCCCATAGACAGCTAAGGAGCCTTGCATTCTGGCTTCCATTTCCAGTGTTGCTCTAAACCTTTTCTTCATATCAGAAATTCCTTGCTGATGAAGCAGTGACTGAAACCATGAGATGGTGTGAGCATGAAAACCAGGGAAGGCAGCAAGCACTGGAAGTTCGTAGTGTGTATTTCTCCATCGTTTTTATATTTGTAGCTCTTTAACCAAATATACAGAAAGAAATACCTCTTCCCCAGAGCCACAGCCTGTGTCATGTGGGCCTGCCAAGCTGATGTGCCCCCAGATCACTGGGACTTATGAATGTACCTGTATTTTTTTGTAGAAATAGTAATATGAGAGGAAGGAGAAAAAAATGGCTTTCATCTTTTATACTCATCAAGTTTGGGACAGCTTCCAAATCAATGTGTGCATGTTATTCCCTGCCCTCAGTTTTGTCTTGTTTTTTGAATTACTACTGTGAAATAACCAAGGGAGACCCATAGATTATAACAAACCAGTGCAAAAAACAATGTAGTCTTTGAAATTGGTTTCAAATCTATATATGGCTTAAACACTAGGAGTTTTTTAACTTTTCAAACCCTTAAGCAAAGGCACCTTTTCCTTAAGGAATGACATTTTATTAATGTGCATGTTTGTGTATGTTAGTGTATGCATGAATATATGAATAAAAGTATAGACAACTATGATATAAATACTTCTTATAGAGACATAATTTTATGGAATTAAAAACAGTAGCCTCAGTGTTGTATCTCTAAACACATAATGTATGTCAGCATTTAGCTGATGTGTACTGTTCAAGAACACATTTATCACCCAAAAGCATTCCTTATTTTACACTTATACCTCCTGCAAGTTATTTCAGGTAATCATAACTCCAAAGACATTTAGTTTTACTTTTTGTTTCCCTGGTAGAAGAAAGAACAGAACCAGGATATGTTGGCTGATCACACTCTGATGCTTTTACTTAAATCTTACTCAGATAAAACTGCTCAGGACTTCTACCTGCAGAAAGACCACAGGAATTAGCCCTGCAAATGCCTTCCTCATTTCCAAGAGGTAAATGTATAGCTTTGTTATTTTATCTACTTGTTGCCAAGGTGACAGGCTCATACAGTTTGAAAGTACAACAGTAAGGCCTCAGGGTGTCACTTTAAGATAACCACACACTCAGTTTTGTGTTTAGCTTCATTATTTTATTTTTCATTTATTCATAACAATGTGCTACTGAAAAATGCCTATTGTCAGCTCCAGGGGTGTTTGCCAACATTAAAGAGTATAATCACAATAAAATAAAAGCCAGGAGCTATTCCACCTCCCACATGCCAAAATTAACAAACCATAGTAAAAATTCAAGTCAAGAATATTTTACTTTCCTCCCTTCTCTCCATCTGCTACTTTCTCCTTCCCTCCTATGAAAGATCAAACGTTCTTTAGAAAAACCTGGATAAGAGGAAAAAATGGATGGATGTTCAGTGGATGCTACAAAAACATTTTTTTGGCCCTTTTTTTAAACCATTGGCTCTCCCATGACAGTGTGCCCTAGGCAGATCCCCTTTATCATACTCAGAGGAATCTTCTAGTATGACATCTTCATGCTCAAATAGAATCCAGACCTTTACACTGGCATGGATTCTGGAGGCATGGAAATTTCTACAGTTGTATCAGTATCTCTTGGGGTTTCAGTCCACTTTCTAACTCAGATCTATACTTGAGAGAATTTTTTTCAGGGGAAAAAATTTCCCAAATGACCAGGATTTTCCAGGGATGAAAGCTAATTACATGTCATACTTTTCTTTCATGCTCTATTTTACCTTGACCTGTATAGCATCTGCTCGCAACCATTGTTTATTGTAACACTTTGCTGGTTACACTGGTGATTTCTCTGCTATCAAACATCTCTTCTCCCTGGGAGCATCAAATGTTGCCAAATGATTCATCATCTTGTCCTTCTACGGCACCGTCCTGTGAGGGGTGCTGGCCCTTTGATCATTATCCTGATCTGGTCCTCATGATTCTTTCTGGAAATTCCTGCATCTTTTTCTACTTCACTGTGCAAAGCTGGAAACCAGAATCAGACACAGAAGTTGAAGACAACCCACAATATTTCTACCATGACACCTACCACAGTAAGTACACTTTCTATTCTTACTCACCATCTGCTTATTTAAATCCAAGTTCTAAATCTATTCTTTGTGATGCATCATGATTTGCTTATGGTCAGATGATTCTCTTTGATTTTCAGATCTGCTCTGAAAGCAATTCCTGCTAAGACAGATCAATCCATGTTGTATGATGTTTTTGAAATTTGGACAGTATTTTGTCAGCCTAAATCTCAGTCACAGTACATTTTAGATATCCAAAATCCACTTTCAGACCAATCCAGTCTTCTTGGTTTTCATGTCTACCTTGCACTGACCTCACCTAGACTGATTAAAAACCTCCCCTTTCACCCTGAAATTTCTTTAGATTTTTAACTATAGCTGTTCAGATATGCATGCCTCCAGGACCTGCATCTGTCTGGACACCAATGAAGACTCAGTTATACACACAGGCCTCTAATCACTGCCTAAATCCCCAGAAAATCTTTAAAAGTTGCATTTATTTAAATAATGAGGTGATCTTTCACCTTTTCATTTGCAGAAAATAATGGCCTAACCTTTTCTTCTGGTCACACCAGTTGATGGGATGCATAAATGAGCTGCATGAACTTGGTGTGGACAGAGAATTGAGCTGTCAGTTGTCTTCCTGGGACAGTGTCATAATTATTGTTGTTTTCTTTGACATCCTAAAAAACAAGTCTACAGATTCGTGACATACCTAAAGATTTCAATTTGGCTTCCTCTTTTCTTCAAAGAGCCACTGAAAGGCTGTTGGATGTGGGGAGAGGAATATTTAAAAGCCACTGATGCTAACATCAGAGTCCTGTGGCTAGCTCTGAATGGCAGAGGAAGCTACAAAAACTTGTGTTTTAACCTGTGCAAGGCTGCACACAGTTCTTGTCTCATCTTGTGCCATCTCAGCACTGCTGGACTAGACTCACAGCAGGGTCCACTCATGGACAGAAACACTCAGTCTTGCAATATCACCAAAGGGGGGGAAGCTACTGCAACATGCACAGCTTTCTTCTCTCAGCTGGGAGGATGGATCAAAAATGTTTCAGTCACCTGAAGTATGGGCCCTTGTGATAAAAGGCATTTTGGCCTAAGCAATGTTAGGATATGCTGATTCAGTGCCTTTTCTCAGTAGCCTGTTATCACTGGACTGCCTGGAGGGCTTGGATGCTAACCCCAGCTGCTGTAGGCCCAAAGGAAGAGCAGCCCAGCCCTTGTTTGGATTCCCTCCATCCTGCAAATGGTCAGGCTGAAGCACGAAGGTATGAAGAAAATTCAGTAAAGTTGGATAAATCCCATGAGGTCCCAAAAATGTCTTTATCTGAGAAGGCTGAGAGCTTTGCCATCTTCCACTGGCATTCAGCCACATGTGGTGAGCCAAGACAGGTGGTCCACTGGGTTGGAAGACACATTAAGACAGCATGGTCTGTAGGATGCATTGGTATGAGAGATTCCCTGAATGGTACTCTTCTCCTCACAGATGAACGAGTCCAGTGCAATACAATGGGGTTCTGTGCTGCTGAAGAAGTTGTTCTTTGGGTGAGACATTACACTCATAAAACTCAGCGGAGGTCCTGACCACTTTGTGGGCATTAAAGATCCCATGATTTCTTGCAATGACTTTGGCGTCCTGGCCCCGCTCCAATTTGGAATGCTTTGTCTTGTTGGACTCCCTATACAGCTCTATTCAGAGATGTTGTCTTCACAAAGTCTACGTTTTGATGAGATGATGTTAAGCTGCTGTTTCAGAGCTGATGCCAAAATGGAAAAAGAATTGTAAAAACAATTAGTGATGATTACTGATAATTACCTACACATGGCTGGTATTTCAGACTCAGAAAAAAATACCTCCAAATGAAAAATGTCACGTAAATATAGGGCATTACTCGGTGTTTGGATGGAGTTTTGAAACACTCAGGACTACATGTATGGAATCACACAGATTTGATATCAGAACAAGGAGTGCTGTTGTGGTGCTTGAGATCTCAAATTTGGATTGTGTGTTGGGTAAATTACCAGTAATCCCTATGGAAAAGTCCACCCCAAAAATTTGAATGAGGTACTTGTAGCACCTCCTTTTGACAAATGAAGCTTTGAATCATGTTAATCACTGTAGGGGGAGATTCCCACCACATTTCCCTTTACTATTTGGAAGAGAAGGTCAGACATTGGCAAAACCAAGCCTCTGATCCTGCTAGAGGCAGATTAAATACAACACATCAAGATAACATTTGCTTTAAGCTTTTCATTTTCACAGCCTTACGCAGTGAGAGCGGCTTATGAAGTCTCCCATTTACAGCCTGATTTGTGATTTATAGTGATTTATAACAACACTAAAACCTCCCACAAAAGACAAATTAATACTCAGATACTTTTTCAGCACCTCCTTTGAGAAAAAGAGTTTTGAGCTAGTGCCAAGGAGTGGGAGGCAAGTACTTCTACTGAAACACAAATGGGTGGCAAACTGGAATAACATTTTGGCATGAAATGCACACTACATTTTTGTCTTTTCACTTTAAAGAATGTGAACATTTCAATTTAAAAAATGAAATGTTCCCTAATAAAATGAGTTGGTCAAGGGGAAAAGAAATAATTTAAGTTAAGTCTTCTTAAATGTTTTTTGCACTTTTGTGTTTAAAGCCCACTCCCTGATCTGCCTCTCAGTTCGTGGTAGTTCCAAAATACAAAGTACTTTTTTTGGCTCTAGCCTTAATATTAAATTACCATTAAAATTCCAACTAAATCCTCCAGGTTTGTAATTAGAACTATGGAGAGACCCAGGAGTCCAACACAAAGGATGCTGAACTTCAGCAGAGGAAATAGGGCACAATTTGATGCAAGAAGTGTTGGATGAAATAGAATGGAACAAATCAGTGAAGCAGCTGGGGAAGGAGAGATTGTCCAAAGATCAATTAATGCAGGCTCAAGTGTTACGAGCACTGACAAACAGCAGTGCATTAAGATTAAATTGGAACTCTAAGAGATGCAAAAGAAAGTGCAAAAACACTATATGAAGGACAAAGCAAGACTGATAGATTCATTCTGTAGAAGGCCAGTGAGTCAAATTCTCTGTCTGGAATTAAAAAAACAAAATCCCAAACACAAAAAACCCTACCAAAAATCCCAGTAGGATTATTTGATGACCAGTTAGAGGAGAAAGGTAATCATATTTCATGCTTTAAGGTATAAGCTGGTAACCACAGGGGTCAGTAAGTAAGTTTTTCCTTCTCTGGAACATTGCAAAATGAGATGACAGGATCTTTACAAGGGCTGTTCTCGCTCTCCTTCTCTCTCAGTCTTCTGGCTTTGATTGGAACGCTGGGTGTGTGCCAGCTTCAGACCTTGATGCAAGCTGATGCTCAAATGGTCAACTACAGCAAATTTTATTTTCTGTCAAAGGGGATAAAATCTAAAACACAAAAAGAGATGAACCTGGACAAAACAAGAACCCAGTTCTCTCTTCCTTGTTTTGGAGGGATTTCTAATGCCTTGGAAAGGAATTCTGCACTGGTGTGGAGTGCAGGACTGACTTTTTAAGGATGATGGATGAGATTTTCTGTATATGTAACCAGGTTGCCAGGTGTTACTGGCAGCACTGAAGGCCAGACTGAATATCTAAAAATTTTTCTTAAAATTACAAGATAAAATTGCTTAGAAAAAACAGTACAGAAACCCTAAGAAACAAAATACTTCCCATAGGTACCCTAGCCAATATTTCCCATTCATAAACAGTGAATCTCATAATTACATGGCATTAATTCAAGAAAAAAAAAAGACTAATGGTGAGTTGGCAGCTCTTTCATAAGAAAAAAAACATTGAATGCTTCTGTGTCTTGGCCAGGAGCACTCAGAATGGTTTCCAATTGTCTCTGGTGGACACATGGTTCCATAGACTTTAACTTGTCCCCTTTCTTCTCTTCTCTCCATCTTGGTTTATTGTTGGTATCATATGTTTGGCTGGTTTCACTCTACAGGTAAGCCAGGCACAAGGGTCTGCAGTCTGTAGGGACTAAGCCTTGGTGATTGGAGGCAGGAGCCAGAGACACCTGAGGTTGAGGAAGCTCAACTTTGTTTTGCCCTAAGCAAGAACCACCTGCTGCACACAAAATCCACTGAGTAGGACACTTCAGAACTGAGTTCATAACTGCAAGCATCCCATAGTCTTGATAAGAAATGAAGACTGATGCAAGACCAGAAACAGTGGCTAGGACCTGTCAGTACTTTTCAAAGTCTTGGCACTGTCCAGAGGGATAAATTGTTAGCCCATAAACTAGAATAACTTTTGTCTTGGCCAACTATCATTGTACCAGTTAATGTTTAGGTCTGGTTACTGATGTGGATCAATTCTCCTTACTAGCAGGTTTTTGGGTGTGGACACACTGCTCTGGAGTTGAGTTGCACTGTGCCACTGTGGGGTGTTCCCTGCTCACTGAACTTGAGCCTTGACCCATTTTATTTATTCATACAGTGGCTATAGAGACTTCAGTTAATAATTTTAATCCTCTTCTGCTTCTTTTTGATCACTGATGCATGTGAAATTAATGCCGATCTCAAGCTTTCATTCAAATGCAGACACAATGTGTCTTACATGACAATGAAGCTTGATCATTTTTTCATTTCACCATGAGTATCTACAGAGGCATGTTCTTTCCAGCCCCCCCAGACTGTGATTTTATTCAGGAAAAGGACAATCAAAGTAAGAAAAGTTGAATAATGAAGCAAAATCACTTACGATGGTGAGGAATCTTTTTATCACCTCCAAGAAACATCAGTAAAAATAATGCTGCTGACATTCAAGGTAGTGCATTCAGCTTGATGCAAAGCTGATGGAAGGGATGGTCCTGAGTCAGATCTGTGTAATGATCTTAAACCTAGACTTGTTTTAGCAAAAAGAAATTGGTGGACATGTCAAAAAAAAATCCCTACAAAGCTCTTCCCTTGATGGTCACAAAGCAGAGGGATAAATACTATGGAACTATGAAATAGGAGGACTTGCTAGAATAGGCAACAAAACCAAAAGCCTTCACATGTGAAAAGCCATCAGAAGCAAGAGACATTTATCTTCTAGTTTACTCAAAATTGGCATGAAAAAATTAACTGTTTTCCTTTGGTGTCCAAAGTCCTTTACAAAACAGGTTGCAGGGCTGAATTGGTGATAAGAAGAAAGGGACAGACCTCACATTTCAGGAAGCAGAATAATGGTAGCAGAAACTTCAGCCATCGCATTATCCCAGGAAGTTTTACCACCACTGATCCACATTAATCAGCAGCATAAAATGAGCGTGCCCTGAAAGTAGAGTTTGGCTTCACCTTTGAGAAGGGACTTGGGACAGATCAATATGTTTGTGAAAATGATATCAAGAGCTGGTAATATAACTGGAAGACAGCCACACACATAGCAGGAGAACAACCACAGTATCATCATTGATGAAAGGGTGGCTTGATAAGAGGAAGCTGCAGACATCATCATCATTAATTAAACACTGAAACTAGAGAGAGGAGGGTTTTGTGGTTAAAGCTTTGGACTCATACCCAAGAGATCTGGGTTCCATTGCTGGCAGTATAAACGTGGACAACTTCTCTGATATCTCCTGAAAGAAGGTCTTAATCTGTTATATGGGAGCAAACTCCACTCCTTTCCTTTGCCCACTCAGAGTGATTTTCCCCTGCATCAGCCTGCAGCAACCAGCAAGGTGAAAGCCTCATCGTGGTTGGAGGTTCCAGGTGCTAAAGCCATACAAACCAGTAATAAGAAATAATGGTACTGCTGATAGAAAGCTTCTCTGCTTGGAAAATTAGTTTCCAATTCACTTCTCCTAAGGAAGAAATTCTATATTGTTATAGGCCAAAGACTTTTTAATTTATTTTTTTTTTACTTTCGCTTCCCCCCCCTCCGTATTCCAATGCTCACAATGTGGGAGGTGAAAATAGAGTTAATAATGAGAACTTGATTCTGTGGTCTCCCAATGGGACCATCCATATTTAAGGGTAAGTGTCCTGCCTTATAACAATTTTTCCTGCTACTTCAGCTATAGCTAAACTGGTAAAGCAGAAATAAGAACAGGCACAGTAAGCAACAAAGCTGTGTTTTAACTCTTTCTTTTTATAAGACTACTAAATGGATGAGAAAATAACATGGAGTTACATGAGCTACATCTGCTAAATTGATGTGGACAGCTATGGGTTTCATATTAAAACTTCATTTCATGTATTTTCTGGAAAGTCTAAATCAAAGATTATTTTTCCCCAAGTGTCTCCCCTTACATTAATTTCATCTCTATCTCAAACACCTCGAGCATAGAGAGATTAATATTTTCCATCCCAGGAAGCATGTTTCCCTTTCCTTTACAAACCTTCTCTCTTTTCCCTACCAACCAGGTCCCTAAAACAGACAGAGCTTTGGTTGTTTGTGACCTTACTTGATTTTATTGACCCTAAATATCTGAAGATAGTTCCTCAGCTGAAGACCACATCTGTGTAATGCCTCCCTCTACTGGATTTCTGCAGATGGCTAAGACAGCTAATAAATGGTCTTGGGTCACTGATAGTATTGGGAAAAGATGCATTTCTCTGTACATTCAGAAATGATAGCTGGCAGGCCTTGATTTTACAAGGATTAAAAGAATGTCGTGTATGCAGCTTGCCTAAACAATGGCCAAAGGGGCTGTGATAACCATCTACAGAAAGTTGTGACTATGCTGGAGTTTGCATTTAAGCAGAGTTGAAGTGATTAAATTAGGAAGGGCCGAACTTTGCAGAGTCTGGGGCAAACAAAACGCTTGAACATTTTTATCTGAGGGTGTGAAGGATTTGAGAGAGTGGTCACAGAACTGGCCTTGCTTTGCAAAGTCCTTTTTTTTTTTTTTTTTTTTCCCAGTTGTAATTTAAGCCTTTGCTGGTTCCTTCTCCACTTTGAATTCAATTAAAAGAACATGTGTTTTTGGCTGCAGACAAATCCATGATGTACAGGGAGGAAGGAAGAAAGAACCATTTAAACCTATGTGATCACTTCACTGTGGGATCAACTGCTTTGTTCACTCCAAGTGGTAAAACTTCTGGCAAAAGACACAGATGACCACAGATGCAAGTTCAGAGCTTATACCATGCTTGTAGGTCCACATGGATGTAATATTGTCTGTGTCTGATTCCTATTGAATCTCTGTGCCATATCATGATATTAGCACTTCCTAAATGTTTCACTTCCTGTCCCCCTAACCCTTTCTTCTAATTGCACAACTATGATAACTCTATTTCACTTTTTCCTAATTCCTCTTTATTTGGAGCATCTGTCAACGTAAAGCTCTGCACACCCTGCACTGTTGGTGGGGCTGAGTTCCTCAAACTGTGCTGGTACCATGGAGGATTTTGTAGCCAGCTCTCACCAGCATCCCTAAAGGGAACTGGGAATGTTATCACTGCCATAAAAGAGCAGTGTGTCTATTGAGTAAAATGGAGCCATTTTTATGGACATGATGAGCCTTCAGAGCAGAAA